>NW_026712739.1:485000-1180129 GCF_030625045.1 Achroia grisella
ACACACACACACACACACACACACACACACACACACACACACACACACACACACACACACACACACACACACACACACACACACACACACACACACACACACACACACACACACACACACACACACACACACACACACACACACACACACACACACACACACACACACACACACACACACACACACACACACACACATTCACTCACAAGTATTCTCACCACACTCACAAGTATTCTCACGAACATGTTCCACATTAGCATCCTACAACAGCAGTATTATTATTAGCATTATTCTTTAATATCTAGGGAATCTAACTTTCACGTAGGGAATGTAACTGGATGTCCTTCATACAGGTCATTATAATGACCTAGTAAGGACAGCAGTGATTTAAAAAAAAAAATATTGTAGTCGGATTCAGACGATCGCTGTCACATATAAAATAAGTGCGTGCACTCAGTTTTGCGAAAATAAGTCGGTGTTTTAGTTCCATACTTTACAGGGGCCTCAGTCTATGTACATTACTAACAAAAAGGGCTGAGTTTCTTGTCAGTTCTTCTCATAGTTATTTTTAAACTTTCCTGTTTAATATACATTATTTATATTATCGAGACTAGAAGAACTATTTATATTATTAACCGGGTCTGAACACGGACAAATTTTATGGCAAATAAAGGTATTTACCTCTCTCGACGGTTTGACTAGTTTGCACTAGCCGTGGTCGAAGTCAACTCGTGACCACGGCTATGCACTAGCCGTGGTCACGAGTTGACTACGACCACGGTGACTGTAACCTAGCCGAAACATATTTGCCACACAATTAGTTCGTGTTAAGACCCGGTTAATAATATAAATAGTTCTTCTCGTCTCGAAATCATTCCGAACTGACGGTTGATTTTACATATCATAAGAGTCTGTAATAGACCTACATGAATAAAGATGACTCCATTGGATTTAAGAATCCCCTTCTGTCATATAGGTAAACTAAAGTCGGTTCGGTAGGTCCAAGAAGTCACAGAATATTGTCAGGTTCTGGTACTCTGGTTACCATTCCAGGGGATTAAGACAGAATCCCCTTCTGTCATATAGGTAAATAAAATCAGTAGGTTCAAGAAGTCACAGAATATTGTCAGGTTCTGGTACTCTGGTTACCATTCCAGGGGATTAAGACAGAATCCCCTTCTGTCATATAGGTAAATAAAATCGGTAGGTTCAAGAAGTCACAGAATACTGTCAGGTTCTGGTGCTCTGGTTACCATTTCAGGGGATTAAGACACTCATATAACCAGGGGCGGATCTACCTAAGAACTTTTCGAGCTGCAGCCCAGGGCCAGAGGATACCTAGGGTCCCTGGTCCCCACTGAAACGATATTTAGAATATAAAAAATATCTAGAGTGGTAAAAAACCTACAATAAGGTTGATAACCCTGAGACTGAGTTGAATCGACCCATGCGTACGGGTCTATCGAAAGGAACGGCGAATTTCTGGTCGCTTGGTTTTGGTCGGTGTATTTTTTAGTTGAGTAATATAATTAGGTAGGCCCCTGTAGAATATTTTGTTATGGGGCAAAGCAGCTGATATAAATACAATATTTATTTTACAAAAGAGGGCCATTCGCTCCATTTATAGCATGGGTTCCAGGGAGTCTTTGCGAGAGTGCTTTAAGGAATCAAATATTCTCACCGTTGCTTCTCAATATATTTATGAAAATATCATGTATGCCAGGAAGAATATAGACAGTTTCAAAAGAGTTAGTGATTGCACTAATAAAAGCTTACGTAACAATAACAAACTGATTTTACCTAAATGTCGTTTGGCTAAAGTTAGTAATTCGTTTTATGGCAATTGCGTAAGGTTTTACAATAAAATACCAGAGTCTGTTATAAATCTGCCAGAAAAAAGATTTAAATGTCAAATAAAACACTTCCTTTGCAAAAAAGCTTACTATAAAATTGAAGAATTCGTTAACGATAATAATGTTTTTGTAGAAAAATTTTAAATACATAGCACTGACAATATTATCTGATTACACTAATAATGAGTGCGTAGCAATTTCTATGTTGATTATAGCATGCCTCTTACTTGTTGCACTGTAATTATTTATATAAAAAAAACATGTTATATTCAAAAGAGCAACACACAAGTTTCTCGCTCGTTCTTCTTGTGATGAATCTGCATTCCGAATGAGTGGTAGAATCAAAATATGACTATACAAAAGTGCTTGTGATGAGTTTATTTGAATAAAGATTATTTCTATTTCTATTAGATTTAGACTAGGGCCCCACAAATTCTCGATCCGCCCCTGCATCTAATACTACCATAACTAATCATGTTTTTTTTGTTTCAGCTACAAGCAATCCTTACGAGAGATTGCTGAGGACAATTGAGATTAACAATAAAACTTACAAGTATTACGACCTTGCATCTTTTGGCGCCAAATATGGTAAGTACGGTTTTTTTTTTCATTTTTGGCTATTGTCAGTTTTTTTTATATGATACTGGAATGGTGCACCCGCCTGCGCTAACGGTATACGCTGGCGGGGCACCAGTGGAGGATGATAAAAACAAATCATTATTATTAATATATATAGATAATATTTTAAATCTATGTTAGTGGAGACTGGAGACGTACTAATGGAAGAGTGTCGAGTGTTTACAGAAATATTACAAGTGTAGGCAAAAAATTAGTAGTTGCGTACTTTTAAAGATTTAACCATACATACGGACAGACAGCGACAACGACTTTGTTTTATACTAGCTACATCAAACAAATTGAGGACAAAATGGGAGTCGTGTCGTATCAAGAATTTAAGAGCATGATGGAAGATCGCGGAAAGTGGCAAGAGATCCACCGACAAGAGCGTAGCTCATAAATTATGAATGAATGAATGATATATTATCAAATCATTTAAAAACAGTGCACTTCAGTTAAAAATATTATCAGAAGCAATAAAAATGAGACGGTTTTGATAAACTTATTATCGTTTCAGATTAAACAGTACGTTTATTTCTGTACAGTCACATATATATACCAACATCACATCAATATATTTGACGACCTCGGTGGTCTAGCGGTCTAGCACACCGCTTTACGTCCGATGGTCGCGGGTTCGATTCCTCGCACGGCACAAACATTTGTATTTATGAGTATGATTGTATCGGTCTGGGTGTTTTCTATGTATAATATGTATTAGAGCAAGAGCCCACGACGGCCAGACATACGTCATTTTAGTAAACGTGAAAGTTCTTGTATGCGTGTCCCCAACACAGGTAAGAACGATCCCCAAACATGAAACCTGGATCGTGGCTCCTTTGGCAGGTACCAGGTAACAAAGGTGTAAAAAAAATCATATCAAATTCGTTAATTTAAGAAACTCCATATTTTCATATATTGTTCGTAGCATTATTATAACTTGCTCTGCTCGTTGCCAGACACTTAGTGTGGTTCCAACCCCCCTCCGAACCCCCCTAAACTATACTATTTTATAAATAAACTTACGTCATTTTAATAAAGCTGAACTTTATATATATTATTGAGAGAACTATTAAACCGAGTTTCCTAAATTGCCAGACAGTTTTCTTGGCTCGACAACGAGCAGAGCAAGTTATAATACTGTTACGAGCAATATGTGAAAAAATGGAGCATCTTAAAATAATGAATTTGATATGAAATTGTATCCACCGTTGTTACCCAATATACGGTTTCGATGAGTCTGGTATAATAAGGAACCAAGTAAACTGTCTGGCAATTTTTTTTTTAAATTGAGAATCTCTTTGATGAACTGTTGTACCACTTACCATATGGGTGGTCAGTTAAGTTTTATTTGTTTTTTTTTAATTGAGGATCTCTTTGATGAACTGTTTTACCACTTACCATCTAGGTTGTCAGTTTTATTTGTTTTTTTTTTAAATTGAGAATCTCTTTGATGAACTGTTTTACCACTTACCATCTGGGTAGTCAGTTAAGTTTTGTTTTTTTTTTAAATTGAGAATCTCTTTGATGAACTGTTTTACCACTTACCATCTGGGTTGTCAGTTAAGTTTTATTTGTTTTTTTTTAATTGAGAATCTCTTTTATGAACTGTTTTACCACTTACCATCTGGGTGGTCAGTTAAGTTTTATGAAGCGTAGTGTACATGTTGACCTTTACATCTCAAGTTTATGTTGAGGTCAGGCAATTTTAATCATAAAACATGAAACTGTTATCCGTAAATTATATCAATAACAATTTACCGTGCCTGTACTAGGTTAAGGCAAAGTCAAATCATTTATAGACTAGCCGTAACACGCGAATTTGTCCGTTTTTCTTATATTTATGAATATTCTATTTATATATTGACATCTTCATGGTCTAGATTTACCTTGCCTGTACTGTGGGACCGTCTGCTAATCACGTGATCTTTTTTAAGTATTTTTTAACCCTCCCCGTTGGTGAAACGTGGTGAGGTTTAAAACTACCCCCGCCCCTCTCCCCACTCAACGTCACGTGTATTTTTAGTGCCTACAAAGATTCTTAATTTTTTTTAATATCATCTTTAAATACAGGTATAAAATATAATCTTATTTTATTATGAAATTAAGGACCACAATAGAAATGTCTAGACAGAAAGGTTGCAGATTGTTTATGATTGGCATAAAATAAATACACGTGATGTCTTACTGGACCCGCCCTCTCCCCATGTGATGTTTCGTGATTTTTGTCAAATTCCTCCCCCCCTCAAGCCTCAGGCCTCATGGATGGCCCCTAATGTTAAGACAAAGTCATAGTTAATAGACTAGCTGTTGCACGAGGATTTGTCTGTTTTCCTTATGGGGCTGTTCAAGTATTACGTAAGCAGATTTATCACAATTATTTACCCCCCATTCCCCCTGTCAGCAAAAGTAAGCAAAGCTCTTACCCCCTCCCCCCATGCTTACGTAAACATTTCTCAATTAATGTATTGTTTTTTTAGCAAAGACAATGTGAGGGTTGCCATTCGTGTAAAAAATTAAATTACGACCGATGACGTAATCATCATACAGACTCCCCCACCCCCATGTCATCCAAAATAAGCAAAGAAAAGACCCCACGCCCCCCTATAGTGCTTACGTAATACTTGAACGGCCCCTTACTGGACCCGCCCTCTCCCCTTGTGATATTTCGTGATTTTGTCAATTTCCTCCCCCCCTCAAGCCTCACGTGATTAATGGATGGCCCCTAATGTTAAGACAAAGTCATAGTTAATACACTAGCTGTTGCACGAGGATTTGTCTGTTTTTCTTATTGATGAATCAGTCTATTTATATTTTGACGGCCTCGTTGGTCTAGCGCAGCGGTCTACGTTTTACAAATTAAGAGCCAAACATTTTTTTTTCTGTACAGCGGGCCGCCATAGGTTTTTTTATAAGGATTTTTTTATATTAAAAGCACTTTTTATTACTTACTAGCTGTCCCGGCAAACGTTTTGCCTGAAAATAAAAAAAAAATTTGTAGTGGACTACCCCTAACATTTAGGGGGATGAAAAATAGATGTTATATAATGCAGGATATAATGCAGGATATATACTATTATATATCCTGCATTATATATGTATACTAGCTGTTCCCGCGACTTCGTCCGCGTGGAATTTTACTTAATTTTTCTAAAATAAAAGTAGCCTATGTTACTCCTTATTACATCAGCTACCGTCCAATAAAAGTCCCGTCAAAATCGGTCCAGCCATTTCAGAGATTGCCGGAACAAACACACAGACACAAAAATTGTAAAAAATGTTATTTTGGTGTATGTACCGTACCGTATTTATATATCATATGCTACATGTAAAAACGGTTATTTCAATATTACTAACAGACAAACCAATTTTATTTATATGTATAGATGAATTTCATATTTAATAATTCCCGTTTTAACAATCAAATCGTCCTGTAGGACATGGGCCCCACGATGGGAAACACTAGTCTAGACTATTTGTGTACCAAATTTCATTTAAATCGGTTCATCAGTTTGGCGTGAAGGCGAGTTGCTTTCGCATTTATAATATTAATATTAGTAAGTATAATTTTCTGACATTTGCTTTAGTCTCCAAAGAAAATATAATATGTAGATAGTTTGTTGTATTTGTTAAAATGTTTGTCATAGCGAGTATTTGAACATTGATCGTGCGTCCAAAGTTTGAACAAACATTTGCACTTTGGCCTTCAGTATCGGCCTTTCAGCGTTCAAAGTTCATCTATACATATAAATAAAATTGGAGTGTCTGTTTGTAATATTGAAATAACGGTTTTTTACTACATGCATATGAATATAAATACGGTAAATACTTCAAAATAACATTTTTTACAATTTTTGTCTGTCTGTCTGTTTGTTCCGGCTAATGTCTGAAATGGCTGGACCGATTTTGACGGCACGTTTTTTGGCAGGTAGCTGATGTAATAAGGAGTAATATAGGCTATTGTTATTTTAGAAAAAATATTTTTAGAAAAATAAAATTACATTCTATATAATTTATATATATATAGAATCCGAATTTCTATATTTCATTATATAAAATTATCATGTCACAATGTTAGAAAAACGAGCCGTTTGAGCGATCTACTGTATGAAGAGTCGTGACTCATTAAGAGAGAAATTCAAAGAGGCAAATATTCTCACTGTTGCTTCTCAATTTATATATTCAAATATCCTATATGTTCATAAAAATCTTGACTTTATTTCCAAAAAACAGCAACATTCATAATATTAATACTAGATTTAAAGACAAACTTGCTGTCCCTAAGTATGGTTTAGAAAAAGTCAATAGGTCTTTTATGGGAATAGGTATAAAATTTTACAATAAGATACCAAAGGATATGTTGGAATTGCCCTTAAATAAATTCAAAACATCTGTTAAATCATATTTACTGAGCAAGGCCTATTACTCACTAAACGATTACTTGAATGACGAGCGTGCATGGCAATAGTTGTTCATGCACTGAATTTTCATTTAATGTTAGACATAGACACCTATATAAATATACATTGTAAATAAACTGGCTTTAAAAAAAAAAAAGTAATTCAATTGAGTTTCTTGCCAGTTCTTCTCAATTGGATCTATATACCGAACTGGACGGTAGGGAAAAAAATAAAATTATAATGTAAAAATTTGACGTTCATAAGCGGCTAAAATGTCCTACATGAATAAATGTTTTTTGAATCTGAATTTAGTTACTATACTATGAACCATACTATATGAATGTGGATAGATGTAAAAGGATGGGACACCCTAAGAAAAGATGGATTGATTGTATGAAAGATGATATGAATAAAAGAAGAGTATGTTTAGATATGACGGCCGATAGAGAGCAGTGGAAGAGAATGACATACTGCGCCGACCACAAATAATGGGATAAAGGCATAAAATGATGAATGTTAGTTACCATACTCCTCTGAAACGACTTGACAGATTTTTATGAAATTTTATATGCATATTCAGTAGGTCTAAGAATCGGCTACTATCTATTTTTCATACCCCTAAGTGATGAGGGTTGTCCACCCCTAACATTATTTTTTTATTATGTATCATTAAAAAATACATATGGCGCTAACACATACATCGTCATCATCTCAGGCAGGAAGACGTCCACTGCTGGACATAGGCCTCCCCTAAAGATCTCCACGACGATCGGTCCTGCGCTGCTCGCATCCAATGCCTTCCAGCGATCTTGACCAGATCGTCAGTCCATCTAGCATAAAATGAAGTAATAACAATGACATTTGTTGTTAAATAAATCAATTTTCCGCCACAGATCGTCTCCCGTACAGCATCAGGGTGCTTCTGGAGTCCTGCGTGAGGAACTGCGACAACTTCCAAGTACTGGAGAAGGATGTGCAGAACGTCCTCGAATGGGAGAAGAATCAGGCGCAGGATGCTGTGGAAATTGCCTTCAAACCCGCACGGGTTATATTGCAGGTATGTTTGTATGTAACGTAATATAACGTTACTCAAATTCAAATTCAAATTCAAAATATCTTTATTCATGTAGGTCTATTACAGACTCTTATGATATGTCAAATCTACCGTCAGTTCGGAATGATTTCGAGATGAGAAGAACTGACGAGAAACTCAGCTCGTATTTTTTTTTAATGTTGTACATATTTACAATAATACTATTTCATTTAAATTCAAATTTGGGAGAATAGAGTGACCACCAGCATATGCTATATAAAAAAAATCAAAAAATCTAATCAGTGTTCGCAACCTGAACAGACCAGTCCCCACAAGCAGCACCCGTTCACGAGTATGACAGATATTATATATTATTATTATAATAATAATAATCTCAGGACAATTCACACAGCGCCATCTAGACTCACAGACACACACTAAAAGCCAATATATTTACTACACAATGTATATTTATATAGGTGTCTATGTCTAACATTAAATGAAAATCCCGTGCATTGCCATGCACGCTCGTCATTCAAGTAATCGTTTAGTGAGTAATAGGCCTTGCTCAGTAAATATGATTTAACAGATGTTTTGAATTTATTTAAAGGTAATTCTAGTATATCCTGAGTTATCGGAACATAATAATATTATTTAAGTTTGTAAAAGAAGAGAGATAAAAAATAATAATAATAATAATGTCAGGACAATTCACACAGCGCCATCTAGACCCAAGTTAAGCTAGCTAAAGCATGTGTTATGGGTACTAGACAACTGATACTAATACATAGATATATTACAGGATCTGACAGGTGTACCTGCAGTGGTAGACTTCGCAGCCATGCGTGATGCTGTACGGGACCTAGGTGGGGACCCTCAGAAGATCAACCCTATTTGTCCAGCTGATCTGGTCATTGACCATTCCGTGCAAGTGGACTTTGCTAGGACGTGAGTTATTTGTTTTATTATATTGTACTCATGAACAGTGATGGCTGGCTCATACGTCATACTCGTGAACGTAGCTTGTAGAGACTGGTCTGCTCTAAACACTATGACTGATTTAATCTTATTTATTTGACTCTAATAAATTAGTGCTTGTTGGTAGTTTGTATTCACACGTTTCGACTTGTAAATGTAAAATTACAATGATTATTTAAAAGAGCAACACGCAAGTTTCTTGGTCGTTCTTCTTGTGATGAGACAGCTATCCTAACCTAAGTTACTCTTAATTAAATCGGCTACCTACCAAAAAAGGTACCGTCAAAATCGGTCCAGCCATTTCAGAGATTAGCCGAAACAAACAGCCAGACAGACAGAAATAAATTTAAAAAAATGTTATTTTGGTGTAGGTACCGTATTTATATTCATGTGCATGTAGTAAAAAACAGTTATTTCAATATTACAAACAGATACTCCAATTTTATTTATATGTATAGATATGTTACTGCAGGTTTGTTATGTTTTACCAAATTACTGATAAAAAATTAAAGAAAAACCTAAAAAAATGTCGAATAAGTAAAAAAGAAATTTTAGAGTCACCGCCAAGTCACCACACCACCCTTATCACTTAAAAAAATAACACAAGCCCTACGCTTAGCTTGGGACTAGATGGCGCTGTGTGAATTGTCCTGAGGTATAAGATATATTTATAAATATTGAGTATATGTGTAATTATTTATTTAATATTATGTATTATATATGATTATGGACTAGTTTATAATCTTTGTTATTATTATTTTTTTTTTAATTGTTATTTTAATATGGTATACCTAATTTTTTTTTGTAATGCACTGCCTACGTAGATTTCCGTTTCCGCAATGGTTGACTGCAAGAAAATACCTCATGGTGTTAACTCCATTGCATCTATATTTCCGCGGCGCTCGTGTTAATTTATCCCATTAGGAGTGGAATTTATCAAAATCCTTTCTTAGGGGATGCCTACGTTATAGCAGCTTTATGCATGCAAAGTCTCAGCCCGACCGGTTTAAAATTGAGAAAGTTTCATACAAATTTCATCCCCTATTTTATTCCTTTGAGGGTGGAATTAATCAAAATCCTTTCTTAGGGGATGCGTACGTCATAACATCTACCTGCATGCCAAATTTCAGCCCGATCCGTCCAGTGGTTTGGGCTGTGCGTTGATAGATCACTACGTCAGTCACCTTTCAGTTATATATATTTAGATTTGTGCATAAAAGATTTAATAAATAACTATTATTGTTGTTACGTGGTCGTGTGGAATGAGTAGTCATGCTCACTAAAATGTCCAGACATGTGGAAGCGTGGTGGGCCGTGTCATTGGGCTCCCTAAAATATGGTCGAGCGCAGTGATGGCTAGCTCATCCGTCATACTCGTGAACGAGTGCTGCTTGTAGGGACTGGTCTGATCTTATCACTACGACTGATTTAATCTTATTGCATGATTATATTTGACCCAAAAAATTAGTGCTGGTTGGTAGTTTGTATTCACACGTTTCGACTTGTAAATGTAAACTTACAAGGATTATTTAAAAGAGCAACACACAAGTTTCTTGCTCGTTCTTCTTGTGATGAGACAGCTTTCCGAACGAGTGGTAGATAAAAAACAAATTGTTATGATGAATAAATAAGATAAATGAAATAATAAATGAAAGATAAATGATTTCTATTCTATTCTATTCTATTCTTATATATATATTTATACACTTTGTTACAGACCGGACGCACTGAACAAGAATCAAGAATTGGAATTTGAAAGAAACAAGGAGAGATTTCAATTTTTAAAGGTAAATCTTTACTATTACGAGTACATAGTATAAAACAAAGTCGCTGTTGCTGTCTGTCCATATGTATGCTTAAATCTTTAAAACTACGCAACGGATTTTGAAACGGTTTTTTTTTAATAGATAGAGTGATTCTAGAGGAAGGTTTATATATATAATACGTGTACACCGTGCGAAGCCGGGGCGAGTTGCTAGTTACATAATATAAAACAAAGTCGCTGTCGCTGTCTGTCCCTATGTATGCTTATATCTTTTAGATTACGCAACGGATTTTAATGCAATTTTCAGCAATAGATAGAGTGATTCAAGAGGAAGGTTTATATGTATAATACTTGCGTGTTATAGTATAGAACTAGTTGAGAATTTCAAAGATTACAAATCTTTGAAATGCATCAGTGCGAAGCCGAGACGGTAGTAATGTATGTACATATATTAGAGTTTCATATACTAGTAGTTGCTACCCCGACTTACCCCTAATGCTTTTAGGTTCAAATCAGAAATTAAAGAAAATCTCTGCGTGTTCAATTTAGACTTACTCTCCGGTGATGGTAACACTGATAACAGATAAATGTTTTATTTATTAATGTTTAATATTTTTGTTGTAGTGGGGTGCCCAGGCGTTTGATAACATGTTGATAGTGCCCCCAGGATCTGGTATTGTTCATCAGGTATGTTTTTGAATCATCAATTATCATTGTTTTTGACATCATCAGTAGAATTATGACTCCACTGTTACTATAACATCATCATCACACCATCGTTATCACCAGACTAGACCTTACTCTATTAATTATTACAATATCATTAATTTCCGTCTTCATTAGTAAAATCATGATGCCACTGTTACTATATCATCACCATCACACCATTGTTATCACCGTCATCACCAGACATTACTCTCACTGTATCACTTCCAGGTGAACTTGGAATATTTGGCGCGAGTGGTGTTCTCCGGTGATACGCTGTACCCAGACTCCGTGGTGGGGACAGACAGTCACACAACCATGATAAACGGCCTCGGCGTCGTCGGCTGGGGCGTTGGTGGTGAGTGGGGCTATTATTTAACTTCATGCACAAAGATAAAGGATAGTGACTATTTCTGACGCCAAGCAGCTAGCTTTATAAGCTACTTTTTTTTTTTATATCATAATTTGAGCGCGTTTGACCGCAATCTCACTTAACATCAGGTGAGATTCGGTCAACGCAATCTCACCTGATGTAAAGTGATGATGTGGTCTAAGCTGTTACACGGAAGCTCACTTGTTACACTTTTGAATATAGGATGAGATAATGCAGTTTTTTTTTTAAACAACGATGGTGGCAAACTGGCATCTGATGGTAAAAGGTCACCTGCCCGTTACCGACACTTAAGAAACCTTAATATACTCATCCTGAAAAACCCCATACTGTAGTCTGTATAAAAAAACCTCGGCAGGTAGTTTATTCTACAATGTAAGTGTACGCCGGAGGAAGCTCCTCTGAAATGGCAATGTCATCCCTATGATGATGAAATACCTATCATCTGTCATCACCGTCATCATCACCATCCATCTATATCATCATCATCATCCATCTATATTTCAAAAGCATCTACATACATTATTTTTATTATCTTCGCAACCAGGAATATATAATCTAAATATATATAACTCACAAGGTGACTGACTGACATAGTGATCTATCAACGCACAGCCCAAACCACTGGACGGATCGGGCTGAAATTTGGTATGCAGGTAGTTGTTATGATGTAGGCATCCGCTAAAAAAGGATAGTGATTAATTCTACCCCCAAAGGGATAAAATAGGGGATGAAAGTTTATATGAAACTTTGTCAATTTTAAACCGATCGGGCTGAGACTTGCATGCATAAAGCTACTATGACGTATTCATCCCCATAGTAAGGATTTTGATAAATTCCACCCCTAAGAGAATAAATTAACGCGAGCTAATATTATATAACCAAAAGCTAGTATTGTATAATATATACTAGCTGTCCCGGCAAACGTTGTTTTGCCTTCAAATAAAAAAAAAATTAGGGGTGGACTACCCCTAACATTTAGGGGGATGAAAAATAGATGTTGGCCGATTCTCAGACCTACTCAATACACTCACAAAATTTCATGAGAATCGGTCAAGCCATTTCGGAGGAGTATGGGAACGAAAACTGACACGAGAATTATATATATAAGATGATCATCATCATTATCATCAGCACACTGCAGTCCACTGCTGGACATAGTATTTATATATTACTTTAATTTATTTCTATTTTGTACCCAATCAGGAATTGAAGCGGAAGCCGTGATGCTGGGGCAGGCTATCAGCATGCTGCTACCCAAAGTGGTGGGCTACAAGCTGGTCGGGGAGCTGAACCCGTTAGCGACGTCTACCGACCTGGTCCTCACCATTACGAAGGTATATGTGTATTTATTTACTAGCTGCTTCCTGTGACTTAGTCTGTGAATAATAATACTATTTGTTTGGGAAACTACTCTGCTACCAAAATGTTAGGGAATTTACTCTCTGTATATATATAGTGAAAAATGAGTGGAAGAGTCAGTCACGTACCTGTATGGTTCTGCGGATTTCTTGGGCATTAGGGTCTCGAAGATATCTTCGCTAGCTTTCCAGTTTCACAGTAGGTTTCACAGTTCTAATTTATTTTAATTCACAACACAATGCGCGCGCGCGTCAAGCCCGCTGTACGGTCAGTTCAGTACTAGGTAAGGGAGGGGAGGCAAAGGCGCGGGAACAGAAAACTAACGGACTCTAATATAATAATCTGTGCTTACGATGTTACAGGGTAGATTTTGAACACTATTGTATTGACTTAGTGGAGTAACTTGAAACAGTCATGCTCGCTATAAAGTTCAAACTTGTAGCGGCGTGGTGGGCCGGGTCGATGTTTTTTTTTTATATGTTAATGAAATGGTGCACCCGCCTGCGCTAATGGTTTACGCTGGCGGGGCACCAGTGAGGTCAGGTCAGTTAGCCCATCGTGACAAATTCACGAAGAATTTATCACGATGGTTTCCAGGGGGAACCGCGTGGAGGTCAACCTGACATGGTGCATTGCTAGTAATGGGGTCATTAGTCCACATTATTAACAATTCCATTCCCCTGGCTGGGTCAATGTGCCTCTAATATGGTTGAGTGCAATGATGAGTGGCTCATCTGTCATACTCGTGAACGGGTGCTGCTTGTGGGGACTGTTCGGCTTACGTACAGATATTACAATTTTATTTATATGTATAGATTAAGGAAATTTTTATTTATTTCACAGCATTTACGTTCCCTGGGCGTGGTGGGGAAGTTTGTGGAGTTCTTCGGACCTGGAGTGTCTGCTCTTAGCATAGCGGACAGAGCAACGGTAGCCAACATGTGTCCGGAGTTCGGTGCCACGGTCGCACACTTTCCGGTGGACAACCGCTCGCTGGGCTACCTCGCTCAGACAAGTGAGTTACACACATATAATAGAATATATTAAAAAAAACACGTGGGAAACAAGCATACGGCCCGTCTTATGGTAGAGGTTTTTTATACTTCGATGGTGGTATTGATTGTTAATAGAGGTTTTTTGATACTATGATGGTGGTAAATAAGCATACGGCCCGTCTGATGACAGATAGGGTAGGCAGACGCTTTTTTATACTACGATGGTACTAAACTCGCATACGGCCTGTCTAATGACAGCGACTTTTTATACTTTGCTGCGAGATATTGCATCTCTGTGCATTTTCTACCGCATATATCACGGGGAGTGTTCTGAGGAATTGTTCGGATTAATACCAGCTGCTGAGTTTCACCACCGCACCACCCGCCAGAAACTGAAATACCATCCTGATCATCTGGATGAATGGCGGTCCTCCACAGTGCGGTTTTCTAGAAACTTTTTGCCACGCACAACCACATTGTGGAATCACCTTCCAGCAATGGTATTTCCGAACCGATACGATATTGAAACCTTCAAGAAAAGAGCTTATTCCTTTTTAAAAGGCCGAAAACGTACTTGCAATTCTTCTGGTGTTGCGGGTGCTCATGGGCGGCGGCAATCACTTACCATCAGGTGAGCCGCATGCTCGTTTGTCCCCTGTGTTATAAAAAAAATTCTATGATGGTTGAAAACAATGGATGCCTGAAACACTAGGGGTATCTGTAGGGAAACACATTAATAAAAAATCTTAATTTTTTGATTTGATTTAAATACATCTTCATATATTAATTACCACATTTTTTTTATGCTACGATGGTGGTACACAAGCATACGGCCCGTCTGATGACAGATGGGGTAGGCAGAGGCTTTTTTATACTACAATGGTACTAAACAAGCATACATACGGCCCGTCTGATGGTTAACGGTTACCGTAGCCTATGGATGCCTGAAACACTAGGGGTGTCGGTAGGAAAAAACATTAATAAAAAAATCTTGATTTGCTGATTTGATTTGATTTGATTTAAGTACATCTTGATATGTTAATTACCACATTTTTTTTATGCTACGATGGTGGCAATGAAGCATACGGCCCATCTGATGGTAAATGGTTACCGTAGCCTATGAACGCCTGAAACACCAGGGGTATCACTTGCGCGTTGCCGACCCTTAAGAAGCCTTAATATACCCTTCTTGAAAAACCCCATGCCGTCGTCGCTAAAGAAAGCTTCGCAGGTAGTTCATTCCACAATATAAGTGTACGCGGGATGTTTGCACCGGGCGAGGAATCGAACGCGCGACAATCGGAAGTAAAGCGATGTGCTACACCGCTAGACCACCGAGGCCGTCTCTACAATTTAGATTTCAGATACAATTATTCAATTTCAGATACAATTATTCAATTTCAGATACAATTATTCAATTTCAGATACAATTATTCAATTTCAGATACAATTATTAAATTTCAGATCGTGATAGCAGCAAGATAAAGCTGATTGAGGAATATCTACGAGCAACGAAGCAATTCAGAGATTACAATAACGCGAATGAAGATCCTATTTTCTCTGAGGTAAAGTAGCCATTGCCAAATAAAACAACTGTTAAACCAAAGGAAATAGCTCAAACATCCTGTTTTCTACGTATATGTTATATGTATTTATATAAAAAAAATACTTTGTTATGTAGTTATTAATAGAGATGTGCTAACTCGTAATAGACATGACTCGAGTTAACTCGAGTTGAAATTCAGGTAACTCGAGTTTACTCGAGTTGACGCGAGTTGACTCGAGTTACCTGGAATAAAAGGTTTTTTTTATTATTTCGAACATTTCTAATATTTTTGGGCGCAGCTAGCCTTGAAAGCTTCACCGAACTATAGGGGGCGAGTAGAAATGACACTTCAAAGCCGCGGAAGGACTTATAGAACGCATAATCATTTTAATAATAAGATAACCGGACGAATATGCGAAAATAAAAATAAGAACCTCAAATCAATATTATTTTTTTATGGATGATAATGGAATGACTCCTCACACGCCGGCGCTAACGGTTTACGCTGGCGGGGCACCAGTGGAGGATGATAAGATGAGCATGAGGTCAGGTCAGTTAGCCCATCGTGACAAATTCACTAAGCATTTATCACGATGGTTTCCAGGGGGAACCGCGTGGAGGTCAACCTGACATGGTACATTGCTAGCAATGGGGTCAAATCAATATTGAAATATTTGTGACGAGTGAAGATTGTATAGTTAATTTTAAACTTTCGTGTTTAATATACATTATTTAAATTATTAACCGGGTCTTAACACCTGAGAGGTAAACCTTTATTTGCCATAAAATTATTCGTGTTAAGACATGGTTAATAATTTAAATATTGAAAATTGTATGATATGAAATGATCGGAAAATTTCATCTCATTGTCAGTTCGAAGACAGAATCATGCTCTCGCTCTTTCACTTGATTCATTCATTACCAGTTGAATTCTTCTCGAGTTAACTCGAATTATGTGCATCTCTAGTTATTAAATACTTTATTGGTTGCGGAAGTCCATTGAACTTCCAATGTGAACTGTTCTTCAAATTACTGAAACTGAATATTTGTGTACATATGTATTAAAACGGCATTACGCTGACGGTCCATGTGATATGTAACACTATGTGATGATGGTCAGAATTTGACGACCAAACAATCAACTAGGCTTCCAAGCTATAATAAAATTTCATACAACGCTTGATAATGCCCCGTTCAGAGGCAAAACACATCGTAATATAGGTGTAGATAGGCATAACCTTAAAATAATGATAGGAACAATAACGGGCCATTGTTCCTTAAACAAACTTATACAAAATTGATGCTACAGACAGTCCCCTTTGTCGGGGCTGCTTTAAAGCTGAAGAAACGGCGGCTCACGTAATCCTGGTGTGCACGGCAGTGGCCCAACAACGGAAACAAATCCTCGGAACGGTGAGGTCGCTCCGTGAAGCCTGTGAAAACACCAGGAGTCTTCTGCGCTTTTGGGAGGAGCTTGGCTGGCTACTTTAGTAGTCTGGCTCTGCACGCACAACGGCCCGAATGAGAGGCTAATTGCGGAGACTGGAGTCCAACATACAATACAATAGGTGTAGATGGCGGTCGGTGTAGATAGGTGGTCAATCACGGTCGGAATTTGATCACCCATAGAAGTAATGCTTCCAGCAGCGGTGGTCAGATTTCCGCACTGACTGTTTGTGGTCTCACACATGATAATGGTAGCACAATTAAAGAAAATAATATAAATATATGAAGTAACCTTCCAGATACTGTAAAGTGATATATTAATAAACAAATAGCAGGCACGATTTTACGATTCTATTTATATAAAGAAACCAATATATTTTAATTATATAAAGTGCCCCTAGTGCACTTTATTCTCTCGAATTTTAGAATGATCATCATCTGCTTCTTCCTTATCCCATTTATTTGGGGTCGGCGTAATATGTTTTTCGCTTCCATTCATCCCTGTTCTCAGTCATCGCGACATTTACTTCCTTTCTTTTCCTCTTCGAATTTTAGAATGAATCTGTATTGTTGTAAACATTGTTTGAACTGAGTTTCTTGTCAGTTCTTCTCATCTCGAAATCATTCCGAACTGACGGTAGATTTGACATATCATAAGAGTCTGTAATAGACCTACATGAATAAAGATATTTTGATTGAATAGTAAAAGAAAACTTGATGCCATTTCCAGGTGGTAGAATTGGATCTGTCGACAGTTGTGACGTCAGTAAGTGG
This sequence comes from Achroia grisella, assembly GCF_030625045.1. Lineage (NCBI taxonomy): Eukaryota > Metazoa > Arthropoda > Insecta > Lepidoptera > Pyralidae > Achroia > Achroia grisella. The sequence goes on from NW_026712739.1 coordinate 502,867, forward strand.
ACCCAAGAGACCCCAGGACCGCGTCTCCGTGTCCGTGATGAAGAAGGACTTCCAAGAATGTCTCACTAATAAGGTAAGTGTTAAATTTTACTTGCAGTTCAATAATAGCGTACATTTACAACACTGATTCAATAAATCAACTAAATCTTCATTTAAAAGAGCAACACACAACTTTCATGCTCATTCTTCTTGTGATGAGTCTACGTTCCTAATGAGTGGTAGAATAAAAAATATGACTATTTAATAGTGCTTGTATTGAGTTTATTTGAATAAAGATTATCTCTATTTCATATCCAGCGACTGAGTTTGTGACATATCTACTGAGTTTGTGACAGTTACAACTAATGTAACCCAGTCAAGTTCAAAAATACAAAATAAAAATAAAATTCATAACTCAGTTACAACAATTTCATACCGCGTGACTGAGTTACTGACATATCCTCACACATCTTTTTGCCTCGCACAACCACATTGTGGAATCACCTTCCAGCAATGGTATTTCCGAACCGATACGATATTGAAACCTTCGAGAAAAGAGCTTATTCCTTTTTAAAAGGCCGACAACGTACTTGCAATTCCCCTGGTGTTGTGGGTGCTCATGGGCGGCGGTAATCACTTACCATCAGGTGAGCCACATGCTCGTTTGTCCCCTGTGTTATAAAAAAAAAAAATATCCGCTGAGTTTGTGACTGCTACAGCTACAAGACAAGCCTAGATTATATAAAAAAGTATAGAATATATAAAATAAAATTGTACTTTGAAAAATTAAATGTAAATTGAGTAACGTCTCTTAATCACAACAATCTCATACCCAGTGACTGAGTTATTGGCATGCCTACTGAGTTTGTGACTGCTATGACTAATAGACAGTAGAGCCGTGTAACCAGTGAATCAAATAACAGAAAAAATCACAAAATTATAACGTCTCTTAGTCACAACAATCTCATACCCAGTGACGTGAGTTATTGACATGCCTACTGAGTTTGTGACTGTTATGACTAATAGACAGTAGAGCCGTGTAACCAGTGAATCAAATAACAGAAAAAAATCACTAAATTATAACGTCTCTTAGTGACAACAATCTCATACCCAGTGACTGAGTTATTGACATGCCTACTGAGTTTGTGACTGCTATGACTAATAGACAGTAGAGCCGTGTAACCAGTGAATCAAATAACAGAAAAAAATCACAAAATTATAACGTCTCTTAGTGACAACAATCTCATACCCAGTGACTGAGTTATTGACATGCCTACTGAGTTTGTGACTGCTATGACTAATAGACAGTAGAGCCGTGTAACCAGTGAATAAAATAACAGAAAAAAATCACAAAATTATAACGTCTCTTAGTCACAACAATGTCATACCCACTGACTGAGTTATTGACATGCCTGCTGAGTTTGTGACTGCTATGACTAACAGACGTACATCCGTGTGTAATGATTCAAGTAACAGGAAAAATACACTAATTTTGGTGTCTCTTAATGGCAACACTCTCTCACCCAGTGGCAGAGTTATTTATTTAACTTCAATGCACAATAATAGTACAGTACATTTGGCGGTCTGAAGACCATGCGGCATTTTCTACCAGGCAACCATAGCTGGTGCAGAGAATAATTGTTGGCGGCATATAATAAATGATAAATAAAATGCAACAAAATATAATATACAATATAACAGAAGAAATTACCAAATTTTAATGTATCCGACTAACAACAATCCCATACCCAGTCGCCATGCCTACTGAGTTTGTAACTGCTATGACTAACAGACAACATAATACAGTATTTTACTACATGCATACTAATATAAATACGGTACATACACCAAAATAACATTTTTTACAATTTTTGTCTGTCTGTCTAAAAAAGAAAAATTCACTGTATTAAATACTGAGTAACGTCTTTTAGTTGCAACAATCTTAAACCCAGTGACAGAATTATGACATGTCGACTGAGTTTGTGACTGCTACAAGTAATAGACAAACCAGACGATTCTAGAAAAATAAAGCTGAAAAAAAAACCACTATTTTATAAACTGAGTAATGTCATTTAGCAACAACAATCTCATACCCAGTGACAGAATTGTGACATGTCTACTGAGTTTGTGACTGCTACAACTAATAGATAAACCAGACTATTCTAGAAAAATAAAGCTGAAAAAAAAAACTTATAAACTGAGTAATGTCATTTAATAACAACAATCTCATACCCAGTGACAGAATTGTGACATGTCTACTGAGTTTGTGACTGCTACAACTAATAGATAAACCAGAGTATTCTAGAAAAATAAAGCTGAGAAAGAAAAAACTTATAAACTGAGTAATGTCATTTAATAACAACAGTCTCATACCCAGTGACAGAATTGTGACATGTCTACTGAGTTTGTGACTGCTACAACTAATAGACAAACCAGACGATTCTAGAAAAATAAAGCTGAAAAAAATATATTATAAAATTAAGAAACTTTGTCAGTTACATCTCATAAAAATAAAACAAAAGAAGAACACACTGTATATTAAAAACTGAGTAATGTCTTTTAGTAACAACAATCTATACCCAGTGACAGAATAGTGACATGTCTACTGAGGTTGTGACTGCTACAACTAATAGGCAAACCAGACGATTCTAGAAAAATAAAGCTTAAACACTTTTATAAATTGAGTAATGTCATTTAGTAACAACAATCTCATACCCAGTGACAAAATTGTGACATGTCTACTGAGTTTGTGACTGCTACAACTAATAGACAAACCAGACGATTCTAGAAAAATAAAGCTGAAAACAAAAACACTATTTTATAAACTGAGTAATGTCATTTAGCAACAACAATCTCATACCCAGTGACAGAATTGTGACATGTCTACTGAATTTGTGACTGCTACAACTAATAGATAAACCAGAGTATTCTAGAAAAATAAAGCTGAGAAAGAAAAAACTTATAAACTGAGTAATGTCATTTAATAACAACAGTCTCATACCCAGTGACAGAATTGTGACATGTCTACTGAGTTAGTGACTGCTACAACAAATAGACAAACCAGACTATTCTAGAAAAATAAAGCTGAAAAAAATATATTATAAAATTAGGAAACTTTGTCAGTTACATCTCATAAAAATAAAACAAAAGAATAACACACTGTATATTAAAAACTGAGTAATGTCTTTTAGTAACAACAATCTATACCCAGTGACAGAATTTTGACATGTCTACTGAGTACATGACTGCAACAACTAATAGACAAACCGGAAGATTCTAGAAAATATCACAAAAGAATAATTCACTATATTGTTTAGTTACATCTCAAAAAATAAAACAAAAGAACACACTATATTAAAAACTGAGTAACATCTTTTAGTGACAACAATCGTATACCCAGTGACAGAATTGTGACTTGTCTACTGAGTATCTGACTGCTGCAACTAATAGACAAACCAGACGAGTCTAGAAAACTAAAACTGAAGAAATATTCACTATATTAAAAACTGAGTAACATCTTTTAGCAACAACAATCTTATACCCAGTGACAGAATTGTGACATGTCTACTGAGTATCTGACTGCTGCAACTAATAGACAAATCAGACGAGTCTAGAAAACTAAAACTGAAGAAATATTCACTATATTAAAAACTGAGTAACATCTTTTAGTGACAACAATCTCATACCCAGTGACAGAATTGTGACATGTCTACTGAGTATCTGACTGCTGCAACTAATAGACAAATCAGACGAGTCTAGAAAACTAAAACAGAAGAAATATTCACTATATTAAAAACTGAGTAACATCTTTTAGTGACAACAATCTCATACCCAGTGACAGAATTGTGACATGTCTACTGAGTATCTGACTGCTACAACTAATAGACAAACCAGACGATTCTAGAAAAATGAAGAAATATTCACTATATAAAAAAATGTTAATGACAACAAATTCAAACCCAGTGACAGAGTTTTATTTTATTTATTTAACTTTAATGCACAAAAACTACGTGTACATATGGCGGACTTAACACCTTGCAGCGTTATCTACCAGGCAACCATGAGTGTTGAGTGAGTTTTAACATGTCAACTGAGTGTTTCAATATTTTATAATGGCAACAGTGAAACCATCAAATCAAGAAATTCGAAAACCTCGCAAATATCTCATTAAATTATTCTTGTGATGAGTCTGCATTCCAATTGTAGAATAATAAAATAATAATAATCTTACGACAATTCACACAGCGCCATCTAGACCCAAGTTAACCAGCTAATGCTTGTGTTATGGGCACTAGACTGACACAATACCGCTCTAATAACAATAGTAACTATTTATTTATTTTATTTATTTATTTATTTAATTCAGGCTACATGGCCCATATTATAAATACCTTATAGACTAACATACATAAGAAATAATAATCAAATATGTAAAATAAAATTGTCTCTATGGTCACGGCACTGACGACGGCAATCTGCCACGGTAGCGCCGATAGACCACCCCTTCGGCCAGTAGTCCTCCTTCATGAAGGTGGGCAGCATATTGGTGGGGACCAGGGCCACGAACGCTTTGAAGCTCGCGTTGTGGCTCGATTCCAACTGCGTCACCCTAAATGTCAGGTTGCTTTTAGTCCGGATGTAGTCAACAATGTCCTGTTCCTTGGTAGCGTAGTGTAGGCGGGATAGGTACATTGCCGTGGTCGGTGTTTGTTTTATACTACACAGGCAGGTAAAAACATTTACTTAATTGTGTGGAATTACTAATGACGGTACAATAAATGGAATTTACAATTTCGTGAAAGTTTAACGCACAATGCATTTCAAAGAAGTTAAATTTGACATAATGTATGTAGTCATTAGTAAATTATGTTTAATAATTGTATGAGTTTAAATTACTATCTTTATATAAATAAATTTAATATAAGCACTTATGAATTACGCAGACTCATTACAAGAAGGACGAATAAGAATTTTGGGGTGTGGCTCTTTTATGTTGTTTGTTATGTTGGTACACTTGTGTGGTTGCACACACCATCAAGTTGTCATATATTAAATGATATTTTTTCGGACTACTCTAATGCTGTTGGCCGCAGCTGGCCTTTACAGATTCGCCTCACGATAGGGGGCGAGTGCAGATGGCACTCCAAACCAAAGGAAGGACTTATGGAGCGGCTGAAGGCCAACTCCTGCCTGACGGATACGACTTTAGTCTGAGAGCACCACTAGGGGTTCGAACCTCGGCTCAGGCCGTCGTAATATCGATCCCCGTTTGAATTGGACGGGGGTCGTTCGGAGGGGGGATATTACACGAGTGCGATACGAACCCGTGTACGTGTGACTTGTGTCTACTACGCATATCTAACAGATATTTAAGAATGTATGCGAATATAAACTGCCAAATACCAATAGCAAAAGTACATACCATATTTTAGGGACCCGAAAGTCCCGTCCCATCACGCCACTACCTAGATATTTAGGTGAGAATGACTCACTCTTGACACTCGACCACAACCACAAAGATATATAATTTCTCAAGCGCCACGATGTGATAAGACTAGTAATATGAATGAGTGATATTTCTAAATTGTCTAAATTACATTGACTATACAATATTGGAAACTTTGGATTCTTTATTGTTGGCGTTAGTAATAATAATAATAATCTCAGGATAATTCACACAGCGCCATCTAGACCCAAGTTGAACTAGCTGAAGCTTGTATTACGGGTACTAGATAACTGATACAAATACATAGATTTTTTTTGTAATACATACATATTATACATAGAAAACACCCAGACCGATACAAACAATCATACTCATGAATACAAATGTTTGTGCCGTGCGAGGAATCGAACCCGCGACGGATGTAAAGCGGTGCGCTATACCACCGAGGTCGTCTAATTAATCGTCATTAGCTCACGTTATTACACGTATTTCTGGGTCACTATGTCTAAGCGGTAGCATCACGCACCCAGTGACAGAAATTATAACATGTCTACTGACCGAGTGACTGCTACTGCTATAGACAACTGTAGACATTATTACACAACTGTAGAAGTCACTCATGATCTTTAGAGACCATGTATTTTCTTCTGTGTCACCATGTCTAAGCGGTAGCATCACGTACCCAGTGACAGAACTTATAACATGTCTACTGAATGAGTGACTGCTACTGCTATAGACAACTGTAGACATTTTTAGACAACTGTAGAAGTTATTTATGATCTTTAGAGACATGTACTTTCTTCTGCGTCACCATGTCTAAGCGGTAGCATCACACACCCAGTGACAGATGTTATAACATGTCTACTGAATGAGTGACTGCTACTGCTATAGACAACTGTAGAAGTTATTTATGATCTTTAGAGACATGTACTTTCTTCTGCGTCACCATGTCTAAGCGGTAGCATCACGTACCCAGTGACAGAACTTATAACATGTCTACTGAATGAGTGACTGCTACTGCTATAGACAACTGTAGAAGTTATTTATGATCTTTAGAGACATGTACTTTTTTCTGCGTCACCATGTCTAAGCGGTAGCATCAGACACCCAGTGACAGATGTTATGACATGTCTACTGAATGAGTGACTGCTACAGCTTATGACTCCATCTTGATTTCTGAGTTATCTAAAAATGGCAAAGATTATGTTTATACATATATATGAAAACAGTTCATTTCTGCTTTGTCGTCATGTCTAAACGTTAGCATCATGTACCCAGTGACAGAACTAGTAACATGTCTACTGAGTTAATGATTGCTATAGTTTAAGACGATTTCTTCAACATACAATTGAAAAGTTATATTTTTTATCCATGAACTTACTGACATATTTTTGTGTCACTACGTCTAAGCGGTAGCATCACGCACCCAGTGACAGAAATTATAACATATCTACTGAGTGAGTGATTGCTGTAGCTTAAGACATCTTCTCGGACATTTCTGAGTGTTCTAAAAAAATACATATAACTATAATTATATTTCTTGATGTTATTCTGTCTAAGCGGTAGCATCACGTACCCAGTGACAGAACTTATAACATGTCTACTGAATGAGTGACTGCTACTACTTATGACTACTTCATGATATCAGAGTTATCTAAAATAATTGCAAAGAGTAGGTGCATAAAGTTTAATATCGTTTGCGTTATTCTGTCTAAGTGGTAGCATCACGCACCCAGTGACAGAACTAGTAACATGTCTACTGAATGAGTGACTGCTACGACTTATGACTACTTCATAATTTTGTAGTTATATAGGAAAAACATAGAATAAAGTTGACAACTTCTTCTGCGTCACCACGTCTAAGCGGTAGCATCACACACCCAGTGACAGATGTTATAACATGTCTACTGAATGAGTGACTGCTACTCCTATAGACAACTGTAGAAGTTATTTATGAAACATGTACTTTCTTTTGCGTCACCATGTCGAAGCAGTAGCATCAAGCACCCAGTGATAGAAATTATAACATGTCTACTGACCGAGTGATTGCTGTAGCTTAAGACATCTCGGCAATTTCTGAGTCCTCTAAAAAATACATATAATTTTAAATATATAATTATATTCCTTGGTGTTATTCTGTCTAAACAGTAGTATCACGTACCCAGTGACAGAACTAGTAACATGTCTACTGAATGAGTGACTGCTACGACTTATGACTACTTCATAATTTTGTAGTTATATAGCAAAAAGTATATGCATGCAAAAATGCATAGTATAAAGTTGAACACTTTTTCTGCGTCATCATATCTATGCAGTAGCATCACGCACCCAGTGACAGAAATTGTAACATGTCTACTGAATGAGTGACTGCTACTGCTATAAATAACTGTGGACATTATTAGACAACTGTAGAAGTTATTCATGATCTTTAGAGACATGTACTTTCTTCTGCGTCACCATGTCTAAGCGGTAGCATCACACACCTAGTGACAGATGTTATAACATGTCTACTGACCGAGTGACTGCTACTGCTATAGACAACTGTAGACATTATTAGACAACTGTAGAAGTTATTCATGGTCTTTAGAGATATGTATTTTCTTCTGCGTCAGCATGTCTAAGCGGTAGCATCACTCACCCAGTGACAGAAATTGTAACATATCTACTGAATTAGTGATTGCTACTACTTAAGACATCTCTATAATTTGCGAGGAATCTAAAAGAATACATAGATTATTCATTAGTTTACATACATGTAGTTTCCTTCTGCGTCACCATGTCTCAGCGGTAGCATCACTCACCCAGTGACAGAATTACTAACATGCCTACTGACCGAGTGACTGCTACTGCTATAGACAACTGTAGACATTATTAGACAACTGTAGAAGTTATTCATGATCTTTAGAGACATGTACTTTCTTCTGCGTCACCATGTCTAAGCGGTAGCATAACACACCCAGTGACAGATGTTATAACATGTCTACTGACCGAGTGACTGCTACTGCTATAGACAACTGTAGACATTATTAGACAACTGTAGAAGTTATTCATGATCTTTAGAGACCATGTATTTTCTTCTGCGTCACCATGTCTAAGCGGTAGCATCACACACCCAGTGACAGATGTTATGACATGTCTACTGAACGAGTGACTGCTACTGCCATAGACAACTGTAGACATTATTAGACAACTGTAGAAGTTACTCATGATCTTTAGAGACCATGTATTTTCTTCTGCGTCATCATGTCTAAGCGGTAGCATCACACACCCAGTGACAGATGTTATGACATGTCTACTGACCGAGTGACTGCTACTGCTATAGACAACTCTAGACATTATTAGACAACTGTAGAAGTTATTCATGATCTTTAGAGACATGTACTTTCTTCTGCGTCATCATGTCTAATCGGTAGCATCACACACCCAGTGACAGATGTTATAACATGTCTACTGAGCAAGTGATTGCTATAACTCAAGACAAATTGTCCATAATTTATAAGTTACCTAAAAAAAGGATTATTTAAGAGCCCATAGACCTATGGCTTTCTTTTGCGTTACCGTGTCTAAGCAGTAGCATCACTCACCCAGTGACAGATGTTATAACATGTCTACTGACCGAGTGACTGCTACTGCTATAGACAACTGTAGACATTATTAGACAACTGTAGAAGTTATTCATGGTCTTTAGAGGTATGTATTTTCTTCTGCGTCAGCATGTCTAAGCGGTAGCATCACTCACCCAGTGACAGATGTTATGACATGTCTACTGAATGAGTGACTGCTACTGCTGTAGACAACTGTAGACATTATTAGACAACTGTAGAAGTTACTCATGATTTTTAGAGACATGTATTTTCTTCTGCGTCAGCATGTCTATGCGGTAGCATCACACACCCAGTGACAGATGTTATGACATGTCTACTGAATGAGTGACTGCTACTGCTGTAGACAACTGTAGACATTATTAGACAACTGTAGAAGTTACTCATGATTTTTAGAGACATGTATTTTCTTCTGCGTCAGCATGTCTAAGCGGTAGCATCACACACCCAGTGACAGATGTTATGACATGTCTACTGAATGAGTGACTGCTACTGCTGTAGACAACTGTAGACATTATTAGACAACTGTAGAAGTTACTCATGATTTTTAGAGACATGTATTTTCTTCTGCGTCAGCATGTCTAAGCGGTAGCATCACACACCCAGTGACAGATGTTATGACATGTCTACTGAATGAGTGACTGCTACTGCTGTAGACAACTGTAGACATTATTAGACAACTGTAGAAGTTATTCATGATCTTTAGAGATATGTATTTTCTTCTGCGTCAGCATGTCTAAGCGGTAGCATCACTCACCCAGTGACAGAAATTGTAACATATCTACTGAATTAGTGATTGCTACTACTTAAGACATCTCTATAATTTGCGAGGAATCTAAAAGAATACATAGATTTTTCATTAGTTTACATACATGTAGTTTCCTTCTGCGTCACCATGTCTCAGCGGTAGCATCACTCACCCAGTGACAGAATTACTAACATGTCTACTGACCGAGTGACTGCTACTGCTATAGACAAGTGTAGACATTATTAGACAACTGTAGAAGTTATTCATGATCTTTAGAGACATGTACTTTCTTTTGCGTCACCATGTCTAAGCGGTAGCATCACTCACCCAGTGACAGAAATACTAACATGTCTAATGAGTAAGTGACCGCCACTGCATAAAACAAATTCGTTATCATTCAGGAGTTATCTAAAAATATCATTAAGAATGAGTATTCTCAATTGTCTGCTAGAAATAGGCTTAGTGATAAGAGGGTCTTTTGTTAAGCACATTGTTATCAGTTGTAATTTTGGTACTTCTTATTTATTGCACTTGCCATTTCAAATAATAGAGTGTTACTAATGAACGCCTATTTAAAAGAAATATGTATTGTTATCTGCAAATGATTTTTAAGTATCACACGATGTATTTTTTTGTAAAGAAACAATAATTCTCATAAAAATTACTGAGAATGTAACTGCAAATATTCACAAAACATGGATTTGTAACTGAAATCTATTTCATTATTAACTTAAGTTTTGTTCGAAGTGTATTCCAATAATACACAGTGAAGTGCTATAGATATATTTGCTTTATTGACCACTAAAATTGGTACAAATGGTGGACTTAATAGCATTCCTTCCCAGTCAACCTTTGAGATGCGCTGAGATACATGAATGCGACTAAAAGAATTATAATAACAATATAAACGTAAATATATATAATATACATGCGGAAAATAAAATAACTTCACTTCTATACAAAAATTACAAGTATATGCTATCATTAATATAAGTATCTTATGAAGAATATTCTAGTAAACGAGCAACAGTAATTTCCCCAGTGATAGAAATGTAACATACTACTGAGAATGTTTCTGCACTTATTTAATAGACAAAGAAGTATCACCAAGTTATTTTTTTGTAAGGAGGCAGTAATTCTCATAGAAATATATATGCTGAGAATGTTACTGTAACTATTCTCAAAACATGCAATTATAAGTGAAATGAAATTAATTGTTAACTTAAGACTTTTTTAAGTATTATTATACCAATAACATACATTGACGCCCGAGTGATAGAAATATATCACCTGACAAAAATACTGCATTTGTTTAAAATTATAACAAATTTAAATCAATAAAATAATCGACTACTACAACATATCCTCAGCGCTGAATACAAGCTCAACTTGAAACACGGATTATTTCCTATAAATGACTACTATAAATTGCTATTATTACATGTAATTTTAATTCTCTGATTTTAATTTTGGACACATATACTATTATTACTTAATTTTGGACATTTAACAATTTAAATAATTAAGACATTCGTTGTTCACTGTTGCGGGTGAATAATAAGATGTTGCTGGTCGAGACGATGTATATTACAGATGATGATAAACTGACAATATGTACATAGAAATAATGATCTTATATACTAAATAAAAATAGGAAAATGTAAGGTGGGGTGACACAGTTTAGATACAGCGGTGCCTAGTAGACAATATTGAATTTTTCTTACTAGACATTATTAAATGCAATTATTATTTTATGTATCTAGGTGACTGTGTCCCATATTCACATTTGTTAAATTAAATATTAACATGAATTTAAATTTGCATGCTCAAAATGAAGCTGAATATGGAACTGTAAATTAATTTGTAAGAACAATGTAACCTATTCAAAGCAAATCAATAAAATAACATCAGTGGTGTAATTTGCATGTGATGAATATTCTAGTAAACGAGAAACAGCAATTTCCCCAGTGATAGAAGTGACATATCTACTGAGAATGTTACTGCACTTGTTTAATAGACGAAGAAATATCAAAGTTTTGAACGAAGTATATTATAAACAAGAGGTAATAATTCTCCCTGTGATGGAAAGATAAAAAATTGCATATATGTATATATATTAAGATCTTAAAAACTCGTTGCGTCGTCATGTCTAAGCGGTAGCATCACGCACCCAGTGACAGAACTAGTAACATGTCTACTGAATAAGTGACTGCTACGACTTATGATTATTTCTTCATGATATCTGAGTTATCTAAAATAATTGCAAAGAGTAGGTGCATAAAGTTCAATATCGTTTGCGTTATTCTGTCTAAGTGGTAGCATCACACACCCAGTGACAGAATTACTAACATGTCTACTGAATGAGTGACTGCTACGACTTATGACTACTTCTTCATGATATCTGATTTATCTAAAATAGTTGCAAAGAGTAGGTGCATAAAGTTTAATATCGTTTGCGTTATTCTGTCTAAGTGGTAGCATCATGCACCCAGTGACAGAACTATTAACATATCTACCGAATGAGTGACTGCTACTACTTATGACTACTTCTTCATGATATCTGATTTATCTAAAATAGTTGCAAAGAGTAGGTGCATAAAGTTTAATATCGTTTGCGTTATTCTGTCTAAGTGGTAGCATCACGCACCCAGTGACAGAACTAGTAACATGTCTACTGAATAAGTGACTGCTACTACTTATGACTATTTCTTCATGATATCTGAGTTATCTAAAATAATTGCAAAGAGTAGGTGCATAAAGTTTAATATCGTTTGCGTATTCTGTCTAAGTGGTAGCATCACGCACCCAGTGACAGAACTAGTAACATGTCTACTGAATAAGTGACTGCTACTACTTATGACTATTTCTTCATGATATCTGAGTTATCTAAAATAATTGCAAAGAGTAGGTGCATAAAGTTTAATATCGTTTGCGTTATTCTGTCTAAGTGGTAGCATCACACACCCAGTGACAGAACTATTAACATGTCTACCGAATGAGTGACTGCTACGACTTATGACTACTTCTTCATGATATCTGATTTATCTAAAATAGTTGCAAAGAGTAGGTGCATAAAGTTTAATATCGTTTGCGTTATTCTGTCTAAGTGGTAGCATCACGTACCCAGTGACAGGAATTGTAACATGTCTACTGAGAACGCAATTGCTACAACTTATGACTATTTCATTATTTACGAATTATTAAAACAAAACCATTAGCTTATTTTGCAGTTTCACACATAAAATTTTATTTTGCGTCGGCATATCTAAGTGGTAGCATCACGTACCCAGTGACTAATTTTAACATGTCTACTGAGAATGTAATTGCTACAGCTTATGACAGTATTTTGATGTTTCTAAGTAAAAAATACATAGAATAAAATTGACTCATTATCATACACATGTATATTCCTTTGTGTTACTATGTCGCAGCGGTAGCATCACGTACCCAGTGACAGAACTTTTAACATGCCTACTGAGTAAGTGAGTGCTACAGATTAAGACAATTTCATCATATCTTAAAATGTTTCGTATAGATCTATTTTTTTATCCACGAACTGACTGGCAGGTAAATATGTCTAAATAGTAGTGTCACGCACCCAGTGACAGAAATTATAACATGTCTAATGAGTGAGTGACTGCTACTACTTATGACTATTTCTTCATCATATCTGAGTTATCTAAAATAATTGCAAAGAGTAGGTGTATAAAGTTTAATATTGTTTGCGTCACCATATCTAAGCAGTAGCATCACACACCCAGTGACAGAATTACTAATATGTCTGCTGAATGAGTGACTGCTACGACTTATGACTATTTCTTCATGATAGTTGAGTTCTCTAAAATAATTGCAAAGAGTAGGTGTATAAAGTTTAATATTGTTTGCGTCACCATATCTAAGCGGTAGCATCACACACCCAGTGACAGAACTAGTAACATGTCTACTGAATGAGTGACTGCTACGACTTATGACTACTTCTTCATGATAATTGAGTTCTGTAAAATAATTGCAGAGTTGATGTATATAATAATATTCACGAATTTAATATTTTATGCGTCATTTTGTCTAAGCGGTAGCATCACACACCCAGTGACAGAAATAGTAACATATCTACTGAGCGAGTGACTGCTATAACTTAAGACAAATCCTGGATAATATACTAGTTACCTGAAAAAAATATATTAGGAGTTATTATAATAAATAATAAAATTTAAGGAAGGTGTTACATATGAATGTGGATGGATGGTTATAATGGCAGAGGAAGGCCGAAAAACAGATGGATGGACCGTGTGAAAGATGATATGGTAAGAAAGGAAGTAAATAACAAGATGACTGCAAACAAGGTTAAATGGAAGAGAAAAACATTACACCGACCACAAATAAATGGGATAAGGAATAAACAGATGATGATAGTAAGTAAGCAAATGTACGAGCCTATAGACGCGTACTTTCTTTTGTATTACAATGTCTAAGCGGCAGCATCACGAACCCAGTGACAGAACTAATAATAACATGCCTACTGACCGAGTGATTGTTACTGCTTAAGACACCTTGTACACAATATCTAAAAGTACACATAATACATACATACTTTTTTAGAAGTTACTGACTGATATATCTTTTGCGTTCATCATGTCCAAACAGTAGCATCACGAACCCAGTGACAGAATTATTAACATGCCTACTGACCGAGTGATTGCTACTGCTTAAGACACCTTGTACATAATATCTAAAAGTACACATAATACATACTTTTTAAGACAACTTGAACGTAATATCTAAATTAATACACAGAATACATATACTTTTCACACATACTTTTTTAGAAGTTACTGACTGATTACGGACTGATATATCTTTTGCGTTCTTCATGTCTAAACAGTAGCATCACGAACCCAGTGACAGAACTACTAACATGCCTACTGAACTTGTGAATACTACAGTTATAGACATTATTTCCGACATAGATCTAAGAATATGACAAAGAATAGTTATATTCTTATGTGTAGTATAAAGTATTCTTCTAAATATATTACACTTATTAAATATATATTGATATTTTTCGTAAACAAGACACAGTTACTCACCCAGTGATATAAATTAGACATATCTACTGAGAATGTAACTGCACTTGTATACAAAAGCAATTGCAATAAATGCCAGCACTGATTTTAACCTAATGTAATGAATATTCTCATAATTGAGAAACAGCTATTCCCCAAGTGATAGAAATATAACATGTCGACTGAGAATGTAACTGCAATTTTTTTACAAAGGCAAATACAATAAATGCCATTACTTAATTTACTTTCCTACGATGAGTATTCTAGTAAACAAGACACGGCTACTCCCCCAGTGATAGAATTGTAACATATCTACTGAGAATGTAACTGCACTTATTTACAAAAGAGTGTTATATATGTTACATATCGATTGAGAATATGACTGAATTTGTTTACAAAAGCTACTGCAATAAATACCAGCACTGATTTTAACCTAATGTAATGAATATACTCATAATAAATAGCAGCTATTCCCCCCGCTATATAAATTTTACATATCTATTGAGAATGTGACTGCAATTTTTTACAACAGCAAGTACAATAAATATCGTTACTGATTTTACTTTCCTACGATGTACATTCTAGTAAACAAGACACGGCTACTCTCCCAGTGATAGAATTGTAACATATCTACTGAGAATGTAACTGCACTTGTTTAAAAGAAAATTATACTTAATTGCAAATGAAACTCTATTACACTTGTACTCCATAATGTTGTAGCAATTTGTCGGGTTATATGAAGTTTACATTAAACCTATGAAGTGTGGTCCTCGTTGGGTACAGAAACAAAAAATGATTTTTATGTCATTAATATTAAAGTTGATAATTATATTGAACTAAAAATTCCTCGATGAATATTCTCTCAAACAAGGAACAGTAATTTCCCCAGTGATACAGATGTAACATATCTACTGAGAATATTATTGCAATTGTTCAAAAGAGATATATTTTATAACTGCGTTAACGAACATACTTATAATCATTTAAGATTCTACTGAAAATATGATTGCAAACAAAACAAAATTGCATCATTACATAGTATAAAACAAAGTCGCAGTCGCTATATGTACCTATATATTCTTAAATCTTTAAAAATACGTAACTGAGATTGAAGCAGTTTTTTAAATAGATAGTGATTCAAGAGGAAGATGTATATATAATACATGGACACCCGCGCGGAGCTAGGGCGAGTAGCTAGTTATAAAAGAAATGATGCAGTGTAATTATTTACTATTTTATAAAGTTATAATTAAAATAATGCAAACATGATATAATATTTCTCTTCTATTCAAAATCATTTTCTGTCCAGGCTGTTAGGTTGTGGAACTCGCTTCCCGCTCCTATTCGGCGCGCTCAATCTCTTGCTAGCTTTAAAGCATCAGTAAAAACTCATTTCCTTTCCCTTTAGTTCTACTTTTCCCTTTTCTTATAGTCCCTTTCTTTCCTTCAAACTTTTCATGGATATGTGTATTATTAAGTTTATGTATGTTTATGTAGGTATGTACATATGTATGTCTATTTAATATATATTTATGTATATTTGCATGTATTATTCATACCCATCTTAGTTGTGTTGTCATTTGTACCACCTACTCTTTTTCTTATATTTTCACTGTCTACCTAAAGGTTGCCTGTAAGAGATTGCTTAGCGATAAGGCCGCCTTTTGTACTCGTCATTGTTATACATATTTTTATAGTAATTAATATTTTCTGTAACTGGTGCAAAAAAGTGTAAAAAAAAATAAATAAATAAAAATAAAATATTTCATAAATTTAACTGTATAATAAGAATTAGGATTAATGTTAAGTGTTACACATTAGCAGAAACAGTGATTTCTCCAAAAGCAAATATGACATATCTGCTGAGAATATTATTGCATATTTTTAAAAGGAAATAGTATTTATCGGTATAAAAATGTAGTACTATTAATTTTGAAGTCTATTTTCTTCTGAGATGTTTAATATTTTTATAAAAAATATATTGTCACAGTGAGTATAAAATTAAATTGTAATATATTTATAATAAATAAATTGCAATAATATTCTCAGTAGACAGTGAGAATATTATTGCAAAAATTCATAATATTTTTATTTGTCCAAAACTAAATTGCTTAATAAATATATCAATTGACTTACCTTTATACAGATTTCCTGTTTCCACCATTCATTCTTCTTAAATTATCTACTAGGTGATCTAACTGTGTAGCACACCGCTTTATTTGTACTCGTATGTTTTTTTTTTGTATCATGCTGGGTGTTTTCAATGTATATTATGTATGTATTTACAAAAATATATTTAAACATTTATATCAGTAGTCTAGAAGTCATATAACTAAGCAAAGTTTATGTTATAGGTACTAGACAACTGATAGAAATAAACTTACATACATTTTCTTGTAAGTACATACATAATATACATAGAAAGAAGTTTGCATGAATATTTTTAAAGTTACTATCAATTTACTTGTTATTTCTTGAGTAAAGTTCACTTTTATGAATATAATAACTAGATTTAGAATTCTTATAACCTTTGATGATTAGCATTATATTTTTTTTATTATATTTCATTTGATGTTCATTACCACATATAATTACACTGTATATATATATATCCTAAATATTGAATTTAAGAACTGATTTTTCACTTTTTTTAACCAACACTGCTTGTTTTTACACTTTTTATTTTAAATATGATGTACTTGATTATGTTAATATAATAATTAAATTAATATTGTGATATATATATCACATTATTTAAATATTAAATTAATTAAATCCTAAAACACTTTCACTTGTTTACTTTACATTTTCGTTAAGTCCAACCAACGTATAATGTTGAATACCAGAATACACTAACCTGACCACTACAAAGGTCAGGTAAAAACTGAACAATATCATTTCAACCCTGTCCTTTTATACCCAAAAGGGGTAGGGATGAAACCCATTGTCAAATGACACTTAGTAATTAACTAATTGTTTTAAAAGAAGCAGAAATATGACTAATGTATAGTTTATAAAAATACATTTATTAATGTATTATAATTGATTATTATGATCGCTTAACTAATTATTAATAATTGTTGCAATATAAAATACATTTGTTAATTATTATTGTATTTTTTAATTGGCACTAATACTTCGCCCCGACTCTTTGAATGTGACTTATAATTGGATGACATTTTTTATGAAATTTATTTTATTTACAATTATATCTCATATTTAGTACAATACTGCTGTATTTCAGAAATTTAAAATTTTTGTATTTAGACTTTAATGCGACTGCTATAAGGTGTACAATCCAAAATTTATAATTTTTAAGTTAAGCCAGTATTATAATAAGTGTACGATATATATATTTCTTATTAATAATTTTAAATGTGGTAAATCAAAATATCTTTCTTGTCAGATCTTCTCATCTCGAAATCATTCCGAGCAGACGGTAGATGATTTGATTTGAAATGATTTGGAATGATTTATTTTTTTTGTGAGAAATGTGGTGTGCACAGATGTTATAAAGTACATATGGTTCCATATAATCCGTCTTATATGAAGACATGCAAAATTTTATATTAGTTATGCTTCTGTAAATAATTACACAATTCTGTCTTTCAGATAGCATATTACATTATTATATTATACAATTTTAAGAAATTATTATATCTATATTATTATTTAGTCATTATATGTCAATATTATTACTGTTATGTCATTACTATTATATTAATATAATCCAATTCTTAACTCATTTTACCATCTTTATTTATATCCGTCCGTACGGAATGATATCGAGATGAGAAGAGCTGACAAGAAACTCGGCTCGTATTCTTTTCAAGTAATTGATGAATAAATATAATAATATATTGCAATATCAGGTTGTGGTACATAAGTTAAGTTGTACATAATTGTGAAAAATCATTAAAACACAGAATTGTGCCACCTGAACTGGAAAGATAAATGATGACTACGAAAACTACGAACATAATCGTGCAGAATAACATTTTAGAAGTTTTGTTTGAATACAAACTACCAAATAGCAAAGTTGACTAATAAATATTCAAGTAACTGAATAACAAAAAAAAGGGTTGAAAAATAAATAAATAATTACGTGAATAACAAAATAAATTCAGTTTCATTAAATAAGTATTAATAACATAGAATACAGCTATATTACTCGTTGATAATGTGGTATTCTATGGGTGTAAGATTTATTAGGTCGTCCGTTACTGCCTCTCTCTTTCTATTACTTAATTAACAAAATAAATCATAATTCAGTTTCATTAAATAAGTATTAATAACATAGAATACAGCTATATTACTCGTTGATAATGTGGTATTCTATGGGTGTAAGATTTTTTATATCATCCTTTACTGTCTCTCTCTTTTTATTATTTAAGTAACAAAATAAATCATAAATCAGTTTCATTTAATAAGTATTAATGATATAGAATACAGTTATATTACTCGTTGATAATGTAGTATTCTATGGATCAAAGATTTTTTAAATTCACCGTTAGTCCGTCTCTCTCTTTCTATTACTTAAGTAACAAAATAAATCATAAATCAGCTTCATTTAATAAGTATTAATGATATAGAATACAGTTATGTTACTCGTTGATAATGTAGTATTGTATGAGTGAAAGATTTTTTTAGTTTATCCGTTATTCTCTCTCTCTCTCTCATCAATCAAATATATATACCACATGATGGTGGAGAAAAATAGAGAAAGCCGACCCTTTCTCTATTCTTCTCCGCCACTCTACTGTCCCGGACATCGTCCTCAAATGTCTCTTGTCACCTTCCTACATAATACAATAACATTAATATTTTATTTTATTACCTGATTACACTAATAATGAGTGCGTAGCGATTTCTTTGTTGATTATCGCATGCCTCTTACCTGTTATACTGTAATTATTTATATAAAAAAAACATCTATTAAAAAGAGCAACACACAAGTTTCTTGCTCATTCTTCTTGTGATGAATCTGCATTCCGAATGAGTGGTAGAATAAAAATATATTCAAAAGTGTTTGTTGAGTTTATTTGAATAAAGATTATTTGTATTTCTATTAAGTATCTGCGATTAAAAGTCACATTAAAATCGGTCCAGACCCTTCAGAGATTCGCAAGAACAAAAAGAAAGATTTGATGCAAGTATCCAATATAGTTTCTTAAGGATTTAGCTATTATTTCAATATTACAAACAGACACTTAAATTTTATTTGTTTATATAGATTAAACAATAGATAGCTAATGAAAAACAGTATAATGGGCTCGAATAAACAAAAAGATGCATTGTTTTTGTTTTGCGGCGGGCCTTATGCTAAAATGCGGTGTGGTTTACACTATTGTACTCAGATGCTTTGTGGTGTGTGTTGTTGTTGACAGCTAGAAAATATATTGTATATTGTCTATGGTATTATAGTTGTGACAATACATTCACTGGAAAGCTTTTGTTAGTTTATCTAATTACTTAGCTACTGCGATAAGGCAACTTGAGCTATACTTCCGATAGTCGCGGGTTCGGTTCCTCGCGTGGTACAAACATCAGCAAATGTACAAATTTCAGGGATTCTTCGCACTGTGTAAATGTAAAAAAAACTATAACGTATAAGTAGGGAATTTGATCACGCGCTACTTTCGATGGTCGCGGGTTCGATTCCTCGCACGGTACAAACATCCTCAACTAACTTAGGCTAATATCAGGGCCAGGTGAAAGAAAATGAATTTGGTTTACTATATTGAAAATATATTTATTCATAAAGGTACTTGGACACGCCTTCATCCAAAGGTCGAGGGTTCGATTCCTCGCACGGTACAAATATCCTCAGCAAACTTACTAATTTCAGAGCGAGGTGAAAGAAAATAAATTAATTATGAATATTCGACTTCCCAGTGGTTTAGCAAACCTTTATTTTCGAGATTACGATGGTCATGGGTTCGACCCAAACATTTGTATTCATGAGTATGATTGTTTGTATCGGTCTGGGTGTTTTATATGTATATTATGTATGTATTTACAAAAAAAATGTATTTTATGTATTTGTATCAGTTGTCTAGTACCCATAACACAAGCTCTGCTTACCGTGGGACTAGATGGCGCTGTGTTAATTGTCCAGGGTTATTTATTTATATATATCAGTTGTCTAGTACCCATAACACAAGCTCAGCTTACCGTGGGACTAGATGGCGCTGTGTTAATTATCCAGGGTTATTTATTTATTTATATCAGTTGTCTAGTACCCATAACACAAGCTCTGCTTACCGTGGGACTAGATGGCGCTGTGTTAATTGTCCAGGGTTATTTATTTATTTATATCAGTTGTCTAGTACCCATAACACAAGCTCAGCTTACCGTGGGACTAGATGGCGCTGTGTTAATTGTCCAGGGTTATTTATTTATTTATATCAGTTGTCTAGTACCCATAACACAAGCTCTGCTTACCGTGGGACTAGATGGCGCTGTGTTAATTGTCCAGGGTTATTTATTTATTTATATCAGTTGTCTAGTACCCATAACACAAGCTCTGCTTACCGTGGGACTAGATGGCGCTGTGTTAATTGTCCAGGGTTATTTATTTATTTATATCAGTTGTCTAGTACCCATAACACAAGCTCTGCTTACCGTGGGACTAGATGGCGCTGTGTTAATTGTCCAGGGTTATTTATTTATTTATATCAGTTGTCTAGTACCCATAACACAAGCTCAGCTTACCGTGGGACTAGATGGCGCTGTGTTAATTGTCCAGGGTTATTTATTTATTTATATCAGTTGTCTAGTACCCATAACACAAGCTCTGCTTACCGTGGGACTAGATGGCGCTGTGTGAATTGTCCAGGGTTATTTATTTATTTATATCAGTTGTCTAGTACCCATAACACAAGCTCTGCTTACCGTGGGACTAGATGGCGCTGTGTTAATTGTCCAGGGTTATTTATTTATTTATATCAGTTGTCTAGTACCCATAACACAAGCTCTGCTTACCGTGGGACTAGATGGCGCTGTGTTAATTGTCCAGGGTTATTTATTTATTTATATCAGTTGTCTAGTACCCATAACACAAGCTCTGCTTACCGTGGGACTAGATGGCGCTGTGTTAATTGTCCAGGGTTATTTATTTATTTATATCAGTTGTCTAGTGCCCATAACACAAGCTCTGCTTACCGTGGGACTAGATGGCGCTGTGTTAATTGTCCAGGGTTATTTATTTATTTATATCAGTTGTCTAGTACCCATAACACAAGCTCTGCTTACCGTGGGACTAGATGGCGCTGTGTTAATTGTCCAGGGTTATTTATTTATTTATATCAGTTGTCTAGTACCCATAACACAAGCTCTGCTTACCGTGGGACTAGATGGCGCTGTGTTAATTGTCCAGGGTTATTATTACTATTTGGTTCTCATACAATTATCTTAATCTTAAGCATTACGTAGTAAATAAAGTCGCTGTCGCTGTCTGTCCCTATGTATGCTTAAATCTTTAAAACTACGCAACTTATATATTAGGATTTTGGAATAAAACAAGTGTATCATATTACAAATTATTATTTATTTCAATAATTTCGTATGTTAATTGTAAAATATATGTTTTGTAATTTATGATGATGATGATACATGATGATATATATAATTATATTTTTTTAGAATAGAATATAATAGAAAATAATTTATTCAAATAAACTTAATTTAAGAACTTTTGAATAGTCATAACAATTATTTTTTTAAACTACCGCTCATTCGGAAAGCTGTCTCATCACAAGAACGAGCAAGAAACTTGTGTGTTGCTCTTTTAAATAATCCTTGTAAGTTTACATTTACAAGTCGAAACGTGTGAATACAAACTACCAACCAGCACTAATTTATTAGGGTCAAATATAAATCTATACATATAAATAAAATTGGAGTGTCTGTTTGTAATATTGAAATAACAATTATTTACTACATGCATATGAATATAAATACAGTACATACACCAAAATAACATTTTTTACAATTTTTGTCGGTCTGTTTGTTCCGGCTAATCTCTGCAATGGCTGGACCGATTTTGACGGAACTTTTTTTGGCAGGTAGCTGATGTAATAAGGAGTAACTTAGGCTACTTATTAAAAAAAAACTTTTATTTCAGTAGAATAAAGTTGACTGTTTGTTCCGGCTAATCTCTGAAATGGCTGGATCGATTTTGATGGGACCTTTTTTGGCAGGTAGCTGATGTAATAAGGAGTAACTTAGGCTACTATTATTTTAGAAAAATAAAGTTAATTTCCACCCGGACAAAATCGCGAGTACAGCTAGGTCATAATAAAAAAACTTACCATTTGCAAAAAGCGCCATCTATCGAAGATATATATCCAACAAAACCATTTAGTGAGAAAGCTTTATGAGTTTATAATATTTATTCATAAGCCAATTCACCAAATAATCTTAAAGGAATCGTTGCAGCTTCCTCGAAAACTCCATTTTGTTTCTTAAAATATAGTTTCGAGTTTCTTGACCTTCATCTACACATATAAATAAAATTGGAGTGTCTGTTTGTAATATTGGAATAACCGTTTTTTACTACATGCATATGAATATAATTTTTTTTTTCTTTTGTCTGTCTGTCTGTTTCTTCCGGCTAATCTCTGAAATGGCTGGACCGATTTTAACGGGACTTTTTTTGGCAGGTAGCTGATGTAATAAGGAGTAACTTAGGACAAATCTTTGAATTTGTCCTAACACAGCTCGTTCTATACTATAACACGCATGTATATATAACTCAAAGATGACTGACATAGTGATCTATCAACGCACAGCCCAAACCACTAGACGGATCGGGCTGAAATTTGGCATACAGGTAGATGTTATGACGTAGACATCCGCTAAGAAAGGACTTTGATCAATTCTACCCCCAAATGGATAAAATAGGGGATGAAAGTTTGTATGAAACTTTGTCAATTTTAACCGATCGGGCTGAGACTTTGCATGCATAAAGCTACTATGACGTAGGCATCCGCTAAGAAAGGATTTTGATAAATTCCACCTCTAAGGAGATAAATTAACGTGAGCGTAGCCGCGGGCAAAAGCTAGTTATACATATAAACATCCCTCTTCAATCGCTCTATCTATTAAAGAAACTGCATTAAAATCCGTTGCGTAGTTTAGGAGATATAAGTGAACAAACAGCCGCAGCGACTTTATTTTATACTCTCTTATATAAAGATATGATGTATAATTTGAAAGTTTCGGAGACTATTCAATGCAAACGAACAGACAATGTAATCGTTCCTCTTTATAATTAATAGTATATGTGTAATTAACTAAAATATACAATCACCGTTGTTATTTAACTAATGCGATGAAGTTAACAGGAATCGTTAATTACGTAGCAGTTTAACTTTTATATTTAACTGTAAAACCATTAGGTAGGTATTGCATTAATTATTAATAATAACAATGAAAGGTATTGTGGGTAAGTTAGCTTCTTGTGGATTATATGAGTAAGTCCTGTCCCCCATGACCCCCCCCCCCCCCCCCCCCCCCCCCCCCCCCAGGATGGATTGGATGAACACACAAGCAAATTATGTAGAAACGAAAGTTTCAACGCGTGAAATCTTATATATAAAATTCTCGTGTCACAGTTTTCGTTCCCATACTCCTCCGAAACGGCTTGACCGATTCTCAGGAAATTTTGTGAGCGTATTGAGTAGGTCTGAAAATCGGCCAACATCTATTTTTCATACCCTTAAATGTTAGTGGTAGTCCAACCCAAATTTTTTTTTTATTTCATGGCAAAACAACGTTTGCCGGGACAGCTAACTAGCTATGCTAACTAGACTATATATTTATTTGTTATATATGTTATTCTGATGTATAAGCTATATTACTGTAAAGTTTTATCAAAATCCGTTCTGTAGTTTTTGCGTGAAAGAGTCACAAACATCCATACTTACAAACTATCACGTTTATAATATTAACTAGCCTTTACCCGCGGCTTTGCTCGCGTGGTAGTAAGTATTAAGAGCTGTCCTTACAAAAGTAAGGACAGCAAAAGCTGAATACGGGGTTTGGGGGGGGGGGGGGGGGGGGGGGTATCTAATTGTAATAAATCTGCTTACGTAACACTTGAACGGCCCCTTACGTTATTATAAATAGTTAACCCAGTAATAACCAAGGGAGGATCCAGCTTTGGCACCAGGAGGGGGTCACATAGTCGTGGTCTTGACTTGACCACGACTATGTGACCCCCTTCTGGTGCTTATAACTATATAACTTATAATTTAATTTTGATAACAATAAATACAAGTAAAAAGTAGGTATTTTATTAATGTACGAAGTTATTATATTATATTAAATTAATTAAATATTGAAGGTATGTAATTACATAAAATTTGGATGGTGACAAAATATGTAAATAAAATCATTATGTTCAATTAGTGGTCCACCTAAGTTCTGAAACCATTTCGGAACGGGGGGGCGGTCATGACCCCCATGACACCCGGGTCATGACCTCCATGACACCCCGGGTCATGACCCCCATGACCCCCCTGGATCCGCCGTTGCTCATAACGTCGTTTATACATCAGATTAACACAGGCTATAATTTAAAAATATATGTGAATTGGGAGAAATATAAATAATACAAAAGATACATGTTACAAATGGATGAAAATATCTCCTTTGGGAAGTTTACACTCTTTCCCGAGGAGATAAAAACCATCGCTCCTAAGAATGTCCATTAATTCTTGTCCCTGACGGGTCTAGGTAGCGGACTCTGAAAAAGGGCACCTGTAGCACTGCGACCTGCATAGATCTATTGTGCTCGCCCTTTTTCAAAGTTTGCTACCTAGACCCGTCAGGGACAAGAATTGAAGGATATTCTTAGGAGCGATGGTTATTATGTTCTCCGGATAGACTATGTACTTTCCAAAGGAGAACCACCCTCAATGACCTATTCAAAATTTTCAAAAATCAATTATTCATGTAGGACATTGTAGCTGCTTATGAACGTCAAGTTTTTACATTATAATTTTTTTCCCTACCGTCCAGTTCGGTATATAGATCCAATTGAGAAGAACTGGCAAGAAACTCAATTGAATTACTGTTTTTAAAAAAGCCAGTTTATTTACAATGTATAGGTATTTATATAGGTGCTAACTGACCTGACCTCATTCTCATCTTATCATCCTCCACTGGTGCCCCGCCAGCGTAAACCGTTAGCGCAGGAGCACCATTTCATTATCATATACAATATGACAATAACCCAAACAACCCAATAAAAAAAAATACAAATGGATGAATAAAATAAATTCCTGCGCCTTACCACACGTTATATGTTGTAGAAAGAAAAATGTGTTAAGTTTACCTCTTGTTGCCCGTACTATGAGAATGACGCTATAGTATATACATATATATACTAAAATTATCAATTTGCGGTTTTAGTTTATTAACTTTTAATGTAACAATTAATTATAGAAATATTTTAATGACATTTCTATGATGAGATTGATATGTTCTAGTCGTTTAGGATTCAGAATAACTCGTTTATGTTACTTTTTCTTTTAGAAATAGAAATAATCTTTATTCAAATAAACTCAATACAAGCACTTTTGAATAGTCATATTTTTGATTCTACCACTCATTAGGAACGCAGACTCATCACACGAAGGAGCAAGAAACTTGTGTGTTGCTTAGAATAGAAGGTTTTTTTATATATAAACTAGCTGTCCCGGAAAACGTTGTTTTGCCTTAAATTAAAAAAAAAATTAGGGGTGGACTACCCCTAACATTTAGGGGGATGAAAAATAGATGTTGACCGATTCTCAGACCTACTCAATACGCTCACAAAATTTCATGAGAATCGGTCAAGCCGTTTCGGAGGAGTATGGGAACGAAAACTGTGACACGAGAATTTTATATATAAGATTACAGTATAACAAGTAAGAGGCATGCGATAGTCAACATAGAAATCGCTACGCACTCATTATTAGTGCAATCAGATAATATTGTCAGCGCTATGGATTTTAAGTTTTTCTTCAAAAACATTATTATCGTTAACGAATACTTAAATTTTATAGTAAGCTTTTTTACAAAGAAAGTGTTTTATATAACATTTTGTTTTCTTTATAACATACTCTGGCGACGATTCGAACCCGGGACAACGACATATTGGTGTTGCGTTAAACCGCTAGACAGTCATAGCAGTCAAAGTTAAATAGTTAGTTAATATAAGTTTTTTTTAACTTACCTTCACGCCGTATCCATCAGGAACTGAGCAGTTACACAACTAACTTAACACCAACGAAATGCACTCGTATTTCTTTTTTAAACAAATTGTTTTCTGTCAGTGTAGAATTAAATGTAAAAAACAAAGTTCAAATTAAATGTTTTTTTTATTTGAAGATATTGGTATAAGATTATATACGATTACTAGCTTTTGTCCACGGCTTCGCTCGCGTTATTTATACGGGATGATTAGAATTTATCAAAAACAATCAGGGATCACGTCATAGTAGATTTATGCAAAGTCAGCCCGATCGGTTTAAAACTGACGAAAGTTTTATACAAACTTTCATCCCCTATTTTATCCCCTTGGTGGTGGAATTAATCAAAATCCTTTCTTAACGCCATAACATCTACCTGCATGCCAAATTTCAGCCCGATCCGACCAGTGGTTTGGGCTGTGCGTTGATAGATCACTATGTCAGTCACCTTTGAGTTATATATATATATATTATATTTTTTAATTTGGTCAAGGTCACTATAACACGGACGAAGTTGCAGGCAGAGCTAGTATTGTATATAACATAGTTTTGCTATTTTTGCTATATGCATAGCTTTTGATTTAGTTTATAATCCATGGCATGTGTTGTTTACAACTAATATTTATAACACTGCCTATGTCCAGCAGTGGACGTCTTCCGGGCTGAGATGATGGTGATGATTTATAACAAGAGTTTCACGAGAGGTATCACTGGCTTTTGATTTAGTGTATAATTTAGCACTAATATAATGTATAACACTTATATAAACCTCAAACTAACAAAATAGACCTACATGAATAAAGATATTTTGAATTTGATAATAGTTTTACATTTTCACGAGAGGTCACTGTGTTTTGATTTAGTGTATAATTTGCAATTAATGTAATGTGTAACTCGTATTAATATTTTGTATATATTCAAACTACACGGACTGTAAACGGGATGATTAGAACTAACTAAAAACAATGCAGTAATCACGTATATAAACCTCAAACGAACAAAATAGACCTACATGAATAAAGATATTTTGAATTTGATAATAGTTTTACACTTTCACGAGAGGTATCACTGTGTTTTGATTTAGTGTATAATTTGCAATTAATGTAATGTATAACTCGTATTAATATTTTGTATATATTCAAACTACACGGACTGTAAACGGGATGATTAGAACTAACTAAAAACAATGCAGTAATCACGTATATAACTCTCAAACGTACAAACTCAGCGTATAATTTCACTTCCTCAATTGATTATGTGTATATAAAAATAAATAAATTTGATATGTCTGTCTGTAATTTCCACTTAATACATTAAAAGTATATTCCGCGCAGACAAAGCATGTCTCTTATTAATATTATAAAAGCGAAAGTTTGTGAGTGTGGATGGATGTTTATGTTTATGTTTATTTCACGCAAAACCTACTGAACCGATCATCATAGACTACACATGTTCTTAGAGCTATTAGAATGAACATAGGATACTTTTTATTAAAAACAAATGGATTCAATGCGAGCGAAGCCGCGGGTAAATGCTATTAATATTATAAATGCGAAAGTGGAGATGTTTGTTACTCTTTCACGGAAAAACTACTGAACAGATTTTGTTGGACTTTTACATTGATATAGCCTATAATTCTGAATATCATTTATAATATTAGTAAGGATTAGGATAATATATTATTTAAATAAAAAAAACCTCTTTTAATAAAGTCGGTCAATAGAAATGTCTCATAAAATGTTGCAGTTATAGCGTTGTACTTAGTAAGCAAGGTCAGATGGTGCAGTGTAAGCATTTCTATTGTAAACAAACAGATTCCGTGATATATTATGTATATATAAATGTAGGTCACATGTATTGGTTGTACTGATTCGTGACAAACGTCTTTTATTATTATACTAGCTGTCCCCGCGATTTCACCTGCTTGGAATTTGTAGCCTAGCTGCGCTGAATTTGTGCCAGCGAATCCGCGTGTTGACCTTAAAGAAATAAAAAAACATATCCAATCGTAAAAAAAATAGAAAAAAATCATCGTTCTAACTTCAAAAATCGAACCCGCGACCATCGGATGTAAGTCGGTGTGCTTAATCGCTGCTATACCATTGGGGCCGTAATACAATCTTTATTTAAATAAACTTATTGAATAGTCATATTTTTTTATTCTACCACTCATTCGGAACGCAGACTCATCACAAGAAGAACGAGAGAGAAAACGACTTAACTATGCTGGTGGCCACTCTATTCTCCCAAATTTGAATTTAAAAATGAATCTGTATTATTGTAAACATGTGCAACATTTATTTGAAAAGAATACGAGCTGAGTTTCTTGTCAGTTCTTCTCATCTCGAAATCACTCCGAACCGACGGTAGATTTGACATATCATAAGAGTAATAATAATAATAATAACCTCAGGACAATTCACACAGCGCCATCTAGACCCAAGTTATGCTAGCTAAAGCTTGTGTTATGGGTACTAGACAACTGATACAAATACATAGATAATATTTTTCGTAAATACATACATATTATACATAGAAAACACCCAGACCGACACAAACAATCATGCTCATGAATACAAATGTTTGTGCCGTGCGAGGAATCGAAGCTGCGACCATCGGACGTAAAGCGGTGTGCTAGACCGCTAGACCACCGAGGTCGTCAAAGAGTCTGTAATAGACCTACATGAATAAAGATATTTTGAAATTAATATACAGTCTTATCCTACAGGTCGGTTTCAAAGGCTACGGGCTGTCTCCAGCTCAGTTGTCATCATCAGGCAGCTTCACCTTCAGTGATGGGAGTACGTACAGCATCACCCACGGCTCAGTCATCATTGCAGCTATCACCTCGTGTACCAATACGTCCAATCCGAGCGTCATGCTCGGGGCTGGTAAGTTAGTTTTTAGAAATAAAATAAAAATATATATAAACTAGCTTTTGCGCGCGGCATCGCTCGCGTTAATTTATCCCCTTAGCGGTGGAATATATCAAAATCCTTTCTTAGGGGATGCCTACGTCATAGTATCTTTATGCATGCAAAGTCTCAGCCCGATCGGTTTAAAGTTGACAAAGTTTCATACAAACTTTTATCCCCTTGGGGGTAGAATTAATCAAAATCCTTTCTTAGCGGATGGCTACGTCATAACATCTACCTGCATGCCAAATTTCAGCCCGATCCGTCCAGTGGTTTGGACTGTGCGTTGATAGATCACTATGTCAGTCACCTTTGAGTTATATATATTTAGATGGAAGAAATGTAGGTAACATGATGTGCCGCAAAGGTGAAAAGACAACTCAACATAAAGCACCAAATGAATCTGCAGCGCTGATATTAGAAATAGAATTTAAATAAACTCAATACAAGCACTTTTGAATAGTCATATTTTGAATCTACCACTCATTCGGAACGCAGACTCATCACAAGAAGAATGAGCAAGAAACTTGTGTGTTGGTCTTTTGAATAGATGTTTCCTCGTTCGGCAATCATCATTACATAGTAGCAAAGTCGTTGTCGCTGTCTGTCCCTATATATGCCTAAACCTTTAAAACTACGCAACGGATTTTGAAGCGCTTTTTTATATAGATATAGTGATTCAAAATTCAAAATTCTATTCAAATAAACCCAATACAAGCACTTTTGAATAGTCATATTTTGAATCTACCACTCATTCGTGTTAAGAACCTCCTTGGTTCAATGGCAGGCGATATGCATTCTAGCAGCTCTTGTCAATGTAAAATAATAAAAGAAAATAATATTTTTTTATGACAGATTACCTTTTTGTCTTATATACTATGAACATTGACTGAACTTGCTAACTGACTAATATTAACTAGTGTAGGTATCCAAAATCCTAGTCCTGGTTTTCCTTAACACTGATCCTGATCCCGGCGTTGCTTAATACTGGTGAGTGCTACTACCAATTTCCTATATTAATTCGGAACTCAGACTCATCACAAGATGAATGAGCGAGAAACTTGTGTGTTGCTCTTTTGAATAGATGTTTCCTCGTTCAGTACTCATCATTACACAGTAGCAAAGTCGTTGTCGCTGTCTGTCCCTATGTATGCCTAAATCTTTAAAACTACGCAACAGATTTTGAAGCGCTTTTTTATATAGATATAGTGATTCAAAATTCAAAATTCAAAATTCAAAAATCATTTATTCATGTAGGACATTTTAGCCGCTTATGAACGTCAAATTTTTACATTATAATTTCTTTCCCTACCGTCCAGTTCGGTATATAGATCCAATTGAGAACTGGCAAGAAACTCAATTGAATTACTTTTTTTTTTTAAAGCCAGTTTATTTACAATGCATAGGTGTCTATGTATAGTAAAGTTTTGACATATATTAACATTTACTGTTAGCAGTAAATGTTAATATATGTCAAAACTTTACTTCACTATGTAGTACTATTACGTAGAGTTGTTATGTATGTACAATTATATATGGATGTGGAGGTGGATAGGATTCAAGAGGAAGGTTTATATATATACATATATATAATACATGTACACCCGTGCGTAGCTAGTATAGTATAGATGAAAAACCTACCTATTTGTTTATAGGTCTTCTGGCGAAGAAAGCCGTCGCCAATGGGCTGAAGGTACTGCCGTATATCAAGACCTCACTGTCACCAGGATCTGGAGTGGTCACCTACTATTTGAGGGTAGGTACTGAATATTAGATATATATGTAAGAGCTGGTATTGATACCAGATGACTCATCTGGTTAGCTTGGGACTAGATGGCGCTGTGTTAATTGTCCAGGGTTGATATATTTTATTTTGACATTCCAGGAGTCCGGTGTGATCCCATACCTGGAGAAGCTGGGCTTCGACATCGTGGGCTACGGGTGTATGACGTGTATTGGAAACTCTGGTCCCATTGATGATAATATTGCAAACACTATTGAGAAGGTATATATATATATATATATTAGTACATTATATTAATATTATATAATACATATTACTAACTGACCCAGCAAACGTTGTTTTGCCATGTAAGTTACATTGTAAGGTACTCTAACTTACATGGCAAAACAACGTTTGGTTACGGTTACGTTACTAATATGGCTATGAAAAAATAGGGGTTGATGGTTGAAAATTTAGGGTTGTATGTATCTGTAATTTCTCATTATAAAAAATGAATAAATTTTATCGCTTAGGGGTATGAAAAATACCTGTAAAACTGCGTAAAGTATCGAGTGAGCCCATTTTTAAAAAGAATTTTTTTTTTTTTTAGTCACCAAAAGGGGTTATAGCTGTATTGCATTATATTTGATAATGTAATAGGGCTGATTACAAGCTGTGGTCTTGTTACATGCGTCCTCGCGTATGTCTCTGGGCAGTGCCTGAATATCAGTGGTTTGCTGCTTGTATGCTGCAAACAATACACTGAGGTGCTGCCTTTTTACGTATGGGCTATGCACACACACTACGTTACTCATACCGTTTTTTGTTATCTGTATTGCATTTTATTTTATCTGTATAATTGTTGTGTATTGTATTTTGTTTGACTTCACTAATGTAATGTGTATATCTGTTTTATTTTTGTTCTTATTATTACAGTGCCTTTTGTGTGTGTGTGTGCCTTTAACGTAAATAAAAATTTTATCTATCTATCTTTTATCTATCTATTTATATTATATTTATCTATATTTAGCATTAATGTATGATATTATATAATATCAGGTATACTATATATATTTAATTTAAAACTTTCGTGTTTAATATACATTATTTAAATTATTAACCGGATCTTAACACGAATAATTTTATGGCAATTAAAGGTATTTACCTCTCTCGACGTTTCGACTAGGTTGCACTATACTATATATATTATTATATGTATATATTTATTTGCATTTCATATATATTATATAATACTTATTAGTAATCTTGTGATTGTTTTTTGACATAACTGGCCCAGAACGCTTTCTGTATTCAGCTCCTCACAGCAAATCGATTAAAATAATAAATTTAAGTCTTTTACTATAAAAAATACTACATGTATTTTTGCCATCATGTTTGTGAGGAGACATAAATAAATCATATTATTATTATTATTATATATACACAAAAGTCTATAAGATATTTATAATATGGGCCTAGTTGCCTGAAATAAATTAATAAATTAAAATAATGGACAAACCCTGTGTATAATAGAACCTTCCACCTTCAGAACGAGCTGGTCTGCTGCGGCGTGCTGTCGGGCAATAGGAACTTCGAGGGTCGTATCCACCCCAACACGAGGGCTAACTACCTCGCATCTCCGCTACTGGTCATAGCTTATGCACTGGCAGGAACTGTTGATATTGACTTCGAAACTCAACCATTGGGTGAGTCTATGATGTATTCTATATATCCCATCAAAAATATAAATGTGAAATGATAGCCGAGTTTAATATTATGATATATGCCTTGAAAAATTTAAAAAATTAATATTAAAAAAAAAAATTAAAAAAAATAAACTCTCTAATATGCCACATCTAGTACATGATGATCTGATACATCTGTGTACATGTGAACCCAGTACCGCTGAGGCCATCTATGCGCGGTAAGCAACCAATAAATGTTATCATTTATGCGGGTAGTTACTGCATAGACTTTGTTACTGCACCGTCCGCATTATATATGTACACCTTCTTTTGTATTTCCACTAATATTTAATTTTGTATAAGTTTATGCTTTTAGTTCTCATGTTAAGTGAATTATTTGTAATTCTTAATGAGAATAAATATCTAAAACCTAAACCTATATATGCCTTGATTGTTGACTTCTACGACAAAAGAGATGAGATCTAAATGGGTGCCAAGTTCAATGGTCTGTCCTGAAATGTATTTATAACAATATAAAATATCATTTCTTCTTATAACTTAGGATAATATACTGTAGCCTAAGTTCTAACTTGGCCAGTTCTCATATACCAATTATTACTTTCGATTGCTAGTTACTACTAATATTAAAATAGGAACCGACAAGTAACATGTTTAGAACTTGCGAAGGCTACAGTATATTTCGTATATGAAATATACTGTAGCCTTCGCAAGATCCTTGTAAGTTCACATTTTACAAGTCGAAACGTGTGAATACAAACTACCAACCAGCACTAATTTATTTAGGCTCAAATATAAAAACACAATAAGATTAAATCAGTCGTAGTAATAAGTTTAAAACTACGCAACGGATTTTGAAGCGGTTTTTTTAATAGATAGTGATTCAAGCGGAAGGTTTATATGTATAATATATGTACACCCCAGCAAAGCTGGGGTAACTAGTAATATTATAAAAGTGAAAGTAACTCTGACAGTATGTTTGTCAACAAAAATAAAACGTGGTAAAATCCCGTGATTTACTAATTATACTTATGTCTGTCGCGCTGTTACGACAAAACTACTAAACCGATTTGAATGCAATTCGGTACATAGATAGTCTAGACCCTGAGAAAGGACATAGGCTACTTCTTAATGTGGAAAAAAGGTTGTAAGAGGTTGAAAGGGGATATGAAAGGTAGTATGAAATTATCGTCGTTTTTAAAGTTAGCAGATTTAAATAAAATAGGGGAAATAAATGCGAAAAAATTACGTTACATCTACCCTTTCAACCCCTTACAACCCGTAATGGGTTGAAAGCGGAGAAGAAACGTTGTATGGAAGTTTCGTAATTTTTAAAGCTAATAACTTGATGATTCTCAAGTAGTATTTAATTTTATGTATGACTAGATAAAGTTTAAAATTCTTCGTTACAGGTACACGTGCTGACGGCTCGTCGGTGTTCCTCAGGGACATCTGGCCCACCAGGTCTGAAATACAAGAGGTGGAGAATCAGTTCGTCATACCAGGCATGTTTAAGGAGGTGAGTTGTCTGAGTATTATGTTTAAGGAGATCAGTTGTATGAGTATCATGTTTAAGGAGATGAGTTGTCTGAGTATCATGTTTAAGGAGATCAGTTGTATGAGTATCATGTTTAGAGAGATGAGTTGTATGAGTATCATGTTTAAGGAGATCAGTTGTATGAGTATCATGTTTAAGGAGATCAGTTGTCTGAGTATTATGTTTAAGGAGATCAGTTGTCTGAGTATTATGTTTAAGGAGATCAGTTGTCTGAGTATCATGTTTAAGGAGGTGGCCATATATCATATATTATCATCATCATCATCATCATCATCATCATGATCTGCTTCTTCCTTATCCCATTTATTTGGGGTCGGCGTAATATGTTTTTCGCTTCCATTATTTCTTATTATTATTATTACTTCCTATCATATATTATCATATGGGCATGTTATTCGGAGGAACGAGGATCATGTCTTATGGAAAGTGTATAATATGAATGTGGATGGATGTAAAGGGAGGGGACGCCCTAAGAAAAGATGGATGGATTGTGTGAAAGATGATATGAATAAAAGAAGAGTATGTTCAGATATGACGACCGATAGAGAGCAGTGGAAGAGAATGACATACTGCGACGACCACATAATGGGATAAAGGCAAGGCAATGATGATGAACTGTGTTACATTATATATTATGGAAATATATTATCCATTTCGGATGTAAAAAAAAAATATATATAAACAAAAGGCAGTCTTATCGGTAAGCAATCTCTTACAGACTACCTCTGGGTGGATAGAGAAAGTAAAAATAATCTATCTCATATTTTTTTTATTTATTTAAGCTTTGCATTCCATAATTTTACAGTAGATAGATAGACAGGTACTATTTAATCGTCTTTTGTAAAGTTAGTTTACATAGTTGTCGCTAGATGGCGCTGTTCAATTTCTACAACGCGATATTGTTTCGTTTTGTAGTTACGGACTCGTTGTAAGATTGATTATTGGTTAGTGGCTTTTGATCTGTTTACATATTGTTTTTTATTATTGTGATAACTACGATCCCATTACACTTTTATTTAAAGTATTTTAATTCTCCTGACTTTCATTAAAGTAATGGAAGTGTACTTGTGAAACAACGGCGAGTGTATAGGTACATTTCAAAGTAGGTTAATTATGGACCCTGTTGGGCAGCAAGCGAAGTAATATATAATAATAAAATAGTAATAATAATTAATCATTTGAAATTGTATATATTTAATTACTAAAATTGTATAATATTAAATTCAATATGTTATTTTTATATTCTAAATTTCTAAAATTTTAAAAATATTCCAGGTGTACGGCAAAATCGAACTGGGGTCCCCGTCGTGGCAGGCGCTGGATGTGCCCCAGGGGAAACTGTATGGTTGGGACGTCAATTCTACATACATCAAGAAACCACCGTTCTTCGCTTCTATGACCAGGGTGAGTACAAGTTTGTTATAATTTGAGATGAAACTGATATCTATATATATTTACATAGGTGTCTATGTCTAACATTAAATGAAAATCCCGTGCATGAACAACTATTGCCATGCCGCTCGTCATTCAAGTAATCGTTTAGTGAGTAACAGGTTTTGCTCAATAAATATGATTTAACAGATGTTTTGAATTTATTTAAGGGTACTTCCAATATATCATATCATATATTAATGTCTACATAAGGACCAAGAGTGAGTTTTTGTTCTGTATGTAGTAGACAGTGTTGTTATATCGTGTATATATATACTAGCTACTCGCCCCGGCTTCGCCCGGGTGTACTTATATTATATATTTAAACCTACCTCTTAAATCAGTCTGTCTATTAAAAAAACCGCCTCAAAATCCGTTGCGTAGTTTTAAAGATTTAAATATACATAGGGACTAGGGTTCATTCCCGGGAATTCTCGGTTCGAGAATTCCCGGGAAATTCATGGGTTTTGTTCCCGGGAAATCAAGCTCGAGAAAAGTCGAGAACTCGAGAAATCATGTACCTATATAGATATTAAATTGCCCTTTGTTTTGTTGCGAGGCGGCGCAATAATTTAAGATATTAACGTTTTTGTTTTCTTTCATGTTATTTCTTTATTTTGTAGTAACTATTTTTGTTTACGTTTTTTTTATTTTCTAAATAAGCAGCCAAAAATGGTGCTGTCATTATAAATGTAAGTCTAATTATAAGAATAATTAGGTCCTGAAAAATTGAAATTGGCGTTTTGTAAGGGAATAACCTGAAGTATTTTTTTCAAAATATAATATATTTATTTAATCAAAGTACCTATGTACCATTTCTATTTATGTACTTTTGCCTTTTGTTTTTGAACTTTGGACTGCCCCATCGGAGTTTAATTTTTTCCCCTTGCAAGAAGTTATCCAAATTTCGAAAAAAATGGTAATCTGTTGGAGCAAGGTCCGGTGGTTGTCTTAGACATTCCAATTGAAGCTCTTCTAATTTGGTAACTGTCTGTTGTGCGTATGTGGTCAAGCGTTCTTGGCGTTTGACTAGCCTCGGTTGTTTAGCAGCTAGCTTTTCCATTATGGTTTCTCAATTGCTGACAATACACATTGCCGAAGTAAACAACACCGGAAATTGTCCACCAAACGTTTACAAGTAACATTTTTTGAGCCAATTTTCGCTTGGGGTAGGATTTGGTTGGTTCGCCAGGGTTTAGCCATTGCAATGAGCGTTTCCGATTATCGTACAAGATCCACTTTCCACCACAGGAAAAAATTTGATTTAAAATCCCTTCATTATTATGCCGGTTGATTAATGTAACGCAGCAGGCTACGCGCGTTTGTCGATTTACTCCATTGAATTCATGAGGGACCCACTTTTCAAGCTTTTTCACCTTCCCAATTTGCTAAAAGATTAAAACAGTTTTGTCACTAACACCGCAGCCTGCAGCTAACTCGGACGGGTTTGCGATGGATCCGCTTCCACAATAGCCTTCAATTCTTCATTATCAACCTTGGATTCCGGCCACCCACCGAGATTGCTTTGCAGGTCAAAATTTCCAGAACGAAAATGTTGGAACTAAAAATGCACGTGTTTTCTTTTGCTAGACCACTTAGCACCTTGTAGCACTGGTGCCACAACGAAACTCGTATTCGTAAATTCAAAAAAATTCAAAATTCTTTATTTAGATAACACCATTTTACAATTACATTCTACAGTTGTTGAAGACTCCTTTTAAGCATAAAGATGCCTGTGCCAGGAGGACAAATAACGCGATACTTAAAGTTTTTTCATTTTGTATGCTGTGAGTGACCCATTGTTTTTTTTTTCGGACTACTCTAATGCTGTTGGCCGTAGCTGGCCTTTACAGCTTCACCGGACGTTAGGGGGCGAGTGGCACTCCAAACCCGCGGAAGGACTTATGGAGCGGCTGAAGGCCAACTCCCGCCTGACGGATACGACTTTAGTCTGAGGGCACCACTAGGGGTTCGAACCTCGACTCAGGCCGTCGTAATTTTGATCCCCGTTTGAATTGGACGGAGGATCGATCGGAGGGGCGCCGGTGTGGAGCGCCCGGGCGCGCGCAGGCGCCCGGTTGAATGCGCGATATTGTGTGTTTGAGGTCGTCGTCTTCGCCGGCGAGGACGGTGTCGTGTATGTGTGTAAAAGTGTGGTCGGGGTAGAACGGGTGGGCCCGTGGGGAGGTTACCTGCCGTTATGGGGTCGTCGGAGTCAATGAGAACATGCCTCGGGCGACGTTGTCGCGTATGTCTGATATTACTCCTCGGTGCGTAGTCGACCGCACTGAGTATAAGCGGGTTAGGGTGGGATTGGGCAGAGTCGAAGTAGCGTCGAGACGCTTCCTTCATAAACTGCTTGATGGAGGGCAGATTAAGATCGCGGTGGAGGTCTACGCTGCGAACGAACCACGGCGCACCGGTGGCACGTCGCAGAAACCTATTCTGTATGATTTGTAGTCGGTTGATTAAACAGTAGGGTATGTGGGCGAATACGGGACTAGCGTAAGTCATGATGGGATGGATGTATAATGTCAGCTTGTTGCGAAGTGACATTTTACTGTGCTTGTTAATAAAAGGATAGAGTCGCCCTAGTATAAAGGCGGCTCGGTCTCGGACACGCTTGATGTGAGGACGAAACGTTAGTTTCCTATCTAGGGTGACGCCGAGGTATTTCGTTTTCGAAACCCACGGGATGCTTTGGCCGAATAGTTCGATCGGGTGATTCATAGAGTCGAATTCCCTGCTAAAGTACACTGCTGCACTTTTTTCGGGATTGACTTCTATGCGCCACCGACGGAACCATTCGCCCAGTATGGTTACGGCTTTCTGAAGCCGTCTGGCTATTGTTGCACGGGACTTGGAGGATGTAAAGAGAGCCGTGTCATCGGCAAACAGCGATGTTTCGACTTTTAAGTCGGAGAATTTAGGGATGTCGATGGTGTACAACGAGTAGATGAGTGACCCAAAGTGAATAGCTGTATAAATTTGGAAATGGAATTCCTAAAAAAGAGGACATATTTGAGATCAAAGTGGCCAGTACGACAAAACGCCAATTTCATATGTAAGGACCTAATATTATTTCTCTATTTATAAAAAAAATTTTTTTTCTTAATTTTAATGTTTTTAAATATACTCAATAAAAGTTTAATTTGATACTTTTATTTGAGAGGAAAACCACTGAATTTCATTGACGTTATTGGAACCAAATAATATGAGAAAACGTACGTAAATGTAAATTTCTCGACAACCCGAGAAGACCCGAGAAATTGACCTCGAGAATTCTCGAGACCCGAGAAATTGAAAAGCTCGAGAAATCATGAACCCTAATAGGGACAGACAGCGACAACGATAGTAACTTTATTGTATACTATGTAATGATAATGATGTATGTATTTATTTATTTGTTACTAGTACCCATAACACAAGCTTTAGTTAGCTTAACTTGGGTCTAGATGGCGCTGTGTGAATTGTCCTGAGATTATCTGATTGAAGATATCTGATTATCTGATGATTATGTTATCACTACGACTGATTTAATCTTATTACATATTTATATTTGACCCAAAAAATTAGTGCTTGTTGGTAGTTTGTATTCACACGTTTCGACTTGTAAATGTAAACTTACAAGGATTATTTAAAAGAGCAACACACGAGTTTCTTGCTCGTTCTTCTTGTGATGAGACAGCTTTCCGAACGAGTGGTAGATAAAAAACAAATTGTTATGACTATTCAAAAGTGCTTAAATTAAGTTTATTTGAATAAATGATTTTCTATTCTATTCTATTATTATTATATATATGTACAGGATCTGCCACCCGTCCGCAGTATCAGTCAGGCGCGGTGTCTGTTGCTATTGGGAGATTCAGTGACCACAGATCACATCTCTCCTGCTGGCTCCATCGCTCGCAACTCGCCTGCTGCCAGATTCCTCGCGGATAGAGGGTATGGAGTTCTCTTCTCGCTTAATAATTCTCTATGAGAATAGTTGTGGATATAACTTTTTGGTAGTGGCTGAATGGGGATTGTTAATGTTATACGAAATTAAACTATATTCAATTGAAAGATTATTAAATGAAATTGTTGTATCTATACATATAAATAAAATTGGAGTGTCTGTTTGTAATATTGAAATAACCATTTTTTACATATGAATATAAATACGGTACATACACAAAAATAACTTCTTTTACAATTTTTGTCTGTCTGTCTGTCTATTTGTTCCTGCTAATTTCTGAAATGGCTGGGCCGATTTTTACTGAACATTTTTTGCCAGGTAGCTGATGTAATAAAGAGTAACTTAGGCTACTTTTATTTTAGAAAAATTCTCTCTAATTACTTTTTTTGGGAAATTCCACGCGGACGAAGTCACGGGTACAGCTAGTTATTGAATGAAATGAAGTTGCAATTAAGGTTAATTTAAAAAAAATGTATATTGTTAACATATATTCAAAACTTATTTAGTGCTGTAATAATTAAATTAAATTTGACGACCTCGGTAGTCTAGCACACCGCTTTACGTCCGATGGTCGCGGGTTCGATTCCTCGCACGGCACAAACATTTGTATTAATGAGTATGATTGTTTGTATCACAGCGCAATCTTGA
Organism: Achroia grisella; assembly: GCF_030625045.1. Lineage (NCBI taxonomy): Eukaryota > Metazoa > Arthropoda > Insecta > Lepidoptera > Pyralidae > Achroia > Achroia grisella. Next base: position 543,880 of record NW_026712739.1, read on the forward strand.
CCCAAATTAAGCTAGCTAAAGCTTGTGTTATGTGTACTAGATAACTGATACAAGTACATAGATATTTTTTTCGTAAATAAATACATATTATACATAGAAAACACCCAGACCGATACAAACAATCATACTCATGAATACAAATGTTTGTGCCGTGCGATGAATCGAACCCGCGACCATCGGACGTAAAGCGGTGTGCTAAACCGCTAGACCACCGAGGTCGTCTAATATATATATATATATAGACTAGTACAATTTCATAATTATCCATCACGCGCCGCTGCAACAGACGACCGACACCAAAGATTAACCACTCATCATCTCTATTATCCCCAATCCACAGTCTGACTCCGCGGGAATTCAACTCGTACGGGTCTCGACGTGGGAACGACGCGATCATGTCCCGCGGAACGTTCGCCAACATCCGCCTCGTCAACAAAATGTCGCCCACCGCCGGGCCCAGGACCACGCATCACCCCAGCGGTGATGTCATGGACATATTCGATGCGGCCGACAGGTTTGTTGTCATCATCATATCACCCGCTTATAATATTTATGTCATGGACATGTTCGATGATCTTGATAGGTTCATATCATCTATTGGTGCCATGGAGATGTTCGATGATGATGACAGGTTGGTTGTCACCATCATATCACCCGCTTTTAATTATTGATGTAATGGACATGTTCGATGATCTTGATAGGTTCATATCATCTATTGGTGCCATGGAGATGTTCGATGATGATGACAAGTTGGTTGTCATCATCATATCACCCGCTTTTAATATTGATGTCATGGACATGTTCGATGATCTTGATAGGTTCATATCATCCCCCCATCCCCCCACTGGGCTTACTTAATATTTACTTGAACGGCCCCTACTAATGTATATGAACAGTTTGTCATTTCAGTTACTGGAATATTTTTTTTTTATCCACAGATATGCGTCAGAGAATGTGCCATTGATCGCAATTGTGGGGAAGGACTATGGATCTGGTTCCAGTAGAGACTGGGCTGCGAAGGGACCTTATTTACTGGTAAAATTATTGTTTTTTTATACGTATTGATAAGATTGAAGTATTCGATCTACGGGCGATAGGAATGTGTAAGAATAATCGGTTAAAGAAATCGATTGTTTCGATAAATTTATTTTGTTACGATTATTTTTGCACCACCAACAATTTTTCTCAACACCACCTATGGTTGACTGGTAGAAAATATGGCATGGTGTTAAGTCCGCTATGGGACACAGTCTCCTAGATACATCAAAATAATAATTGCATTTAATAATGTCTAGTAAGACAAATTCAATATTGTCTACTAGGCACTGCTGTGTCTAAACTGTGTCACCCCACCTTACATTTTCCTATTGTCATTTAGTATATAAGATCATTATTTCTATGTACACATTGTCAGTTTATCATCATCAGTAATATACATCGTCTCGACCAGCAACATCTTATTATTACCCGCAACATCCGCCAAATGTACTGTTACTTTTGTAAAGTTATATAAATAAATAAAATAAAAATAAAAAAAGAAGAATTTAAGATTTCAAAACTCGCTCTGTTGAGTGATAGGGATATGAAAGAATAATCTGCTAAAGAAATCGATTGTTTCAATAAAAAAGGAGATTATCAGCTTTGAAAGTCTCGCTCTATTGAGTGATAGGGATGTGCAAGTTTAAACGATTATGTAAATCGATTGTTTCAATAAAAAAGAAGAATATCAGCTTTGAAAGACTCTCTCTATTGAGTGATAGGGATGTGCAAGTTTAAACGATTATGTAAATCGATTGTTTCAATAAAAAAGAAGAATATCAGCTTTGAAAGACTCTCTATTGAGTGATAGGGATGTGCAAGTTTAACGGATTATGTAAATCGATTGTTTCAATAAAAAAAGAAGAATATCAGCTTTGAAAGACTCTCTCTATTGAGTGATAGGGATGTGCAAGTTTAAACGATTATGTAAATCGATTGTTTCAATAAAAAAGAAGAACATCAGCTTTGAAAGACTATCTCTATTGAGTGATAGGGATGTGCAAGTTTAAACGATTATGTAAATCGATTGTTTCAATAAAAAAGAAGAATATCAGCTTTGAAAGACTCTCTCTATTGAGTGATAGGGATGTGCAAGTTTAAACGATTATGTAAATCGATTGTTTCAATAAAAAAGGAGAATATCAGCTTTGAAAGACTCTCTCTATTGAGTGATAGGGATGTGCAAGTTTAAACGATTATGTAAATCGATTGTTTCAATAAAAAAGGAGAATATCAGCTTTGGGAAGGCCTCCAGCAAGGTGGACCGACGATCTGGTCAATATCGCTGGAAGGCATTGGATGCGAGCAGCGCAGGACCGATCGTCGTGGAGATCTTTGGGGGAGGCCTATGTCCAGCAGTGGACGTCTTCCGGGCTGCGATGATGATGATGATGATGAATATCAGCTTTGAAAGACTCGCTCTATTGAGTGATAGGCGTTTGAAAAATAATGAATTAGGAAATTCGAATATTTTAATTTAAAAAAAATAATTAAGCTTTGAAAGGATCACTCTACTGAGCGATAGGGATATGAAAGAATAATCGGTTAAGGAAATCAATGTTTTCAGGGGTAAAAGTGACTGAAATTGGTGTTATTTGATCTGTTATTTTTAATCTTTAGTGTTTGTTACACATTATTCATCAATCAAATCAAAATATCTTTATTCATGCAGGTCTATTACAGACTTATGATATGTCAAATCTACCGTCAGTTCAGAATGATTTCGAGATGAGAAGAACTGACAAGAAACTCAGCTCAAATAAATGTTGTACATGTTTACAATAATACAGATTCATTTTTAAATTACAATTTGGGATAGTGTAATCAATGTTGGTAACCCGAATAGACCAGTTCCCCATTATATTACTAATGTAATAAACAGTAATAATAATTTAAAAAACACATATTTGACGGCCACAGTCGTCTAGTGGTTTAGCACACCGCTTTACTTCCGATGGTCGCGGGTTCGATTCCTCGCACGGTACAGATTTTTATATTCACGAGTATGTTGTGTGTAACGGTCTGGGTGTTGTCTATGTATATTATGTATGCACTTACAAAAAATATATATCTATGTATTTATATCAGTTGTCTAATACCCATAACACAAGCTCTGCTTACCGTGGGACTAGATGGCGCTGTGTTAATTGTCCAGGGTTATTTATTTATTTACATCAGTTGTCTAGTACCCATAACACAAGCTCTGCTTACCGTGGGACTAGATGGCGCTGTGTTAATTGTCCAGGGTTATTTATTTATTTATATCAGTTGTCTAGTACCCATAACACAAGCTCTGCTTACCGTGGGACTAGATGGCGCTGTGTGAATTGTCCAGGGTTATTTATTTATTGTGGTTCTCCAACAGGGCATCAGGGCGGTGATAGCGGAGTCGTTCGAGAGGATCCACCGGTCGAACCTGGTGGGGATGGGCATCATGCCCCTCCAGTTCCTGCCCGGGGAGAACGCAGAGACCCTCGCGCTGACCGGCTCCGAGCAGTACTCCCTCCAAGTGCCGGAGAACATATCGCCTGGTGATCTCCTCACTGTTGAGGTGAGATATCTATTTAATCGGGTTTCGTATGAATGGTGCAGATTACGTAGTAAATCAATTCAAAATGTCTTTATTCATGTAAGTCTATTACAGACTCTTATGATATGTCAAATCTACCGTCAGTTCGGAGTGATTTCGAGATGAGAACTGACAAGAAACTCAGCTCGTATTCTTTTCAAATAAATGTTGTACATGTTTATCATAATACTAATTTATTTTTAATTCAAAATTCGGGAGAATAGAGTGACCACCAGTATATTCTATAGAAATTTTGTCAAAAGCAAATGGCCAACTCTTGCCTGACGGATATGACTTTAGTTTGACCGCTAGGAGTAGAACTTCTGCTCATGCCGTCGTAAGTTCGATCCCCGTCGTCAGCTTGCTTACACAATATGAACCTTAAGTCTACTACATAAAGTGTAATTTCCCATTTCAGGTGAGCACAGGCAAATCATTCCAAGTGAAAGTACGCTTCGACACAGAAGTGGATCTCACCTACTTCAAAAACGGCGGCATCCTCAACTATATGATTAGAAAGATGTTGTAATATATATTTTTATATACTGGTAACACTTTATATATGTTGTCTATACACTTGTATCTATTGCAGCCCAATTAGATATAATGGAACAATTATTATACATATATACTAGCTGAGCCGCGTAACTTCGTCTGCATTACACAAGCTTGATATTTATCATTATACTAGCCAACCACCCCGGCTTCGCACTGGTGTACATGTATTATACATATATCATTATTACATCTATGTAGGTCGCAGTGCTACAGGTGCTACAGTCCTGACAATAGCCCATACAACCCAATAAATATATTACATATAAATCTTCCTCTTGAATCACTCTATCTATTAAAGAAATCGCTTCAAAATCCGTTGCGTAGTTTTAAAGATTTAAGCATACATAGGGACAGACAGCGACAGCGACTTTGTTTTATACTATGTAATGATTTCGCCAAATTTATATAATATCTTTTTAAATTATAGCCTATATGTTATTCTGATGTATAAGTTATATTAGGGGCCGTTCAAGTATTACGTAAGCACTATAGGGGGGCGGGGGGTCTTTTCTTTGCTTATTTTGGATGACATGGGGGTGGGGGAGTCTGTATGATGATTACGTCATCGGTCGTAATTTACTTTTTTACACGAATGGCAACCCTCACATTGTCTTTGTTAAAAAACAATACATTAATTGAGAAATGTTTACGTAAGCATGGGGGGAGGGGTAAGAGCTTTGCTTACTTTTGCTGACAACGGGGGATGGGGGGTAAATAATTGTGATAAATCTGCTTACGTAATACTTGAACAGCCCCTTACTGGAAAGTTTCAACAATCGCAACTTGTTTTCCTAACTTTACAGATAATCATAAAAATATGTTCATATTAACGAAATTCCTTCACTTTCTTTCTTTCTTTCTTTTTGTAAACTTTCAACTAAGGTATGTATTAACAAAACGCATTTTTTTAAATATAATATTGCAAGATGCAATGGTGCATATGTTACGACTATTTTAATCGGGCTATAAAGTATGGTGAGTGTAAAACACATTATCTCTTAAGACTAAGTAGGATAAGCTTGGGTGCGTATGTATCTATTTGTAAAAATTTCTACAATGTGTTACGAAATGCAATGTCAAGACAATATATTTATATCATTAGTAGACTGGTTAGATTATTAGAAAATGATTAATACAATACAGAAGAGACCATTGATAACGATGACTATCATCGTAAAGACCCAATAGACCATCAGAAGACCGAGTAGACTATTAAGAAGACCGAGTAGACTATGTAAGAGAAGACTGAGTATACTATGTTTGAGAAGACCGAGTAGACTAAATAAGCCTTTGCGTATTTGAAGCTATATAATACAGGGTCTGCTTAGCGTAGGACTAGATGGCGCTGTGTTAATTGTTCACTGTTCGGTTAATATGGTTTGTTGACTGTGTTTACAATCACTGGAGTGTCTAATTCACATTAAAAATCATTTATTCATGTAGGACATTTTAGCCGCTTATGAACGTATAATATTTCCCCTGCCATCCAGTTCAGTATATAGATCTAATTGCGAAGAACTGGCAAGAAACTCAATTGAATTACTTTTTTTATAAGGCCAATTTATATGTCTAACATTAAATGAAAATCCCGTGCATGAACAACTATTGCCATGCACGCTCGTCATTCAAGTAATCGTTTAGTGAGTAATAGGCTTTGCTCAGTAAATATGATTTAACAGATGTTTTGAATTTATTTAAGGGTAATTACATGTAGTCATGTAAATATTAATAAATAATTACTTATTTATATATTAATTTCAATAGCTTTTATGACGTCCAATGTTGTTTAATAATTATGACTACCCTATATAAGATTACAAGCGTGAAGATATAGTGATTATGACAGTAAATTGTATTTTGTAACACATTGTGTTTACGAAATGGTACTATTGAATATAAGTTTATATTATTTTTTAAACGTATGAAGGTGGTCTGTGGTCAGTGCCACAGAGTGTATTCTTGTTTATGGTGACAGTTAAAACATTTTTTTATAATAAATACTATAAAGTATTGAAATAAAATATTTTGTTATACATATAACTGGTTTTATTTATTTATTTTATTTTTATTTATCTTTATTGCACCAATTAGAACAAAAAAAAAAAAAAAAAACAATTAAAATGGAAAATATACACTGATACAAAAGGCGGTCTTATCGCTAAGCAATCTTTCAAGTTTTATTACAATAGAAATAATCTTTATTCAAATAAACTTAATATAAGCACTTTTGAATAGTCAAGATTTTTTATTCTACCGCTCATTCGGAATGCATACTCATCACAAGAAGAATAAGCAAGAAACTTGTGTGTTGCTCTTTTAAATAAATATTGATTTAATTATATTTAATTAACAAGGATTAGGCATGCGGCAATCAACATAGAAACCGCTACGCACTTAATCTCTGTTCAATCAGATAACATTGTCAGCGCTATGAATTTTAAGTTAGATATTTTCTACAAAAACATTATTGTCATTTATAAATTCTTAAATTTTATAGAATAGAATTTAGCGAAAACATTGATAGGTTTTTACATTTATAATCCTGCAATTGGAATGTAATCAAATTTGACGGTCTGCTGATGGTAAGTGGTACAGTCGCCCATATACATGAACAGCACTACGGACATCACGTTATCATGTGACCTTAATACGGTGGAGATCTGAAGAACTACGAGGTCCGGTCTCCATACACTGTAATTTCACAGGTCATCTCTCAACAAACTGCATATAAACTCATGTTCTCCTGGTACTTTTAATGTAGTTTCGTTACATTTTTTGCCACTGTAATGCCAAACAAGCTGACGTGCCACCCGATGGTAAGTGGTACCGTCGCCCATATACGTAACCAGCACTGCAGACATTGTTATCATGTGACCTTAATACGGTGGAGATCTCAAGGACTACGAGGTCCTGTCTCCATACACTGTAATTTCTCAGATCATATGTCTCAACAAACTGCCTATAAACTCATGTTCTCCTGGTACTTTAAATGTAGTTCCGCTACATAACTATTTTTTGTTACAAGTAATGACGTGCCACCCGATGGTAAAGTGGTAAGCGTCGCCAAAATACATATAACAGCATAACGGACATCACGTTATCATGTTGCTTTAATACGGTGGATGAATATAAATGTTCGCGCAAGAATCGAAGGACTACGAGGTCCGGTCTCCATACACTGTAATTTCACAAGTCATATCTCTCAACAAACTACCTATAAACTCATGTTCTCCTGGTACTTTTAATGTAATTTCGCTACATTTTTTTGTTATTGTAATGCCAAACAAGCTGACATGCCACCCGATGGTAAGTGGTAACTGTCGTACGTACATGAACAGCACTACAGACATCACGTCATCAACACAAACTTTACAAAAACACTCGCGACTGGTACAATCGTAATCTATCTTTCTTAGGGGATGCCTACGTCATAGTAGCTTTGTGCATGCAAAGTCTCAGCCGGATCGGTTTAAAATTGACAAAATTTCATCCCCAATTGTATCCCCTTGGGGTTAGAATTAATCAAAATCCTTTCTTAGCGGATGCCTACGTCATAACATCTACCTGCATGCCAAATTTCAGCCCGATCCGTCCAGTGGTTTGGGCTGTGCGTTGATAGATGACTCTGTCAGTTGAGTTATATAATAATATATTTAGATAATAAAAATGCCATCAAAATTTCACGCGGACGAAGTCGCGGCACAGCACTTCGATAAATAAGTACATGTACAAAAATATAGAGTTAATAACATTCAACCGAAATAAATGTATGTTTACTTCAAGCCTTTGGAATTCAACAAACAATATTTTCAAACAAAACCGATCGTTTGTGAACAATAAACAAATGCTGTTATATTTTTTATTATAAATAAACTTGCAATTTAATATACATATTGTTAATTTATTTACAAATAAGTTAGCTGGCAATCATTATTATAAAAGACAATGGCTTCTCATAACGTCTATTTCTAACAACAAATACGCAGAAGAAATTTATTGGTACCGCCATCTTTGTTTTAATTTGTACTTACTTTTTAAAGATTTAACCATTCCGTGGATAGTAAAAGACAAAAACCATACTGCCATATAATATATATATAAAATTAGAATTTAACGTTTTTATATTCTAGTTATAAAATCATTAATAAATACAAACTAATGAATTTAACTCAAAGTTACCAATATAAAAGTGTATTAAACTAACTTAAGTATCGGTGTATTTACCTGACAATATTTTTTTTTATTTGTGTCAAGGACAAAAGTCAACGTAGTATAATGCTATGGTTGTTTCGATTTCTTCTGGTGTCTCCGGTCATTTGCATGGACCCAATGATACAGGATCTGGTGACCCCGTTGAGGTATATGGGGGAAGCATGTGGATATGAGGTAAGGAAACTTTAACTATAGTAGAAATATTAAATAATGGTAGGATAGTAATAATTTTAGGGTAAATAAAGGTTATATGCATATTCAGTAGGTCTGAGAACGTCGAAAGGTACAATCTATTTTTTTTACCATAAAATTGTGCAAGATGCACCGTTTAATTATATTTATATAAACCGAAACAGACATTTATAATTTAGGATTAGGAAAACCAACGAAATAACTAAAAGACGATTGCACTTGTTAATTAAAAAATGAGATAGTAGCCGATTCTCAGACATACTGAATATGCATATAAAATTTCACACACTAGCAGAATTCCAATGCCTGCTCTGTTTCCTGCAAACATCATACACATAGGGCGGATCTTATATATAAAATTTTGGGCTGCACCCCTAGGATACATATACATTGGCTCTCAGTCCCAACTGTAATATTTAGAATTTATAAAAATATCTAGAATGTTAAAAAATCTATCATAAGGTTGGCATCCTTAAAAGATCAATCAACCCATACTGTGAAGTGCGCGTCTATCGAAAGGAACGGGGAATTTCTTGGTCGCTTGTTTTTGGTCATTGTATATTTTTTAGTTGAGTTATATAATTAGGTAGGTCTCAACTAAAAGCTAGAGTAATTGAATAAAGGGCTCGAAAATTCACGATCCTGTATTTCTGCTTCATCATCGGCGGAAGACGTCCAGCAGGTGTCAAAGATCTTTGACTGCGGAGATGAAGAGCGGGACCAGATCGTCGGATTGTTAGTCTTGTGGATCGATGATCACATTGCCCCAACGGCCATCTGTACATGGAGTCCATTGCCCTGCCCATTGCCACTTCAGAGTCGCAATTTTGGGCATGTCGGTCACCTAGATACCAGCTCGGTCGTTTTGCTGATTCGGTTCAGAGAAACGTGCTATGAGAATTGTTGATGATCCCATAGTTAGCGACCACGTCTCTAACGGTATCGAACACACATTGGTCGTAAACCTTCGTCTTGAGACACTGCGGAAATTTGGACGAAAGATATATCGCTTTGTGTGTTCTACCGAATATACAACGGACTGTGTTCTGATGAATTTATGACATGATGCCTACGTTTTTGAAATAGGTTCTAAGTAAACTTATTACTTTTTCAGTTATAATATTTTTATAGGACAAGAATATAATAAAAAAGCACTGCCTCCCTAATGGAAAACAATAAATGTCGTCCTTTAGGTTATAATAATATACATAAAAGAAAGAACAAGTTCTATCTTAATTGCCATTCTTAGAAAAAGAAAGAAAGTAAAACACATGCGAACATAGGGCGGCCTCGCTGAATGCAGATCTTTACACACAGATTGAGGGGGCTTAAGCCGACAGCACCTTGATAATGCTATTGATTGATTAATGAGGGTATACACTATTGAGCTAGATAAAAACCATCGCTCCTCAGAATTCAATGCTACTTGAACACTGATTTTTATTACTACAATAAATATTGTTGGACATAAAACTCCTTTGTTATATTGACATATATTATTTGTATATAAAAAGATAATAATATTAATAAAAAGACGACTGCGAATAAAATGGTGTTTCCTTATTTGTCCTCTGCATAAATAAAATCCCAATAGCACGCTTTCACTGCGCCCACGAATTATGATGAAAAGAAAGTAAATATAATAAAATAATTAAATTGAAATAAAAATGGAAAAATTGTTGCCGATCCTGCGGAAGGCGATTCATTCGTCGATTGGAAATTCAGACTAACGATGCTTTTAGAAGAAAAAGAAGTTATTCATACAGTTGATAAAAATTATAATGGTGAGAATGACAAATATTTTAAAAAGAGTAACAATACAGCAAAATTTTTAATGGTGCAGTGTATATCCGCCTAGATTTATGTATGTATGTGTATTATTATTATTATTTTATTATATTTATTATATATGAAGGTATTTGCAGAAAACCAGCGTCGTGGCACCCCGTCACGACATATGCTGAGCGGAGACCTATTTGGTACTGTAATTATTAATATAAAAATGTAAATTAAAATTTAAAAATTATTTTCAGTCTACCAAATAAACAATTTTCTTTCTTTCTTTCTTTCTTTCTTTCTTTCTTTCTTTCTTTCTTTCTTTCTTTCTTTCTTTCTTTCTTTCTTTCTTTCTTTCTTTCTTTCTTTCTTTCTTTCTTTCTTTCTTTCTTTCTTTCTTTCTTTCTTTCTTTCTTTCTTTCTTTCTTTCTTTCTTTCTTTCTTTCTTTCTTTCTTTCTTTCTTTATATCCGATAAATATTTAGAAATTGTAAGAAACTGTAGTACTGCATTAGCAATGATTACCGCTTTGGAAAGACAATTTCAAAAGGAAAATTATTTTAAATAAATTACATTTAAAAAGAAAACTATAATAAAAATAATGAGGTGAAATATATTAGAAATAGAAGTAATCTTTATTCAAATAAACTTTATATAAGCACTTTTGAATAGTCAAGTTTTTTTATTCTACCGCTTATTCGGAATGCAGACTCATCACAAGAAGAATAAGCAAGAAACTTGTGTGTTGCTCTTTTAAATAAATATTGATTTACTTATATTTAATTAACAACAAGGATTAGGCATGCGACAATCAACATAGAAACCGCTACGCACTTAATCTCTGTTCAATCAGATAACATTGTCAGCGCTATGGATTTTAAGTTAGATATTTTCTACAAAAACATTATTATCATTTATAAATTCTTCAATTTTATAATAAGCTTTACAAAGGAAATATTTTATGACACATTTGAATATTTTTTCTGGCAAATTGACTACAGACTGAGTTTGTTGTAAAACCTTACGCAATTACGTGAAACGTGTGTAGGTATTACACAGTAAGCAGACAAGTGCAATTGCCCGTACACAGATATATTTAAAATCCATTTTCTATTGTTCTATTACTTGTCACTTCTGAAATATGTATATGTCATTTACCATCGCTGATGATATGAGTTACCGTAGTTTCTCTGCGAACTAAAAATAAAATATAATCTCCTAGCTACGGGCCCGGCTTCGCCCGGATGTACATGTATTATACATATAAATCAATCAATCTATTTAAAAAAACCGCTTCAAAATCCGTTGCGTAGTTTTAAAGATTTAAGCGTACATAGGGACGGACAGACAGCGACAGCCATTTTATACTATGTAATGATACAATCCTTAAGGAACCCTTAGTCGTTAAAATCGAACATTTATTTTTTATTATTTGCAAAAAAACATACAATATGGCTGTAACGGATCGGTGGACTGTATGGGTGTCTAAATGATGAAAACACGTAGTTTGTAATAATATAATATATTAATATGTGCAATTGCGAACTATACGAAAGACAATAATAGAATAATACAATAAATTGAAGTATATCAAATAACATGACATATAAAAAAGAACTCTTCAAATATAAATTTAAAAATAATACAAATATCAAAAGAGTTCGGCGGTCGGTCGCCAACAATGGCGTTAATATATAGAGAACTCAAAACTTTCACCCTTCTATCACCAACCCCTATTTTTAAGCGTTTTTAATTGATATGGCAAAACAACATTTGCGGAATCAGCTAGTGGTTAATATAAATGTTATTTTTCAGAGCTGTCCCTTAACAAAACCTGATACGCTTAACGTACACATTGTACCTCATACGCACGCAGAACTCGGATATACGAAGACGTTCCACCAACATTACACCGGACGTGAGTTACTGTATTGTTTCTTAAATTTATTTATTTATTTATTTAATTCAGGCTACATGGCCCATATTATAAATACCTTATAGACTAACATACATAAGAAATAATAATCAAATATGTAAAATAAAATTGTCTCTATGGTCACGGCACTGACGACGGCAATCTGCCACGGTAGCGCCGATAGACCACCCAGCAGTGGGCAGCATATTGGTTGGGACCAGGGCCAATTAAGTAATGAGAACTGGCCCACTGTTATAAATGAAATGAATATTTTTTGCTTAAAATGTGGTACATATGTGGTTTTTAAGATCTTTACAATTAGTTCCACATATTTTGTCATTTCTGACATGCAACAGACAGAACAGAACTTTGGTTATTCTTAGTTATAGCACAGATAACATAATATTACATAGTTATAGTCTGTTCTGGCTGTATGGGCTGAGTCCTTTTGCCTTTCCCTAAAATGGGAAAAACCGAACCAAAAAAAAATATATAGTCTGTTTTGACAGGTATAAATGTCAAACTTTTAAATAATGTTACCATATATAGCGGGGTAGTGGTGTACCTGAGATACCGGTTTTTTTTATCGGAAACTTATTTTAACATATTATTTTTTAAGCTTTAAATGACGTTTCCGAGAATTTGCAGCGTACAAGCCAGGAGTCATGCAGACTATGGGCGGAAATGGAAATTCGGCAGAATGTTTATATGATTAATGAATGAAATATAAAAAAAATGTTGCCAGTGTAATTTATACATATAAATAAAATTGGAGTGTCTGTTTACAATATTGTAATAACCGTTTTTTACTACATGGGTAGATACACTAAAATAACATTTTTTACAATTTTGAACTTTTCAATACAATTTTGAATTCTGAATTTTTTGAACACGATTGCACTACAAAATTAAGATGAACAACGGCTACATTGGACACCGTCCAATTTATTTCAATTCAATTCAATTCAATTTATTTACTGGAACATGTGTACATAATGGTCTTATAATATGCCCAATGCCCAAAGGCCCAATGACCCAATGATGACCGTAATGTGACGACCTTGGTGGTCTAGCGGTCTAGCACAACGCTTTAAGACCGATGGTCGCGGGTTCGATTCCTCGCACGGCACAAACATTTGTATTCATGAGTATGATTGTTTGTATCGGTCTGGGTGTTTTATATGTATGTGTTTACAATATATATATATATATGTCTATGTATATGTATCAGTTATCTAGTACCCATAACACAAGCTTTAGCTAGCTTAACTTGGGTCTAGATGGCGCTGTGTGAATTGTCCTGATATTATTATTATTATATCATTCAAGAGAATATTATTTATTTTCCATTTTCAGACGATGACTATTTCGACCAGAGTCAAATAAATATGAAGAGGATTCTGGACTACACAATAACAGAGTTGTGGTCCAAAGAACGTAGAAAGTAAGTTTTTTTTCGCACTACTCTAATGCTGTTGGCCGCAGCTGACTTTTACAGTTTCTCCGAACGATAGGGACAGCAGATGGCACTCCAAACCCGCGAAAGGACATGGAGCAGCTGAAGGCAAAATCATGCCTGACGGATACGACTAGTCTGATAGCACCGCTAGGGATTCGAAACTGGGCTCAGGCAGTTGTAATTTCGATCGTTATTCTTTATTTTTATTAAAAATAAAGAATAAAATAGAAATATTTATTCAAATAAAACTAATATAAATATTTTTGAATAGTCATATTTTTTTTTCTACCGCTCATTCGGAACTCAGACTCATCACAAGAAGAACGAGCGAGAAACTTGCGTGTTGCTCTTTTAAATAATTTTTGTTCAGCGTTACATATTTAAAATTGTTTTTTTTCGAACCGTTCTAATGCTGTTGGCCGCAGCTGGCCTTTACATCTTCACGGAACGATAAGGGCGAGTGCAGATATCACTCCAAATCCGCAGGACCTATGCAGCGGCTGAAGGCCAACTCCTGCCTGATGCATACGACTTTAGTCTGAAGGCACCACTAGGGGTTCGAACCTCGACTTAGGCCGTTGTAATTTCGATCTTTATTTTTATTAAAAATAAAGAATAAAATAAAAATCTTTATTCAAATAAAACTAATATAAATATTTTTGAAAAGTCACATTTTTTTTTCTACCGCTCATTCGGAACGCACACTCATCACAAGAAAACGAGAGAGAAACTTGTGTGTTGCTCTTTTAAATAATTGTTGTACAGCGTTATATATTTAAAATTGTTTTTTTTCGGACTACTAATGCTGTTGGCCGCAGCTGGCCTTTACAGCTTCACCGGACGTTAGGGGGTGAGTGCAGATGGTACTCTAAACCCGCGGAAGGACTTATAGAGCGGCTGAAGGCCAACTCCTGCCTGACGGATACGACTTTAGTGTGGGGGCACCACTAGGGGTTCGAACCTCGACTCAGGCCGTTGTAATTTCAATCTTTATTTTTATTAAAAATAAAGAATAAAATAGAAATCTTTATTAAAATAAAAGTAATATAAAAATTTTTGTTAAGTCATTTTTTTATTTGGAACGCAGACTCATCACAAGAAGAATGAGCGAGAAACTTGTGTGTTGCTATATTAAATTACATATTTAAAATTGTGTGAATACAAACTGCAATTTTTTTTTTAAATTACATTATTCTATTAATTCGTGAATGTTTGATCGCAGGCGGGGACAGACCATGTAATAATTAGATATTTAAAGAATCTTAGCGAACATATCCGAAGATTAAAATTAACTTATCGTTTTATCGACAACCTCGGTGGTCTAGCGGTCTAGCACACCGCTTTACGTCCGTCCGCGTACGTGGTCGCGGGTTCGATTCCTCGCACGGCACTTGTTTGTATCGGTCTGGGTGTTTTCTATGTATAATATGTATGTATTTACGAAAAAAAATATCTATGTACTTGTATCAGTTATCTAGTACCCGTAACACAAGCTTTAGCTAGCTTAACTTGGGACTAGATGGCGCTGTGTGAATTGTCCTGAGATTATTATTATTTTACAAAATTCTCATCTCCCCTCCTAAGGAGAGGAGATGGCCTCTTATTATTATTATTAATTCGCCAGCTTTACTTTATTACCCACAGATTAAAAAACACTGGAATGTAATACAAAATTCTTTATCTATACATTTGTATCGCTGTGATCATCACCTCACCACTGTATCGTTATATATGATGTGATGAGGTGTCGCCACATAATATATTGTTTATTGTAGTATGTAGGTAGTGAGTATACAGGTGTAATAATTGTACTATTTATTGTACATTAGTAAGTTTGTTTGGTAGTGTGCTACATGGCTTATTAGTGACGCGTACATTCCACGCGGAGTCGTAACGTGGACTGACTTTACACTCAACTTAAATCCATGTTATCTGGAGAGGTACTAATGGAAGGGTACCATGTGTTGATAGAAATATTAGATAGATATATATTTGACGACCTCGGTGGTCTAGCGGTCTAGCACACCGCTTTACGTCCGATGGTCGCGGGTTCGATTCCTCGCACGGCACAAACATTTGTATTCATGAGTATGATTGTTTGTATCGGTCTGGGTGTTTTCTATGTATAATAAGTATGTATTTACGAAAAAAAATATCTATGTACTTGTATCAGTTGTCTAATATCCATAACACAAGCTTTAGCTAACTTAACTTGGGTCTAGATGGCGCTGTGTGAATTGTCCTGAGATTATTATTATTATTATATTGTTTATTTGATTTATTACAAGTGTATACACAGAATCCTGGCGAACGCATCTACAGATCTAACTTATCATTTCTTCTTAATTGGCCAGGTTTACGTTATCTGATACGCCGTATTTCTTCCACTGGTGGTCGCAGAGAGATGATACTGGTAAAATTATGAAATCATAACTGACGGCCTCAATAGTCTAGCGGTTGAGAGCACCACCTTACTTGCAACAGTCGCAGGTTCGATTCCTAGAATCCAAACGTATGCATTCATAAGTATGATTGCAAATAACTTTTTTGAAATAAATACCATCCTGATCATCTGGATGGATGGCGGTCCTCCACAGTGCAGTTTTCTAGAAACTTTTTCCACGAACAACCACATTGTGGAATCACCTTCCAGCAATGGTATTTCCGAACCGATACGATATTGAAACCTTCAAGAAAAGAGCTTATTCCTTTTTAAAAGGCCGACAATGTACTTGCAATTCCCCTGGTGTTGCGGGTGCTCATGGGCGGCGGTAATCTCTTACCATCAGGTGAGCCGCATGCTCGTTTGTCCTCTGTGCTATAAAAAAATACGTTGTATTGTATTATATAAGATTACAGAAATGAGACATCAGAAAACACCCAAACCAATACAAACAATCATACTCATGATACCGTTTGTGCCGTGCAAGGAATCGAACCCGCGACCATCAGACGTAAAGCGGTGTATTAAACCACTAGACCACCGAGGCCGTCAAATATTAAAAAAACTATATTAGTATATAGTACATAAGTTACCAAGTTTTATCACATCGTGTACAGTTCGCCGCATGGTTTACGAGTTGCTCCGTCAGGGCCGACTGTACTTCGTTGGCGGGGGGTGGAGTATGAGTGATGAAGCGACTACCAGCTACCACGCAATCATCGACCACTTCACCTACACCCTAAGGTTGTATTTACATTGTCATAACTTCAATCGAATTTGGAAAATGTCGTACAATAATATAGATTCATTTTTTAATTCAAATTTGGGAGAATAGAGTGACCACCAGCATATGCTATTGGAATTTTGTCAAAAGCAAATAGTGCAATTAATGTTCGTAACCCGAACAGACCAGTCCCCACAAGTAGCACCCGTTCACGAGTATGACGAATGAGCCAACCATTATTTTTTACATTGCACTGAATAAAATATTTTTCTTTCTTTCTTCTTTCTTCATTATTGTACTTAACCATATTAAAGGAACCATACTGACTCGGTCCTTTATGCACAATAAAGAGTTTTATTATTATTAAATTCATTTTTTAGTCTAAATTACTTATATATCATTAAAACCATCGCTTCTAAGAATATCCTTCAATTCTTGTACCTGATGGGTCTAGGTAGCGAACTCTGATAAAAGGCGAGCACAATAGATCTATGTAGGTCGCAGTGCTACAGGTCCAACCACCTGACAGTACTGAACGGATTTTGTTGAAACTTTACAATAATATAGCTTATAAATCAGAATAACATATAGTCTATACGAATAAACTATATGATTACTTGAATGACGAGCGTGCATGGCAATAGTTGTTCATGCACGGGATTTTCATTTAATGTTAGACATAGACACCTATATAAATATACATTGTAAATAAACTGGCTTTAAAAAAATATATATTCAATTGAGTTTCTTGCCAGTTCTTCTCAATCGGATCTATATACTGAATTGACTCTGAAGTGGCAATGGGCAGGGCACATAGCTCGTACGACAGATGGCCTTTGGGGCTGTAAAGTCCTCGAGTGGCGACCACGGACCGGAAGACGCAGCGTGGGAAGACCTCCAGCAAGGTGGACCGACGATCTGGTCAAGATCGCTGGAAGGCATTGGATGCGAGCAGCGCAGGACCGATCGTCGTGGAGATCTTTGGGGGAGGCCTATGTCCAGCAGTGGACGTCTTCCGGGCTGAGATGATAATGATGATGATGACTGAACTGGACGTAGGGAAAAAATTTAATAATGTGTCTGTTGCGACAGAAATATTGATCTTATATTTCTGTCGCATATACTAAATAACAATAGGAAAATGTAAGGTGGGGTGACACAGTTTAGACACAGCAGTGCTTAGTAGACAATATTGAATTTGTCTTACTAGACATTATTAAATGCAATTATTATTTTGATGTATCTAGGTAACTGTGTCCCATATGTCCTACATGAATAATGATTTTTGAATTTGAATTTATTCACTTCACGCAAGTAAAACCGCGGGCACAGCTAATAAAGAATAAGAGAATATTGTTTCTTATTAGGAAAATAAATAAAACCTTTCTGAACTGCGGCCGGCCCTTAGTTACGTGGCAAGCGGATGCTTTCGGGCACTCTCGGGAGTTTGCTTCCCTGATGGCACAGATGGGGTTTGACGGCCATTTTGTGAATCCGATCAGCTACGACGATGAACTGGCGAGGATGAGGAGAAACGCCTTAGAGTTTGTTTGGAGGGGAAGTGATGATTTGGGTATGTTTTTTTTATAGACCACGACTATTTATATTCTTTCATCTTAATCTCAATTCTTACTGTGCTGGCTTGCATTCCTTACCAATTTTTAACTAGCGGTGCTATCTATGTGCCGTTACAAGAAACTCTTTATCCCTCATCAACTCACGGTGGCGCGAAACGTCACAGGTGATGTCAATACGATACAAAACTTCTTAGCGTCGGTTTGGAGGGGAAGTGATGATTTGGGTATGTTTTTTTATATACCACGACTATTTATATTCTTTCCTCTTAATCTCAATTCTTACTGTGCTGGCTTGCATTCCTTACTCCTAATTTTTGACTAGCGGTGCTATCTATGTGCCGATACAAGAAACTCTTTATCCCTCATCAACTCACAGTGGCGTGAAACGTCACAGGTGATGTCAATACGATACAAAACTTCTTAGCGTCGTTTTAATGATTGTTTTTTTTTATAGACCACGATTATTTATATTCTTTCATCTTAACAGTTGTGCTGGCTTGCATTCCTTACCTAATTTTTTACTATGTGCCGTTACAAGAAAATCCCTCATCAACTCACAGTGGCGTGAAACGTCACAGGTGATGTCAATACGATACAAAACTTCTTAGCGTTGAGATGCGGTAACTAAATTAAATTGCTAATAACAGTTTGTGCTGACCAAACCCGTGAAAAATGTAGTCAAGCTTTGGATGATAAGCTTCTACATCAGTTCTGCAAGAGATCGCCCCAGCCATCAACTGTGAGCCTTTCCTTCTTTTTACCTTTTTCCCTCCCCCCTGGTTGAGTTCCAGGTTATAAACGGAGGCAATTCTTTTCAGGCCCGACCACTTACTAATATTATAAAGGGGTATTTCTTACACTTTCATGCAAAACTTTGCTTTTTCCTTACTTGCAGGTGTTGAATCTGACATATACACACACAAGCTGTTCGACGGCTACTGGTCCCCGCCTGGCTTCTGTTTTGGCAGCACCTGTCACGACCCACTCATCGTGACTTCAGATAGTGTATTTAAAAACGTCGATGAAAGGGTGAGTGACTTAGATGATAGACTAGAATGGAGTAGATTGTAGTAGAATGGAGTAGAATGGAGTAGAATGGAGTAGAATGGAGTAGAATGGAGTAGATTGGAGCAGAATGGAGTAGAATGGAGTAGAATGGAGTAGATTGGAGTAGAATGGAGTAGAATGGAGTAGAATGGAGTAGAATGGAGTAGAATGGAGTAGATTGGAGTAGAATGGAGTAGATTGGAGTAGATTGGAGTAGATTGGAGTAGAATGGAGTAGAATGGAGTAGATTGGAGTAGAATGTAGTAGAATGGAGTAGATTGGAGTAGATTGGAGTAGATTGGAGTAGAATGGAGTAGAATGGAGTAGAATGGAGTAGATTGGAGTAGAATGGAGTAGAATGGAGTAGATTGGAGTAGAATGGAGTAGAATGGAGTAGAATGGAGTAGAATGGAGTAGAATGGAGTAGAATGGAGTAGAATTGGAGTAGATTGGAGTAGAATGGAGTAGAATGGAGTAGATTGGAGCAGAATGGAGTAGAATGGAGTAGATTGGAGTAGAATGGAGTAGAATGGAGTAGAATGGAGTAGAATGGAGTAGATTGGAGTAGAATGGAGTAGAATGGAGTAGAATGGAGTAGAATGGAGTAGAATGGAGTAGAATGGAGTAGAATGGAGTAGATTGGAGTAGATTGGAGTAGAATGGAGTAGAATGGAGTAGAATGGAGTAGAATGGAGTAGAATGGAGTAGATTGGAGTAGAATGGAATAGAATGGTATAGAATAGAATTTTGTTGACTCGTTTTAGATAATAATCACATAAGAAATAATTTGCACATTAAAAAAACAGAGTCAATGTGCACCACAACTCAGCATGATGCTGGAAACATAGTTTCCAGCGCTCACTTTCTGTTGGGATTGCTAGTAATGTGGACGAGGTTTCCCCTGGAAACCATCGTGATAAATTCATGGTGAATTCAATACGATGTGCTAACTGACCTGACCTCATGTTCTTATCATCCTCCACTGGTGCCCCGCCAGCGTATACCGGTAGCGCAGGCGGGTGCACCGTTACATTATAATTAATTAAATGAAGAGTTTATTCCTTATTAAAAGGCAGAAAGTAGAATGGGAGATTGGAGCAGAATGGGGTAGAATGAAGTAGAATGGGGTGGAATGGGCAACGCATTTATAATTCTCCTGGTGTTGTGGGTGCTATTGTGCGGCAACTTACCGTCAGGTGTGCCGCAAACGACTATATCTACCTACCTATCTTCCTTATTTAAAGATAACCTCTATAAAATAGAATTAGAAGTAATTATCAAATAAACTTAATACAAGCACTTTTGAATGAGTCACATTTTTTTATTCTACCACTCATTCGGAACGCAGACTCATCACAAGAAGATTGAGCAAGAAACTTGTGTGTTCCTCTTTTAAATAAATGTTGTTTTAAGTAGATTTACATTAACAAGGATTAGGCATGCGATAATCAACATAGAAACCGCTACGTAATTAATATCTGTTCAATTTAATTGTGAATAGGTGAATGCGTTCTTCAAGAGTGCTCTTCACCGACAAGCTCCGTATTACACCAC
This sequence comes from Achroia grisella, assembly GCF_030625045.1. Classification (NCBI taxonomy): domain Eukaryota; kingdom Metazoa; phylum Arthropoda; class Insecta; order Lepidoptera; family Pyralidae; genus Achroia; species Achroia grisella. The sequence continues at coordinate 564,943 of NW_026712739.1, forward strand.
CAACAATATCATGGTAGTGATGGGTCAACGGCTTGGATACTTCGATGCAAGCGTCTGGTTCAACAATATTGACAAACTCATAGAGTAAGTTCATACAAACTCGTAGAGTGAGTTCATACAAACTCATAGAATAAGTTCGTACAAACTCTTAGAGTGAGTTCATGCAAACTCGTAGTGTGAGTTCATACAAACTCATAGAATAAGTTCGTACAAACTCTTAGAGTGAGTTCATACAAACTCTTAGAGTGAGTTTATGCAAACTCGTAGAGTGAGTTCATACAAACTTGTAGTGTGAGTTCATACAAACTCATAGAATAAGTTCGTACAAACTCTTAGAGTGAGTTCATGCAAACTCGTAGAGTGAGTTCATACAAACTCGTAGTGTGAGTTCATACAAACTCATAGAATAAGTTCGTACAAACTCTTAGAATGAGTTCATACAAACTGTTGTATACTGTAATGGCTAATTAAAAATGTATTTTGTATTCTAAATTTAAATTTCAATTTATACTTTAATGTCTTGACAATCTTTGATAATATATAGCTCCGTGTTCCATATCTTTTTCTTCTATTTTATAATTATTCTTCTATTATATAATACATATACATACAAATAAAACTCAAATAAAAATTTAAAATAAAAAAAAAACAAGATAATAAAAAAAAATATGGTTGGACAACCCTAGGGACATGACATATAGATTATAGACCTAACAGCCGATTCTCAGACCTACTGAATGTATAAAATTTCATAAAAATCTGTCAAGCCGTTTCGGAGGAGTATGGTAACTAACATTGTGACACGAGAATTTTATATATATTATATTGTTCCAGTCATGTGAACAATGCTACTGTGAATGGCACGAGATTGAACGTGTTCTACTCGACGCCAGCCTGCTATATGAAAGCTGTACACGATGCCTAGTAAGTTAGGAACAAATTAACGAACTGCTATTTGGTTAATTTATATACATATTGTTATAGTTTATAAGTTTATAAGGTTAATTTATATACATAGATAAGTTCTTTATTCAACAATTACAAACACATAGCATACATGAGATACATTTTATAATGTTCAAAATCTACCCTGTACCATCGTAAGCACGGATTATTATATTAGAGTCCGTTAGTTTGTGTTCCCGCGTCTTTCCCTCCCCTCCCTTAACTAGTAACACACGGACCGTACAGCGGCCTTGACGCGCGCGCGCATTGTGTTGTGAATTAAAATAAATTAGAACTGTGAAACCTACTGTGAAACTGGAAAGCTAGCGAAGATATCTTCGAGACCCTGAAGCCCAAGAAATCCGCAGAACCATACAGGTACGTGACTGACGTTTCCCTAACATTTTGGTAGCAGAGTAGTTTCCCAAGCATATAAATAGAAATAAAGTTTACAAATTAAATAATACAGAAATATAATGTTACGAAATAAAATAAAAATGGAGGTGTCTTTATGTGTCGCAATGATGAAGAGGCAACCAACTCAGCATGAAGCTACAGATAAGTCTGCAGCACTGATATTCTGTTGGCTCCTATAATTAAATACATACTTACATACATATATACGTGTATGTTTATATGCGGTTAAAGTGGGAACGAGGGAACTTGGCCTGTCTAGAACAGCAGTAAGTTTTATACTAAATCGTATCTAAAGCTCCAAACCAAAGAACTTACGGAGCGGCTGAAGGACAACTCCCGCCTGACGGATACGACTACAGTTTGAGGGCATTATGGGTTCGAACCTCGGCTCAGACTTATTGTGTCAGCAGATACTAGTAATTCCTCTGACTTGGTTGGTTGGTTGGTGAAGCATTACCTATATACATGTCTATATCACGTTATCATGTGACACCCGTGATATCACTCATGTTATCATTCCAAAGGACTAAGATGTCACGCAACGGCGGATCCAGGGGGGTCATGGGGGTCATGACCCCCCCTGAGCCCAGGACTTAAGTGGACCACTAATTGAACATAATAATTTTATTTATATATTTTGTCACCATACAGATTTTATGTAACTACATACCTTCAATATTTAATTAATTTAATATAATATAATAACTTTGTTCATTAATAAAATACCTACTTTTTACTTGTATCTATTGTTATCAAAATTAAATTATAAGTTCTTGACTTGAACACATAGTCGATGTGACCCCCTCCTGGCGCCAAAGCTGGACCCGCCCTTGATGTCACGCCTCTTATCCTCACCCTAGACAGGAAACTAACGTTTCGTCCTCACATCAAGCGTGTCCGCGACCGAGCCGCCTTTATACTAGGGCGACTCTATCCCTTTATTAACAAGCAGAGTAAAATGTCGCTTCTCAACAAGCTGACATTATACAAGGCTTGCATCCGTCCCATCATGACTTACGCTAGTCTCGTATTCGCCCACATACCCTACTATTTAATTAACCGACTACAGATCATACAGAATAGGTTTCTGCGTCGAGCCACCGGTGCGCCGTGGTTCGTTCGTAGCGTAGATCTCCACCGCGATCTTAATCTGTTCTCCATCAAGCAGTTTATGAAGGAAGCGTCTCGACGCTACTTCGACTCTGCCCAATCCCACCCTAACCCGCTTATAGTCAGTGCGGTCGACTACGCACCGAGGAGTAATATCAGACATACGCGACAACGTCGCCCGAGGCACGTTCTCATTGACCCCGACGACCCCATAACGGCAGGTAACCTCTCCACGGGCCCACCCGTTCCACCCCGACCACACTTTTACACACACACACGACACCGTCCTCGCCGGCGAAGACGACGACCTCAAACACACATTATCGCACATTCAACTGGGCACCTGCGCGCGCCCGGGCGCCCCTCTGATCGATCCCCCGTCCAATTCAAACGGGGATCGAAATTACGACGGCCTGAGCCGAGGTTCGAACCCCTAGTGGTGCCCTCAGACTAAAGTCGTATCCGTCAGGCAGGAGTTGTCCTTCAGCCGCTCCATAAGTCCTTCCTTTGGTTTGGAGTGTCATCTGCACTCGCCCCCTAACGTGTGGTGAAGCTGTAAAGGCCAGCTGCGGCCAACAGCATTACAGTAGTCCGAAAAAAAAAAGCCTCTTAACCTGTAATTTCACTTCCTAATCTATACCCTACAACCGAAACTTACAAAGCTGCTTGGCAGAAATAGGTGAGACTGAGGTACACACGCAGACGAGTTTTTACTAGGTATAAACTTTGTTAAATTCCTTTTTTTTTATTTTCTGATGGTACTGGCTACAGTCCCCAACTGTCGACGAAGCAAGACGACTTCTTACCTTATGCCTACGATTCAGCTACATATACAACTGGGTTCTATACCTCACGACCCAACATCAAGTATATGGCCAGAGAAGGGCATTTATACCTGCAGGTAAGAAATAATCTTTTACTTCTACATTACATTGTGACTGATTTCAAATAAGAGACATTAATTAGAACATATTTTTATTACACTATCATGTGAATCGAATGTATTTTTTATTTATTTATGTTAGGAATATTTTTGGTGTAATTTTACAACTCAGAAACGTCAGACAGACATTTTTTTTTTATATTTGTTTTATTATAAATACAACAAAAAAATGTATATACTTTCACTAGCTTTTGCCCGCGGCTTCGCTCGCGTTAATTTATCCCCTTAGGGGTGGAATTTATCAAAATCCTTTCTCAGGAAATGCCTACGTCATAGCATAGTAGCTTTATGCATGCAAAGTCTCAGCCCCATTGGTTTAAAATTGACTAAGTTTCATACTAACTTTCATCCCCTATTTTATCCCCTTGGGGGTAGAATTAATCTAAATCCTTTCTTAGCGGATGCCTACGTCATAACATCTACGCATGCCAAATTTCAGGCCGATCCGTACAGTGGTTTGGGCTGTGCGTTGATAGATCACTACGTCAGTCACCTTTGAGTTACATATATATAGATTTATAAATCCAGAACTGATCGGTGAACACATACATACAGTATGACTAAATGGTGAAAACACTAGAATATGATAATATTGGAATAAAATTGAGAACTATCGAAAAAACAATGAATCAATAAAGTGAAATATCTATACATATAAATAAAATTGGAGTGTCTGTTTGTAATATCGAAATAACCGTTTCTTACTACATGCATATAAATATAAATACGGTACATACGCTAAAATAACATTTTTATTTCAATTTTTGTCTGTCTCTCTGTTTGTTCCGGCTAATCTCTGAAATGGCTGGACCGATTTTGACGGGACTGTTTTGGCAGGTAGCTGATGTAATAAGGAGTAATTTAGGCTACTTTTATTTTAGAAAAATAAAGTTAAATTCCACACGGACGAAGACGCGGGAACAGCTAGTATAAATAAAATAAATTATTCTTATTAATTCTTATTACATCCTGGATTTTTATTATTATTCAACTGGCTTTATCTTTCTTTTTTATTATTATTTATCTTTTTATCCATAGATGGCAAAACAATTGCAAGTGACAGCACAGCTGGGTAATAATGACCAGTTTTTTGAACAATACAACTGGATAAATGGTAAATCCATCCATATAAATACATTCATACACATTTTGATGGCCCCGGTGGGCTAACGGTTTAGCACACTGCCTTACTTCCGATGGTCGCGGGTTCGATTCCTCGCACAATACAAACATTTGTATTCATGAGTATGATCTTTTGTATCGGTCGGTATTCTGTGTATATTATGTATGTATTTACAAAAATAAAGTATCCTATGTATTTATATCAGTTATCTAGTATCCATAACACAAGCTCTGCTTACCGTGGGACTAGATGGCGCTGTGTTAATTGTCCAGGGTTATTTATTTATTTATATCAGTTGTCTAGTACCCATAACACAAGCTCTGCGCCCCGTGGGACTAGATGGCGCTGTGTTAATTGTCCATGGTTTTATTATTATTATTTCAGGAGTATTTCAAGATCATAACATAATATCTGGAGCAATGCGTCAGCATGTTAAAGATTACTACACTGAGAAAATGTACATTGGCACCCAGCAAGCTATAAGTGTGATCAGACAGGCTTTCAAGTAAGTCTAAATAATAAATTCAAAATATTTCCTGAAACACCAGGAAAGTCACATACGCGTTGGTTGGTAAATAGGTTTTTTTTTCATATGACTTCGTCCGCGTGGAATTTAAATCTAAAAAAATCCCGTCAAAATCGGTCCAGCCATTCCAGAGATTATCCGGAACAAACAGACAAAATAAATGTATATTTATATTGTATACTAGCTGTACTCGCGACTTCGTCCGTGTGGAATTTAACTTTATTTTCCTAAGTTAAAAGAATTTTTCTTAAATAAAAATAGTCTAAGTTACTTCTTATTACATCAGCTACCTGCCAAAAGGAGTCCCGTCAAAATCGGTCCAGCCGTTTCAGAGATTAGTCGGAACAAACAGACAGACAGACTAGAATTGTAAACAATGTTATTTTGGTATGTACCGTATTTATATTCATACGCCTGTAGTAAAAAACGGTTATTTCAATATTACAAACAGACACTCCAATTTTATTTATATGTATAGGCAATGATGGTACACTCGCCTGCGCTAACGGTTTACGCTGGCGGGGCACCAGTGGAGGATGATAAGATGAGCACGAGGTCAGATCATTTTAGCCCATCATGGTAAATTAACCATAAATTTATCACGATAATTTCCAGGGGAACCTCGTGGAGTACAACCTGACATGGTACATTGCCAGCTATGGGGTTATTTGTCCACATTACTAACAATGCCCTTTCCCCCGTAGCTTGGGATTAGATGGCGCTGTGTGAATTGTTCTGTCGGTGTACCTACGAGGGCTATTGCCGGAGTCCCAAGGTCGCGTTAGCATTCTACAGGGACTTTAGCGGCGTTGGACCGTCCTTTAGATGATATAAGGCAGGCCCTATGTCCTAGAATAGACATAGGGCAGGCCCCATCTCATAGAATTGACATAGGGCAGGCCCCATCTCGTAGAATAGACATAGGGCAAGCCCCATCTCCTAGAATAGACATAGGGCAAGCCCCATCTAATAGATTACACAAAGGGCTGGCCCGCCCTATCGTCTAGAATAGACATAGGGCAGGCCCCATCTCCTAGAATAGACATAGGGCAGGTCCAATCTCGTAGAATAGACATAGTCCTTTCCCACCACTGCCCATCAACCGCTTTCTGTTCTTACCTAATGGTTAGCTGGTAGAGAATGCCATATGGCATTAAGCTCGCCAAATTGTACAATTTTTAAAAGTGCAATAAAGAATAAATAAATAAATAGGGCAGGCCCCATCTCGTAGAATAGACATAGGGCAGGCCCCATCTCGTAGAATAGACATAGGGCAGGCCCCATCTCGTAGAATAGACATAGGGCAGGCCCCATCTCGTAGAATAGACATAGAGCAGGCCCCATCTCGTATAATAGAAATAGGGCAGGCCCTATCTCCTCGAATAGACATAGGGTAGGCCCCATCTCGTAGAATAGACATAGGGTAGGTCCCATCTCGTAGAATAGACATAGGGCAGGCCCCATCTCCTAGAATAGACATAGGGCAGGCCCCATCTCGTATAATAGACATAGGGCAGGCCCTATCTCGTATAATAGACATAGGGCAGGCCCCATCTCGTAGAATAGACATAGGGTAAATCCCATCTCGTAGAACGGACATAGGGCAGGCCCCATCTCCTAGAATAGACATAGGGCAGGCCCCATCTCGTATAATAGACATAGGGCAGGCCCTATCTCCTAGAATAGACATAGGGTAGGTCCCATCTCGTAGAATAGACATAGGGCAAGCCCCATCGCCTAGAATAGACATAGGGCATGCCCTATCTCCTAGAATAGATCATGACCCAGTATTTTTCTAATTTCTAGCAAACTGCGAGACAGTCCGAAGGAAACTGTATACTACAGATGTTCATTCAACATTTCGTGTTGCCTGAGCACACACGGAGAACACTTCTTTGTGAGTTTATATATAATTATTATATATACCGAACTGGACGGTAGGGAAAAAAATTAAAATATAAAAACTTGACGTTCATAAGCGGCTAAAATGTCCTACATGAATAAATAATTTTTGAATTTGAATTTGACCCGCCCCGGCTTCGCACGGGTGCAATGCTGATATTAAATATACCTACCTACTACAAACAGAATGTCCTTATAAACAACGTTTACAGCGTTTTTGTCATTAAAACCGGTTCGGTATACGTATCTATACATATAAATAAAATTGGAATGTCTGTTTGTAATATTGAAATAAACGTTTTTTACTACATGCATGGTACATATACCAAAATAACATTTTTTTATAATTTTTGTCTGTCTGTCTGTCGGTCTGTTTGTTCCGGCTAATCTCTGAAATGGCTGGACCGATTTTGACGGGACTTTTTTTGGCAGGTAGCTGATGTAATAAGGAGTAACTTAGGCTACATTTATTATAGAAAAGTAAAGTATAATTCCACGCGGACGAAGTCGCGGGTACAGCTAGTATTACATATAAATGTAAAAAAAAAATTCTAATATGTACTAATTAAATAACATTTTTATTTTTCAGGTAGTTATATACAATCCCCTGGCGTGGCCTGTCACTGTACCTGTACGATTGCCAACATACAGAAGTGACTATGTAGTCTATAGACCAGACGGTAATATTATTTATTACTAGCTGTTCCCGCGACTTCGTCCGCGTGGAATTTAACTTTATATTTCTAAAATAAAAGTAGCCTAAGTTACTCCTTATTACATCAGCTACCTGCCAAAAAAATCAATGGTCAAAAAAAGTCCGGTCAAAATCGGTCCAGCCATTTCAGAGATTAGCCGGAACAAACGGACAGACAGACAGAAAGACAAAAATTTTAAAAAATGTTATTTTGGTGTATGTACCGTATTTATATTCATATGCATGTAGTAAAAAACGGTTATTTCAATATTACAAACAGACACTCCAATTTTATTTATATATAGATTATATTTATAAGTATTATTAATATTACAATCCATTATTATCATTTAAATAATAATTTGTGGAATAAAATAATAATTATTATAATAATTATACCATAAAACATATTTCTTTTCCTTCTTATTTTTTTATTGTCCTTCCAATTTTATTTATATATATAGATTATATTTATAAGTATTATTAATATTACAATCCATTATTATCATTTAAATAACAATTTGTGGAATAAAATAATAATTATTAAAATAATAATACCATAAAACAAACATATTTCTTTTCCTTCTTATTTTTTTATTGCATTTTCTTTCCAGGGCAGAAAATTCGTTGTGCCCTAATACCTATACCGGAACCGGTTTGTCAAATACCATACCGAAAATCCAGAGGCCGTTACGAACTGGTATTCATAGCTGATGATGTACCACCTATGGGGTACCGTTCGTACTACATAAGAGACCGCAAACTAGGCTGGATTAGAAATAAACGATCCATCATCAAGAAAATAAACAGAAATAATAAGAAATATTACGTTAGACAGACGAACTCATTCAATTACGATGATAACGAACCTATGAATGCGTTTGAACATGTTTCTGAACTTAATAATGATAATGATTATGAATATTTTGATGAAAGTAAAGTTAACGATACCAAAGATGAGAGTAATAATGAAACTGATAGTATTGTACCAAAAATAGGATTAAATGATGTTAATGATTCAAATCGTTTAACAACAGTCGCGAGTGCAAATTCTGAGGCAGTAAGTGAAGGTATTAATGATATTAATAAAGTTGTAAATTTTGATTCTAAAATTAACACAGCAAATATTAAAACTAATGATAAAATGAGTGTAACTACAGATAACACAATAATAAATGTTACTATGAATAAAGAAAGAACAGTAACGAATACATCAGTTGATGAATTTATAACAACAAATATGAATAAAGAAGATAACATTACGACATCTCGTGATGAATATAAGGTTAATAAAGAAAAAGCGAATAAGAAATTTGAAGCGACAACAAAACCTGATGAAGAATTTGAGGATCCAAAAGAAGAAATTTGGAGAGGATCCCAATATGTGGAAGTGACAGATCATTTTATAAGGAACAGAGTAAGTTTTCAATATATGATTTTTACTATCTTATCGATTTAGTTAGCAATTTATGAGCAAGGCAATTTCTTGATCAATGTATTAATTTAGATACAGAGAGAGGTTTCAAAGTTTCTTGAATCTTGGGGATATAGGGATCAATCCAAATCAATTCAAAATATCTTTATTCATGTAGGTCTATTACAGACTCTTATGATATGTCAAATCTACCGTCAGTTCGGAATGATTTCGAGATGAGAACTGACAAGAAACTCAGCTCGTATTCTTTTGAAATAAATGTTGTACATAATTACAAAAATATAGACTAATGTTTAAATTCAATTAGGGATATTGTTATGAGCACCTGCAGATACTGTTGCATTTTTGTTAAAAGAATTTAATATAATTAGTTGCCAAGACAACTGGTACAAATCAAGACCAATTTACCGAGAGCTTTTTACTGACTTGTCACTTGTTGTTATCAGCAGTGAGAGGAAGGTGATTGTTAGTAAGCAAATAAAAAATATCTTATTAATATTATAAATGCGAAATAAATCACGGGCGCGTCTAATATTTAATAATCTAATCCAAAAAAGTCAAAGAAAATGTTTCATCATTCTAGCTACAAAAATGAAGAATCTCTATTCAAACTTTCATCCTCTATTTTATTTTCTACCACCTTTTACAAACTTTAGTTGTCATTTTTATTTATATTTAATCAATAGTTAAAAAAATAAATTTCTAGCTTCTAGCTTTAAAAATTACGAGACTTACATACAACTTACAATTCTTTTTTCGCATTAAAAAGTGCCTATGTTCTTTCTCAGGGTTTAAACTATCTGTGTACCAAATTTCATTTAAAACGGTTCAATAGTCATGGCGTGAAAGTGCGAAAGATTCAGACAAGCAGAGTTACTTTCGTATTATAATTTTATTAGTAAATTAGTAAGGATACGTTAAACCACAGAGGCAACTGAGAAGAACTGATAAGAAACTCAACAAATTCTCTTTCTTTAAACCTCGTTCGTATCAAACAATAAGACAACATAACAACTACTAACGAAATAACTCTATTGCAGTTTATAAAAGTTAATATAAACGATAAAGGCAAAATCAAACTAGTGGAATTAATAAATGGAATAAACATATCTCTGAATATAGAATTCCTTTTCTACGCATCAGATGACCCTGACAAAATGGGTACCACTAATAAAAGACCAGGTGCTTACGTGTTCAGAGCTATGGACCCTAAACCAGAGGTTATATCTGACTATTACGATATGAGAGCCTACAAGAATGGTCTACTGCAAGAATTACACGCTCAATTTGCAGATTATGCCTCATTCGCTTTAAGACTCTATCGTCGGACACCGTATATCGAATTGGAATGGTTGATTGGTCCTATACCATGCAAAGATAATATTGGTAAGTTCTGAATAACCGCTGTAGAGGTAAAGGGAGAGGTAATGTACTGTGCCTACACTTGTAATATTTCAGTCAACACTTGCGACCCATCCATTAGTTAAAAAACAACTAAAAACATCTACTAACTGAACAAATTACTTAGGAGATCCCTTATCTGCAGAGCTTTGTTACCAGCTGCTTACCCAACTTAGTCCGCAAGCATTGTCTTGCATCATCTTCGTCATCATCAGTGTCGCGGAGCCTTTCACCATATCAATATATGTGTAATCCTTGTTATAGTATTTATATAGTATAAGTAGTTTAATATTATAATTCAGCACATTATTTACAGTTTATTCAAGTTTAATATTTACATTTTTGATAAACAGAATATCCAAGTTTCTGTAGCTTTAATATTTATGTCATTTTCTTAGTAATAAGTATCTATCTATATAGTTTACGCAAACAGATAACATAATATTACATACCAATACCAATAAATACGAAACTTAATAATTAGTACAATTATTACAGCTGGTACAATTATTTACCGGTGTACTCACTACCTACATACTACAATAAATAATATATTATGTAGCGACACCTCATCACATCATATATAACGATACAGTGATGAGGATAACCACAGCGCTACAGTACCATGTCAGGTTGACCATAAAGTGGTTCCTCCTGGAAACCATCGTGAATTTACCACGATGTGCTGAGACTTTGCATGCATAAAGCTACTATGACGTAGGCATCCCCTAAGAAAGGATTTTGATAAATTCCACCCCTAAGGGGATAAATTAACGCGAGCGAAGCCGCGGACAAAAGCTAGTAATATTAATAAGATTGTATGCTTGAATTTCAGGTAAAGATGTGTTCATAAGATATTCAACAGATTTGGACAATAAAGGTGTGTTCTATACAGACTCTAATGGGAGACAAACTCTTAAGAGGATAAGGAATAGCAGAGCATCCTTCGAGTTGGGAAACCAGGATCCTGTGGCTGGTGATTATCGTTTATCTATACATATAAATAAAATTGGAGTGTCTGTTTGTAATATTGAAATAACCGTTTTTTACTACATACATATGAATATATATTAGGTACATATACCAAAATAACATTTTTTTATAATTTTTGTCTGTCTGTCTGTCGATCTGTTTGTTCCGGCTAATCTCTGTAATGGCGGGACCGATTTTGACGGCACTTTTTTTGACAGGTAGATGATGTAATAAGGAGTAACTTAGGCTAAGTACTACTTTTATTTTAGAAAAATAAAGTTAAATTCTACGCGGACGAAGTCGTAGGTACAGTTAGTACATAATATACATAGAAAACACCCAGACCGATACAAAAAATCATACTCATGAATACGAATGTTTGTATCGTGCGAGGAATCGATTCCGCGACCATCGGAAGGCGAGCTATTTTTTAACTTGGGACTATATGGGGCTGTGAGAATTGTTATTGCTCGTATTCTTTTCAATAATATTTTAAAAGATTACGACCTGAGTTTCTTGTCAGTTCTTCTCATCTCGAAATCATTCCGAACTGACGGTAGATTTGACATATCATAAGAGTCTGTAATAGACCCACATGAATAAAGATATTTTGAATACGAGCTGAGTTTCTTGTCAGTTCTTCTCATCTCGAAATCATTCCGAACTGACGGTAGATTTGACATATCATAAGAGTCTGTAATAGACCCACATGAATAAAGATATTTTGAATTTGAATTAAATAAATATATCTCCAGGAAACTTCTATCCGGTGACTTCGAAGATCTACATAGAAGATCTGAAGAGGAACATTCGATTTTCAGTCTTCAACGACAGAGCACAAGGTGGAAGTTCCTTGAGCGATGGCCAAATAGATCTAATGCTGAACCGTCAACTATTCACAGACGACGCTGGCATCCAGGCTTTTGTAAACGAAACCGAAAATGGCCGGGGTCTAATTGTAAGAGGCAAACATTATTTATATATAACAAAAGCTAATAACAATAGAATTTTCGAGAAGAAATTCTCCAAAGAGATCGAATTAAAACCAACGGTTTTTGTCTCAAAGAAATCTGTTTACGGCATAAACACGAAACGAATGTGGTATAAGCAGAACAATGAATTCAGTGCTATAAAAACGAAATTGCCTCTAGGAGTCCACATCTTAACGTTAGAGAAATGGAATGGAGGTACCATTTTGTTGAGATTGGAGAACTATCTGGAGAAATCTGACGTTAGAAACGGTGTTAAAGAAGTTTTGCTCAAAAATCTTTTTGAGGTTATAAAAATTTTGGGCGTGAACGAGACGACTTTAGGCGGGAATGTGTGGCTGAAAGACTGGGTTCCATTGCAGTGGGATAAAAAAGAAAAGTTTGTGAAAAACTTTAACGAAGCTTACGGTGCCCAAGACATAAGTTTTAGTGAGGATGAAGACTTGAAGCCAATGGATAATGTAAACTTAGATAAACCGATAATACTAAGTCCCCAGCAAATCAGAACATTTGTATTAACTTACGAATATATCAAAGAAGCAGTTTAAATGTTAACTAATATAAGAAATAGAAATAGAAATAATCTTTATACAAATAAACTCATTACAAGCACTTTTGAATAGTCATATTTTGATTCTACCACTCATTCGGAATGCAGATTCATCACAAGAACGAGCAAGAAACTTGTGTGTTGCTCTTTTTAATAAATGTTTTTTTTTATATAAATAATTACAGTATAACAAGTAAGAGGCATGCGATAATCAACATAGAAGTCGCTACGCACTCATTATTAATGTAATCAGATAATATTGTCAGCGCTATAGATTTAAAGTTTTTCTATAAAAACATTATTATCGTTAACGAATTCTTAAATTTTATAGTAAGCTTTTTTGCAAAGGAACTGTTTTATTTAACATTTAAATCTTTTTTCTGGCAGATTTATAACAGACTCTGGTATTTTATTGTAAAACCTTACGCAATTTCCATAAAACGAATTACTAACTTTAGCCAAACGACATTTAGGTAAAAGTGTAAGTGAAAAGATAATTTTGATGTGTTGAATAAACTCAAAACTTACCCAGTTTTTATTTTATACCAGTTTTTACCGGCGGCTTCGCTCGCTTTGTATAAAAAACATTAGTTTTTTTTTTAAATAAAAATATCCTATGGTCATTCTAATACCTCCAAAAACATGTGTACAAAATGTCATGATGATCGGTTCCGTAGTTTTTGCGTGACAGCGTAACAAACATCCCTATTTTCACATTTATATAATACTAGCTACTCACCCCGGCTTCGAACGGGTGTACATGTATTATATATATAAACCTTTCTCATGAATCAATCTATCTATCTAAAAAAACCGCTTCAAAATCCGTTGTGTAGTTTTAAAGATTTAAGCACACATAGGGTCGGACAGACGGCAACAGCGACTTTGTTTTATACTATGTAATGATTAGTAAGTGACGTGTATGTGGAATTGAACGGGGGATCGATCGGAGGGGCGACCAGTGTAAAGGGCAGCTACGGCCAACGACTGCACTAACAGCGTTATTTGAAAAGAATACGAGCTGAGTTTCTTGTCAGTTCTTCTCATCTCGAAATCATTCCGAACTGACGGTAGATTTGACATATCATAAGAGTCTGTAATAGACCTACATGAATATAGATATTTTGAATATTTTGAATGGTCTGTATAACACACCGACTTACTTCCGATGGTTACGGGTTCGATACCTCGCGCGGTACTAACGTTTGTATCGGTCTGGGTGTTTTCTAATTTGCTAAAAATATATATCTATGTACTTACATCAGTTGTCTAGTACCCATAACACAAGCTCTGTTTACCGTGGGACTAGATGGCGCTGTGTTAATTGTCCAGGGTTATTTATTTATTTATATCAGTTGTCTAGTACCCATAACACAAGCTCTGCTTACCGTGAGACTAGATGGCGCTGTGTTAATTGTCCAGGGTTATTTATTTATTTATATCAGTTGTCTAGTACCCATAACACAAGCTCTGCTTACCGTGAGACTAGATGGCACTGTGTTAATTATCCTGAGATATTATTATTTATGAGCTTGAGGTCAGGTCAGTCAGCACATCGTGAAAAGAACTAGAGTATTAAAAGACAAATAAACGATATGTTTATATTTTATTTGACACCGAACATTTAAATGTATTTACAATAAATGAATTAGGTACCCTTATATATGTATGTACAAATAGAGCAATATTATAAGGTACTGCTAGAAATTTCAAGTTAAAAAACTAACTCATAAATGAGTTCTGAACACATTCACAGTCACAAGTTTTTTCATACAATATGAAATCCTTTCATCTCCCCTTTCCACCCCTTACAACCCCTTACAACCCCTTACAACCCTTTTTTACCGGATTAAAAAGTAGTCTATATCCTTGCTCAGGTTCTAGACTATGTACCAAATTTCATTTATATCGGTTCAGTAGTTTGGGGGTGAAAGCGAGACAGACAGACAGAGTTACTTTCGCATTTTTAATATTAGTAAGGATAATTCTTTGTTTTTAAGTTATATTTAATAAATTATATAGATATATGATGATTTATTTTACTTTAATGCATTTTTTGGAAAATGGCAAGTAAATACTCAGTGTCAGTCACTGGTGACTGACACTGTAATACTCCAATGGAGCTATGTCAGTCACAGCTGACTGACACTGGAATATAGTCCATTGGAGTATTCCAGTGTCAGTCACCCGTGGCTGACAATGCGGTCAATGTGTCAAATATGTTCATCTTAGAATACTTTAAATTATTCACTACCATCTCTGTGTATATACATATTTATTGATATGTTCACAATTAAAACTCCTTGTTAACACATCTTTTATCTTATCTTATCTTTTTTATATAAAATTCTCGTGGCACAATGTTAGTTACCATACTCCTCCGAAATGACTTGACATATTTTTATGAAATATTATATGCATATTCAGTAGGTCTGAGAATCGGCCACTACCCTATATGATAAGGGTTGTCCACCCCTAACATTTGGGCTCACATTAATAGGTCCAAACCCAACGACCCGTACCGAGGCAAAGGTTCTCAAAATTTCGCAATCCGCGTTAGGAGACAAATTGTTACATTTATAGAAGACAAAAAAAAATACTAAAATAGGTGTGACCAATTAAAAAATTCAAATTACTGGTCTTATAACAAATAAGCAGCGATATTCCTCATTCGTCATACTCGTGAACTGGTGTTGCTTGTAGACCTGGTCCGTTCGGGTTACGAACACTGATTAGATTATTTGCTATTGACAAAATTGCAATAGCATATGCACTCACTCTATTCTCCCAAATTTGAATTTAAAAATGAATCTGTATTATTGTAAACAATATTTAAAAAGAATACGAGCTGAGTTTCCTGTCAGTCCTTCTCAATTCGAAAGCAGTCCGAACTGACGGCAGATTTGACATATCATAAGAGTCTGTAATAGACCTACATGAATAAACATATTTTGATTTGATTGATTCTAGTGCAAAAGCTGTCTAAATACATCTTTACGAGAACGACAAATCATTATAGACCTTACTGTATTCAATAATAAAGTTTACACTGCTAAAATTTAATTAACGTAATCATATTCTACAATGAACGTTCTTATCTGTCTAGGTTTAATTACAATCAAACCTTTTTCATCTGTATCATCATCATCATCATCATCAGCTTTAACATCATATCCAGCGTTACCATACGCATCATTAAATGACTTAACGAATTTACCCTCCTTTCTCCACTCCCATTTATGATTATCATTCAGCCATTGATTCCCGGCCAGTGTTGTTTCTTTAATACGTTTAATTTTTATATTCTTCAATATACTGTTCAAGTCTACTTTAACTGATTTCTTAAATGCGTTAATGTTTTCTAATCTTAGTAACAAATTCTCATTCCATGGTTCCAAAGTTAGCAAATGTACTCCGTCAACGGAACGCTGCGCCCATGTGTATTTGTTCCTTAGTTTATACCAATCATTTATATCTAAATTATCAGCATTGGACACAAAAACAATTGGATGCAAATGATTTTTAAGAGCTTTAACATTCATTAGTTTACCTTCAGGTTGCACTGGATATATTCTTTGATACCCTCTAACTACTAAGCCTATACCGTTAGCAGTCTCATTTAATGCCTCACCAACACCGAAAGCATCATCGTGAAGCAACCTCCTATGCAGCATAAGTTCTATTTCACCATCTTTCAACGAAGTACCGCCGCGAGATCTATCTGTGACTACAGATAAAATATTATCCTCGCTTTGAATTGCAATGAAGTTAGTTACAGGGTAGTAATTACCAGCTATTGGCTCTTCTATTGTCAAATTCCATTGCGGTCTATTGTTAATTTTCCTTTTTATTATCTGCCGTCCATTTGAGTCTGTATAAAATCCACCAGTGTTGCGCAGATTTGAAGTATACCTGGACACGTATTCTTTTCCTATACCATCTTCTATAGGTATAGGGCCTATAACGAAGTAATGGTCAATATATGTAGAGGTCTCGTAAATTCTTATAACGCTGTTAACATTATGCGTTCTCGTAGTTCTAATTTCTGATACAATATCACCGTCTACTTTAGATCTATTTATCGTTTCAAGTTCAATAGCTTCTGTAGCGTTCGGTCTGAATATATAAGCTCCAGATGATCTGTTAATAAATTCCCTGTTATCTCCATAACAACCGGGATAGTAAAAGAAGGATAAATCAAAGCTAAGATCTCTGTTTTGGATGGTTATTCTTTCTCCATTGTTATCAGCGGCGATATGAATGCCCTGGAAGTGAATTTTGAATCATAAAATCAAGACTATAAGGTATAGTTTGTGTTAAATTTTTATCTTATACTACTGCTGTTATTCAGCTTGCTTTGATGCTGTTTGAATGATGTATGGGTGAGATATAGCAGTGAAAATATAGGATATGGAGATATAGATAGATAAAATTGTATATACACCAATTACAAAATGTAGCTTAATTAAGGTACAGAATAAATATATACAAATAGAAGAAATGTAAGTGACTTGTGTCGTAAAGGTGAAAGGGCAACCAACTCAGCATAAAGCTACAGATAAATATACATATAAATCTGCAGCGCTGATATTAGAAATAGAAATTATTTTTACTCAAACAAACTATACAAGTAAAACTTTAAACCATACAAGCACTTTTGAATAGTCATATTTTTTAGAATAAATCCACTCATTCGGAACGCAGACTCATCACAACAAGAATGAGCAAGAAACTTGTGTGTTGCTCTTTTGATTTCTGTTAGTTTCTATGCATAAATATTAAACTTCGGGCGTCGTGTATCATAAATTACTATCATAATTACTATGGCAGTGATCTGCCACGATAAATTTAAATAATCCGAGCTAAATGCATGTCAAATATCACCTGAACTAACAGTCATGGCAGTGAGTTTGTTATACTTACATTTTTCTGTATAGAGACCTCATTATCTTCATACTGTTCCACAATCATCGGATCATCTGACAGCATTCTCATTTCCTCGCCATTCAAATTCGGATAACTCTTATCAAACCCTGCCCTTATCCGCCTCGTCGTCTCAATTCTTCTATTCTCCTCTTCCAGCAACTTCTCAAACTCCTCTACATCTTGATTAGCACGTTCTCCTTTATCTTTCAAAACGTTAATATCTATATTTCCTCTATTTACAAATTTATCTTCCCTATTCATAGTTGCAGGGATGTCTGGTACCATTTTTTTGTTTGTATTATCAACGTCCTGTTTTTCTAGACTTCGCATATCAATTTCTATTTTATCTTTAACATTGCGCCAGTAATTATTAATATTTGCATTGTACTCATTAATATCATCCATTTTTTTATTATTTCCTGTCTGCCTTTTGGCTTTTTTGGATGTTTTCTTTATGTAATATGAATTAATTGATAGTGCTTCCAGTTTGGCGATAAAAAACAGTTCGTGGGTAGCTTTAGACCGTCTGGTGGGTATGTTTAGTACGGCCGATGTTATGTCGAGTAACTGCGATTTGAGTACTGTACCTGTAAATATAAGATTTTATGAATGATTAACTGTCCCAGCAACTACGTCTGCGTGGAATTTAACTTTGTTTTGGCATAACTATTAATATCGCTATAATAAAAAAAAATAGAAGGAAAGAGGGGGAGGGGAAGACCAAGGAATAGCTACATCAAACAAATTGAGGACAAAATGGGAGTCGTGTCGTATCAAGAATTAAAGAGCATGATGGAAGATCGCGGAAAGTGGCAAGAGCTCCACCGACAAGAGCGTAGCTCTTAAATTATTTATGAATGAATGAAAATAAGGGTTGGTAGAAAGTTTTAGGAGTAAAAAAAACTAAATTCTTTTACCTTCCTATAACTTCACCATATACCACCTTTTACTAATAAGGTAAAAATACATTATACATAAAACTTGACGTTCAAAAACGGCTAAAATGTCCTACATTAATAAATGTTTTTATATTTGTTTTCGATGTTACTTACCCTCAGAATCGTATACACTATACTCGCCGTCGCGGACCGGCACACCAATAGTTTCGTCAACAGCGAACGCCAGGGGATTGTATACTGTCACCTAAAACATCACCGTCAGCTCGTAAATTTAAATTAGAATTTAGTGGAATTTTTTTATGGTTGTAATAATGCTGTTAATAAAGGACTATAATAACAGACAAAACTGTACATCACAACAGACCAGATATAACATTACATGATAAGAAAAATAAAATAGTTTATATTATAGATATTGCAATACCAAACACACATAATCTTTTACAAACTTTCAATGTCGGATGCAGAGAATCATGAAGACCTCTATTTAAGAAACTTGGTATTCTTCCGTTGCCTTGTATGTATATACTTGATATCTGCACGTTTGTGCAACAACATCCAAACTTGTTTAACACACATGATCAGATAAAAGACTGTCTCAGATCACAGAGAAGAAATAAAATATTGGTACCAAAGAGCAATTTGACGCTTTACCAAAGGAATGTATCATTTATGGCACAAAAATTTTTTAATAAATTACCACCGGACTTGAGAAAAATGCCCTTAAATAAATTAAAAAATCGATTATATTACTGGTTGCTGGACAAGTGTTTTTATGACATCAAAGAATATTTATGTGATGATTGTTGACTTTTTTTTTTTATTACTATATAATTAGAATGGTACATAAGACATTAATTTTAAATTATAATATTATAGATTATTCCATTTTAATATACCCAAAATTTGCATGCCCGTAAATTGGGGCAATTAAACAGTTGCCAATAATATTATAACCTGGACATATTATAATATCTAACTGTATAATACGCAAATAAATAAATTTCATTTCATTTCATTTCAAACACATACAGAACAAATTTGCTAAATATACTGATTTGGCAATAGAACTAAAAATACAACGGCAGGTAGAAACAGTGAATACTCTCCCAATTATTATCTCGTCCACAGGTGTCATCCCAGCATCCCTACACACTAGCCTCAAGATATTACAACTTCACCCACTTACTTTCATCCTTCCACAAAAAGCTGTAATATTAAACACTTGTAGAAGAGTCCGCAAATGTTTGTCTTCCACTTAAAAATTATCCATCCTCATCATTCATCATTTATACTGTCATTGTTTGGTGATTTTTACACGCAATGATCAGTCTATTACCCCATCAAAGGTAGATATATAATATATATATAAAGAAATAATAATAATAATAAAAACACTATATAGCGCATCAAAAAAAAAATTACAAAAAATAAAGAAAGAAATATATGCGAACAAAAGGCGGCCTCATCGCTCAAAGCGATCTCTTACAGACAACCAGGGAGATAAAAGTATTGGGTGAGGGAAAGTAGGTGGCGCACTATAAAACGTTATCACGTTACACCCGTGAACGAATAAGACTGAAATAGGAATAGAATAGAATAGAAAGTCATTTATTCAAATAAACTTACATTGAAGCACTTTTGAATATCATAACATTTTTTTTTAATATACCGCTCATACGGAATGCTGTCTCATCACAAGAAGAACAAGCAAGAAACTTGTGTGTTGCTCTTTTAAATAATTTATTCTTACTTACAATTTAAGTTTAAGTGTGTGAATACAAACCACCGATTAGCACTAATTCAATGAAATAATAAAATAGAAAAAACATTCAATATACAACAACTGGTTAAACAATTAATAAGAGAAAATAAGTCATAGTGATTAGAGCAGACCAGTCCACACAAGCAGCACCCGTTCACGAGTATGACGGATGAGCCAGCCATCACTGCGCTCGACCATATTTTAGGGAGCCCAATGACCCGGCCCACCACGCCGCCACAAGTCTGGACATTTTAGTGAGCATGACTACTCAAAGCACTAGACCACGTCATAGCTACTCACAATTGCCATCTGATGGTTATAGTATTCACATTTTACATAAGAATGCATGCGGCAATCAATACAAAAACCGCTACGCTTTCATATTTCTAAAATAATTGAATCACGAAAGCAATGAGATAACCAAATTATAACGTTGTAGAATCTTCTAGAACTTACCACAAACTGATTGCTGTTCTCCGACGCTGAACAACTGGTCTCATTCAGCCGGCACCGATCGTAAGACAACACCGTTGGTTTGAGAGCATCGCCTTGTGCCACTTTGCTGTGAAAATAATAAAAAAAAACACTATTCATTTTTTTTCGATCACTCTAACGCTATACTGTTTTAAATTTGACATGGTCATTATTTATACGTATAATTAGTAAAGGGCAGGCCACATAGCTCGTAGGACAGATGTTCGTTGGGGCAGTAAAGTCCTCGAGTGGCGACCACGGACCGGAAGACGCAGCGTGGGAAGGCCTCCAGCAAGGTGGACCGACGATCTGGTCAAGATCGCTGGAAGGCATTGGATGCGAGCAGCGCAGGACCGTCGTGGAGATCTTTGGGGGAGGCCTATGTCCAGCAGTGGACGTCTTCCGGGCTGCGATGATGATGATGATGATGTTAATTAGTAAAAATCACCAATCTTACCAAGTTTTATCTGAACAGTAGTTTCGCGGTTGTTATCACTTTCGCGGTTACAAGTTATCACTTATAATGTATTATGTTATATACAGATTGTGCTCCTATACATCTTATATATAAAATTCTCGTGTCACAGTTTTCGTTCCCATACTCCTCCGGAACGGCTTGACCGATTATCATGAAATTTTGTGAGCGTATTGAGTAGGTCTGAGAATCGGCCAACATCTATTTTTCATCGCCCTAAATGTTAGGGGTAGTCCACCCCTAAATGTTTTCTTTTTATTTTTTAGACAAAATTTTTAGTTTACTTTTTTTTTATGATACAACATAATAAAAATACATACAATCCTAAATTTTCACCCTTCTATCATCAACCCTTATTTTTTATAGCGTTATTAATTTATATGGCAAAACAACGTTTGCCGGGACAGCCAGTCTTGTATATCATGTGGCACAGGAATAGTGTATTATAAAAGTGATAAAGTATCCTGGATTATTATTTCATGAAGCTCTATATATACATATATATATATATATATATATATATAAACACCTCTTTGGGCACTTTGTTGATCACGCCACAACCTAAACACTTGCTGATTCCACCTTTTGCACTGAATAACTTCACACCTATCGCGTATATCTCAGGCGGTATGGCAACGTCGCATTCTATTTTGCGATGCGGCCATATATATTCGTCGATAGTACGATATACTCGACACTTTTTTTACTAATAATTCGTGACTGAATGGCTCCGAACGGCTAAATTTTTGGTATACACAAAGACTTTTTGGCTCTGAATATATTCCAAAAATCAATTAATTATGTTGATCACTTTATATACTCGTCCTTACTGCGATACTTATTTTCATCCGAATATATATAGATACCGTAACGGTCTATCAATTATGACTTTATTAATTTACTAATGTAGATATTTTATATTCGCAATGCTCCATACATGCAAGCTCCAGCAATGGTGGAGGCAGGGTCCCCCCTGCACCGTACACCGCACCCCGCGCACACAAACAAATTAGATATTTTTTGAATACACAAAGACTTTTTGGCTCTGTATATATATTTCAAAAATCAATTAATTGTGTTGATCACTTTATATACTGGTCCTTATTGCGATACTTATTTTAATCCGAATATATATAGATACCGTAACGGTCTATCAATTATGAATTTACTAATCTAGATATTTTATATTCGCAATGCTCCATACATGCAAGCTCCAGCAACGGTGGAGGCAGGGGGGAGCACCGTACACCGCACCCCGCGTACACAAACAAATTAGAATAAATTAAATTCATAAGATTATTTATATATTTCGACTGCCTCGGTGGTCACACCGCTTTACATCCGATGGTCGCGGGTTCGATTTCTCGCACGGTGCAAACAATTGTACTCATCGGTCATCGATTGTTTTCATCGGTGTGGGTGTTTTATATGTATTTACAAAATAAAAATATCTATTTATATCAGTTCAGTATCAGTCTGTGTTAATTGTCCAGGGCATTTTTATAAACGGTTATCTTTTTCCATCGCACCGCTCGCTATCAACAGTGAATTCATAGAAATGTCACTCTAAAAACAAAAATAGTTTTGTGTTTTGTATTTCAAATACTAAATGCAAAATAGGTATTTTCAAAATACTTTTTCAAAATAAAGTACCTTTTGAATTTTTGTCTAAACCTCAGACATTTTATTTGTTTTAGATATATCAATCATTACATAGTGTAGTATAAAACAAAGTCGCTTTCGCATCTAACAGTAGATAAATAAAGAAAGAAGACTTTTTGGCTCTGATACTGTAACGGCCTATCAATTATGAATTTATTATACCTAATCTAGATATTTTATATTCGCAATGCTACATACATTGTAATATCCGTCTCCATTCATTGTAACGGTGGAGGGACTAAATAGTTGAATAAAACTGAATAAGCAGTTGCTCCACTCTATAGGTACTGCGTCGTCGTCGTATGCTGTTCATTTTTTCACTCGTTTTGGCGCCAAGAGAGGGTCACATAGTCGTGGTCAAGTTAAGAACTTATAATTTAATTTTGATAACAATAGATACAAGTAAAAAGTAGGTATTATATTAATGTACGAAAGTACTGTACTTAAAAATAATTATTCTTTATTGTACATTTGAAAAACTTAACACTTAAGGACTTGTACATATACACGTACATACTGCCATTTTCTCTTAAAGACATCCAGAGAAGCACTATTTATAAAATACGCGGGGTGCTCCGACCTTTGACCTTATAACAGCTGATTCGCGCGTAACGAATTACATTGCTACTTTTTGGTATTTTATAGTGGATATATCACTATAAAATATTATTATTTCTTTAGATTATGACATAATAACATAGTTTACATGATTTTAAGGGAAACATACGATAAAAAAAAAATCCCGTAAAATGTAAAAGATAAAAAATGGTTATTTTTGGTTATCCTTAAGAGATAGACATATACCATCACGGACTTTTTTGTTGACCTTATTTTGATACATCCCAAAGCACTAGACAATACGCATTTTCATTAAACAGTATTGTATTTTTTTTATTTCTTTAACTTTAATGCACAAAAAAATTTGTACATGTGGCGGACTTAATATTTTGCCGCGTTATTTACCAGGCAACCATGAGTGGTGCAGCGAAAGATAATTGGCGGTGCACTAATATAAATAAGAAATGTCAAAAAAAGATTTATAAAGATAATAAAGATAAGCAAAATATAAATTTCTATAAAAAAAATAAATGTATAAATAAATACATAATGATCCGATAATCAAATTATAAGTACAGTCTCAAATTGAAAGTAATAAAAACAGAAAATATAGAGAGAACTATAGGGATATAATAGAAAGATGTGAAAAAAGGAGGACAGCAAAAAAGGTATCAAATTTAAATAATGTTCCCGCAATTTCTGTTTAAATGAATTTATTACATTATTATATATATTAGGCATACGACTAGCCTTATGACTGTTACTTTTTTTTAATCTATACATCTATACATGTAAATAAAATTGGAGTGTCTGTTTGTAATATTGAAATAACCGTTTTTTACTACTTGCATATGAATATAAATACGGTACATACACCAAAATAACATATTTTACAAGTTTTGTCTGTCTGTCTGTCTGTTTGTTCCGGCTAATCTCTGAAATAGCTGGACCGATTTTGACAGGACTTTTTTGGCAAGTAGCTAATGTAATAAGGAGTAACTTACGCTACTGTTATTTTAGAAAAATAAAATAAAATTTCACGCGGACAAAGTCGCTGGGGCCAGCTAATCTATAGATATACCGAGATGATTAAGTTACTATTATGTTGTTGACAAAATTTTACTGTAATGTTACTATTACATTATCCTACACAATTTGTATTATTTTGGATGAATAAATAAATAAATAAATCATATTAGGCATACGACTAGCCTTATGACTGTTACTTTTTTTAAATCTATACATATAAATTAAATTGGAGTGTCTGTTTGTAATATTGAAATAACCGATTTTTACTACATGCATATGAATATATATAAGGTACATATACCAAATTAACAATTTTTATAATTTTTGTCTGTCTGTCTGTCGGTCTGTTTGTTCCGGCTAATATCTGAAATGGCTGGACCGATTTTGACGGTACTTTTTTTGGCAGGTAGCTGATTTATAAGGAGTAACTTAGGCTACTTTTATTTTAGAAAAATAAAGTTAAATTCCACGCGGACGAAGTCGCGGGAACAGCTTGTTTTTAATAAAAACGGTTTATTCGATAGAAAAAACATCTTTTTTGTGGTACTTGAGAATGTTGAAGCCTGTTGTTCTTAATATTGAAATAATAGTTTTTGTCTACGAGCATATGAATATAAATACGGTACATATACTAAAATTTATTTTTATACAATTTTTGTCTGTCTGTCTGTCTGTTTGTTCCGGCTAATCTCTGAAATAGCTGGACCGATTTTGATGGGACCTTTTTTGACAGGTAGCTGATGTAATAAGGAGTAACTTAGGCTACTTTTATTTTAGAAAAATAAAGTTAAAAACCACGCGGACGAAGTCGCGGGAATAGCTAGTGTATAATATATTAGAGATACCTACGTGTTTTTTTTATTGATGAGTAGCTGTACACGGGATTTAGTTCGTGTGGAATTTAAATTTATTTTTCTAAAATAAAAGTAGCCTAAGTTACTCCTTATTACATCAGCTACCTGTCAAAAAAGGTCCCATCAAAATCGGTCCAGCCATTTCAGAGATTAGCCGGAACAAACAGACAGACAGACAGACAAAAATTGTATAAAAATAAATTTTAGTACATGTACCGTATTTATATTCATATGCTCGTAGTCAAAAACTATTATTTAAGAAGTTAAATTCCACGCGAACGAAGTCGCGTGTACAGCTAGTTGTCGGTAGTCTAGCGATTTAGCTAGCACACCGCTTTGATTCCTGCTTGGTGGTCGAGGGTTCGATTCCTCGCACGCTGCAAACATTTGTATTCATGAGTATGATTGTTTGTAACGGTCTGGGTGTTGTCTATGTATAGATAATATATATTAATTTACGAAAAAAATCTTTGTATTTGTATCAGTTGTCTGGTACCCATAACACAATGTTCAGCTAGCTTAACTTGGGTCTAGATGAAGCTGTGTGAATTGTGCTGAGATTACTATTATTACTATAATAAATCTTTTCAAATCAGCCGATGTTTATTTTTGCCATAATACGTGCTGTTACCATGTGATAATATTACGTACTTACTGTTTGATAATGTGATAATATTACGTACTTATTACTGTTTTAAATGTGATGCGTTAATTATTTATATTTCCTTTGAATTAAAGACAAGTGTATATATATATATATATACGCGCACTTTTTTGCACATTTATGTTGATCCAGCCACGACCCGTAGATACATTTGCTGACTCCACTGTCTCTCTCTTTCTACCACTATAACGGTATCGTGGCGGAACGGCAACATGTTGCCGTTCCGCGTTCCCGCGTGTTCCCTAGATAAAGTATTCGTCGATAGTACCTGTACTCGATATATATGTTTTCAACAATTTCCTGCATTAGTGACTCCGTATCAGCAAAATTTTTTAAATGCACAAAAACTTTTTGGCTCTGAATATATTTAAAAAATCATTTACTTGTGTGTTGATAAATTTATATACTAGTACATGAAGTACCTAAAATACTTGTTTTGATTCGAATAGGTAGCGATATTATGAATTTATTATACGTAATCTAAAGATTTTGACGAAATAAGAGTAATTAGTTATCTGTTAACCTTGACTTCATACTGGCACCAGTATTATCAGATGATGAACATACTCTTCGAAAACTTACAGCAGAAATATCGTGTTTGGACTCATTAGATTGGTCTCGATGAATAGAGTTTAAAAAACTTAAAATAAATGGTAAATTAGAAATAACGTATAAAAACACTCTACGCAAAATTCAACCACTTTAAAACTTAATAATAATAATTAGGAAAAGATCAAAGCTATAAGTGCACTGAAAGTAATTGATGGCTTCCACACAATATTTTCAGTACTAAACAACTCTGTTTGTTCAGTAAAAGTGTAAATACACTGGTAACCTTTAATCATATTTTATATGCAAACATTACATATACAAACCCTAAAGTTTTATTTCAGAATAGCCAGTAGTTTTGAAGAAATAAGTCTTTGAAATTGTACGTGTAACTTATATATATACTAGTTTTTTCACCATAACAAACAACACCAATATGGCCTAGTTAGTAGTGTACCTGTGTACCAATTTACCACACAGATACTCTGAGTTCCAATCCTACACTTTTTTTTTATTATTTATTTTTTTGTTTTTTTTTTTAATTTAATATTTTAATAATTAATTTAATTTATACGATTATTAATTTATAATAAAAACGTAGTTAAGTATTAAATTAATTTTACTAGTTAGGAGTGTACCTGTGTACCAACTTACCACACAGACACCCCGGGTTCGATTCCCACCATTGACTAGTGTTATTTACTTCTTTTTGTTTTTTTTTTAATTTAATATTTTAATAATTAAATTAATTTATACGAGAAAAACGTAGTTAAGTATTAAATTAATTTTACTAGTTAGGAGTGTACCTGTGTACCAACTTACTACACAGACATCCCGGGTTCGATTCCCACCATTGACTATTGTTATTTACTTCTTTTTGTTTATTTTTAATTTAATATTTTAATAATTAAATTAATTCATACGAGAAAAACGTAGTTAAGTATTAAATTAATTTTACTAGTTAGGAGTGTACCTGTGTACCAACTTACCACACAGACACCCCGGGTTCGATTCGAGGGACTTTTTTTTGTTTTTTTTTTAAAGTAATATTTAAAAATAACTATTTTAATAATTAAATGAATTTAATCGATAAAAATAAGTTGTTAAATATTAAATAAATTTTAAGTGACATTAACTATTATAGCATGCACAAACAATATTTTGTAATAATAAAGAAAATACATTTTAAATGTTGTTGTGTTAATTATTTATAAGATCTTACTATAATTGTTAGCTGCTTTACAATTTAGAAAGTATAATAGTTAATGTAAATTAAAATTTATTTAATACTTGACAACTTTTTGTTCGATTAAATTCATTTAATTATTAAAATAGTTAATTTAAAATATAAAATAAAGTCAAAACAAAAAAAATAATAATAAAAATTCTATGGCGGGAATCGAACCTTGAGCGTCCGTTTGGTAAGTTGATTTGAAATTCAAAGGCTTATTTCTTCGAAATTACTGGCCATTTTGAAATAATACTTAGGGTTCGCATACCCTTATCGGATACTACACGGAGTTTCGTCAAAATAAAATATCTAGGTTAGGTATAATAAATTCATAATTAATAGACCGTTACGGTATCTGTATATATTCGGATCAAAACAAGTACTATGAAATAAGAACGAGTATATAAATTGATTAACAAAAGTAATTGATTTTTGAAATATATTCAGAGCCAAAAAGTCTTCTTTCTTTATTTATGTACTTGTTAGATGCGACAGCGACTTTGTTTTATACTATACTATACTATGTAATGATTGATATACCTAAAATAAATAAAATATCTGAGGTTTGGACAAAAACTCAAAAAGTATTTTTTTTTTGTAAAGGTATTTTGAAAATACTTATTTTGCTTTTAGTGTTATAGTACTTTAACTGTTATATTTTAAGTAACAATGTTTAATTATAATTAATACCACTGCACCAACACTCCGATCGTGCAAAAAATTTAGCTGTTTCATTATTTTTTAGTTCAATTAGTAGTCTACCTAAATCCTAATGGGGAGGAGAGTTATGACCCCCCATGACTCCCAAGACCTCCATGACGCTACCCCCTGGATCCGCCGTTACGTCTTCTCTTCATTCGCTCAGTAACGTTGTTACAAAAGAAAAGATTCCCGTCCAAAAAATAACAAGTATTGAGGTTTGATCTGGAGTCACGTTACTCCAGACTGATTTCTATAAATATTTAGATTAGATAGACTATTATTCTTGAAATACTAGCTAGACATTATTAAGTTACTGTAGCCATAATGTAGTAGCCCAAACGTGCCAATGAGGAAGCCCTTGGCAAATGCTGCACCCTGATTGGCCCGTTTGAATTGGATCAAGAAGTGGTCGTATGCCAAAAAGGTGGATTTGTATAAAATCGTGTATAAATCGCTTAATTATTATTATTACTCGTCGTGACAGTTGTGGCTCAAAACGGAGCAACATTTACATATGGTCATCTGGCATTAGATCAACAAAAGGCCTCCGGATCAACAAGTGAAAAAGGATCAACAAAAAACTACCTATACGGCACGTCTGAGCCACAAAGTGCCCAAGGGGATATTTATATATATATATATATATATATATACTAGCTGTACCGGCAAACGTTGTTTTGCCTTAAAATAAAAAAAAAAATTAGGGGTGATCTACCCCTAACATTAGGGGGATGAAAAATAGATGCTGGCCGATTCCCAGACCTACTCAATACGCTCACTTAATTTCATGAGAATCGATCAAGCCGTTTCGGAGGAGTATGGGAACGAAAACTGTGACACGAGATTTTTATATATAAGATGAGTATCAACTCACTTAAAAGCCTGCCTGGCGATGATCAGCGCGTCTTCAATCGCTTGGTCCAGCAGCCTCTCGTAGTCATGAGTGACGTGCTCTTTCTCTGTTCCGGTCACCGCGTCATGATGCTGCATGACACCTGAATGTCACCAGATATTACCATCAGTATGGTTTATATATTTACACTCTATTGCATCAAATCTATACATATAAATACGTGGAATATAACTTTATTTTTCTAAAATAAAAATAGCCTAACTTACTCTTTATTTCATCAGCTACCTGACAAAAAAAATCCGAATCCATTTCAGAGATTAGCCGTAACAAACAGACAGACAGTTGTTACGCAAGCCTAGTATAGGAGGACTGCTGCATTTGCACTGTCTCCAATAAACAGTGCACGCGGCACCAAATGCTCGATCAGCAATGAGCATCACGCTATATCGCGTCATGCCTATAGTTACATTTCATTTTTATAGAATTATATAAATCGATCATATTCTGTTCTAACATCGAACTATAAGCATTGTAATTATTATTTTATATTAATAAATTTAAGTTAAGAAAAAGGTTGGATTTTGATTTTTACAACCTCCGGCTGTAGAATCCATAATTCAGTCAAAAATTGTAAAAATGTTATTTTGGTGTAGGTATGTACCGTATTAATTCATATATGCATGTAGTAAAAAACGGTTATTTCAATATTACAAACAGACACTGCAATTTTATTTATATGTATAGATGTATAGATAAGCAGCAATTGTATTAGTTTTTATGAGACAACGATTATTATTATTTGAGGGCAGAGGTTAAATCTGACTTACCCATAGCACTTCTCAGCTCGTCCAACACCGGAAGGTTGTGATCTGGCAAATCAGCCAACACTTGTAACTGTTTCACCATCTACATAAATAAATATTTACATTAGTAGCTATTTCCTATCTTTACATATAAAAATTACGTGTCACGTTGCCCCTTCCGATCGATCCCCCATCCAATTCAAACGGGGATCGAAATTACGACGGCCTGAGCAAAGGTTCGAACCCCTAGCGGTGCCCTCAGACTAAAGTCGTATCTGTCAGGTTGGAGTTGGCCTTCAGCCGCTCCATAAGTCCTTCCTTTGGTTTGGAGTGATATCTATACACTCGTCCCCCGTCTGGTCAAGTTGTAAAGGACGGGAGATCGATCGAGGGGATACTAATGGTAGCGGAAGTCAACATAATAATATAATATAAATAATAAATACAATAATTATAATGTTAGACATAGACACCTATATAAATATACATTGTAAATAAACTGGCTTAAAAAAAGTAATTCAATTGAGTTTCTTGTCAGTTCCTCTCAATTGTTTTATTTTCTCATTGCTTTCTTGATTTAATTGATTGATTTTAGAAATATGAAAGCGTAGCGGTTTTGTATTAATTGCCGCATGCATTCTTATATAAAATGTGAATACTATAACTATCAGATGGCAATTGTGAGTAGCTTTGACGTGGTCTAGTGTTTTGAGTAGTCATGCTCACTAAAATGTCCAGACTTGTGGCGGCGTGGTGGGCCGGGTTATTGGCCTCCCTAAAATATGGTCGAGCGCAGTGATGGCTGGCTCATCCGTCATACTCGTGAACGGGTGCTGCTTGTAGGGACTGGTCTGCTCTAATCACTATGACTGATTTCCTCTTATTAATTGTTTAACCAGTTGGTTATATATTCAATATTTTTCTATTTGAGTATTTAATTGAATTAGTGCTAATTGGTGGTTTGTAGTCACACACTTAAACTTAAAAATGTAAAGTAATAATAAAATTATTTAAAAGAGTAACACGCAAGTTTCTTGCTCGTTCTTCTTGTGATGAGACAGCTTTCCGAACGAGCGGTAGATTAAAAAAAATGTAATGACTATTCAAAAGTGA
This sequence comes from Achroia grisella, assembly GCF_030625045.1. Classification (NCBI taxonomy): domain Eukaryota; kingdom Metazoa; phylum Arthropoda; class Insecta; order Lepidoptera; family Pyralidae; genus Achroia; species Achroia grisella. Next base: position 596,507 of record NW_026712739.1, read on the forward strand.
ATTTGAATAAATGATTTTCTATTCTATTCTATTCTATTCTATTGGATCTATATACTGAACTGGACGGTAGGGAAAAAATATAATATAAAAAAAATTCACATTCATAAGCGCCTAAAATGACCTACATGAATAAATGATTTTTTAATTTGAATTTCAATATATCTATGAAGTATAATATATATAAATACCTGTAGATAGTTGTTCCCTTCACGTTCGAAGTACTTGGTAGTGGGGCGGGACGAGAAATACCCCGTCCAATATGCATTGGGGTCGCTCGCGTACGGAAAGAAGTCGTCCTGTTTAGTAGGCAACACCGGACTGCAACACATGTATGTATATTTAACTACGATGGTTTGCAGACATGGCAAGCATATAGGCCATTTGACGGTAAACGGTTAATAGTAGGCTATGGACGGCTGAAACACCAGGGGTGTTGCTGACACTATCAGCCCGTGTCCTGGAAACCATCATGGTAAATTGCCAATATGGGCTAACTGACCTGACATCCTGACCTCATGCTAATCTCATATGATGCTAGCATATATCGTTAGCGCAGGTGAGAGCATTATTCCTTCATCATACATAAAAGAAAACTGTTTTAAAAATAAAAAAACCTTATCACCATTTTCCATTTTTTGTTATATAAGCGTATATGGTCTAATAACAATAATGACTTTCGATATGTAAATGAATATACGGACGTAGTGATGAGTGAGTGAATAATGATAAGCGAACGAATACATTAATAAATGAACAAATTAATGAATAAATGAACAAATGAAATGAAATAAAGGAATTAATTAATGATTTAATGAAAGAATGAGTTAATGGAAGAATTAATTAATAAAATAATGAAGTAATTTATAAACTAAATAAAGAGTTCACGAACGATAGTAATAATAATAATCTTATTTATTTTTAAAATTTTGTGTGTAATACACATTATTTATAAATAAAAACATAAATAAATATAAATATTTAAATAAATAAATTAATTAATGAAAAAATTCACAAATTATTAAATGAAAGATTGTACTTACGTAACCTCAAAGTAAATAAATAAACATATATATTTAAATAAATAAATGAATTAATGAAAAAAATCACAAATGAATAGGTGAATAAATGAAAGATTGTACTTACTCGGCGTCCTTGACAGCTTTGAGGTAGCAATTGGGCGTTGAATAAAACAGTGTGACATTCAAATTCTCTTTGGCGGCCTTCAAATTTGTATATCTGTTTTATAACCACATCATTATATTAGAAAAAAAAAATTTCATTAACTCACAAAAAATCATTAGATAAAATTTATATTCATTAGGTACCATAAAAAAACTGCTTAAATTTAACGGTTTATCCAATATCCTTCAACTGATGATAAAGTCTGAATGTAGGCAATTAATTGGAACCATTTTACGTAAAAAAAACAACAAAATTCATATAAAAAAACAATCCAGAACCAATCCCATCATCATAAACCCTCTCATATTTTGTTACATGTTTATAAATTTTAGTATTAAAACACTAAATTTTAATTATTAAAATGTGACCAACTGTGACATAGTCTCTCCCCCTCTGTCACAGTTGGTCACAGAGGGAGAGGTGGGTAAATATTACTAAAATTGCTATAACCTATTGACAAAACAAATTACTATACGTATAAAAAAAACAAGCAAGCAAGCACCATACCCGCAAAAGCATAAATAAAACACAAAAAAATATTCCAAGAGCACATGCAAACCTCAAAATTCCTATGAAAGTATTAATACTAAACATTAGTATTTAGTTTTAAATTCAATGCGGTCATTATACGTATAAATAGTAAAAATGACTGTCAGTCTGTCTACCCGTGATCATGGCCATTGAAACAACGGGAACTCAATAAATATAAAACGTGGTAAGATCCCGTGATTTTTACTAATTATATGCCTTAGAATATTTAGTTCGTAAGTAATTGAGATTTTTTTTTATTTTTACGGTCTCGGTAACCTAGCTGTTTAGCACGCTACGTCCCAAACTAGACCTTATGTTATGAATAATAAATTACTGACAGATATACTTAAATAGTTTCTATTTAAATACATATACATTACACACCCAAAAACATGTTATAATAAGAGAGATGTATTATACTTAGAGGTTAATTAATTGTTGAATAGCACTGAATAAATATTTATTCTTACTTTCAAAATTAATTTGAAAGTTATTCATCAGTTTACAAACTACAAATATCCTTTTCACCGCATATAATAATAATATCTTACCGATCAAGCCCAATTTCAGGACAAACTAGTCCGTCCTAGATTAAACCAGATCATCCTAAACGGGGCAGGATATACTCAGTTGGGCTTAGGATATACTAGTTCGGTATAAAGGATTTATTTTATTATAGGATGAACTAGTTTGGCTTTGGCAGATTTTGAATTATTCAAGTAATTTATCTTTAGAAATCCAGTTTTTAATAATTTTAGTTCTACAATTAAATTTATTTGAATAATTTCTGAAAAATATTGCCTTTAAAAAGTCCATGACTTACATGTAAAATCCAAAGAGAATTAAAAGTGGTAAGTACTGATTTTACTTATTGATTATGTTTTACAAGTGTTGTAAATGTATAGTCATTTAATTTATTACATCCTAATATTTTAAGAACAAATGTCAAACTAAATTATCCTGAACTAGTGTATCCTAACATGCATAGGATGACCCGGTTGTCTCAGGTACACTACTCTGGCCTGAAATCGGGTTTGGTCATTAACATATATGTATATATATATAAAGAATGCTCACTCGATCAGTTTGTCCAAATTAATGTACCACATGGAAGCGTCTTGGTATGTGAAATCGCCACCCATGGTCAATATAACATTGTTAGTTCTGTATCTCTGTGACTGGGTTTCCACGTAACTCAGAAACTCTGACACCTGTCAAATATCAGATATTTTTGATGTAAATGCAATGACAAACAAACAGACGGCCCACCTGATGGTGAGTGGCAACTGTTGGCTATGCGTTGCCATTCCAAATGACTAAGATGTCATGCATCTGTATGTAAAGTTTCGTCCGGAACGAACTGTTATATCCCCACATAGAAAGGGTTTCAGTTAACACAGTATAACAATACTACTAACAAACAAAACGATTGTTTATAACCATTGTTCTTTTATAATTGTAACAGAAAAAAGGGTTGTAAAAGGTTGAAGGGGAAGACGAAAGGTTATATGGAGTATTGTCATTTCACGCGGACGCAGTCGCAGGCGCAGGTAGTATAATATAAACACTACAAAAAATCATACTCATGTTTGTACCGTACGAGGAATCGAATCGCGACCACTGAAAGTAAACAGCTAGATCGCCGAGGCCGTCAACTAATATATCCCTACAGCAAGTAATAATAATAATGAGGAGTCCAAATTAGAGACCCTTACAGCAAGTAATTGAGGAGTCCAAATAACAGACATTGACAGGAAGCAATGAGACAAAATATTTTTTTAGGGCATGGTGAATAAGCGTATTTGCAACTTACATACCATCACATCCATCACCCGCTTCTTCCTCATCCCAATCATTTGTGATCGGCGTAACGTTTTTCTCTTCCACTCATCTCTGTTTGCGGTCATCTCATTATTCACTCCCTTTCTCACCATATCATCTTTCACACAGTCCCTCCATCTCTTTATCGGCCATCCACTGCTCTTATAACCATCCACATTCATATAACACCTTCCTTAAAATATTATCTTCATTCCTACGCATCACGTCTCCATGAATATGAGCACATCCAACGCCAGAGAAATTGCAGGTTTTTAGGAACGAAGAGTGTAAGTAGGAGAAAGAGACAAGGATTAGGAAAAAGATGGGAAGAAGGAAAATGGCGTCCGAATCCCCCTCCCCCCCCCCCCAAATGCAGTAACACTTGAAGTGATATCACTTAGCGTTTATGTTGTGTGGAGTTGTGATATTTTTGTGAAACCATTAGAGGACGATGATAATGGAGTTGGTAATGATGGTGATGGTGGTGGTAGTGATGGTGATGGTGGTGATGATGATGATGACGGTGATGATAACGATGATAATGATAAAAAAATAAAAACAAATCAGATCGAAAATAATCAATAGGTTTAGCATAGCCCATTCTCGATACAAATCACCAGCATAGCTGTGATATGTGGAAATAATAATAATAACACTGCCCAAGCCACACAGAGCCATCTAGCCGTAAGCTTAACTTACTGTATCAACTTATCCAAATTATGAAACCACATCCCAGCTTCTTGGTAATGGAAGTCATCTCCCATGGTCACAAGAATGTTATTTGTCATATACGCCTCCGACATATTGCGAACTTTCTCAATGAACTCTGTCACCTAGTACGTAAGGAATGCAAAACTACTAAATAAATAACCGTGGACAATTAACACAGCGCCATCTAGTCCCACGGTAAGCAGAGCTTGTGTTATGGGTACTAGACAACTGATATAAATAAATAAATAAATAAAATTGGTAAGCAGTCTTGTGTTTGTAACTGATATTAAAATAAGACAATTTTTTACTACATATAAATACATATAAATAAAATTGGAGTGTCTGTTTGTAACATTAAAATAAGCGTTTTTTACTACATATAAATACGTATTTTGGTACAATACCAAAATAACATTTTTTACAATTTTTGTCTGTCTGTTTGTTCCAGCTAATCTCTGAAATGGCTGGACCGATTTTGACGGGACTTTTTTTAGCAGGTAGCTGATATAATAAGCAGTAACTTAGGACTTTTATTTTAGAAAAATAAAGTCAAATTCCACACAGACGAAGTCGCAGGTACAGCTAATATACAATATAAATACTTAGATTTTTTTTATATGTATAGAAAACACCCAGACTAAACAATCATACTCATGAATACAAATGTTTGCACCGTGAAAGGAATCGAACCGTGACCATCGGAAGTAAAGCAGTGAGCTTAACCGGAAGCCCACCCTAAGCTAAACGATCGTTTAAATCATGCATGCTACTTTCACGCCAACTTCATGCTACTTGCATGCTATGCATGCATACGCATGCTTATAGAAGCATGCAGCAGACTCACTCGATCAGTTTGTCTAGATTTTGAAACCACATCGCTGCATCTTGGTAATGAAAATCTTCACCCATTGTGATCAGGATGTTACTCGTTATATAGCCTTTTGATATATTTTTGCATATGTTGATAAAGTCGTCAACCTTCAAATGAGTTTATATGTTATGTGCCTACACTTGTAATATTAATATATTATAGAAATATAATATTAATATTTCTATCAACACATGGTACCCTTCCATTAATACCTCTCCAGATAACATAGATTTAAGTTCAGTGTAAAGTCAGTCCACGTTACGACTCCGCGTGGAATGTACGCGTCACTAATAAGTCATGTAGCACACTACCAAATAAACTTACTAATCTATATATATAAAAATGAATTGCTGTTCGTTAGTCTCGCTAAAACTCGAGAACGGCTGAAATAATTTGGCTAATTTTAGTCTTGAACTATTCGTGGAAGTCCAGGCATAAAATACGAAGAAATTGTGTCATGTAAAATAGTAATAATAACAATCTGATTTTCCCATACAAACGGCTGATACCTGTCAAACAGGCGTTCAGAACTTTATTGCGTAACTAAACTACAAAATCTTTGACGTTTTTAATTTTGTGGCGAAACGGATTTCGGGGTGTCAGCTAGTGTACAATAAATAGGACAATTATTACAGCTGTATACTCACTACCTACATACTACAATAAACAATATATTATGTGGCGACACCTCATCACATCATATATAACGATACAGTGGTGAGGTGATAACCACCGCGATACAGTTACATCATCTTTATATAGTCCTAACTTTTGCCCGCGGCTTCGTTCGCGTTAAGAAGTATTATTATTAATTACGGCTTTACTTTTGTTTTCTTTCTTAGGGGATGCCTACGTCATAGTAGCTTTGTGCATGCAAGGTCTCAGCCCGATCAGTTTAAAATTGACAAAGTTTCATACAAAGTTTCATCCCCTACTTTATCCCCTTGGGGGTAGAATTAATCAAAATCCTTTCTTAGCGGATGCCCACGTCATAACATCTACCTGCATGCCAAATTTCAGCCCGATCCGTCCAGTGGTTTGGGCTGTGCGTTGATAGATCACTATGTCAGTCACCTTTGAGTTATATATATTTAGAGGATTTGACCACAGACTTTGACAATAAACAAAATAGTCATCATCTGTTTCTTCCTTATCCCATTTATTTGTGGTCGTCGTAATATGTTTTTTTCTTCCATTCATCCCTGTTCGCAGTCATCTCTTTATTCACTCCCTTTCTTACCATATCATCTTTCACACAGTCCATCCATCTCTTTTTCGGCCTTCCACTGCCCTTATAACCATCCACATTCATATGTAACACCTTCTTTAATATACAATAAACAAATGAGTACATATGATAAAAAAACAGTTTATTTTTTCATACTACGATGGTGTGTAACAAGCATACGGCCCATCTGATGTTAAATGGTACATATTCATGAGTATGATTGTTTGTATCGGTCTGGGTGTTTTCTATGTATAATATGTATTTATTTACAAAAAAATGCATCCATGTATTTATACGTTGTCTAGTACCCATAACACAAGCTCTGCTGAGCTTGGAACTAGATGGCGCTGTGTGAATTGTCCTACGATATTATTATTATTATATACAATGTATATTTATATAGGTGTCTATGTCTAACATTAAATGAAAATCCCGTGCATGAACAACTATTCAAATTCAAATTCAAAAATAATTTATTCATGTAGGACATTTTAGCCGCTTATGAACGTCAAGTTTTTACATTAGAATTTTTTTCCCTACCGTCCAGTTCTGTATATAGATCCAATTGAGAAGAACTGGCAAGAAACTCAATTGAATTATTATTTTTTTTAATCCAGTTTATTGACAATGTATAGGTATTTATATAGGTGTCTATGTCTAACATTAAATGAAAATCCCGTGCATGAACGACTGTTGCCATGCACGCTCGTCATTCAAGTAATCATTAGTGAGTCGCCACCTTTTCTTATCATTTTTATTGGGTTGTTTGGAGTATTGTCAGTTGCTTGGACCTGTAGCACTGCGACCTACATAGATTTATTACGGAAGTGTCTGTTTATCTCGCTTTCACGCCAAAACTACGGAACCGATTTAAATTAAATTTGGTACACAGATAGTCTAGACCCTGAGAAAGGACATAGGCTACTTTTTAACGCGAATAAAGGGTCGTAAGGGGTTGAAAAGGGAGATAAAGGGTTCTATGGAAATATCGTCATTTTTGAAACTAATTTTTAGGCTGTTCATTAAATAGTATAAATAAATATGGTTTGTAAAATTGTTACCCTTAAAGTAAAAATAGGGGATGAAAGTTTGTACAGAAAATGGTAATTTTTAAAGCTATAGTAGGTAGCTTATGTATTAAGGAGTAACTTAAAAACATTAAAAAAATTAAGGTTTCTTAAGGGTCGGCAACGCGTAACACCTCTGGTGTATTCAGGTATACATAGACTACGGTAACCGTTTACCATCAGATGGGCCGTATGCTTGTTTGCCACCTAATTGGTATAAAAAAACTTAGGCTACTTTTATTTTAGAAAAATAAAGTTAAATTCCACGCGGACGAAGTCGCGGGTACAGCTAGTATAATATAAAATGTATAAATCTATAAATGTGAACTCACCTACATTACCAATATTATAAACGCGAAATTTTGTGAGTATGGATGGATGTCACGCAAAAACTACTCGACGGATTTTGATGAAACTTTACAGTAACATAGCTTACACATTAGAGTAACATATAGGCTAAAACTTTCACGCGAGAAACCGCGGGCACAGCTAGTATAATAAAATCCCATCAAAAACATAAATGTGAAATGATAGCCGAGTTTAATATTATGATATATGCCTTGATTGTTGACTTCTACGACAAAAGAGATGAGATCTAAATGGGTGCCAAGTTCAATGGTCTGTCCTGAAATGTATTTATAACAATATAAAATATCATTTCTTCTTATAACTTAGGATAATATACTGTAGCCTAAGGTCTAACTTGGCTAGTTTTCATATACGAAATATACTGTAGCCTTCGAAAGTTCTAAACATGTTACTTGTCGGTTCCTATTTTAATATTAATAGTAACTAGCAATCGAAAGTAATATTGGTATATGAGAACTGGCCAAGTCAGAACTTAGGCTACAGTATATTATCCTAAGTTATAAGAAGAAATGATATTTTATATTGTTATAAATACATTTCAGGACAGACCATTGAACTTGGCACCCATTTAGATCTCATCTCTTTTGTCGTAGAAGTCAACAATCAAGGCATATATCATAATATTAAACTCGGCTATCATTTCACATTTATGTTTTTGATGGGATATCATTACTTTTTGTACATAAATTATACGAGGTACTTATTTATAACTAAATTAATACCAAATTATTTTTGATAAATTACTGTATTTTCGTATATTTACGGGGTATAATTGTCTATTTTTGTGTTATTTTCTATATTTTCTTGTAACTTTTAAATGTTCAAGTGCAATGCCAATTCAGTATCAGGAATTTTTGGGCAAATCGGGGCGGTATAACGTCCACAGATGGTTGTACTCTACAAGACTCTCGTGACTTGGATCTAAATTGTTAAGACGTACTCCATCTAAGGTTTTAACTCTGGAGAGTCCAACGTAAACCTGCCCTTTATTAAATATAGAGGAGGCTATGTTGAGAAGAGGACTGCCAAAACTAAGGCCTTGTGATTTGTGGATAGTAATAGCATATGTTAAGCAAATACGGAATTGTTCTCTGTCAACATATACATTATTTAATATCTGAAACTTCGTATTGACACGTTATAGTTCGTAAAGACGATTATGTAACAAATTGACTGTTATCTATTGAATTCTCAAGAAAACAATTTGTTACCAATGAGTTCTCATTCTCGAGTTAACTATACATTCCTACTTATAACTATACTAAAATTGTTATTAATTTTTGGTTTAAACTATTGTCTATACCATACGTATTTACTAAAATAATGTAATAATAATATAACTACAAATATATAAGTATAATTTAAGAAAGCTATAAATTTCGTAGCATAAATCGCAACCTTATAGGTTAGATATCGAGAAACAAGACATTGAGACATGAGGGCGGCTGCCATTCGCTCGGACAGGTTCGCGTCAACGTTTTATCGCACCGCTCCCACACGGCGCCGCTGCGGCGCCCTATACCGAAATGCCTATTATTTATTAATTATTTATAAAAATAATGATTTTACACTATCGATGTGCGCTAAATATTGAAACAATAATTAATACCAAATCTCAGTTAATAACATAATAAATACGAAATTCGACTATACTCCTAGTTATAAGTACGAGTATATTTTAGACAGAATCTAAATTATAGCAACTAGTGTTTACCGCTCAATGCAATATTTGAAGTTTGCTAGTTATCGACACTGATGTAAAGAGGTCAACGTAAATTGGTAATGATCGACGTTTTCATACAATATTACTTTCCGTCCAGTACAAGATGAGATTTTTCGCCAGGGATCAATGTCAATTGGTGGCTATCGACGTTTTCATAGAATTTTAGTATTCGTCCAGTATAAGTTGAAATAGAATCAATTAAAGTGAAAAATTGTAGTAAAATGATAACAATTTACCAGTTTCAGATTTTTTCCTTTATATTCACCTAATTACCTATCTGCATACCAAATTTGAACTTCCTAGGTCATCTGGAAGTGGGTTATAATTTTGATCTATAGTTGATCAGTGATAAAACTGACGATTTTTGGACATTAATATCTAAATAACCGTTTGAGATATGTTTATGAAATTTGGAACACATATTTATCTCGCAAGTCTCAATATATGACCCAAATTTGACAGGTTTGTGTGAAAGAGTTTTTGAGTTATGAGGGGGTCAAAAGTGGCTCCAAATGGTTCGTGTAAATATACACACGGTGCTGCAGGCCAGTTTACTTGAAACTCGGCTTGACACGCTACCGCGTGTCTAGATATAGTTATTAAGTAACTCATCCGTTTGATTTCATAATATTATAAACACGAAAGTTTGTGAGTTTGTTACTCTTTCACGCAAACTACTCAACGGATTTTGATGAAACTTTACAGTAACATAGCTTACACATTAGAGTAACATATAGGCTAAAACTTTCACGCGAGAAACCGCGGGCACAGCTGGTATATAATAAAATGTCCAGACATGTGGCGGCGTGGTGGGCCGGGTCAATGGGCTCCCTAAAATATGGTCGAGCGCAGTGATGGCTGGCTCATCCGTCATACTCGTGAACGAGTGCTGCTTGTAGGGACTGGTCTGCTCTTATCACTACGACTGATTTAATCTTATTGCATGATTATATTTGACCCAAAAAATTAGTGCTTGTTGGTAGTTTGTATTCACACTATTTAAAAGAGCAACACACAAGTTTCTTGCTCGTTCTTCTTGTGATGAGACAGCTTTCCGAACGAGTGGTAGATAAAAAACAAATTGTTATGACTATTCAAAAGTGCTTAAATTAAGTTTATTTGAATAAATGATTTTCTATTCTATTCTATTCTATTCTAAGTAACTCTATTAAGTAGTATAGCTCATATCAGAGTAACGTGTAGGCTATAATTTTCACGGGAGAAACCGTGGGCACAGCTAGTATAATATAATATAGTTATTAAGTAACTCACACGTTTGATTTCATAATTCACATTTCATTTAACGTAAGTACGTTAATGTAGTATACATTAAAATATCTAGTTGTTTCAAAAAAATGTCGTTGGCAAATAAATAAACGTCGTAATTACCAATTACAATATATACGGAAAACACAAAGATTATTTTTTGGTGTTTCTTTCAAAGATAGTAATAAAAGCACTAGTTTACGTTAATTATAATCGTGTGCAAATATGTAACTCTACCTCAATATTTCTATTTAATTCTTTACTTTAAGAATCTTTATAATTAATTCGTATCGTAGTTAGTTCCACTGTATTGTAAATTCTAAAATATCAATGTGCCTTCATAAATATAAATTATATAAACAAACAGGAAGACTCCGTAATCATCATCATCATCGCAGCCCGGAAGACGTCCACTGCTGGACATAGGCCTCCCCCAAAGATCTCCACGACGATCGGTCCTGCGCTGCTCGCATCCAATGCCTTCCAGCGATCTTGACCAGATCGTCGGTCCACCTCCACCAGACTCCGTAATAGTTTTGTTCAATTGGGGACCGAAGCTTCGTCTACTTGATTCACGCGATACATTGCGACACGGACGCGTGATCGTGATATCGTGGTACGGGGAGAGCGAGCGAGCGCTGGCGGTCGATCGGCGATACGTAAAACTATAGGGGTGCATGAGGTGCGCAGACCGCGGGGCCCGATTTTGAAGTAATAGTTTATCACGACGTCGCCTTTCTTTTACTACTTAGTTACTTATAACTCACCCGTTTGTCGACGTTGTACATGGGAGAATTAACATCATCTACAATAGAATAGAATAGAATAGAATATTCACAATATAGTTTATCACGGCGTCAAAATTATTTTTTACTTTAGTTACTTATAACTCACCCGTTTGTCGACGTTGTACATGGGAGAATTAACATCATCTACAATAGAATAGAATAGAATAGAATATTCACAATATAGTTTATCACGGCGTCGCCTTTCTTTTACTACTTAGTTACTTATAACTCACCCGTTTGTCGACGTTGTACATAGGAGAATTAACATCATCTACAATAGAATAGAATAGAATATTCACATATAGAATATTCACAATATAGTTTATCACGGCGTCGCCTTTCTTTTACTACTTAGTTACTTATAACTCACCCGTTTGTCGACGTTGTACATAGGAGAATTAACATCATCTACAATAGGTTCATCGTTGCACAGAACATCGAAACAAAACCCGGGCGGGGGCGAGTATGTATTGTACAATGCTCCGGTAAAGATATCCGATGTTTTACCTGAAAATATAGTCAATCAAAATTTATATTAATTTACTTAAAAAAAAAAAGACTAAAAACACGTCTGCGAGTGTACCTAACTACCTACGTAATAGAAATAATCTTAATTCAAATAAACTCATTACAAGCACTTTTGAATAGTCATATTTTGATTCTACCACTCATTCGAAACGCAGACTCATCACAAGAAGAAGCAAGAAACTTGCGTGTTGCATTGCTACTATAGACGAGCAAAAACATCTATTCAAAAGAGCTGTAGAATGGTAGAATCAAAATATGATTCAAAAGTGCTTCTAATGTCATATTTGAATAAAGATTATTTTATATTTTGACATCCTCGGTGGTCCAGCGGTCTAGCACACCGCTTTACGTCCGATGGTCGCGGGTTCGATTCCTCGCACGGTACAAACATTTGTATTCATGAGGATGATTGTTTGTATCGGTCTGGGTGTTTTCTATGTAAATTCTATGTATTTATTAAAAAAAAATGTATCCATGTATTTATATCAGTTGTCTAGTACCCATAACACAAGCTCTGCTTAGCTTGGGACTAGATGGCGCTGTGTCAATTGTCCTGAGACATTATTATTATTATTATTATAAATAAAAGCTAGACCTTTATTTATAGTAATTGCTAATCCCTATCATCCTAAATATTAATATAAAATGTAAATTAAATTTTAAATTATTTTCAATTTATATTGAATTATAACATGATATATACAGATTATATTGGACTTTAATATGAAGTGTTATTTGAGTATACCTGGAGAGATTATATATTAAGAGATCGCTTTCAGCGATCCGTCTTATGTTCGCATTCTTTCTTTCTTTTTTGTAATCATTTATTCTTTTTTTTATGCATAATAAAGAGTTTATTATGATCATTATTAACTGCCTAACCCGAAGACATTGTTTTGCATATAATTTAAAATCGCTATTAAAAATACAGGTTGCTGATAGAAGGGTGATAATTTTGGATTGTATGTAATTTATTTATAAAAGTTTGTCCAAAAAATAAATAATAATGTTAGGGGTGGACAACCATTATGACTTAGGGATATAAAAAATAGATTGTAGCCGATTCTCAGACCCACTGAATATGCATATAGAATTTCATAATAATCCACCAAGCCATTTCGGAGGAATATAACATATCTAAATATATATATTTCACCTCGTTGGTCTAGCGGTCTAGCAAAATTCACGATGGTCACGGGTTCGATTCCTCGCACGGCACAAACATTTGTATTCATGAGCATGATTGTTTGTATCGGTCTGGGTATTTTCTATGTATAATATGTATGTATTTACGAAAAAAAAATTACTATGTATTTGTATTGTCTAGTACCCATAACACAACTTTAGCGAGAATCTAATATATATATATATATATATATATGTTTTAACTCAAAGGTGACTGACATAGTGATCTATCAACGCACAGCCCAAACCACTGGACGGATCGGGCTGAAATTTGTCATGCAGGTAGATGTTATGACGTAGGTATCCGCTAAGAATGGATTTTGATTAATTCTACCCCCAAGGAGATAAAATAGGGGATGAAAGTTTGTATGAAACTTTGTCAATTTTAAACCGATCGGGCTGAGACTTTGCATGCATAAAACTACTATGACGTAAGCATCCTCTAAGAAAGGATTTAGATAAATTCCACTCCTAAGGGGATAAATTAACGCGAGCGAAGCCGCGGTCAAAAGCTAGTTTTATATATAAGATTAATTACATAAAACTTACCAAGGTCATCATCCCCTCGCCAGAGCATCTCCATCCGTTTCTCAGCCAGCCTGGCCCGCTTGTCCTGATAATCCAAACGGCCCAGGAACAGTCCGTCGTAGCCCATAGCTGCCAGCAACGAGGCAAGCTCCCGGGAATGGCCGAATGGATCTATTTGCCATCCCACACGGGGCAAGGCACAGGATCCGAAGGTATCGTTCAGCTTTCTAGAAAGATCCATTGTTTAATCATAAATTATTATAACTCTATTCAAACTAGATTCAGCACAAAAGGAGTGAGCAAGAAACTTGTGTTGCTCTTTTGAATAGATGCTTTTCTAAATATATATAACTCAAAGGTGACTGACATAGTGATCTATCAACGCACAGCCCAACCCACTGGACGGATCGGACTGAAATTTGGCATGCAGGTACATGTTATGACGTAGGCATTCGCTAAGAAAGGATTTTGATTAATTCTATCCCCAAGGGGATAAATAATTGACAAAGTTTCATACAAACTTTCATCAAGTTTGTATGAAACTTTGTCAATTTTAAACCGATCGGGCTGAGACTTTGCATACATAAAGCTACTATGATGTAGGCATCCCCTAAGCCTTTCCGATCGGTTTAAAATTGACAAAGTTTCATACAAACTTTCATCCCCTATTTTATCCCCTTGGGGGTAGAATTTATCAAAATCCTTTCTTAGCGGATGCCTACGTCATAACATCTACCTGCATGCCAAATTTCAGCCCGATCCGTCCAGTAATTTGGGCTGTGCGTTGATAGATCACTATGTCAGTCAGTCACCTTTGAGTTATATATATTTAGATAGATTAGATAATGTTATGTACAAGTTGATTAAAGAGAAAAGAAACAGAGAGCACCAACTTGAGGCCCCAGGTGAACTGGTCGATGATGCTCTGGTAGTGGGCTGCGGCTTCATCATTCATACTCCAGGCCCCGCCGACGAACTCCAACCGACCCTGGCGCACCAGCGCGTGGACCTTCCGCTGAACAGCATCAGACTGCTGCGTCCACCATTTCCAGAAGAACGCTGTCTCTACGTATATAAACCTGAAAGAGAAAAAGAAGAAAGAAAAATATTTATTCAGTACCAACAATTAGTATTACAATATAAACAAAACCAAACAAAAAAGATCAATTATATTCAAATGTATATATATATTAATATATAATAATAATAATAATAAATAATCTCAGGACAATTAACACAGCGCCATCTAGACCCAAGTTAAGCTAGCTAAAGCTTGTGTTACGGGTACTAGATAACTGATATATATGCATAGATATATATTACAGACGCTAGTCTGAGGGCACCGCGAGAGGTTCGAATCTCGGCTCAGGCCGTCGTAACATCGATCCCCGTTTGAATTGTAAGGGGGTCGATCAGAAGGGTTCTAATGACGATGCTTACCAGCGGAATGTATGGCGCCTCAAGATTTGGGACCACGCGTAACGGAAAGAGGTGAGGATAAAGAAGAATATATTACAGAGGATAAAGAAGAATACATTACAGAGGATAAAGAAGAATACATTACAGAGGATAAAGAAGAATATATTACAGAGTGTTAGGGAAAATACTTTATGTGGAAGCGTCTGTCTCGTACCTGTATGGTTCTGCGGATTTCTTGGTCTTCAGAGTCTCGAAGATATTTTCGCTAGCTTTTTAGTTTCATAGTAGGTTTAACTCAGTTTTAATTTATTTTGATATACAAAAACTGCGCGCGCGTCATGGCCTGTCATAGGTCAAGGTAAGGAGGGGGAAGGAAAAGCGCGAGAACAGAAACTAACGGACTCTAATATAATAATCTGTGCTTACGATGGTACAGGGTAGATTTTGAACACAGAGGATAAAAAAGAATACGTTACAGAGGATAAAGAAGAATACGTTACTTTACTTACCTTCTATTGCTGTTTTCCCATAGTTCTTTGATCACGGAATCCAAAATATATTGCACGCCAGCTTTCTGTATGTCATTGCGACCTAAAATTAATACAATATCGGTTACGGCCACGGTAGTTCAGCGGTTTATCCCACAGCTTAACTTCCGATGGTCGCGGGTTCCGTTCCTTGCATGTGACAAAAATTTGTATTCATGAGTTAGATTGTTTGTATCGGTCTGGGTGTTATCTATGTATAATATGTATTTACGAAAAAAAAATATCTGTGTATTTGTATCAGTTGTGTAGTACCCATAACACAAGCTCTGCTTAGCTTGGGACTAGATGGCGCTGTGTTAATTGTCCAGGGTTATTTATTTATTTATTTATATCAGTTGTCTAGTACCCATAACACAAGCTCTGCTTACCGTGGGACTAGATGGCGCTGTGTTAATTGTCCAGGGTTATTTATTTATTTATATCAGTTGTCTAGTACCCATAACACAAGCTCTGCTTACCGTGGGACTAGATGGCGCTGTGTTAATTGTCCAGGGTTATTTATTTATTTATATCAGTTGTCTAGTACCCACAACACAAGCTCTGCTTAGCTTGGGACTAGATGGCGTTGTGTGAAAGAACCAAGCTTACCACTTACCATCAGGTGGACCATTAACTTTTTTACTATACCATCATCATCATCATCATCTGCTTCTTCATTATCCCATTTATTTCGGGTCCAATACCTGAGGAGAGCTCATCAAAGAAAGAGGAGAGGAGAGCTCATCAAAATTTTCACTCTGATATTTTTACTTTTTTTTACGAATCTATAAGTGGTATATCTATATGTTAAAAACTACTTACTTCCATAATGCATTCAATCAGCGATATAAAAAACTACTTACTTCCATAATGCATTCAATCAGCGATATAAAAAACTACTTACTTCCATAATAGTACTGGTCCACAGTCTTAAGCCATCCAACATCATCGTGTGTATGAGGTACTATATGAACGTTTAGAAAACCTTCCTTTGCCTTAGTGCAGCTCTACAATAAAAAAAGAAAATATTATTCCCTACAAATCAAGAGCCCACGACGCCCAGACATACGTCATTTTAGTAAACGTGAAAGTTCTTGTATGTGTGTCCCCAACACAGGTAAGAACGATCCCCAAACATGAAACCTGGATCGTGGTTCCTTTGGCAGGTACCAGGTAACAAAGGTGTAAAAATTTTCATATCAAATTCGTTAATTTCTAAAACTCATATTTTTCATATATTGTTCGTAGCATTATTACAACTTGCTCTGCTCATTGCCAGACACTTAGTGTGGTTCCAACCCCCCACCGGATACCCCTATACTATATTATTTTATAAATAAACTTACGTTATTTTATTAAAGCTGAAATTTATATATATTATTCAGAGAACTATTAAACTAAGTTTCCTAAATTGCCAGACAGTTTTGTTGGTTCCTTATCCTACCAGACTCATTGAAACCGTATATTGGGTAACAACGGTGTATACAATTTCATATCAAATTCATTATTTTAAGAAACTCCATTTTTTTCACATATTGGTCGTAACAGTATTATAACTTGCGCTGCTCATTGCCAGACACTTAGTGTGGTTCCAACCCCCCACCAGACACCCCTATAGTATATTATTTTATAAATAAACTTACGTTATTTTATTAAAGCTGAAATTTATATACATTATTCAGAGAACTATTAAACTGAGTTTCCTAAATTGCCAGACAGTTTTGTTGGTTCCTTATCCTACCAGACTCATTGAAACCGTATATTGGGTAACAACGGTGTATACAATTTCATATCAAATTCGTTAATTTATGAAACTAAATTTTTACACATATTGCTCGTAACAGTGTTATTACTTGAAATACCAACATACTAGATATAAGAAAATACTAGATGTATTTTTTTAACTATTCTAATATCAGACAAACTTGACTACAATAGATCTTTTGCTAACGTCCACCTAAATTTAGCATCCCCCAAATGTGACCAATCTATACATATAAATAAAATTGGAGTGTCAGTTTGTAATATTGAAATAACCGTTTTTTACTACAGGCGTATGAATATAAATACGGTACATACACCAAAATAACAGTTTTTACAATTTTTATCTGGCTGTCTGTTTGTTCCGGCTAATCTCTGAAATGGCTGAACCTATTTTGACGGGACTTTTATTGGCGGATAGCTATTATAATAAGTAGTAACTTAGGCAACTTTTATTTTAGATAAATTCTCTAACTTTTTTGTCTGTGTATCTGTTTGTTCCGGCTAATCTTTAAATTGGCTGGACCAATTTTGACGGGACTTTTTTTGGCAGGTAGCAACTTAGGCTACTTTTATTTTAGAAAAATAAAGGTAAATTCCACGCGGCCCAAGTCGCGGACACAGCTAGTTATTAAATAAAACTACAACAGTAATAAAAAAAATCACCTAGCTAATCTCTGTCGCCCAGATACTATAGTATAATGAACCGTAATCAAACACAATAACATTGTTATATATAAATACATTAGTGTTGATAACATTTTAACCTAAACGGTTCAGTTTGTTTGCTAGAGATAACAGGACATACATACAAAATTGTATTACAATCTCGTAAGCGACTATTTCAATCCCGCGGCGTTGCTTCCATAACGGGGACATACATACAAATTTGTATTATCATCATCACTACATAGTATAAAAAAAAGTCGCTCACGTTGTCCGTCCCTATACACATAGGGAAATCCGTTACAAAATCCCTTGCGTAGTTTTAAAGATTTAAGCATACATATAGACGGACAGACAGCGACAGCGACTTTGTTTTATACTATGTAACTAACTACTCGCCCCGGCTTTGCACGGATGTACATGTATTATACATATAAACCTTCCTCTTGAATCACTCTAACTATTAAAAAACCCGCATCAAAATCCGTTGCGTAGTTTTAAAGATTTTAGCATACAGAGGGACAGACAGCGACAGCGACTTTGTTTTATACTATGTAATGATTAGTAAGTGACGTGTATGTGGAATTGAACGGGGGATCGATCGGAGGGGCGACCGGTGTAAAGGGCAGCTACGGCCAACAGCATTACGACTACAGCGACAGCGACTTTGTTTTATACTTTGTTAGTGATACATACCTCATAACCACACTTCTCCCCCGGCCGCGGTGTGTTCCAATCATGACCGTGTGGAACACCCAGGATGTTCCAACACATGGACAGCAGCAAGACCACACGATGGAGCGCCATCTACAACAATCATCTAACTGATCATATGGTCGCGGGTTCGACTCCTCGCACTTGTTAATTATGTTAATTAACTGTGTTAATTGTCCAGAGTAATTTATTTATTTATTACTAGTTGATCCCAAAATTATATATGTCAAAAGTTTTTTGAAGTTTAGTTACGCAATAAATTTCTGAACGCACACTATTTGACAGGTATCAGCAGTTTGTGTGAGAAAATATAATTCTTGTTTTTACTATTTTACATGCAATTTCTTCATATTTTATCACCGTTTAAACCTCCCTGGACTTCCACGAATATTTCAAGACTAAAATTAGCCAAATCGATTCAGCCGTTCTCGAGATTTAGCGAGACTAACGAACAGCAATTCAATTTTATATATGTAGAACAGGGGCGGATCGCGAACTTGTGAGGCCTTATTACAAAAAGATAAACCTGATTTAGCACTAGTAATAAACCATTCACCAATGTATTCCTTATTACAAAATGAAGTTTATCTCTAAATCGTGATTCGTCTATGGTCTAAAGTTAGACCTGCAATGCCCCTAGTTTAACAGTGGTCTAAATGCAAAAAGTCAAACTCCATTTTAAAAATTGTATTGAAAGTTGTTGTTTTTCGAAAAATATTTTAACTAAATTAAAAATATATTACTTAACTAAAAATATTTATAAAGCGTTAATTTTTTACGATAATCAATTGAAAATATATAAAAGACGTTATTTGTTATTTTTTTCACATGAATAAATGATTTTTGAATTTGAATTTGAATTTGAATTTGAAATAGTCACCATTCGAATCGATCCAATAAAAATATCCCGCCGTTCCTTTTCTCCGTATATGACTCCTACTTGTAATTTAAAACTCATTTTCAGCCTAATAGTACATTAACAAATATTATATATTAATGAAATAGTTATAATGAAGACATAGATAAATAGAAATAAATTTATTTTTAGTTTATGCATTTTTATTTAAAGTAATATTATTTTTGATCTTTTCAGTTTTCTGGTAAAATGGAACGTAATTGTACGGTGACAGACATGAGTGACTGATTTCTGTATGGAATACATAATGAACGATTTAACTGTAGTACTAAGTAGTCTTGAGCTAAATCTACTTAGTGGTCTACCTAATTATATTACACAACTAAAAAAATACACCGACCAAAAACAAGCGACCAGAAATTCCCCGTTCCTTTCGATAGACGCGCCCTTGCATGAGTTGACTGATCTCAGGGTTGCCAACCTTATGATAGGTTTTTTAACATTCTAGATATTTTTTTTTCATTCTAAATATAAACCTTTACTGGCTTATGGGTCGAAATACAAAACTGTCTATTGACAATAAACTACTGATTTATAAGTCCATTCTAAAACCTGTATGGACATACGGCTTACAACTTTGGGGAAGTGTGTCACAGTCAAATATAAACATCATTCAAAGGGCCCAAAGTCTGATACTGAGAACAGTATCGGATGTCCCTTGGTACATCACCAACAACGAAATTCACAAGGAACTTGGCGTACTGACAGTAAAGGAGGAGATCCTCAGTTGTAAAGAAAAATATAAAAAGCGACTATGTGACCACCCAAATCAACTGGCTGCTCAATTACTACAAATACTTTACCCCAAGCGACCAAAAAGCAGCGACATTGTGTAATGATTGCAGTATGCTTAAGGAGTAGATTCTCCCGCTGGGGTGGACACTACATTCTTAGATCCCACACCCAAAAAATCTGCTCATAGTTCTGGGACTGACTGCAGATAAGAAAAGAAAAAAAAATCTAAATTTCAGTGAGGACTGGGGGCTCTTTGTATCCTTGGGGCCCTGGGTTGTAGCCCTAAAAACCCTTAGGTAGATCCGCCCCTGATATAGAAGATTTCTTGTAGTTATTCCCTTTTACGCAGTTAGCTCTTATCATCAGGTAAGCTGTCAGTTTGTATGTCACGCTAATTATAAAAAAGTACGGTCACCATGCCGCGCTCTATTGAGTTACACTTTAACTATAATTAGAAATCAGTTCAATTACCAGTTGGTTTGTTAATAGAAATTCAAATTCAAAATATCTTTATTCATGTAGGTCTATTACAGACTCTTATGATATGTCAAATCTACCGTCAGTTCGGAATGATTTCGAGATGAGAAGAACTGACAAGAAACTCAGCTCGTATTCTGAGTGGTAATACATATACATATAAATAAAATTGAAGTGTTTGTTTGTAATATTGATGTAACCGTTTTTTACTACATGCATATGAATATAAATACGGTACATACACCAAAATAACATTTTTTACAATTCACAATTTATTTTATCTGTTTGTTCCGGCTAATCTCTGAAATGGCTGGACCGGTTTTGACGGGACATTTTTTGGCAGGTAGCTGATGTAATAACGAGTAACTTACGCTACTTTTATTTCAGAAAATTAAGTTAAATTCCAACCAGACGAAGTCGCGGAGTCATCTAGTACATAAATATATTTAACGTATTTTCAAGTTAAGATAAGAAACTCATTATTAAACTATTATGACATATCGGTTAACCACAAAACAGATAAGTTAACGGTTTTGTCAACATTATAGATTAATTATTTGAATAACACAAATATAGGAGCCAACAGAATATCAGCGCTGCAGAGTTATCTGTAGCTTCATGCTGAGTTGGTTGCCTCTTCATCATTGCGACACATAAAGCCACCTCCATTTTTATTTTATTTCGTAACATTATATTTCAGTATTATTTAATTTGTAAACTTTATTTCTATTTATAAAATGTATCTCATGTATGATATGTGTATGTAGTTGAATAATAATAATATCTCAGGACAATTAACACAGCGCCATCTACTCCCAAGCTAAGCAGAGTTTGTGTTATGGGTACTAGACAAGTTATATAAATACATGGATACATTTTTTTAAAATAAACACATATCAGTTTATGTATTATATCATTTTGTGTGTTTTCTTTGTCTGGTGCAATAAAGAGTTTAAATAAATAAATAAATATTATACATAGAAAACACCCAGACCGATACAAACAATCATACTAATGAATACAAATGTTTGTAACGTGCGAGGAATCGAACCCACGATCATGGGATAGTAAAGCGGTGTGCTAAACCACTAGACCACCGAGGTTGTCATAATGCATTATTAGTGAATAATGCATTTATCTATCTATTATGACTTCGAACCTATTTACCGGGGGTAAAGGGTTAGTAGTGTGGACTAATCCATTATTAGCAATGTACTATTGTCAGGTTAACCTCCTCGTGGTTCCTGGAAACCATCGTAATAAATTCCTGGTGAATTTGTCACGATGTGCTAACTGACCTGACCTCATGTTCTTATCATCCTCCACTGGTGCCCCGCCAGCGTATACCGTTAGCACAGGCGGGTGCACCATTACATTATCATCCATAAAAAAAAATAGAAAAATAATTTGCAATATAATAATATTGCGACTATAAATTGAGATGTAAGCTATCCTATCTTTCAAGTTGAATCAAATTGCACACAATGTGCAAATCAAATTTGCAATCGGTTCAGTAGTTTAGGAGTCCATCGCGGACAAACAACGTGACACGTAATTTTTGTATATAAGGATATTCTATAAACTATATTTTTTTTCTTCTGGTTCCGGCAAACATTTAATTGTGCTGCGTGGAGCGTAACAGCGTGGAGTTTAACTTTATTTTTCTAAAACAGAAGTAGCCTAAGTTACTAATGACTACATGAGCTACCTGCCAAAAAAAATCCTGTCAAAGTCGGTCCAGCCATACCAGAGATTAGCCGGAACAAACAGGCAGACAGACGGACAGATAAATAAAAATTGTAAAAAATGTTATTTTGGTGTATGTACCGTATTTATATTCATATGCATGTAGTAAAAAACGGTTATTTCAATATTACAAATAGACACAGTATTCGTTAACTATAATAAGGTTTTTTTGAAAAACTTAAAATCCATAGCGCTGACAATATTATCTGATTACACTAATAATGAGTGCGTAGCGATTTCTATGTTGATTATCGCATGCCTCTTACTTGTTATACTGTAATCATTTATATAAAAAAAAATATTCAAAAGAGCAACACACAAGTTTCTCGCTCGTTCTTCTTGTGATGAATCTGCATTCCGAATGAGTGGTAGAATCAAAATATGACTATTCAAAAGTGCTTGTAATAAGTTTATTTGAATGAAGATTATTTCTATTTCTACATTCCAATTTTATTTATATGTATAGGAAATTTCTGTTCTAACAGAATTATAATGAAGAACTTCATAGATATAAAGAAATATATAGAGAACTTCATAGATATAGTGGAATGAGTACAACGTACAACTGGTTTTACAAAAAAAAATTGGCGCAAATACTTGCATGCTATTCTAGATTCTAGACTTCGTTATAACAAGCGGATACACAACGGTGAACGGGCTCGAGTCCTGTTACTTTTTTTATTAGTTCGCTGTCACGGCACTAGATGAGTGTCATTTGGCCAATCAATAAAGTTGTACATTATTAGAAACTAGCTCCTGCTTCGTACATGTGTACATGTATACATATAAATAAAATTGGAGTGTCTGTTTGTAATATTGAAATAACCGTTTTTTACTACATGCATATGAATATATATACGGTACATACACCAAAATAACATTTTTTACCATTTTTATCTGTCTGTCTGTTTGTTCCGGCTAATCAGGTCAGCCAGCAGGTAGCTGATGTAATAAGGCTAGGGTTAGGCTACTTTTATTTTAGAAAAATAATGTTAAATTCCACGCGGACGAAGTCGAGAAACAGCTAGTTACATATATAAACCTTTCTCTTGAATCACTCTATCTATTAAAAAAACCGCTTCAAAATCCGTTGCGTAGTTTTAAAGATTTAAGCATACATAGGGACAGACAGCGACAGCGACTTTGTTTTATACTGTGTAATGATTAAGATAATAATGTTCACAACAATAAATAAAATAAATATTAAATAAAGGACTTATATACATACATACATACATACATATATTAATGATACAACAGGGACTTTGAACAGCTCCTTTTCTATACATATAAATAAAATTGTAGTATCTGTTTGTAATATTGAAATAACAATGTTTTACTAAGTACATGCATAAATATGGTACATATACCAAAATAACATTTTTACCATTCTTATTATTATTATTATTCTTCATTTTTATCTGTCTGTCTGTTTGTCCGGCTAATCTCTGAAATGGCTTGACCGAATTTGATGGGACTTTTTTTGGTAGGTAACTGATGTAATAAGGAGAAACTTAGGCTACTTTTATTTTATAAAAATAACGTTAAATTCCACGCGGACGAAGTCGCGAGAACAGCTAATAAACAATATAATCTTGCAGTAGCCGATGGGTGCCTAAAACACCAGGAAAGACACGTGCATGTTGACAGGTAAAAAGATTTTTTTTCTTATGATGATAATGTAATGGTGCACCCGCCTGCGCTAATGGTTTACACTGGCGGGGCTTCAGTGGAGGATGATAAGATGAACATGAGGTCAGGTCAGTTAGCACATCGTGACAAATTCACCAAGAATTTATCACGATGGTTTCCAGGGGGAACCGCGTGGAGGTCAACCTGACATGGTACATTGCTAGCAATAAGATCATCACTCCAAATTACTAACAATCACTTTTCCCTCTGTCATCTTACATTAGCGTTACATTATCATAGCCATATCATCTCATATCAAAATAAACCGGTAAGTTCATATTTATAAAAGTAAGTAAGTAAGTACAGATTAAACAACTAAACGAATATTTTTATTGTATCTGTAAAATTATTTTTTAAATGAGATTGAGTAGGTATACCATCTAAATAAAAATGCACATATAAAACAACATAAAAACAAGTGGGTACGTATAATATAATAATCATTTTCCTTTCAGGAAATAGCTTAGTATTATAATTATAATATTATTAATAAATATTTTGATATAAATCAGTATATATTAAAGGAACTTACCGCTGCTATTTAACCGGCATAAACACAAATATATTTTTTTTATCGTAACAAATAATTTACAAAAATAACAGCTATATTGATTTAAATGTAAACAACGACTGATGAATTAAAATACATGATATGAACTGAAATGAAATGACCAATGATTCTACTATTTCATTGATATGTTCACGTCACTTAATTCTATGCTCACTTCATATTGCTTTAAAGTCAGTTGATGTTTACCACTAGGGATTGACAAAACCTGATTTAGAAATCTAATCTTAAATCGATATTAGTCAAAGATGAATCTTTATTTATTTAAATATTTCTATGTATTATTTATACCTATATTAGTCGTGTTTTCATTTGTACCACCTTTTTCTTATAACTTCACCGTCTACCTAAAAGTTGCCTGTAAGAGTTTCCTTAGCGATATGGCCGCCTTTTGTACTCATCATTGTATGTACACATTTTTATATTAATTAATATTTTACTGTAACTGGTGCAAAAAAAGTGTACAAATAAAACGAAAACTGTTTTTATAAACTTCTAAGCCTTTTTTCGGGTGACTACAGGTTATTACAATTGAAATGAGGTTTAGCTTACAGTGTAAATAACTGGTTTTATGTATTTAGGTCGGCGTAGCATATTGCACGTAGGTTCTATTATTTCCTATAATAAGTCCTGTAAATATTTTATAATACAATTAATACCAGGTTGTCTGTAAGAGATTGCTTTGAGCGATAAAGCCGCCTTTTGTTAGCATAGTCTTTTTTGTAAACATTTTATTGTTTTTTATCTATATACATGTATATAACTCAAAGGTGACTGACATAGTAATATATCAACGCACAGCCCAAACCACTGGACGGATCGGGCTGAAATTTGGCATGCAGATAGATGATATGACGTAGGCATCCCCTAAGAAAGGATTTTGATAAATTCCACCCCTAAGGGGATAAATTAACGCGAGCGAGATCGCGGGCAAAAGCTAGTTAGATTTATAAAATTACCCGGTTGTGAGACTTGTATATATAAAAAATACATATAGCTTATATCACACTGAAACACTGAAGCTGTATAGATTTATTATAAACCAGCTGTTCCCGCTGAAGGGTTTTACGAGGAAAATTGGAATAAAAGAATTTTACATGTTTACAGAACTACTATTATATTTAGATAGTGCTTGTGACATCCTTTTAAAAAACAAAAAACAAATTTATTTGTTTTTTTTTACACTCTCTTCTAATTTTCAAACGCGTTTGAAAATTGGAATAAAAGAATTAACATCTTTACAGAACAACTAATATATTTAGATAGCGCTTGTGACATCCTTTTAAAAAACAAAAAAACATATTTATTTTTTCTTTTTTACACTCTCTTTTAATTTTCAAACGCGTTTGAAAATTGGAATAAAAGAATTTTACGTCTTTACAGAACTACTATTATATTTAGATAGCGCTTGTGACATCCTTTTAAAAAACAAAAAAACATATTTATTTTTTCTTTTTTACACTCTCTTTTAATTTTCAAACGCGTTTGAAAATTGGAATAAAAGAATTTTACGTCTTTACAGAACTACTATTATATTTAGATAGTGCTTGTGACATCCTTTTAAAAAACAAAAAAACAAATTTATTTGTTCTTTTTTACACGCTCTTCTAATTTTCAAACGCGTTTGAAAATTGGAATAAAAGAATTTTACATCTTTACAGAACAACTAATATATTTAGATAGCGCTTGTGACATCCTTTTAAAAAACAAAAAAACAAATTTATTTGTTCTTTTTTACACGCTCTTCTAATTTTCAAACGCGTTTGAAAATTGGAATAAAAGAGTTTTACGTCTTTACAGAACTACTATTATATTTAGATAGCGCTTGTGACATCCTTTTAAAAAACTAATAGTTGTTCTGTAAAGACGTAAAATTATTTTATTCCAATTTTCAAACGCGTTTGAAAATTAGAAGAGAGTGTAAAAAAGAACAAATAAATTTGTTTTTTGTTTTTTAAAAGCATATCACAAGCGCTATCTAAATATAATAGTAGTTCTGTAAAGATGTAAAATTATTTTATTCCACAACTATTATATTTAGACAGCGCTTGTGACATCCTTTTAAAAAACAAAAAACAAACTAATTTCTTCTTTTTTACACCCGCGAAATATTATTTTTCTAAAATGAAAGAATTTTTATAAAGTAAGAGTAACCTAAGTTACTCCTTATTACATTAGCTACCTGCCAAAAAAAGTCCCGTCAAAATCGGTCCATAGATTAGCCGGAATAAACAGACAGACAGACAAAAATGGTATAAAATGTTATTTTGGTGTATGTACCGTATTTATATCATAATCATGTGGAACCTAATAGGTATATAATAGGTAATAGGTAATACCTAATAGGTAAATAAACGGTTATTTCAATATTACAAATAGACACTCCAATTTTATTTATATGTATAAGTTTCTAAAAATATCTTATAAACTTTACCTAATAATTTTCTATATTACAGACACGCCAACTATCCTTGTAATTGCAAAATAAAAACAAATATATTTTTACTACATACAACAAGATCTCATATACTTAAGTATCTAACAGAAAGAAAACAATGAATAGCCAGGACAAGATCTATTGTCCTTAAAATGAAATCCGCACGTGGTATATTACAACTTAAACAAAACATCTGGTGGGGATAGCATATGAAGCTCCGACTACCTGAACTCAAAGATGGTATTGACAATGAAATCTGTCGTTAGTTGTTTTACATCGCTGGACGTTAGCCGTTCGCAAATTACCTTCCAAGTGACTACATTTATTTTCTAAATTTATTATCAACAAGCCATTGAAGTGTGTAATAATATATTATATTACTGATTTATAATAAATATTAAAATATTGTGAGTTATTAATAATAAGTTTATAATAAAATAGTGAAGTTTTGTGATTATTTGGCTTGAACATGACGATGGATTACTGCCCTGAAAAATCTGGACGTCAAAATGCAAGCAGTAATGAAACAATGCCGAATAAAAATGGCTGGTCACTAATAATCGGTGAGAAGCGAATAAATTTGAACTATTTATTGAGAAACGAAGTATGGAATCGGAGTAATGATTATCCTTTATATGAGGTTGCTGAAAAACACTCTATTATTTGTAAAAATAACGTAAAAAACAAATCACTTTACAAACTTGTTGAAGCCGATCCAATAAAAAACTTTAATTATTTAAGAGAGGAATGTTTGAAAAGTAATTACTCGTGTATTGGAGTGGCTAATAACATATCTATAAAAGCTATAAACAAAATATGCACATATCTATTCGAAACAGAAAATATTGATGAGGAATTTTTAGATGTGTTCCATAAATACTTTTTACTCGTCTTCTTGAAAAGAAGATACAATTGGTTCAGTTTGAATCTATTGATAAGATCTTCTGTGGCTTATTTGGAACATTTCAATAAGTTTATACTGACTTTGATAACAAATGTAGAGGTACCGAATACATTTCTTGTCGATTACACAAACATTGTGGACACAGACAGAAAAACTAATCTAATGGAGATGATTTGTGAGGTAAATTTAAATAGTGAACAGTTTATTCATAACTTATTGTGCATATATTATTTATTTGAGGGCTGTGTAAAATCACAGCGCATTTTTAACTATGTTCTCCAAAATATGGAGTCATATTCTAACCTCTGTTGTGATAACAAAGTTTATGGAAGACTGTTATATTGTTTAATGGGACATTTAATGACATTCCATGCGAGACAAAGAACTATAAGAAAATTGGTCGACACTCACGGTTCGCCATACAAAGCACCGTGCTTATCGGTTATGGACTCATTCGTTGCAGAAATTCTAAATTTGGAATATAATTTAGTGGAACGCCCAAGAATTGTGATACCGAGAGAATCAGAGAGACAATTATTGTAAATCATTAATGTAATACTTGGAAGTAATCAGTATAATTATCATTTAGTAATTAAGGTATTGATTTATGAGACATACTTTTCGTTGTAATGCACTTCAAACAGATTACAATATATAAAACAGATAATGCATATCTTATTATTCAATTTAAATTTACTAATCATTTATATGCCAACTTTTATATCAGTGTACATTTTTAGTTTTATAACGAAAATTTATAAAATAAACAAAATATTGTTTTCAAAATTAAGATCACTTTTCACACTTAAATTATGATAATTTTATTAAAATATGACTATCATTGTTTTTTAATATAATTTTTGTAATAAAGGATAAAAGTAATAGTCATAAAATTTTACTACATGACTTATACTGATTGATTATACTCAGAACTGTACAAACAACAGCTGTTGCACATCACTAGCAATTAAAAAAAAACATTTGAACAAACATGGACGTTTGTATTTGTTGATTGTTATATTTGTAGTTTTTTGTAAATAATTGTGTAGTTATTTACGTGAACATTACCAAACGCGAAGATGTCGTCGACAGAGCCTTCCCTGAACAAACCCCTTAAGACTTTAGAACTAATACTTAATATGTTAACTTCATTTTTAATATAACAATTACACGAACTCTCTCTTTATGAACTGCACCGTATGCCTCAGGAAGTGATTGTGGACGCAACCGAAATCGCTGTTTCCCCTCGAAGTTTACACAGTGAATTAATGTGCCCTATATGTTTGGATATGCTGAAAAAGACTATGACAACGAAGGAATGCCTGCACAGATTCTGTTCGGACTGCATCGTGACAGCTTTGCGCTCTGGCAACAAAGAATGTCCCACCTGTAGAAAAAAATTGGTGTCAAAGCGTTCTCTCCGTCCGGATCCAAATTTCGATTTGTTAATATCTAAAATTTATCCGAGTAGAGACGAATATGAGGCTCATCAGGAGCGTCTGTTGGCGAAATTGAATATGTCGACGTCCTTAGTTAATTCTATTACGGAAGGGATTAAGTTTCAATCCCAAAATAGACTGCAGAGAGGTAGAAAGACTCAGGATGAGAACAACGCGCCTGATTTGAATGTAAACAAAGATGGCGCTGCTGAAAATGGCGGGAATACGTCTAAAGATAATTGTACAGGAAACCCAAACCTTGGTCTGGTGACCACTAATCCAGCGTCATTTAGAAGCACACCGTCCCCCGTTCTGTCAAGTGTGAGCTCATTATCCAAGAACACTAGCATCATGAAACGGACAAAGTCAATTTTGACATCGGAGCTCAGCGAGGAAAGTGAATTGAGTGATGGCAGGTCTGTATTTCTTTATTATTTGTATATGCAATTGTTATGACAAACAAGCTTATGGCTGGCCTGACAGAGAGTGACAGCCATTATTATATTTTTCATGGCCTCAGTGGTCTAGATGTTTGGGACCCCAACTCACTTCTGATGATAGTAAGTTTGATTCCATTCTGTACAAACTTCTTGTTTAATAGAAAAGGTTCGAAGCCCTATTGGTGCCCTCAAACTAAAGTTGTATCCGTCAATCAGGAGTCTGCCTGCAGCCGCTCCATAAGTCCTTCCTTTGGTTTGTAATGCCATCTGCACTCGCCTCCTATCGTCAAGCGAAACTGTATTGGCCAACAGCATTAGAGTAGTACGAAAAATAGGAAAGTTGATATAAGTGAAAAATTAGTTATTTGAGTAACAAAATGAATCAGTCATAGTTATCAGAGAAGACCAGTCTCTACATGCAGCACCACACAGCCCAGGATCTTCATTATTTTTTATTGCAGGCCTCAGTGGTCTAGCGGTTTATCACACCGCCTTACTTCTAACTTATAATAACGAAAAAAAATATCTATGTATTTGTATCAGTTGTCTAGTACCCATAACACAAGATTTAGCAAAATATAAAAAAATATGACTATTCGAAAGAAAGAAAGAAAATTGTTTATTTGGTACACTGAAAATAATTTTTAAAATTTAATGTACATTTCAATAAGTTTATTTAAATAAAGATTGTATTAGGGCCCCAATGGTCTAGCAGCGATTAAGTACATCGACTTTCATCCAATGGTCGCGGGTTCGATTCCTCACACGGCACAAACATTTGTATTCATGAGTATGATTATTGTATAAAAAAACTACCTTTTCTTATTTTTTAAAATTACCCGGTCCCAAAATGTAAATTTAGTTTCATTGCGCAGTGACCCACCAGTGGGCATGCGGTCTTTAACATGTTAAATATCTTTCCAGGACTGAAGGTGAGAACTCAATGGACACAGAAGGTGACAGTGAACCTTTGAATCCGAATGAAATAGAGCTGGTGTTTAAGCCCCACCCCACCGAGATGATGGGTGACAACCAGCTCATGAAAGCTCTGGAAGACTGCTCTGTTAGATACTTGAAGACAACTGCTAATGCATCAGGTAAGAGTAATAAGAGACCCTCCGACCTTCCTTATATTTGACCCAAAAAATTAGTGCTTGTTGGTAGTTTGTATTCACATGTTTCGACTTGTAAATGTAAACTTACAAGGAATATTTAAAAGAGCAACACACAAGTTTCTTGCTCGTTCTTCTTGTGATGAGACAGCTTTCCGAACGAGTGGTAGATAAAAAACAAATTGTTATGACTATTCAAAAGTGCTTAAATTAAGTTTATTTGAATAAATGATTTTCTATTCTATTCTATTCCATTCTATTCCGATAACATGCACAAAGGCCCAGATGAGAGACTATATGCAGAGATTGAAGTTCATATTACATCCCCGTCCAATTAGAAAATAGAAAATAGAAAAAATCTTTATTCTAATAAACTCATTACAAGGTACGCAGTAGGTACAAGCACTTTTGAATAGTCATATTTTGATTCTACCACTCATTCGGAATGCAGATTCATCACAAGAAGAATGAGCAAGAAACTTGTGTGTTCCAATTGCAACAGGGATCGAAATTATGACGGCCCGAGCTGAGGTTTGAACACCCTCGCAGTGCCCTCAAACTGGCGTGATATCCGTCAGGCGAGATTGTCCTTCAGCCACTCCACAAGTCCTTGCTTTGGTTTTTATGGATGATAATGGAATTGTACACCGCCTGCACTAACGGTTTACGCTGGCGGGGCACCAGTGGAGGATAATAAAATGTGCATGAGGTCAGGTGAGTTAGCCCATTGTGACAAATTCACCAAGAATGAATAACGATGGTTTCCAGGGGAACCGCGTGTAGGTCAACCTGACCTGGTGCATTGCTAGTCACACAGCGAGGGGGGAATGGGGATTGTTAGTAATGTGGACTGATCATCTTATTGCTAGCAATGTACCATGTCAGGTTGACCTCCACGTGGTTCCCCCTGGAAACCATCGTGATAAATTCTTGGTGAATTTGTCACGATGGGCTAACTGACCTGACTTCATGCTCATCTTATCATCCTCCACTGGTGCCCCGCCAGCGTAAACCGTTAGCGTAGGTGGGTGCACCATTCCATTATCATCCATAAAAAAAAAAGTCACACAGCGACATCTAGAGGGCGCTGTGTGAATTATCCTAATTATTATAAATAATTTGTTTTTCAGTTGACCATTTAAGCAAGTATTTAGCAATGCGACTCACACTGGACCTGGACGCGGAATTACCAGAGGCCTACCGTCTTCTCAACTTCTGCATTTATGTCACACCATCAGCAGACCAGTATGTGCCTCTGACTGGCTCTCAAACTCTGAGGCAGATAAACGAAAAATTTTGGAAGGTAAGGTTTAAAAAAAAGGATTGTGCCTTAATGAGGATAACATAATAGATATGTTATCTTCTTAATATTACTAGCTGTACTCGCGACTCCGTCCGCGTGGATATTTACTTTATTTTCCTAAAATCAAAAGTAGCCTAAGTTACTCCTTATTACATCAGCTACCTGCCAATAAAAGTCCTGTCAAAATAGCTCCATCCATTTCAGAGAAGAATGTTTATCAGTCTGTCTGTTTGTTCCGGCTCGGAACAGACAGACAAGAATTGTAAAAAATGTTATTTTGGTGTATATACCGTACTTATATTCATATGCATGTAGTAAAAAAATGGTTATTTCAATATTACAAATAGACACTCCAATTTTATTTGTATGTATAGATAAACGCGAAAGTTTGTGAGTATGTATGTTTGTTACTCTTTCACGCAAACACTACTTGACGGATTTTGATGAAACTTTACAAAAATATAGCTATATAGACTATATAGCATCAGGATAACACATAGGCTATAGTTTTTATTGAAATTTATATATTGAACTTTACGCTGGTAAGCTTATCGCAATATAAATTTGTTTGATTTAATTTATTTTTGTTTGTTACAGATGAACAAGCCACTGGAAATGTATTACTCATGGAAAAAGACCTAGAAGTAAATATCATTTTAGTTATGTAGTGAACGTACATAACTAAAATAAAAATAGTCAGTTCTTGAAGTTTGCATCTGTTATATGGTCTTTGCCTCATTTGAAAACGGAGTCAAAAAAATGTCCATACGGCATAAGAAAATAATAATCTTAGTTCTAGAAGACTGTATATATTATTTGGTCTTTGCCTCATTTGAAAATGAGGGGAAAAAAATCTTCATAATGGCATAAGGAAAATAGTCATATTAGTTCTTGAAGACAGTATATATTATTTGATCTTTGCCTGATTTGAAAATGGAGTGAAAAAAACTGATAAGACATAAGATATTTTAAATTAAGAATTTGTAAATATAGAATTTATTAAAAATTAAGGTGGTTAGTGAGATTTGAAAAAAGAATAGTACCTTAAGGGACGTTACACTATCATACTTATGTGAAATCTAGATCGATCGACTCACATATCTCTGATAATGTAATAACCCATTATAATTAAGTATATACTTAATAATTATATTAATAATATTCTACAGATACAAAAATGTACGATAATGTGCAATTATTTTTTTATTAATGAATATGACTTGTGATATTTAAAAATATAAATATGTATATTATACTGACAATATGACGGCGTATGTCTGTGCATGAGTGGTATCACGGTCACATGATAACGTGATGTCTGTAGTGCTGTTCATATTTATAGATTATCACTTATTTGGGTACTTAAGTGGGTTGTCAGCATGTGGTGTCAGGTTGTTCATCCAATTACATAAAAAAAACTATTTTAATAATAAATACTGATATGCCTATGGATATCATAAGTTGTGAATATTTTTTATGAATAATTCTTAAAAATAACTTTTTTATTTATATGTGGACTAGAATATGCAATAATTTGAATAAAAATCTAACATTGATTGTTTTTTTATTACGAAATTTGCGCTACTACTAGGCGTTTGAACCTATAGCTTTATTTTTTTATATTACGATGGTGGCAAACAAGCATACGGCCTGTCTTGTGGTAAATGTTTTTTTTTATGGATGATAATGGAATGGTGCACACGCCGGCGCTAACGATTTACGCTGGCGGGGCCCCAGTGGAAGATGACAAGATGAGCGAAAGGTCAGGTCAGGCCGACGACCTCGGTGGTCTAGTGATATAGCACACCGCTTTACGACCGATGGTCGCGGGTTCGATTCCTCGCACGGCACAAACTTTTGTATTCATGAGTATGATTGTTTGTATCGGTCTGGGTGTTTTTCTATGTATAATATGTATGTATTTATAAAAAAAATATCTATGTATACGTATCAGTTATCTAGTACCCATAACACAAGCTTTAGCTAGCTTAACATGGGCCAAGGTAGCGCTGTGTGAATTGTCAAAAAAAAAAATTATCACGATGGTTTACAGAGGGAACCGCGTGGAGGTCAACCTGACATGGTGAATTGCTAGTAATGAGGTTGTGGCGAATTTAGTATTATCGCACGGCAACACCGTTGCCTAGCTACGACAGAACAATCAAATAGTTCAGAATCAAAACTTGCCATTTGAGACCGAATCGCCTTTTTGTACATATATCCTTTGTAAATACTTCGTTAATATAAATATGTAAATAGTTACGACTGGTTTCTCTTCACCTCCATCTTCCTGGTGCTGCTTCTAGATGAACACAAGAACATATAATCATAAATAATAGCAGCCCCATCGTAGCCACTAAAGGGTTATTAGTACACATTACACAGTATTACAGTTCACACGACGAGCTCGGTGGTCTAGCGGTCTAGCACACCGCTTTACGTTCGATTGTCGCGGGTTCGATTCCTCGCACGGCACAAACATTTGTATTCACGAGTATGATTGTTTGTATCGGTCTGGGTGTTTTCTATGTATAATATGTATGTATTTACGAAAAAAAAATCTGTGCATTTGTATCAGTTGTCTAGTACCCATAACACAAGCTTTAGCTAGCTTTAGATGGCGCTGTGTGAATTGTCCTAAGATTATTTTTTTTTTCCAAATATTCTCATCTCTTAAGGAGAGGAGATGGCAACATACCCCCGGCAGAAGCACAGTCGGCCGGGGTTCAGGGCCCCAAGGAGAGAAACCGGCGTACAATGCGGGCAGAATCTAACAGCACCGCTTTCTGCATCTTTCCCGGGAGTGAGCCGCCCCGGAATCCCAACCGTCTGAGATGTTCCAGACTGATTGGGATAAGACCGTTCACCGACATAACGATTGGAATGATTTCGGTGGACATCAGATTTCGGTCACCTCGTGAGCCAGGTCGAGATATTTTCTCTTTTTCTCAGTTTCAGCTTTCACGAGGTTCTCGTCATGCGGTATGGTGATGTCCACCAAAAACACCCTCGAGAGTGCCCGATCCATCACCACGATATCAGGTTTGTTCGCAAGAACGGTCCTGTCCGTGATGAAGGATCGGTTCCAGTAGAGCTAGACGATGTCGCTTTCGAGGACCGGCTGGGGCTCGTACTTATAGTACGGCAACCTCTCATTCGCGAGGCCGTACTTCAGAGCTAGTTCTTGATGGAGTATTTTTTATTATTATTATTATTACATTACTAATAATCCCCTTTTCCTCCCGTGGTAAATGGTTACCACACCGAGATCTACGTAGATCTATTGTACTCGCCCTTTTTTCGACTGCTATCTACCCGTTAGAGATAAGAATTGAAGGATACTCTTAGGAGTGATGGTTTTTATCACCTCAGTATGAGTGTGTACTTACAAAAGGAGATATTTCGTTTATGCATGAGTGGGCTACCACATAAGATGTGTAGTGACGTTTCCTCTTCATCTTGGCAAAATCTGAAAACTATTTAGCACAGAGCTAAGTTTGCAATGTTTATTTAATATACACTGTCCAGTTCTATTAAATACCTTACTAGTATTATAAATGTAAAAGTGGCTCTGTCTGCTTGTTTCGCTTAAACGCCAAAACGACTACTGAACCGATTTAAATGGAATTTGGAACACAGATAGTCTATACCCTGAGAAAGGACATAGATTTTACTTTACTCTTTAATGTGGAAAAGGGTAATAAGTTTGTATTGTCATTTCTGAAGCTAGAACCCTGGAACTTATTTTGTTGGTTGCCGATTAAATATAAATAAAGAAAAAGGGTTAAAAGGAGTTGTATGGAACTGTCATTTTCAAAGCTAGATGCTTGAAACTTATTTTTTAGACTGTTGATTGAATTGTATGAAATTCTGTATCGTCATTTTTAAAGTTAAAATGATTAAGTTTTCATTTTGGTCAAGCTTACTACTTTACGCGGACGAAGTCGCGGATAAAGCTAGTATCATTATAATCCATTAAAAAGATACAATTAAAATAGACTTAAGAAGTAACATTTCCCATCACTATTCGATCATTCTCCATAGCACTCATAAATTATCAATGTCAAAGTTTGACAGTTCCGTTTTTCTAAATGTTCTTTTGAAATATTTCATTATTTGCAATTTATATGAATAAAATAAAATAAAATTAAGTGGAACTTCAAGAATGTCCGATATTTGGAATTTTCATCCGTTGTTAGAACAGCAAATTCACCAATTCATCACATCTGCTCCACAGCCGGACGAAAATAACAAATGGTTTAAAAAATTCGGCCACAAAGCAATCTCTTTAACTTGTAATGAAAATTTAGAGATTTTATCTAAGAAGAGGCCCAACCAAGAATGTGTAAAGAAAATTCCTGAGCCTACACACTCGCCAGAAAATAAAAGAAGAAAAATTATCTCTGACAAACAACAAAATTTCGACGAGTTCCTGGAGATCGTAGAAAATTCTCCAATATTACAATTTAATTATTTAATAGAAGAATGCTTGAATGACAATTCGTTATTTATTAAATTAGCCGAGCAACTGTCAACGAATTGTGTAGAGAAAATCTGTAAACATGTTTATGAAAATAAAAACACAAATTCTGTATTTATACATAACTTTCATAAATTTTTTATACCTACTTTTTTAAAACGCGACTACAGTTGTATTTCTTTAGATATCCTAGTCAGGGCTCATGCAAATTATCCTACAGCCTTTAAGCCACTCCTGCATACCATTATTAAGGATTTGGATATATCAAATAAAATATTACAAGAGTTTATTAATTCTATAGATGAAATAAAACAAACACAATTAATTTTAGACATATCAGACATAGAATTAACTGCAGAAGAGTTTGTAAACAACATTTTTAGCATATATACAGCATATAAAAACTCTGAAAAGAATTCACAGATTCAAAACTATATTTTAAACAATTTGTTACTCTGTGGTCATAGTTGCAGCAATGATAAACAATATGGTCGTTTATTGTTGGCTTTCTTACAAGCAGAGAAACAATTAAATATGTGCCACAATTATGGAAATATAGAAAAAATTATAGAAATTAATAGGACACCATTTAAAAGGCCGTGTCAGAATGCCTTCAAAGAATTGAATGGAAACAGTTGATAATTGAGTTTAATATTTATATTAATAATATATTTCTATTCTTCTCTATTCTAAATAACAAAAAGTTGTAGATTAAAATGTATCCTATTAAATATATTATTAAAATAAAGTTGTTTAAATTTAAAAAAAGATAACTGAGTTTAAATTATTAACCGGGTCTTAATATGAATAATTTTTTGGTAAATAAAGGTATTTACCTCTCTCCAGGTATCAACTAGGTTGAACTAACTGCGGTCACGAGCTGACTCAAGTAGAAAATTAAAAATAACTAATATAAATGTCAAATTCACAAGTTAAATTTAAGTTTCTTAGAATAAATGATTTTTATTCTTTTGTTTTTGAAAGTGGCACCGGTGTCAGAGAGGTTGAAGAGTAATCGTCTATCATGGTATGGACATGTTATGTGTAGGAACGAGGATAATATCTTAAGGAAGGTGTTACATATGAATGTGGATGGTTATAAGGGCAGAGGAAGGCCGAAAAAGAGATGGATGGACTGTGTGAAAGATGATATGGTAAGAAAGGGAGTAAATAACGCGATGACTGCGAGCAGGGATGAATAGAGAGAAAATTATATTACGACGACCACAAATAAATCTGATAAGGAAGAAGCAAATGATGATGTTTGTATACATTTTCTTTATAATGTTGGAACACTTCTCAGTAGTCTAATTAATAATAATAATAATAAACTCTTTATTGTGCACATAGAAGAAATACAATAAGAAAAAAAAAACAATAAATAGAAAATCATGAACAAAAGGCAGTCTTATCGCTATAAGCAATTTCTTACAGACAACCTGCAAGATAGGACTAACGTACACAGAAGAAGTAGATGGCACACACAAGACACTATAATATTTTTTTATTTATTTATTTAAATAACTTTAATGCACGTCATACACAGGTAAAAAGTACATATGGCGGACTTAACACCTAATGGCATTTTCTACCAGTCAACCATGAGTTGTCAGTCAACCAACTATAATTATCAAACGAATTAATAGACATACATATATATAAATAAATATACATACATATTGGAAGATTTCAGAGTTAAATAGGAAAAAATTAGCTATAGAGACAGAAAATGAGATCTTAGACGATTTTTAAATATTGCATGAGATTGAGTGGATAGAATGGAGAGTGGTAGAGATTTAATTACAATTACATCAACTATTTGTTTTTTTTTTCTTAAAATTTAAGAAAATAATTAAACCTTCTACCAAAATGGTAAAAATTATTATAAATCAAATCATATAACAATTTCATTATATATTTTCCGCACTATATAATAGGTTGTCAGACATAATCAACAGTCAACATTGTGGATAACGCAA
Source organism: Achroia grisella (assembly GCF_030625045.1). Taxonomy (NCBI): domain Eukaryota; kingdom Metazoa; phylum Arthropoda; class Insecta; order Lepidoptera; family Pyralidae; genus Achroia; species Achroia grisella. The sequence continues at coordinate 635,620 of NW_026712739.1, forward strand.
CACCAGATATACCCACATTTCTTAGATATATTTTTTACCCAGGATTCCATAGAGAAGGCGGCCTAGCACTATGTTTGAAATAATTTTGGTTTGTTACGAGTGTTTATATCATCGGAGAATTAATAAATAAGTCTTTTTGTGTCGCCCTGATGCTAACACACGAATTCTGGGTCTAAGTTACTAAAAATTGATTAAATTTATGCGTGTATCACGACATCACGTCATCATGTTTGAGTTGCCATTCCATGGGACTAATGTCATACTCCTGTACCCCATGAATTTACTACCTTATAACACTCAACAACCGAAACATATCTTATAAAATAATCTGAAATGTTTTAGACTAGCTGTTCCCGCGACTTCGTCCGCGTGGAAGTTAACTTTATTTTTCTAAAATAAAAGTACCCTAAGTTACTCCTTATTAAATTAGCTACCTGCCAAAAAAAGTCCCGTTAAAATCGGTCCAGCCATTTCAGAGATTAGCCGGATCAAACAGACAGACAGACAAAAATTGTAAAATATTTTATTTTGGTGTATGTACCGTATTTATATTCACATGCGTGTAGTAAAAAACGGTTATTTCAATATTACAAACAGATACTCCAATTTTATTTATATGTATAGATAGTTATATGTATAGATATTTCAATTTATTGATTCATAGATAGAGGTACGGAAGTAGACACGTTTTGTTTTTTAGAAAATACCTTTACGACTGATTCAATGAAAATAAAACAAAATATTGCCAAACTGCACACATTTAATCAGTTTAAACCCGTTTAATTTAGATGTACTTACAATAAACAGTTACCAACAGTTGATCATCCCAAATATAAATATATTGGACTTAGTTTTCATTCTATTATATTTCCTAAGAACGAGTAAACAAGTAAACAGATCTTTACTTTTTTATGGTAAAATTATTTTTTAATTTTCAATCCTTAGAACAAATAATTAAAGTATTTACCTGCGTTTTTTATTTAAAAAAAAAAGCCAAATAAAAAAAAAATAGAATAATTTTCACAATAGATACACTATTGTATTGGGCTTAGGTCTGTAATAATAGTTGGGTAAGTAAATAAATAAATAAATAAATTTTGTTTGCTTTATCTTCAAATTATTTTTTTTCCGCAAATTTAATTTTTTTTTTTACTAGAGTCCGTTGTGGACTCTAGTAAAAAAAAAAATTAAAACAAGCATTTTTATATGAACGACACCAGTTACATTTTCCTCTATATATTTCGCATGTCTTGTCCAATACTGGTGTAAGTCAGAAATTAAAATTTTTGGAAATTAGACTTTAACACTATTGTTATAAAGTGGACTTTCCAAAATTTGTAATTTTTGAGTTAAGCCAGTATTATAATAAGTGTACGATATATATCATAATATAGAGGAAGTTGTTACAAAAATCATTGAAAGGATAAACATAAAAAAACAAAATCGTAATATACTATTTTTTTTTTTTATTTGCAGAGTTTTGACCATCATTAATTGACCGAAAATATGCTAAAAAAAAGCGATTTTAGTTTATATGAAGTGTCAATAAATAAAAATGAACTTTTTTTTCTTTTCGGGTATCATTAATCGTATGTCACTTGTTAAAAGTAATTAAATTTAAAAAAAAGTCCATATATCTACATATTGGGATATTTTCTCTATGATATGAACACGTATTTATGGATCACAGATAATAAAACAACGGCCTCTCAATGCGATGACTTTGAAAAATAGTTTTTTTTTTCTTGGTTTGAATTAGAAAAAAAAATTAAACCCTCTATTTAGCCCGCCATTTCTCGTTCTTGTTAAAATAACCAAACGTCCTTGCAGAATCACATCAATAAAACTAATATAATAGAAAACAAATTGAACGGGAGGAAATTTTTCGTACGAAACGCCACTACACATCCTATGTGGTTGTAGCCCACTCATGCATAAATGAAATATCTCCTTTAGTAAGTTTACACTCTATCCTGAGGAGATAAAAACCATCGCTCCTAAGAATATCCTTCAATTCTTGTCCCTGACGGGTCTAGGTAGCGGACTCTGAAAAAGGGCGAGCACAATAGATCTATGTAGGTCGCAGTGCTACAGGTGCTCCAAACATCTGACCACAGCCCAAAATTTTCAATAAAAAAATCACTCAGAACGTAATTACAAGTACATTAATAACGTGTGACCTTATATATTTATATACATATACGTTATTATCTTATATATACAATTCTCGTGTCACAATGTTAGTTTCCATACTCGACGGGTTGACAGATTTTTATGAAATTTTATATGCATAGTCAGTAGGTCTGAGAATGGGCTACTATCTATTTTACATACCCCTAAATGATAAGGGTTGTTGTCATCCCTAACATTTTGTTTTACACTTACAAACTTACAAACTTTCGCGTTTAAAAAAGTCAAAATTCAAAAATAATTTATTCATGTAGGACATTTTAGCCGCTTATGAACGTCAAATTTTTTTACATTATAATTTTAATTTTTTCCCTACTGTCCAGTTCGGTAAATAGATCCAATTGAGAAGAACTGACCGATTTTGATGGGACTTTTTTTGGCAAGTAGATGATGTAAAAATGAGTAACTTAAGCTACTCTTATTTTAAAAAAATAAAGTTAGAATACACGTGGACGAAGTCGCGGGAACAGCTGGTCATATATAAAAATACATGAAAATCGAGATAAAAATTTCAAAACAACCAACTAAATAACAGATATATCAATCAAACAGAGCACATTATAAACAGTTCTCTCCAGATTAAATTGCATAACACGATAATATTAATCCTAAAGTATGTATGTTTATATTTATAACTAGCTGTACCCGCGACTTCGTCCGCGTGGATTTTAACTTTATTTTACTAAAATAAAAGTAGCCTAAGTTACTCCTTATTACATCAGTTACCTGCCAAAAACAGTCCCGTCAAAATCGGTCCAGCCATTTCAGAGCTTAGCCGGAACAAACAGCAGACAGACAGATAAAACAAAAATTGTAAAAAAAAATATTTTGGTGTATGTACCGTATTCATATTCATATGCAAGTAGAAGAAAACGGTTATTTCAATATTACAAACAGACACTCCAATTTTATTTATATGTATAGATATCACTAGGTCAAGTGCTATAATCTATAAAATATTGTTTACAAAAAATGCCAGAGACAAGTGTTTGTTCTGCAATTGTTATGACATGAATTATATCTAATCTGTGAGATGTGATGCAATCTGTACCACACCGGTATTTATGAATATATCATCTCTACAGTAGATGATATCTGAAGACTGAAAAAAGAAATTAAAACATAAAATTATACCAAAGACAATAAAGACAAAGGCTGTATGGGCTTAGACTCTTTGCCTATCCTATAACGATAAATAAAACAAAAATAAATAGGATATGGCAGCCAGTAAATAATTATAGAAAATAAATATTTATAAATATATATGTTACGAGTATATACGACCTCCTCATCGATTAAGTTTTATTAAGAGTAATAGTTTAGTTGTCAAATATTGATTGACATTATTGTAAAAGAAAATTATAAAAAAGGGCAATAGAATTATTCTGCAAACGTACATATTATTTAACACTTCTCAACAAAAAAGAACCCCACCACAACAATATATAACCAAAAAAATATGCATATTTAATAATATATTTTTTTGTGGATGATAATGTAATGGTGCACCCGCCTGCGCTAAAGGTATACGCTGGCGGGGCACCAGTGGAGGATGATAAGAACATGAGGTCAGGTCAGTTAGCACATTGTGACTTCACTAAGAATTTATTACGATGGTTTCCAGGAGGAACCGCGTGGAGGTCAAACTAACATGGCAAATCCTAGAATTGAGGATTACTAGATCCCATTACTAACAATCTCATCCCTCTATTTAATAATGTTGTAATGGGGGTTGTTAGAAATGGTGTTTATTATTATAATCAGGTTTTAATAATTGTGAAAAACGAGAATAACCCTGGACAATTAACACAGCGCCATCTAGTCCCACGGTAAGCAGAGCTTGTGTTATGGGTACTAGACAACTGATATAAATAAATAAATAACACTGGACAATTAACACAGCGCCATCTAGTCCCACGGTAAGCAGAGCTTGTGTTATGGGTACTAGACAACTGATATAAATAAATAAATAACCCTGGACAATTAACACAGCGCCATCTAGTCCCACGGTAAGCAGAGCTTGTGTTATGGGTACTAGACAACTGATACAAATACATAAATATTTTTTTATAATCTATACATATAAATAAAATTGGCTTTTTTGGCAGGTAGCTAATGTTATAAAGAGTAACTTAGGCTACTTTTATTTTAGAAAAATAAAGTACCACGCGGACGAAATCGCGGGAAGAGCTGGTAATATATATAAACCAGACCGATACAGACGTTCCCATCACGCGAGAACCAAACCTGAGACTTAATAGAAATGAATTTATGTTTTAAATAAAGATTGTCTAATAATTTGGTTTAGCTGACGTTTATTTAGAAAATCTGAATAAATACAAAATTTCTCAAAGTCATTGCACAATGTTTTTTTTCTAATACTATTTTAACAACAATTCAGAATCATCAACAGTAAAAATCACAGATGCTTAAGTATCATTTTTGCGTGTAACATGCGTTTTTGTAACATATATTTTATCGTGTAACATATCGACGGTTAAATAGAAAAATGTCAGTATACAAAATGTAAAATTTTTTTCGGGCCAAGCATTTAAAGTTTATTTAAATTATTTCTTCCTTTAAAGAAGCATTGTATATCATTTTAAAAGTTTTAAAAATATTTATATAATGATTAAGACGGCGTGGTTAATTTAATTGACTTATATAAAAGGAGGTAATTCTACATTCTAATTATGAAAATGTCACTTTTCTATTTAATCGACTTTGTGTTTTAACATATATTTTTGTAACATATCGCTGATATGGCCAAAGGGCCACAACGCAAAAAAAACTGACATTTTGTTTCCAGAAATGCTATCTAAATCGTAACAATTTTTATATTAAAAAAAAGACACCCATGATTCTAGAGCTTACATAGGTATACTACTTATAGATTCGTGAAAAAAAGTAAAAATATGACAGTGAAAATTTTAAATATGTCTACTGTAAGTTTACAGTTTGCGTCATGTGGTACTTTAGCATATAATCAGCGATATGTTTTTGTGTGTAAAATATTTCTTGTGTAAATTGTGAATCTATTACATTATATTACGATATAAGTGCGTTATGATGGTTATAACACACGAGGGAGGCAGAATTTCGGCTCGAATCGAAGCCGACGGCGTAGAGCAGAGTGTTATATACGCACCTATATCGTTCGTTTTTCAACACACTTGCGGGTAATAGATTAAAAATCATGATATTACCATATATGATTGCTTTACGCTTCAACATATCTGATGGCAAGGAATTAGACATGATATTATATTCTATGTGACACTTTCCCGCCATTTTACTTTTTTATATCAGCGAACTGTCACGCGGAAGACTGTTCGAAATTTCAAAAAAAGCATATAGTGCTGTAATGCACCAATATTTGCGTTTATAACGCATGCTTTTTATGGGCTGCTTTATATATCGAAAACCGGTGAAATTAGAGCTTTACGAGCAAGTGTATTGAAAAATATATTGTTTTTTTTTTACTCTTATGTTTTTTTTGTCAGTTTTAATTTTGTACAAATACAATAACAAGTTACAATGCTATTCACATTTTCAATCTGAATACCATATTTTACCAATTTTATTGTTCATCGTTAGAATTTTGGTTTACCCTTAAATTAATAATAACAAATACAGTATTGAATAAGGATTCGTTTCTCAAACTATTGTTTTATTACTAGAACTTAGAAAGTGATCTGTTTTGTGACAAAAATTCCATCAATTTCGATTCATCTTTCCTTGCTCAAAGTTTATTATATTTATGATTATTATATCCATTAAAAATCACTTCTTACGTTTATGTCTTATATCATACGAAAGATAATCAATGGCTAGCTGGGTACTTAATTAAAAAATATAAAAGTTTTTTTTGATTATTTTATATCAAGCCATTGACATCTTTAAGGATACATGCCTTACATTAAAAAAGCTACGATTTTTTTTTAATTTTCTTTTTTTATTTAATAATAATATTTGCAATGGAATGACTATTACATTATATTAAAAACATTACATAGTCACGTGTCTTGTACATTTAGTCTATATAATATTGTCTATTGCTTATTAGTTGCATAATATTGCAGTTCACCGTAAAACCGTGACAAGTTACTGACAGTTACGGTTTTTTTTTTATAAATAGGTAACAATGCATTTTCTGTCAATAACAAAAAAATATGAGAACAGACTCTATTTACGATATGGTTTTGGGCGATGTAAGAAACAATAATATAAAAAAATAACTGCTAAACATTGCTTATATATGCGAAAAAAATATCTTTGGATTAATAAACATTTTCCTTTTTAACACAATTATTTTATCAAATTACTGATTTATGAATATTACTGAAAAAAAAAATTATATTACAGAAACTTTCACGAAACTTTTTGTAATATTGATTCTGGCAGCAAACACTGTTGTTGTTTGTAATTTAAAAGCCATAAATTAAAAAAGAAAAGTATTTTTGTTTCTTAATCCGCCAATTTTAATATTACAACCCAAAAAAGCGTCAATTGAAAAAAAAAACATATGGAAATTGCAATCACTTTTTTTAGAATAACATGCAAGCCTGTAAAATTGTCATTTAAAAATTAAAGCATATGAAACTTTTGAACACTGCAGTGCTTGCAAGGAACCAATTTAGACTCCGTTCTCATATACTAAAACGTAATGCTTATATGCTTAGTGATACAAACTAAACGCTATTACCGACTAATAATTACTTAATACACTAAAAGTAGGCAGTCCAAACGGCATTTACGAGTGGCATCGAATCAGTCTTTTGTTTTATTACGGATTTGAGATCACTGTATCATATATTGATATTTACATATAGTTACACACAACGAGTCAAGTATAAATAGTCAAGTATATAGAATAGAAGTTCAAAAATAGAAAATAGATAGGAAACTGAACTGTAATAAAGCTGTCCAAAGCTAAGTGCGATCTGTTATGCTGGTGGTCACTCTATTCTCCCAAATTGGAATTTATAAATGAATGTGTATTATGGTAAACATGTACAACATTTATTTGAAAAGAATACGAGCCGAGTTCCTTGTCAGTTCTCAGCTCGAGAGCACTCCGAACTGACGGTAGATTTGAATCATAAGAGTCTGTAAAAGACCTACATGAATACAGATGTTTTGATTTGATTTTATTTTATTGTATTTTAACTATTCTAACTGTTGGTTTTTATAGCTTAACCGAACGATAGGGGGCGAGTGCAAATGGCATTCAAAACATGTGAAAGGACTTACGGAGCGACTGAAGGCCAACTCCTGCCTGATAGATACGACTTAAGTCTGAGGGCACCACTAGTGGTTCGAACCTCGGCAGGCCGTTGTAGTTTTGATCACCGTTTGAATTGGACGAGTGATCTGTCGGAGTGATTTTATCTTACTGACCGTACCGACCATGTACCGTACCATGTTCATTACACAAAAATCTATTTCAATTGCATTATTAAGAATAACTCAACAAATAAAGGTCAGATTTTGATGAATTTTATATGGGGACCTTACAAAAAATTACAACTTTGATATGAAAAGGAAACATCAAAAAGAGTTCACATATTAAAAAGACATGAGTATTCCACTCCTGCTTTTTTGAAGATGGTTGAATATTAGAAAACCAATACACATATTCCGTTTAACAACATACCAGTTTGACAATTTCCCAAACAACAGAGAGAAGTAAAATTATTGATTTAAGAACAAAAGTTATATGCGATAATTTTGTCAAGGGAAAAATTTCCAATTTATAGCAGTCAATACAAATATAGACCTATGCTTTGGACAGCTCTGTTCAATTTACTGTTAGAAGCTGTTTATTGTTAGACGTGATCTAACAATAAATTGAATATTCGAATTATTTGACAACAAAATCAAATGTTTTGAAAATTTCAATAAAATATTTATAACCAATGACCGATCCACTGGTATAGAATAAGATAAATACTTGATTAAAATATTTAAAACCATCGACAATTATAAAAAAACAGATATAAAAACTATAGTTAGTGAAATAGTATAACGTGAATAGGATAGGAAAAAATGTCTAAAAACTAGCTTATACATTCTACAATACACCAATATAAGCCAGGCTTAAAAAAGTTAAATATATCAAAAAGTGGATACAATATACAACACCCTGTTTTTAAAACGGTCGGGTTCGCTCTCTCTGATAGTTTAGATTCCAAGGCACAAAATGTTTTCTTTTAATTTTTAGTAAAAAACCGTTTTCAATATAATAAAAACAGACTTTTTACTTGTATCACAGTTGAGGGAAGTGCTTATTTCTTGTCATGTGTTATTTCTATTAAAATTTAAATTAATAGCTGGTTTTACTGTTTGTTTGTGTGACCATAATGTATAAACTTCTTTTTTCTTCAATCTGCAATTTCTTTTGCATGCGTAATTGTAGAAAAATGTTATTTATTGTAAGAGCTTTATTACCTGTACTTCAGAAATAAAGAATATAAGATGTAATTTAGTATCAAATAAGTATGTTAAGTTAGTAATATTAATATATCTGTGTAATAATAAAAAAAAGTAAAAAGCTATTGTTGACTTGAACGTCAAAGACCGCATGCCCACCGGTGGGTCACTCCGCAACGAAAGTAAATGTACACGTCGGGACCGAGTGATCACCCGTGGGCACTTTAATTGAAATAAATCTAGGAGTTAAATAATGTCTACCTCAAATTATTGTACACTAAAAACATATTTAAAAAATGATATACAAAATTAACAACAAAAAGGATGCCGGTCCCTATGTGAGAAATAATTATCAATGCAGTCTTAACGTGTTAAAAAACGTTATTTTATTGCGAAATCTAATTTTATTAGTCGTTATTCGTTGTATTTTTTTGAAAATTGATTGTATTTAGTTCCTATTGACACAGTAACGTTAAATAGCACTTGTTTTAGTAATATTATAATTAACGAAGTGACAGCGAACCCAACAAAAGGTAAGTTTTGGTCTAATATTGTCTAATACGGTTAAAAATGGACACAATATGAACACAATATTTTAAGTCGGTACTCTAATATGGCAGTGAGGTTTTACATCTGAACACAAAATACGGGAAACATGCTTGAGAAATTTTCTCAAAAATATCATAACCATACCATAAATAATAAAATGTATTAGTTTTTTTCTAAAAACAATTTAAGCATAAGTAGAAACGATGCACGAAAAATATTACTTTTTTGTTTTCAAGCATGCTTACCGCGACGATACAACACAATTTTTTATAGCTAAAAATCACAATTGAATTTGGTCTCTTTTTTCTTAATAAAAAAGGACACTTCATAATTCTTTATAAAATGAGATCGTGTATAATTTGAGTAGAGAAAAACAGTCGAATCAACAAGAAACAGATAAAAATAACAGTACACAGACAAGACATGAAAACAGATTATAAAAGTCTTAGTTTTTAGTGAGTAAATCGTACAAACTCACCAGTAGGTACTAATTTCATGTAATGGGAATGATCTAGAATGAATTACTTGCGGTTGTAAAAAATATTCAACATATAAATTTCTGATGAGTATGATCACAACCATTTGGTAAAAAACATGTAAAATCTATTTCTTGCGTGTAAATTTTGATGTGTCAATAATTCGTACACTATATGTTAACTAGCACACTAATCATAATTGATTAATATTATAATAATGAATACAAATTCCTATCATAAATAACATACAACAATCAACTTTCTTTTGCCTCGTATCATTTGTTTAGAAATAAAAAAAAAAGAAAATTCAAAATGGAAGACTGTTCTGTTAATTATAAAATTAAATTGTATAATTGTGAATCGGTTGAATTCTTTCCCAATGCCAGATCGAGATGTTGATATTAAAAAACAAATAATAAGAGACAAATACATGCAACATGCACTTATTCTAATAAGTCTGACAACTTCTCTTTGCGCTCCAAATGCTCCGGGTCCGCGCAGTGAGCCATCAAGACCGACTCGCCGATGATCAGATTTTCGAAGCACAACGAACATGCAAACATTGCATCCCCGAAGCAAACTATCTTATTCTCATCCCTGTACATTACCATCGGATTCAGAACTGTGCTGGGCTGAATTTCCTTACCACCCGACATACACTTCTTAATATAAGCTGTTTTGTATAAGAAATGGATCTTCTCGCAGTGTGTTTGACTTAAAATATGCTTTAAAAGACCATTCTCATCACCTTCTACCGTCTTACATGCTGGACAGTGGAACGTTATGACATTCTTGGTCTCGAAGTCTTCTTCTGCCTGCTCACATTTCAGTTGTATGCTATGAACTTGAACATAGAAGGTAATGCGCTCAATCGCTGCTTTCTGTAGCAAGGTGCTGTAAAGACTTGTGTCTTGGAAGCTGTTGTAACTAACAATCTGATCCAGGGACTCCGAATAAGCAGTTAATGTTGACGAGTCCAAACTAAAGTTCCCTATGGATGAAGTTATAGATTGGCTGGACAATGATCTGTCGTTTTTGGTCGTGACACCAGAATCACTCTCAGTTGACGGAGATCTGTGGAAGCGACAACGACAGACACATTTGGACATGTCTGACTCGTCATAATCACTCAGAAGCTGGGTTACATTATTGCCAGAGACACTAGAGTCATCTTTGTCTTCCGAGAATAAGTTGAGCATTGCCTCTCTTATATCAGGGTAGTCGAAGCGCTTGTGTTTCTTCTTGGAGCTGATGTGAAGCCGCTTCTGTGACCGTTTTGACTTATCAATATCGTATGTCAAACTTCTGCTTTCATCAGTCAATAACTTCTTCTCTGTTTCTCTGTTTTGCAAATAGATGTTGATGAATGTATCAATATTGTGCTTCATTGAAAGTAGTTGCTTCTTAACTTTGAATTTTGTTATGCAGTCCTCTTTCTCCATTATGATGTTCCAGGAGCCAGTGGGACTGGCTCCGCGGCTCAGGTTGTCTATATAAGTGACTTCGCCGAGGGTTTTGGGTATCTTACTAACATCCGTACCAGGTAGGGTTGTAACAACAGATCTGCAGTTGAAGACTTTAGAGACTTCGATGTGGAATTGAAATTCGGAGAGTAACTTCTTCAGAAAACATTCCATTCTCTCCAGCTTCATCTGATAGTTTAACAGTAGTGAGATTCGTTCTTCTTCATTCTTATCCAGTTCCACATCGGCAAATGACTCCGGCGTGGCCGATGGCACCAGCTGATTATCATTAGTATCAGGATCCACCTTCCGGCACATTTGCACGGGTTCCTTCTCATTTTCAGACACTAAAGATATATCCGTATCGGACCGAACTGACACGGAATCAATTTCAAAGTCTTCATAACTCGATTCATCGGACATACCATCAAATATCTCAAACGACTTATTAAAATCGAACCCTTTAATACGTTGACTGAACAAATCTGCGCTCTTACAGTCTAGGAGAATATGTTTAGGTGTGTTTTCGATATCATTCGAACTGTGCGTGCTCATCTCACACATGAATTGGCTTGCTTTTTTAATATCTAACTTTAATTTCTTGCCTTTCCTCTTTTCTTTCTTCGTTGGTACCTCAATATTAGCTAAAATGTCTGTATCAGACAAGGAACCCTTTTTGGCAGCGAATTGTTTGACGGAATCTGGCAATTTCAGGCTATTACTGCAATGTAGAGACGTAGAATCAGGTTCAGGGCGATCGAAAGTTAAACTGGAAGTATCTTGTGTAGATATGTACGTATCTCGCGAATGAATTACCATCCCATCCTCCGCTTCAGGGCTACTGTCCTCCCCTGGCTTTTTAAAATACGTAATGTTCGACAACATCTTTCTAAGTGAAAACGCCATTTCTAAACTAGTCTCTTCAAAGTTAACGGTTACTTCTAAATTCTTGTTTGTCCTATACGGGAAACAATTAAAAATGTAAACAAAAGGAAAACAAACAAACGTTATTTGTATTTATAAGAAAATATCTTACCTGTACGTTGATTTACGACGATGGTCGGCTTTTTCTCGGTATCACGACATTTTATTTCACGTCAATTTACATTAGTTTATTTCTATATACCTTCGATATTACGATAAAAAAAAATATGAATACTAAAAAATTGAGTGTTTGACAATAGTGAAACGTATGATTATAAAGCAACTAAATTTAATATGATCTTAAAAACTTCAATTGTCGCTAGTGTCTTCTATGGGGAAATATTTAATCCGTAACTTTTATATTTTGTTGGATTACTATATTCGATATTTTATTGCCATATAAAAAAATGTGTAGCCTTACATGATCCTTATTTGATTTAAATCACTACGCATTAAATTGTTGATATTTAAAAAAAAAAAGTACTTGAACGACTAATGAGATTTGTTACATGTATTAACATATAAACATCCAATAAATATTTATATAAAATTATCAACTTTATTTATTTCACTAGCAACAACGATGGCAGATCATTGCCCTTTCTCCGCTATTAGCAAACTATTGGCCGTTCCATTTTACACACCATCGATTGAAGATGAACAGACTTGATGCGTATTCGTGATTATAATGATTGGAAACTCGATTTAATTACTCGACTTTTTAATTACATGCTATACAGCTACATCCAAAAATATTTGTTAAATTTTACCTACACACCAAAGATATATTTAAAAAATTCAACTTCTGGTTGTATATGTAAAATGAAACGAAAAAAGGTCAACGACATTCTTTCGAAGTAAAATCAAATGTCAATTTAGTTTAAATACAATTTTGATCTTCAGGAACTATTAAGAAACTCAAAAACATTTTTTGACTTTGCGACTACAATATGTGGGCAATTAAATACATGTAAATAAACTAAGAAATTTAGAATATCCAAAACTTCTGACATGGCTGTATGGGCACAATACCCTTGTCCTGCCTTTAAAGGATAAACAAAAAAAAACTTGAACCTAATAAAAATATTGAAATGAAAATAACGCTACCTGTAAAAAATATTTAATAATATGTTGACAAATCAATGAAATAAAAATTAAACTTTACATTTAAACAAAAGAAGAACTACAATTGAAAATTTTGTAACTATCAATTTGTAAACATATCGTAAGTATGTATATAATACACAAATTTCTCACGTCATTCAAATAAAAATATATTTTTTAATATTTATTTCTTCGTTTATTTTGTGTATGATAATGGAATGCCGCCAACGCTAAGAGTATACGCTAACGAAGCACCAGTGGAGTATAGTCAGGTCGGTAAACACATCATGGTGAATTCACCACAAATTAACCACAATTTCTTTATTTATAGTAAAATGAAACCCACAATAGACGTAGAAGCACTACGTACAGAGCACGAGTCGGACGAGCAATGGGAGGTGCGTCGTAACTTCATGATGGAACATAAAGATGATTTTGAAGAGTCTGAACTTATTACATTGGCACAACTATTCACAAATATCGAGTTTTTAGGCTGCAGGTATAACTTTTTTAAATTTCTCATGCTAATGAGGCAAAACACAACTGTACAGTAATATTGAATTTAATTGATGTTGCATGTATAATTGTTTTTTTTTCACTCCTAATGAGGCAAATTATAAAGGCACATCATCTGCTTCTTCCTTATCCCATTTATTTGCGGTCGCCATAATATGTTTTTCTCTTCCATTCATCCCTGTTCGCAGTCATCTCGTTATTTACTTCCTTTCTTACCATATCATCTTTCACACAGTCCATCCATCTCTTTTTCAGCCTTCCTCTGCCCTTATAACCATCCACATTCATATGTAACACCTTCCTTAAGATATGATCTTCATTCCTACCCATTACATGTCCATACCACTACAGACGATTACTCTTCAACCTCTCCGACACCGACATTCATTCTTGTCACACCACACATGTTTTAAAATCAGTACTCATAAAGACTGCTGGTATTTATTACCATCATCTTGTTCTTTATTTTGAATGGCTGCCACCAATTTTGATTGGTGAGCCATCATCATTTCAGCCCCTATCTATTCACTGTTGGATATAGACTTTTCCTAGTATCGACCACCAAGTTGGATCTTCTTATATTTATAGTAAAATAAATTTAGAATAAAATAGAAAGTACTTTATATAAATAAACATGAATTTCAATACTTTTGAATAGTAAGTTCTTTTAATTTACCACTCATTAGGAAAGCTGTCTCAGTTCTTTTAATTTACCACTCATTCGGAAAGCTGCCTCAGTTCTTTTAATTTACCACTCATTCGGAAAGCTGTCTCAGTTCTTTTAATTTACCACTCATTCGGAAAGCTGTTTCAGTTCTTTTAATTTACCACTCATTCGGAAAGCTGCCTCATCATAAGAAGAATAAATAAGAAACTTACGAACTTTAGATTTTTAAGTTGAAATATGAGAATACCAACTACCATTTGTAGCACTCATTGAGTAGTCAAAATATTAAATACACAATCAAGTGGTTGAGTAACTAAATAAGAGTAAATCAGTCGTAGTGATTAGAGCAGACCAGTCCCTACAAGCAGCACTTGTTCATGAGTATGATGAATAGTAAATAATTTATTCAAATAAACTTACATTGAAGCACTTTTGAATAGTCATCAAATTTTTTTAATCTACCGCTTATCTGGAAAGCTCTCATCATCACAACAACGAGCAAGAAATTTGTGTGTTGCTCTTTTAAATAATTTTGTCAGCCATCACTGTTCTCGACCATTTTAGGGACCCCAATGTCCCGACCTGGTTTAGGGACCATGTCTACTCAAGACAATCACATCATTTGATTTGATTTAAATAATTTTGTCAGCCATCACTGTTCTCGTCCATTTTAGGGACCCCAATGTCCCGACCTGGTTTAGGGACCATGTCTACTCAAGATAATCACATCATTTGATTTGATGTACAATTAGGTAGAATGTTAGATTGTTTGCCATTATCTTATATATAAAATTCTCGCGTCACAATGTCAGTTACCATACTCCTCTGAAATGACTTGACCTATTTTTATGAAATTTTATATGCATTCCTAATGCAGTAAGGTTTGAGAAAAGGCTACTATTTTTCATACCCCTAAGTGATAGGTTGTCTAACCGTAACATTAATTTTTATTTTTTGTACGAAAATGTTTTTATTTTGTTTATGTGACATTATAAATTACCTATAAACCTAAATTTTCTAGCATCAACCAGTATTTTTTAATAGCGATTTTAATTTATATGGTAAAATGTTTGCAGGATGAGCTTGTATACGTAATACACGTTATTAACATACTTGTAATTATGTTGTAATACGAGTGATTTTTTTGGCTATGGTGAGGTGTTTAGACCTGTAGCAGTGTACTTGTAATTATGTTGTAATACGAGTGATTTTTTTTTAATGATAATGGAATGGTGCATCCGCCTGCGCTAACGGTTTACGCTGGCGGGGCACCAGTGGAGGATGATAAGATGAACATGAGGTCAAATCAGTTAGCCCAACGTGACAAATTCACCGGAATGTATCACGATGGTTTCCAGGGGGTAACCGCGTGGAGGTCGATCTGACATGGTACATTGCTAGCAATGGGAACATTAGTCCACATTACTAACAATCCCCTTCCCCCCAATACGAGTGATTTTTTTGGCTATGGTCAGGTGTTTAGACCTGTAGCAGTGTACTTGTAATTATGTTGTAATACGAGTATTTTTTTTTATTGATAATTTTGGGCTACGTTCAGGTGTATAGAGCACTGCGGCTTACATAGATCTATTGTGCTCACCCTATTTTTTTGCACGGTCAGCTAGTAATAACGTAAATTACAATGTTGTAGATACCCACCACAGACCATGAAGAGGATAGCGAAACTCGCTGAGAAGGTGTCAGCGAAGTACAGGGAGAGTAGGAAGAACAAGTTGAAGAGAACCTTCGTTGAGGCTAGCGACGCCGCTGAGCAAAAGGCAAAAAGGACGTACAATAATAAATAAAAAAAATATTTCACTTTTTTATTATTCTTTTTTTTTCTAATTGTATACTTGGTATGTCTACTACCATACCGGGTGTCCCTTGGTACATCACCAACAACGAAATTCACGAGGAACTTGGCGTACTGACAGTAAAGGAGATACTCAGTTGCAAAGAAGAATATAAAAAGCTACTATTTAACTACCCAAATCAACTGGCTGCTCAATTACTACTATAAAGTGTCTTATGTGTGCCACCTACCCTATTCTATGTACATAAGTCCTCTCTTCTAGGTTGTCAGTAAGAGATTGCATTTAGCGATAAAACCGCGAATATACATATACATAAAATTGGAGTGTCTGTTATATTGAAATAACCGTTTTTTACTACATGCATACGAATATAAATACGGTTCATATACCAAAATAACATTTTTTTTACAATTTTTGTATGTGTATCTGTTTGTTCCGGCTAATCTTTAAATTGGCTGGACCAATTTTGACGGGACGGGACTTTTTTTGGCAGGTAGCAACTTAGGCTACTTTTATTTTAGAAAAATAAAGGTAAATTCCACGCGGACGAAGTCGCGATCACAGCTAGTAAATAAATTAATAAACAAAATGACAATATAGAAGGTTCAATACTGTATTAAAACGAGTTTTATTTTTTTATTGGGTATTGTTAGGTGCTTGGATAGACGACTTTGTACTCTAAATATATATAACTCAAAGGTGACTGACGTAGTGATCTATCAACGCACAGCCCAAACCACTGGACGGATCGGGCTGAAATTTGGCATGCAGGTAATGTTATGACGTAGGCATCCGCTAAGAAAGGATTTTGATTAATTCTACCCCCAAGGGGATGAAACTTTGTCAATTTTAAACCGATCGGGCTGAGTTTTCGCATGCATAAAGCTACTATGACGTAGGCATCCCCTAAGAAAGGATTGTGATAAATGCCACCCCTAAGGGGATAAAATAACGCGAGTGAAGCCGCGGGCAAAAGCTAGTCTATTTCTAAATTTATTCATACTATTCAATAGATTGACGGCCTGGGTGGTTAAACACACCCCTGGGTGGTTAAACACACCCCTGGGTGGTTAAACACACCCTCTGGGGGGAAGCGGATTGTTTTATAATGTGAACTAATAATCCCATCGCTAGCAATGTACCATGTCAGGTTGACCTCCACGCGGTTCCCCTGGAAACCATCTTGATAAATTCTTGGTGAATTTGTCACGGTGGGGTAACTGACCTGACCTCATGCTCATTTTATCATCCTCCACTGGTGTCCCGCCAGTGTAAACCGTTAGCGCAGGCGGGTCCACAATTCCATTATCATCCTTAAAAAAACACACCCTCTTACTTCCGATGGTCGCGGGTTCGATTTCTCGCACGGTACAAACATTTGTATCCATGAGTATGATTGTTTGTATCGGTCTGGGTGTTTTCTTTGTATGTTATATATGTATTTATAAATATATATATATATATATTTCTAGTATGTTTTTAGTATCCATAACACAAGTTATGATTAACTTAGGAATATGTGGCGTTGCGTCATTTATCCAGGATCATTATTATAATTAAAAGTAAAACAAAATATATGAAAATAAATGCGATTTTTTATTTATTCCAGAATCCTACTGACTCAATCAATATTTTGATTTTATTTACAATTTATATTTAAATATACTTTAAATATCTAATCTATATATCGTAGATTTAGTAGTGAACTGTTATAATAGAAAACAAATATAAATATTGAATAATCAACTCCAGCTGAAACCAAGATTTCTTCTTGGCAATAAAAAACTGATATTCAAAAATCAACTCTAAATCTACTTACTAAAGTCGAATTTACAAAACTTCTGCTTGACGGGTGAAATTTCGATTAGGGGCACTGAACTATCCTGGAATTTCACTGCCTAATCTCAACTACAACCGTAAAGTGTTACAAAACAAGCTGCTTGGCTGAAATAGATGAGACTCAGGTACACACACATTGCTCTAAGGGTCATGAATTTCCTATTACAGCCACTATACTTGCTTACCCTATAATTTCACTGCTCACTCTCTTAACCTATAACTGTAACATTTTTAAAAGCAACACGACACTGTTTATTAACAAGCAACTGTTTATCGGCTGGAATTGGTTAAACTGAGGAATTCACACATTTTGAGTGTTATTAAAATTCTATTACAGCTGCGAAGCTTCGTTATCCTGGTATTTCACTGTCTATTCTCAACTATACGCCTATTGTCAACCTACAGCCTTAACACTTTACGAAGCAAGCTGCTTGGCTGAAATAGGTGAGACTCAGGGATACACAGACTTTGATGAAAGTGTTATTAATTTTCTATTGTAACTTTAAAGCTTGATTATACTGGAATTTCACTGCCTATTCTCAACCTACAGCCTTAACACTTTACAAAGCAAGCTGCTTGGCTGAAATAGGTGAGACTGAGGGATACACAGACTTTGAAGAAAGTGTTATTAATTTTCTATTGTAACTTTAAAGCTTGATTATACTGGAATTTGACTGCCTATTCTCAACTATACAACCGTAACAACTTAGCTACATGCTGAAATACTGAGATACACACATTCCTCAAAAATGTCAGAGAGGTTAAAGAGTAATCGTCTATCGTGGTATGGGCATGTAATGCGTAGGATTGAAGATCATATCCTAAGGACGGTGTTACACATGAATGTGGATGGTTATAAGGGTAGAGGAAGACCGAAAAAGAGATGGATGGACTGTGTGAAAGGGAGTAAATAACGGGATGACTGCGAACAGAGATGAATGGAAGAGAAAAACATTACGACGACCACAAATAAATGGGATAAGGAAGAAGATGATGATGATGACACATTGCTCAGTGTCATGAATTTCCCATTACAGTCCCTATACTTGCTTACCCTGTAATTTCACTGCCTAATCTGCACCCTACAACCGTAACATGTTACAAGCTGCTTGGCTGAAATAGGTGAGACTGAGGAATTCATTCACTTTGATCAAAGTGTTATTAATTTTTTAATATACCCTTCTTGAAAACCCCGTGCTGTAGTCTCTAGAAAACCTCGGCAGGTAGTTTCCACAATGTAAGTGTACGCGGGAGGAAGCTCCTCTAAACTGCACTGTTATATCATTACATAATATAAAACAAAGTCGCTGTCGCTGTCTGTCCGTCCCTATGTATGCTTAAATCTTTAAAACTACGCAACGGATTTTGAATGGGTTTCTTTTAAATAGATAGAGTGATTAAAGAGGAAGGTTTATATATATAATACATGTACCGCGCGAAGCCGGGGCGAGTATCTAGTGTACTAAATATGAGCTTTACGTTTCAACATATCTTAATGAAATTGTCTTTACTAAATTCGTAATATAAATATTTACAACCTAATTGTAATAAATAACCAAAATACATCAGTCTCTCGTGCGGAGTCCCCATATCGAAGTCCGCCGTTGTCCAACAGTGGGTCGGGCGATAGCGCTGCAACAAACATACAAACATTCAGAATAGATATAGTAGGTTAAAGAAAAATGGCACTATTCAAGAGGGGCCATCCATTAATCACGTGATCCTTGAAAAGGAGGGGGAGGGGTTTGACAAAAATCACGATATATCACAAGGGGGCCTCCCCCTTCTAGAGGTTCTAGTGAGACATCACGTGTATTTATTTTATGCCAATCAAAAACAATCTGCAACCAAAAATAAGATTATACTTTATACCTGTATTTAAAGATGATATTAAAAAAAATTAAGAATCTTCGTAAGCACTAAAAATACACGTTATGTTGAGTGGGGAGAGGGGCGGGGGTAGTTTTAAACCTGACCACGTATCACCAAGGGGTAGTGGTTAAAAAATGCTTAAAAAAGATCACGTCATTAATGGACGGTCCCAAATGTACATTTTTTACAAGACAAGCATTTAAAGTTTTTAAATTTATTCAAATTATTTTTTAATGTTTCAAATTTACACAGAAGTATTGTATATCATTTTAAAAGTATTTAGATAATGATTAAGACTGCGTGGTTAATTCAATTGACTTTTATAAAGGGAGCTACTTCATTCATTCATTCATAATTTAAGAGCTACGCTCTTGTCGGTGGAGCTCTTGCCACTTTCCGCTATATTCCATCATGCTCTTTAATTCTTAATTAAAAGGAGCTTCTAGCTTCTAATATTAAAAAATGACATTTTTATATTTAATCAACAATAGATATATAGATAAATTCTTTATTCAACAATTACAGCCACATGAGATACAGAAAAAACATTTTTACATACTATAA
The DNA here is from genome assembly GCF_030625045.1 of Achroia grisella. Taxonomy (NCBI): domain Eukaryota; kingdom Metazoa; phylum Arthropoda; class Insecta; order Lepidoptera; family Pyralidae; genus Achroia; species Achroia grisella. The sequence goes on from NW_026712739.1 coordinate 656,030, forward strand.
AATAAAGTCGAGGTCGCTGGCCGTCCGTCCCTATGTTTGATTAAATCTTTAAAACTACGCAACGGATTTTGAAGCGATTTTTTTTAATAGATAGAGTGATTCAAGATAAAGGTTTATATGTATGATACATGTACACCCGAGCGAAGTCGGGGCGAGTAGCTAGTAATAATAATAATAAGTTTATTTCATTAACCAATTTTCTTAGGCCGGGGCTGAGATCTCTTTGTAAGTATTGAATACTTGAAGATCACAGTTCTCTAGTGTTTTTATGATTATGCTAAAAGTTAGTTTCTACTGTTATAACTTAGATGTTCTAACTCGTAATAAACATGACTTGAGCTAGTTACCATGGCGTAACGCCTGGTAAATTTCCCCTGGAAACCATCGTGATAAATTCTTAGTGATTTGTCACGATGGGAATAAATCATTTTTTTAATTTGAATTTGAATTTGAATTTCATATTATATATATATTTTTAAAAGTAAATATAAGTATCCAATAATAATACAAAAGTCACATCAGATATATATATATATATATGGATGTGTGTTATATTTGAATTTGAATATGATATGTCATATGTACCGTCAGTTCGGAATGTATTCGAGGTGAGAAGAACTGGCAAGAACTAATAACCACATAGCTATCAATGTATCATGTCAGGTTGACGTCCACGCGTTTCCCCCTGGAAACCATCGTGATAAATTCATGGTGAATTTCTTACGATGTGCTAACTGACCTGACCTCATGCTCATCTAAATTTCCCCTGGAAACCATCGCGATAAATTCTTAGTGATTTGTCACGATGAGCTAACTGACCTGACCTCATGCTCATCTAAATTTCCCCTGGAAACCATCGCGATAAATTCTTAGTGAATTTGTCACGATGGGCTAACTGACCTGACCTCATGCTCATCTAAATTTCCCCTGGAAACCATCGCGATAAATTCTTAGTGAATTTGTCACGATGGGCTAACTGACCTGACCTCATGCTCATCTAAATTTCCCCTGGAAACCATCGCGATAAATTCTTAGTAATTTGTCACGATGGGCTAACTGACCTGACCTCATCTTATCATCCTCCACTGGTGCCTCACCAGCGTATACCATTAGCGCAGGCGGGTGCACCATTCCATTATCATCCATAAAAAAAAAGCCTAGTAAATTGCTGTGTGTGGCACAATGAGCTGACACCGCTACCGGGAACAGCAAACTACCAAGAATATTGACACCTAACTTATATAATTGATTGTTGTATGTAGGACAGTCTTGTTCGATCATTACACATAATTATACATTTGTACTTTGATAATTTTAATTAAATAAAATATATTTTTTTTAAAACGCAAATATCACCCGCCGTAACATAAGAAGCTACCTGGAATAAAACGTTTTTTTTTTTATTATTTCGAACATTTCTAATATTTTTGGGCGCATCTAGCCTTGAAAGCTTCACCGAACTATAGGGGGCGAGTAGAAATGACACTTAAAGCAGCAGAAGGACTTATAGAACGCATAATCATTTTAATAATAACATAATCGGACGAATATGCGAAAATAAAATGATAACCTCAAATCAATATTGAAATATTTGTGACGAGTGAAAATTGTATGATATGAAATGATCGGGAAGTTTCATTGTCGGTTCGATGACAGAATCATGCTCTCGCTCTTTCACTTGATTCATTCATTTGCTAACTCATCAACACTTCTATTATAACTTACCTAAACATAAACTGGTTGATTTGTATACCAGGCAGCGCCGATTTTAGTGCGCTGAGTGATTTGGATGGTAACATTCCCCATACGTCCAAGAACTGCATAGCTGGCATGTTGACTAACTTCCTGCAATTGTACATTTTACTTTTAATTAGCAAACTGCTACGTTTACATTCAGCCGCTTCGCCTGCCACTCGCGCTGCCGGAAATATTGCTGGGCGACAACTGAGCGAGAGGGCTGAATATATATATATATATATATAATAAACACACGCTGCCACTCGCGCACCAAAAACCAACAATCGAGGGAGCGCCGGCGCGGGTGGCAGCGCCAATGGCATGGGAAGTATCGTGTTTACACTCTCGCGCTGCACACTTCCCTGCCCACTGGGGCAGAGTGTATACGTATTATAACACCTTCTATCTTCAGGTTTACTCAAATAATACTTCTTATTATAATCCAATAGTTCGAATGTGTCGCCAATACAATGAAATTCTTGTCTCGAATAGAAATATAGATATTTTCCATTCAACGCTGGTCCAGTTCCGGAGACAATTAAATTTCCACCGTAAAGTGACAAATTATATTTAACATTAGGTATACCAATTTTCTTTTCTTTAATATGAATAAAATTCTGTTAACATGATAATTTATTGCATTACGTAGTTATATATCATTTTCTATTTAGTTTACTTTTTATTATTATATAACCTTATCTAATTACCTAGCGTATATTGAATGCGTCTATATAATTTAGCTCTTAGGCATACATAGTGTTGGATTACAATCCAGTTCTGTACCGAACTACACGCTCCTATTATATTATTATATTGACTGTAATCTGTTTTGTAAATAAATAAATAAGACATAGACACATAAAGGAAGAAAAGGTGGACTAAGCTGCAAGGAACTGGAAGTACCCATGGAAGTAGATAGTGGGGCAGGCCGGCTCTAGTACCTGTAAGGTACCTGACTAATAAGAAAAAAATTATCAACTACCTACCTGCCCAGGATTCGCAAGGGTGTACATTAGGGTGTCCCTTATTTTTCAAAGTTTTTATTTTTTAATGCATAGGTCTTAGTTTTGTTCATATGTTCCTAAAACACTCGAAAATACATTTTTATATAATTTGGAGAACGATAACCCGTGCCGACTTGCATCGAAACATGTTCATACAAATAACGCCGAACTAGTGGCGCGCACCCGTCGTATTTGCCATTTGTTTCAAGTAACTCTTGTGATTAACATATTGTTTTTATGTTTAAAAAAATGGCAGTGGAATTAAGAAGCTATAAAAAAAGTATTTTCTTAGTTGGTGACGTGAACCATCAAATAACTGTAGCAAAGTTACCGTCTAATCGTCAAGTTCTTGCAGTCCTCTTTTTTAACAAGTTAAATTTATTGCTAATGGAAGCGCAAATCTTGCCGTTCGAGAGTGTATTATATTCTGGGAAAAAGCTAGAATCCCTACCAGACCTGTGCCTAACTGTGTAAAAATACTTGTGGATCTTCACCGTGCTTGGAGTTACAAAAAAATTAAAAAAAAACGCCAGCTGTTTACAAGCGCTGTGAGGAGGACTTTCAAAATAATTTAGATAATTTATTCGATATAGCACACGCAAATGCTTCGGACTGGATAAAAATAGAAGAAGATAAAATATTTTTACAAAAACAAAGAGAACCAGGGCGTCTAGGATGTTTAGCGAGAGTAGATAAAAAGTTAGCCGAGAAAGAAAAAAGAACAAGACAGAGAAAATTAAAAGAAGAGAAAAAAAGACAAGATGTTCCAAAAGTTTATCGTCATCTTTAACTACACAAGATTTTATCGAAACGCAAGAAAATCCCAATCCCAATACCAGCTCTGATGAAAGCCTTAAGGAACCCTTGCCGTCAACATCTCAAATGGTAAGTTCTGTAACTACTTCAAAAAGAGGAAGGAAAGATTTCATCACTCCTAAGTTAGTTGCCACTTTAGATAGATGTCAATTAAGCATAAGGGACTCTGTCTATATACTTCAGGCTGTAGTAGAAGCCCTAGATCTCAGCTGTGATGAGTTCCCGATAAATAAATCGTCAAAGAAAAATATTAAAATAAGACCTTCTGGAGCAATGCATCAAGCTAGGTGGATGGCTAGAGCCATTTACTCTTTGAAAATATGTTTGTTGCAATCTCAATTCAAAATTAGCGCCAAGGATAAAAGAGCCCTTCAAGATATTTGTTTATTCATTGCAGTTATATATGTAAAACCATGGCTTGGATGTAGTCTGGTAGTCACGGCCCCAAATCAAGCTTTGCGCTTTTTAAAAAGTCTTAAGGAATATGAAACTGTTAATAAAGAGATCTCCAAAGCTGCCCTGAGCAAGTTTAGTCAACATTTTTGGTACTTGTAAGAAGAAATAGCTGTTTTATCACTCTTTGATGATGAAGTAGATGAACAAACTAAGACGAATATTGTAGCGAACTTACAAAGAGATAGTTTATATGATTCTGTAAAAAGATACAGTCCATCGAAAGAAGATATGTCTGATTATTTGTATGGTAAGTAGAAATACATAACATTTATTTTAGTATAGTTTTTTTTGTTATACATTTTAATTTAATTCGGTTTTATCGCGTTTATCATATTTTATATTTGGTTGGTCTAGACCTGACCTGACTGATAAATGTAATAATTAAACCGTATTAAGTTATTTAATTTAATAATTAAATAGTTTTATATCTTATATCCATCTTAATAAACTGATAATAATATATCTTGTATTTTGTTGCAGGAAAATCATTAAATGATTTTGTGTCTGTTAAGAGCACAAATTTATTTGCTCGTTTAAATATGGATACAGACTTCTTAAAGAAAACCGTTTCTGCATGGGACGAAGATGTAACCTATTTGCAGGCTAAAACAAGAGTTCTTTCTTTGAGGGCCGTGAATGATACAGCTGAAAGAGCTGTAAAACTTATGCAAGATTTCAATGGCTTAGTCACTGCAAAAGAATATCAAAAACAGTTTTTGCTGCGTACCTACAAGAGTTTTTGTGTACAAGAGCATAGAAATCTGTATCCAGACTAAAAAAGAGACCCTTAAAAGAAAATATTTGTGATGTTCATTTGATTAATAAATACTATATTCTAACTTTCTCTTTGATTATTATTATTAAACATTTTATTTCATTTTATTACACATACACAACGATAAGCGTTAAAGACAACGATTTTTAAAATATTCAAGGCTCTGTCGGCACGGGTTAATGTTGACATATAAAGATAAAATTTTGTATTTGATTAAGTTTAGGTAGTTTAAAAAGAATTAAGGGGTATGCATTTCGATATCTGAAAAAAAAAATTTTTCACCCATATAAGGGACACCCTAGTGTACATGTATTATATATATAAACCTTCCTCCAGAATCACTCATCATCATCATCATTGCAGCCCGGAAGACGTCCACAGCTGAACATAGGCTATAGAATCACTCTACCTATAAAAAATATTGCTTCGAAATCCGTTGCGTAGTTTTAAAGAGAGGTAAATAAACAAGGAGATAAAAAAAACCTTTATTTGCTATAAAATTATTCGTGTTAAGATCCGGTTAATAATTTAAATAATGTGTATTAAACACGAAAGTTTAAAATTAACTAGTTTTAATATTTAAGCATACATAGAGACAGACAGCGACAGAGACTTTTAGAAAGAAAAATATTTTATTCAGTGCAATGTAAAAAATACAATATAAACAACAAAGGAAAAAAAGAAGTTTTATACTATGTAATGATATTTTAATCTGCCAAATTAAGTTTTCTCTCATAAAATACAATAAAAATGTTGGTTGCTTACGTGAGCGCGTGTGGTAGAAGGTAGCAGCGACTGAGTGCGAGATGATGGAGACGAGGCAACCGCCTCAAGGTCTCCAGGGCTCCAGTGCCGAGGGCGGCGCAGTCCGACAGGTCCAACTCCAGCAGTCGCTCCCAACGATGCACCAGACGCGACAGCACTGGACAATTAATAATTATTTATTTATTTACTTCTTATTGCACCAGAAGTGTATTACAAAGAACATAAGTACATAATCTAAATATATATAACTCAAAGGTGACTGACATAGTGATCTATCAACGCACAGCCCAAACTACTGAACGGATCGGGCTGAAATTTGGCATGCAGGTAGATGTTATGACGTAGGCACCCGCTAAGAATAGATTTTGATTAATTCTACCCCTAAAGGGATAAAATAGGGGATGAAAATTTGTCAATTGTAAACCGATCGGGCTGAGACTTTGCATGCATAAAGCTACTATGACGTAGGCATCCTCTAAGAAAGGATTTTGATAAATTCCATCCCTAAGGGGATAATATAACGCGAGCGAAGCCGCGGGCAAAAGCTATAACTAATAAGGCACAAAAGGCGGTACGCGTAAGCAATCTCTTCCACACAACCTTTGGGTAGAGGAGAGAAGATAGAAAGTGGTAGATGGCGCAGGAATGGTCTAGAGAAATAAAGACATATTTATTTCTTTTATACAAATAAATTATAATTATATTTGTATTATACTACCTCTGCCCGCGGTTTTACCCACGTTAAATTGAAATAAAAAATATGGCTTGTATTATACTGATGCATAAGATGTAAAATTTCATCAAAATCCGTTCAATAGTTTTTTTGTGAGAGAGTAACAAACAAATTCCAAAAAAACATCAATATTCATAATATTAATACTAGATTTGAAGACAAACTTGCTGTCCCCAAGTATCGTTTAGAAAAAGTCAATAGGTACAAAAATTAAAATAAAATACCAAAGGATATATTGGAATTACCCTTAAAAAGTCAAAATCGGTCCACCCATTTCAGAGATTAGCCGGAACAAAAACACAGACAGACAGACAAAAATTGTAAAAAAAAATATTTTGGTGTATGTACCGTATTTATATTCATATGCATGTAGTAATAAACGGTTATTTCAATATTACAAACAGACACTCCAATTTATTTATATGTATAGATTATGCTATTGTCGCATTTTCTCAGCTCTTGCTGGTTCTTTCCACACTAACGGGCCGAAACCAAACAAGTTATTATTATTACGACGACCTCGGTGGTCTAACCGTCCAGTACACCGCTTTACGTCCGATGGTCGCGGGTTCGATTCCTCGCACGGCACAAACATTTGTATTCATGAGTATGATTGTTTGTATCAAAGGTCAAAATAACTGACATCGAGCTGTACGTCTTGTCACTAATGGCAGGCACAGAATACCAGCGCCGTGACAGTTAGCTGTCACGGCATATGCTGAGTGTCAGCCATGTTGCCAACCATATGTAGAAATAATATAAGATGAATTATTGTAATTGTTCTAAGTGTGTATGTATGTATGTATATATGTATATGAGTGTCTATGTGCATATGTGTATGTATATATAATAATGGTTGACAATAAATGTTTTTCTTTCTTATCGGTCTGGGTGTTTTCTATGTATAATATGTATGTATTTACAAAAAAAAATATCTATGTATTTGTATCAGTTATCTAGTACCCACAACACAAGCTTTAGCTAGCTTAACTTGGGTCTAGATGGCGCTGTGTGAATTGTCCTGCGATTATTATTTTACTCACTATTATCGGAGAGTACCCTAGCGCCAGCGATACTGAGTCGTTGTAACCTCGGTAAAACGGGTCTTTCTGGTTCCTTTTGGACGTCCTCTCCTGGGGAACCCTCGGGTGCCTCCTCCTCTTCAGGGCCCACCAGCGCTGTCAGCGCGGAGGTACTCAAACCACACCAGGAAAGATTTAATGATAGTAAACTGTAAATAGAAATAATATTTGTTAAGGCATAAGATCTATCATTAGTTTATTATCATTATCTATTAGTTTTATTTGACGGCGTCGATGGTCTAGCGGTTTAGCACACTGCTTTACGGTCTATGGTCGCAGGTCGATTCCCCGCACGGTACAAACAATTATATTTATGAGGTTGATTGTTCGTATCGGTCTGGGTGTTTTCTATGTCTTGGGTTATTATTTATTTTAACACAATTTTTGTCAATGTCATGTTTTCAACAGACAGACAAAATTTGTAAAAAATGTTATTTTGGTGTATGCACCATATTTATATTCATATGCATGTGGTAAAAAACGGTTTCAATATTACAAACAGACACTCCAATTTTATTTATATGTATAGATATTATAATAATAATAACCCTGGACACTTCACACAGCGACACCAAGTAACCGCTGGACCACAGAGTCCGTCAAATATACATAAACAACTGAGTTTAAGTTACTAACTTGTGACATCCCTCCAGTATGGACGTGAGTCCACCGGCTGTGACTCCTTGCGCCATTGTCAAGTTCAGAGTTTCCAAGTTATTACATTTGCCTGAAATATAAACAAAGCGAGACCTCTATAATTCAATTCAAATTCAAAAACGAATTCATGCAAAACATTATAGGTCTATTACAGACTTTTATGATTTCGGCAATTAAATAGAAAAATGACCGGGCCGGGAATTGGGCCGGGTCGATGTGCTCCCAAATATGGTTGAGTACAATGATGGCTGGCTCATACGTCATACTCGTGAACGGGTGCTGCTTGTGGGGACTGGTCTGTTCAGGTTATGAACACTGATTAAATTTTTTGTTCTTTGCGATAGCATATGCTGGTGATCACTCTATTCTCCCAAATTTGAATTTTAAAAACTATATTTATTATAAACATGTTCCACTATTATTTGAAAAAAATACGAGCTGAGTTTCTTGTCAGTTCTTCTCATCTCGATATCATTCCGAACTGACGGTAGATTTGACATATCATAAGAGTCTGTAATAGACCTACATGAATAAAGATATTTTGAATTTGAATTTGAATTTGACCTTTTTCTAAATTAGAATCTAGAATTGGCTCCTTTTATATAATTCAAATAAATTAACCACGCCATTTTAATCATTATCTAAATATTTTTAAAATTATATATAATATTTCTGTGTAAATTTAAAACTTTAAAGAGAAAAATAATTTAATAAATCAAAAAAAAAGTTTAAAGAACTGACAAGAAACTCAGTTCGTATTCTTTGCAAACAAATGTTGTACATATCTGCAATAATACAGATTCATTTAAATTCAAATTTGGGAGAATAGAGTAACCGCCAGCATATGCTATTGCAAAAGCAAATTGTTAACTATCGTGTGACGCACCATTAATTAAAAAAATGGTAAAGTCAATAATCATGTAACCTGAAACGGAACGTCAGAGGCCAGAGCCAAAGTAATCTATGTGACATTGACAAGTGGATGACGGAATTGAACGTAAGCAGCGGGAGTTTTGGAGCGAAAGTGTTTATATTATTATAAAAACAAATAAGAGATAGGTAATTGTGAATATTGTAGGCATTGAGGTGTTTCTCTCCCTGACTAACCGGCATTACGCCTAAGTCGTCAGGATACTAGTGATTTTAAAAGTTCAGAAGCGGTACCAATCCCGCCTACAAATTCGACCGTAAGGTAATTCTGACTAGAAGTTGTGGTAAGTGAATTTACGTTAATAACACGCATACCATTAAACGCAGTATCTCACTTGTTTTATTGAACTTTTGGATGAATTGCTTTCTACATATTAAATAGATTTAGTATGTACGATAACTTGCGAGAGTAATGACATGACATGTAGCACGATATTGAGGTATACAATATACCTAAGAAAGAAGTATTATGAATACATTAAGTATAAAACAACATGGATATCTAATTAGTTTAAAATACAGAGTAACTATTGTTATGTTATTAATGCCTATGATAGAGTATGATAGGATATCAACAGATTAGAAACAGTTACATTAACTATGTTGACATACAGGTTGAACATGAGAACACATACCATGTTATACATATAAACAGTGTAATGGTATTGCTGAGTTTGTTGCTAATTCACATTAAATTAGTCAAACTTACTGTTCAGTTTTGTGTGTTTGTTCTATGTGAATTGAATTGAAGAATTGTTATTATTTCTTTACATAGGTACACATATATGTTTGATGATCCCATTTCAGATAAATGACAATCACAGGCATAGTCCAGGTATATGTCTTGATTGTGGTTATATTCCCAAATTGAGATACTGTCATATATATATTATATTGGTTGATACTTTGATATGTGTTTATTAATGAATTAATAAAGCATATTAATATAGATAGACACAGTATATTGTTGACATAAACTGATACAAGCTACATAACATGTTATATTTCATAATATTACATATTAAAGACATTTTAGATGCTATCTCATGATTAGCTGTGAAGCTCTCAGTGAAAATAGTACTTAACTCTGATAGTACAATTATTATATTTATTTCTTGCTGTGTTTTGAATTGTATATATATATATAATGTATATATATATAGCAGTGGCTAACAATTGGTAGTAAACTCTAATGTTAAAAACCGAATAACTGTAAACTATTATTATTAATAGTTCCTTATTTAATTATTAATTAGTATAAAATCCAATTGAGATCTATTAGGATCCTCAAGGTTATCATAATCATATGATATTGATTATTAATGTGTTGAAAAAGCACCTAGAGATGATATCCAATTCCTCAAAGGTGTCATATTATGCTGGAATTATATATTATATGTATGCTCATATTGAATGTATTATATGTTTGAGCAATTGGTTCACTTCTTTGATGCTTCTCTTGAAATTCATTAGAATGGCCCTTAGCAGCCATTGTTGATCAATAAAGGTACTTAAAGGTCCTGTGCAGGTACCTGTAGCTATGTACATTTGTCATTTGAGACAATGTTTAGTAAGTGATTGTTGGAATTTATAAGCACCCAATTAATATGTGACATGTTAGAAAGTGATAGATTACAGGTAAGACTATTCTTACATGGTTCAGTTTTGTAAACTATGAAGTTGTCTTTTAACCTAAAGAAAGGCTTTTGGTAAAGCCAGAAATGGATGTTGTTGGGTCTTGATTGTACAAAAGACCTGTTGACTTTAGTTTAGTTTTATAATTTATGAAGTTGACTTTTAACCTAAAGAAAAGCTTTTGGTAAAGCCAGAAATGAATGTTGTTGGCTCTTGATTGTATTATTGATTGTACAAGAAACCTGTTGAATTTTCTAAACAATACTTGAGCAACAAGTTTGTCTTTAAATTTACTATTAGTGTTATGAATATGAATAAAAGTTTTTGGAAATAAGTTAATATTTGTGTACATACAGAATGTTTGGATATATATATTGAGTCGCAACAGTGAGAGTATTTGCCTTTTGATGAGTTATAACTCTCCATACAGTAAATTGCACAAAATGTCATGATTTTATAATATGAATATGTACAACATAAGACAATTGTTATCACAATAATGAAAATAGACTATTGTAATATATTGCAATGTATTGCTATATTGTCCAATCTTGTGTACTGCATAAGCTAATGAACTGAAGATTTGCTGCAAGGATCTGAGCTTAAGTTATCCATTGAGTTTTATTATTTAGTGTCATTTGTAGAATGACAGTACTAAGAAACTATAAAGTGGACAGATTCATTGTTAAATCTGTATTGGAATTGAAATGTCAACCAAGGAGGAAATCATAATTGTTTAAATTCAAATTGTATTATATATTTGTGAAGTACAGATAATAAAAAAAAAAATAGAATATATAGAATATATTATTGAATATTAATATAAATAAATGTATATCAGAAGATGATAATAACTGATTTAAAGCATTCATGAGTTAATAATGAACTCATCTTGAAGTTAGCACATGGATTGTGTCAAACAGTGTGGTCTAGAATTGTGAAATTTGGATAATAAACTTTATAATTCAGATATTATGGCAGGAAAATGGAAATAAATGAGTGCATAGCACTCTTTTGTTGTATATAGGTATGGACAGATGGGAGAGAATTAAGTGAATACATGTAAACTGTGATATGGTGAAATAGAGGAGAAAGGAAAAATTGGATACTATTTTTAAATGGTTTATGTAACTTACCTTTTATGTATTTGTATACTACAGGATTATAAAATATTTTATGATTTGACTAATGAAGTTTCTGTATATTAATTAGTTATTATTAAATAGTCTCTGTGGGAGGCAATGTTAAGATATTCAAAGTACATAAGCTTTAAAATTATTATAGAGGAAAATTATGAGACACAGACAGACAAGATTGTTAGGAAAGTAAAGAGATATGGATATTCTAGAAAACTTTGCTGATGACCTTGGTAATGTGGTTATTAATAGGCTGCATAACTTTCCATGCATGGAAATTCGTTCCCATTCTATACAACCGTTACATATTTATGAGAATTCCTGATTGTTGGTGTTTTATGCTATGCCTTTATAAGCATGTGGTTTGTTTTATTTAATATAACTTTGTTACCAAAGAGGATGAGACTGAAGTTAGTCAGTTTTATGAAGATAGCACTCCTATACTGTGCCACACTTCCAATTATCTTCTGTAAATCTACTGTACTGTAGAGGACAGTGCATGGCGATTTCGGTATAGCTATGACAGGAATATATAAGTAAAAAAAAAAAAAAGAAGAATAGGAAAAATCCTCAATATCTTGTGAACACAAGTTAATCACTGCAAATGTAACTTAGATTGAAAGTGAGATGTTGGTATCCGTTGGGATGAACAGTGATTCACAAGCACAGTATCAGTATAATTTATAGAAAAAAAAAAATATATAAATAGCAATGATTCAAAAGAAGATTGTATCATATGTACAGGTATAAATACATATAGTAATGCCTATTTAACATTTAAATAGTATTGTGATTGATTGGATTGTATGACGCCATATAATGAAATGAAAAATTTATAAGCCAAGAGACCAGTGATAGCCAAAGAATATATATATATAAGAAAATGGCAGAGACGACAGACAAAAGAAAATTAGGACAGCAAAAAAAAAAGATAAGCAGATGACATAAGAAAAAAAAAAAGGAAACAGCAGGAAAAGACTGGATGCAAACTTCCATAGGGAGAGACGTGGATAGTCAGTATGGACGAGCTGGTTTATGAATATGGATACTGGCGCAATTTATGAGATTTTTATATGGTTTACTGATGGATAATAAACTACTTTATGAATAGCATATATGTAGAATGGAAAATAAATACTGCATGGTCTAAGTTGTAAGTTTTACATGTTATAGAGAAGTATTTGTTGAGAAAATGTTTGCGAGCTGAGCCATTGTTGTTTAATTATAATGGTATTATAGTGAATACAAATTTAAGAAGCACAGGTAGTTAAAAGAAAAAAAAACAAAAGGACAATTGATTGTTGTTAAATGTATGAGCATTAAAGTTTTGAAAAGTGTACATGGGTATACTAGATTTAAGTTGAAAGGATCCTATTGAACCTATAACTGTTTTAAGAGACCTTTATATCAAATGCAAATAAAATGAGAGAGAATATAAGTTGTGGAAGTAAGGCTATATCTGTCAATTTAATCCCAGGAATATATAAGAAAAGTTACTAGAGGATATAAATGAAAGTTAAGATATAAGAAAGTTAAATATTGTTAAGGATTACAGTTTACAGTTATAAATTACTGTTGTAGATGGTTTTGCCAATTTTATTAATTTCTAGTTAACCTTTGTTAAATCTTGAGATATTGTATCTATTAAGATTTTAATTGATTAAAAAAAAAAAAAAGAGAATAATCGAAGCGTATAATGCTAAATTAACGAGCATGTAAGAATTGTTGGTATACATGTTGACTCAATTGACTTGAATATGAGATTGGATGTGTTGTATTTAGACCATTGTAACTTTTGACATAATTGTTGAGTTGAAGTAAAATAAAAGTGTTAACTAAGGCTTTTAATAGTGAACTCATCAACATATAAGAATTGATGTTGTCACTTGCATAGCATACGAGAACGGATGTATTAAATAAGTGAGGGTGTTTTAATGTTGAATTGTACAAAATTACAGGTGTAGAGATATTGGAAGTTTATAATAATAACGGTGATGTTGTTTTCAAATATTTGGTTGATATTCATCAGATAAATAAGATTGAATTAAATTTAAAGCGTTGTCTTTGACGACGACGGAAGTTAAAATTTTTATAAGTAATGATCAACGCAATCAAATGCTGGGCATTTGATTCCATAGATTAGTCTGAGCACCTATATGCACTTGTATGTGTGGCTGAACGCCCTTTGGAGAAATCGGATTGACTATTGTACTAACTAAATAGTTTAAATTGAAATTAATCCTTTCAGAACTGATTTTATGTGTCTGGAATTTAAATATAACTAATGGCTTGATAACATGGTCTGCTAGTAAGCAGAAAGTTACAGCCGAATACGCAGAATATTTTAGAAAATGTGTTGTAATTAATGGGAAATTAGAAGAGGTGCTAATTTATAGAACCCAGACACCGTATACAGACACTTTAGAAATATTATGAATAAAGCGCTCGAGGTGTACAAGATAGTTACACTGCAAGATTGTAGTAAGGACGATCACAAGGTAAAATTTGATACACCTCGATGGAAAATAGTCGGTAAATATACGCGGTGAAGAGTTGTACATGAACGAATAGATCTGAAAGATTAAGGAATGCTAGTGATACAATGATGAGTTACAATCGATGACAAGCTGAATTATGAGCAAAATGGCTAATAGAACGGGCGGTTGATATGACAATGAAAAATATTTGCAATACTTCGATGAAATTATGAGATTAATATAATAATCATATGACTATGAATACGATTTATGGATTTTAAGGTAAATGATGGTGAGTTAGGTTTGATGATATACTGGTGTGATGATTGCGCTGAGATCGCGGCTAATGGTTCCGTATACGGTAGTTCACGGAGAAAATGGGGATCCGCGTGTGCTCAATGCGACGTACAACGAACGACTCGCTTTTTGTTGATGCTACTCAAGATTTGGTAGATAATAATAGGAGTAGGGTATGTGGTAGTAATATATTGCAAGTTCGTTCAGAAATTGATAGATATATATCAACCAGATATATAATTCGAATTTGGTACATAATTAAATTGAATTAACTTATGATTAAATGTTATAAAGTCCTTTAAAGCGTTGGAGAAATAGTAAAATGGATCCAGGAAATCCAGTTCTTAAAGAAATGTAATAGAATAAAAAGTAATAGTAAAATTTGATGAGAGTGCATATAACCCATAGTTGAGTTGCAATGTAGAGCACTTGAGGCTGAAGAAAAAATAGCATAGTACCATAAAGAATATGACTAGTTGGAGGCCGTAACTCCTTGCGTGCGCAAGCGGTGAATGCCTCATTGAAAAAATGACCAGTTGTTAAATATTTGATGTGTTTCAGTTGGAGACCGTAGTTCCTTGAGGCGGCAAGCGGTGGCTGAGTCTAATGAGAATCTGACCAGTTTGAGGCCGTAGCTCCTTGTGTGGGCAAGCGGTGGCTGAGTCTAATGAGAATTTGACCAGTTTGAGGCCGTAGCTCCTTGTGCGGGCAAGCGGTGGCTGAGTCTAATAAAATCCAGATCTGTTGAGACCGTAGCTCATAGTGGGCAAGCGGTGGCATTTTTTTAATGTTTTGTTTTAACAGGTATTTCACTAATTAGCTAGGCAGCCGTGTTTGCAGAGATGCTGACTAGTACCTGGTGTGAAAAATTAAGTGATACAACTTAAGGCGGAAAAATATAACAAAGACTGAATTCATGATGTTGAAATGTAATGTGTAGTTGTCAGTGGCAACTTTCATATTTTAAGTATGTAAATTATCTCAAACTAAATTTTATATGATTTTAATTTTATTATATTACCCGATGTTAACTGTTATGATAATATCGAATGAGGCCCTTCGATAACGTTGGATGGCCGAAGTGGCTACGAATACCATCGATTAAATATAAAATGAATAGTAGGCTTACTAAACTCACGTTCGTTTAACGAAAGTTGGTAATTCGTTTTATGGAGATTGCGCAGGGTTTTGCAACGGACTCCCGGAGTCTGTACTCAATTTGCCAGAAAAAGAAATCAAATGTGTCATAAAATATTTTCTTTGTAAAAAAAAAAAAAAAAAGGCTTATTATAAAATTGAAGAATTTATAAATGTCATCATTTATAAATCAGTGTTTTTTAGAAAATATCTAACTTGAAATTCATAGCGCTGTCAATGTTGTCTGATTGAACGGAGATTAAGTGCGTAGCGGTTTTTATGTTGATTGCCGCATGCCTAATCCTTGTTGTTAATTAAATATAAGTAAATCAATATTTATTTAAAGGAGCAACACACAGGTTTCTTGTTTATTCTTCTTGTGATGAAACTGCGTTCCGAATGAGCGATAGATTCAAAAAACTTTACTACTCAAGGGTGCTTCTGTTGAGTTTGTTTGAATAAAGATTATTTCTATTTCACATTAATCTGGAACAGTGGGTTTTGGTTTATGTTAAACTGGTGTTGTAAAGAAAATTGAGATCAGTATCTACAATCATTTATAGTCCCCTAAATGTACAGGGTTCAAAGGGTGCAATAGATTACTTGACCAGTGAGCTGATGGTATTATTAAGTAAATCATAACTGAAATTCAATGAATTATGTTATATTAAAATAATTCTCTGGTAAATCAAGAGTATCGTCGAAGTAAAATAGTAGTAGTAGTATTGAGGGTATTAGAACCACTTGAATAATATTGACCTGTTATTTTCTATTGGTTAGGTGAAGGCAGGCAGCGATTTTGTTCTAATTTTATGTCACGAGAATATTACTTTCCCTTTATATTTTTTTCTCTATATATGTAGGTAATTAAGTTTTACCTTTTGTAATGTGATATGTTAAATTTATCCGTTAAAATATTCATGACGAAAAATGTCAAGTTCTATTTTGGAGGTATAAAAAAAAAATGCAATGTTCATAAGATCGGAAACTTACATTGTGATGGTGATATGTTACAGTCTGACTCATAGAAGTCAATCACCGCCAAATAATTGTTTGTTACTCTAAAAGGTTGTTCATGTTTTTGGGTGATTTGGATTATGTAAATTAATATATGTTATGTTATATTTTGTGCATTTCTGAATGCATGCCGAAACTTAGCTCTGTTAGTATTGATTTTAGATTGTAAACCTTTGACAGTATACTAAGATAAGATAGTCAATGTTATGAAAGTAATGTGTATCTTTAGTTTATTTAATTTAGTATTTGTTATATGATCCTGTAGACACTATATCCTTTGATAAGCATGACTACGCTCATCAGTTACCTATGTGTCTGGGCCAGACACTATTGCAGGATGGCCGACTGTTAACTATCGTGTGACGCACCATTAATTAAAAAAATGGTAAAGTCAATAATCATGTAACCTGAAACGGAACGTCAGAGGCCAGAGCCAAAGTAATCTATGTGACATTGACAAGTGGATGACGGAATTGAACGTAAGCAGCGGGAGTTTTGGAGCGAAAGTGTTTATATTATTATAAAAACAAATAAGAGATGGGTAATTGTGAATATTGTAGGCATTGAGGTGTTTCTCTCCCTGACTAACCGGCATTACGCCTAAGTCGTCAGGATACTAGTGATTTTAAAAAAATAGTCTAATCAGTGTTCGTAACCCGAACAGACCAGTCCCCACAAGCAGCTTCCATTCACGAGTATGAGGGATGCGCCATCATTGCACTCAACCATATTAGAGGGAGCACATTGACCCACCCATGGGCCACCATGCGGCCACAAGTTTGACCTTAACACGTTGAAGACCGCATTGAGTGAGAAATAAGATTTCTCACATAGGGACCGTGTTTTTTTTTATTGTCAATTACGTATATTATTTTTTAAATATGTTTTTAGTGTACAATAATTTGAGGTAGACATTATTTAACATCTAGATTTATTTTAAAGTGCCCACAGATGATTACCTGGCCCCGATGTGTAAATTTACTTTCGTTACGGAGTGACCCACAGGTGGGCATGTAGTCTTTAACATTAAACATTGCTTTCTTGATTTAATTGATTTTAGAAATATGAAAGCGTAGCGGTTTTTGTATTGATTGCCGCATGCTTTCTTATGTAAAATGTGAATACTATAACTATCAGATGGCAATTGTAAGTAGGTTTGATGTAGTTTAGTGTTTTGAGTAGTCATGCTCACTAAAATGTCCAGACATGTGGCGGCGTGGTGGGCCGGGTCATTGGGCTCCCTAAAATATGGTCGAGCGCAGTGTTGGCTGGCTCATCCGTCATACTCGTGAACGAGTGCTGCTTGTAGGGACTGGTCTGCTCTTATCACTACGACTGATTTAATCTTATTGTGTTTTTATATTTGAGCCTAAATAAATTAGTTGGTATAATGTAGGTTGGTAGTTTGTATTCACACGTTTCGACTTGTAAAATGTAACTTGCAAGGATTGTTTAAAAGAGCAACACACAAGTTTCTTGCTTATTCTTCTTGTGATGAGACAGCTTTCCGAATAAGCGGTAGATTTAAAAAAATTTTGACTATTCAAAAGTGCTTAAATTAAGTTTATTTGAATAAATGATTTTCTATTCTATTCTAAAGTCAACAATAACTTTTACTTTTTTTATTATTACACAGATATATTACTATTACTAACTTAATATACTTATTTCATACTAAATTATCAATTAAGATAATTAAATTATCTTATATTCTTTACTAGCTGTTCCTGCGACTTCGTCCGCGTGGAATTTAACTTTATTTTTCTAAAATAAAAGTAGCCTAAGTTACTCCTTATTACATCAGCTCGGTCAGTCAAAATCGGTCCAGGCATTTCAAAGATTAGCCGGAACAAACAGACAGTCAAAAATTATAAAAAATGTTATTTTGGTATATGTACCGTATATATATATACATATATATTCATATGCATGTAGTAAAAAACGATTATTTCAATATTACATACAGACACTCCAATTTTATTTATATGTACAGGTAACGAAGCTCTTACAATAAATAACATTTTTATGACTCACCGATAAAAGCGCAGGTTTCATCCCTAAGCTGGACGTTCTCCAGGGACAGTTTCTTCAGGCCTGGACAGCAGGCCAGTAGACTGTCTAATGTGTCTAAATCTATCGTACATATACTTAGATCTAAATACTGTATGCGAGACGGGAATGGAGTGCTTGTGTGCCACTCGCCTATCTGTAAACAAAATTAAAAAATCTTATTAATATATATAACTCAAAGGTTTTTTTAAATTTAGGGATTTTTGTACCATCTAAGTACATGTCAGTCCCATTGTACCCTAAAACCAATAACTCAAAGGTGACTGAGATAGTGATCTATCAACGCACAGCCCAAACCACTGGACGAATCGGGCTGAAATTTGGCATGCAGGTACATGTTATGACGTAGGCATCCGCTAAGAAAGGATTTTAATTAATTAATTAAATTAATTAAAGGGGATAAAATGGGGATGAAAGTTTGTATGAAACTTTGTCAATTTTAAACCAATCGGGCTGAGACTTTGCATGTATAAAGCTACTACGTATGACGTAGGCATCCCCTAAGAAAGGATAAGGAGAAAAAATATATGTTAAGTGGAGGTTTAAAGGTATAATAATAATCTCAAGACAATTCACACAACGCCATCTAGTCCCAAGATAAGCTTGTGTTATGGGTACTAGATAACTGATATAAATAGTTTAGTATTACTGATATACATAGTTTTTTTTCGTAAATACATACATATTATACATAGAAAACACCCAGACCGATACAAACAATCACACTTATACATATAAATAATTGCACTATGCGAGGAATCGAACCGACGACAATCGAAAGTAAGCACCCAGACCAATACAAACAATCATACTCATGAATACAAATGCTTGCACCGTGTGAGGATTCGAACCCGCGACCATCGGAAGTAAGGCGGCATGCTAAACCTCTGGACCACCGAGGCCGTCATAATAATAATAAAAAAATAAAAGAGCTATTGACTTTTATTAAACAACTAGATTTTGCCCGCGGCTTCGCTCGCGTTAATTTATCCCCTTAGTGGTGGAATTTATCAAATTCCGTTCTTAGGGAATGCCTACGTCATAGTAGATTTATGCATGCAAAGTCTCAGCCCGATCGGTTTAAAAATGACAGTTTTATACAAACTTTCATTCCCTATGAATCCCCATGGGGGTAGAATTTTTTTATTATTATTATTATTTTTTTTTTCTCTTTTCTTATCTGCAATCAGTCCCGGAACTATGAGCAGATTTTTTGGGTGTGGGATCTAAGAATGGAGTGTCCACCCCAGCGGGCGAATCTACTCCTTAAGCATACTGCAAACATTACACAATGTCGCTTCTTTTTAGTCGCTTGGGGTAAAGTATTTGTAGTAATTGAGCAGCCAGTTGATTCGGGTGGTCACATAGTCGCTTTTTATATCTTTCTTTACAATTGAGGATCTCCTCCTTTACTGTCAGTACGCCAAGTTCCTTGTGAATTTCGTTGTTGGTGATGTACCAAGGGACACCCGATACTGTTCTCAGTATCATACTTTGGGCCCTTTGAATGATGTTGATATTTGACTTTGACGCACTTCCCCAAAGTTGTAAGCCGTATGTCCATACATTTTTATTATTAATGCATAAACCTATGTATGAAAATGATATACAAATTAGTACTCACCTCTGAACTAGCTAGCCTAACTACAATGGGTTTTCTTGCCAGTATTCTGCCTATTGCGTCCTTGGATAATGTTTTGTTGCCTAAATCCAACCGTTGCCATAGTGTTTCATCACACGCTACTCTATGCCACCTGGAAGTAAAAAGTTAGTGGCATTACAATTGTAATATTAAATTGGATATTAAAAAAATCGGTTCAGTTTCTTGCCAATTCTCAATTGAATCTGTATACTAAATAGGACGGTAGGGAAAAAAACAATACAAAAAATTTTTGCTAAAATGTCCTACATGAATAAATTATTTTTGATTTGATTACCTATAACAAGCTTACTTTGGGCTAAATGAAAAAAAATATATAAATTACTAGCTGACCCGGCAAACGTTGTTTTGCCATATGAATTAAAATCGCTATTACAAAATTGGGGTTGACCTTAGAAGGATGAAAATTTAGGGTTGTATGTATTTTTCAGTCCTAAATAATAATAAAATATGTCGAGAAATTAAAAAAAAAATTCGCTCGCATTGAATCCATCAAATAAGTATCGAAATCAGTATACTATGTTCATTCTAATACCTCCAAGAACAAGTGTACAAAATTTCATCAAAATCGGTTTAGTAGTTTTTGCGTCAAAGTGACTACTTTCACATTTATAACATTAGTATGGATGTACACCTGTGCGAAGCATGGGTGGGTAACTAGTTCGAGAATGAGAAGCAGTACCTCTTGCAGACTAGCATACAGTTGGCCAGGGTCCTCTTCGGCAGCCACTTGAAGACGCTCAGTATCATCTCATCTGACAGCATCCGGAAGGAGTCGCCGCCCGTCGGTTCACACTTACTCCTCCTGCTAATTATCATCTCTTCTTCTAATCCTAATGCTGAAAGAAGAGAACTTTCTATTACACTTCAGAGTTAATCCTGGAGTATAATTGCTCTGAACTTAGTCTTAAGTAAACCAAGGGATTTGGGGGAGGGGATGTTAGTAATATGGACTAATTTTTTTTGTGGATGATAATGGAATGGTGCACCCGCCTGCGCTAACGGTTTACGCTGGCGGGGCACCAGTGGAGATTGATAAGAACATGAGGTCAGGTCAGTTAGCACATCGTGACAAATTCACCAGGAATTTAACACGATGGATTCCAGGGGGTACCGCGTGGAGGTCGACCTGACATGTTACATTGCTAGCAATGGGGTTATCAATCCCCATTACTAACAATCCCTTTCCCCCCCAATATGGACTAATTCAAAATTCAAATTCAAAACATCTTTATTCATGTAGGTATATTCCAGACTCTTATGGTCTATTTACCAAACTGGACGGTAGGAAAAAAAAATTATAATGTAAAAACTTGACGTTCATAAGCGGCTATAATGTCCTACATGAATAAATGATTTTTTTAATTTGAATTTGAATTTCATATTATATATATTTTTTTAGCTTTTTAATTTTAGGTTCTTTGTTATTAGGTTATGTAAATACTAGTAATAAATATATTTTTAAAAGTAAATATAAGTATCCAATAATAATACAAAAGTCACATCAGATATATATATATATATATGGATGTGTGTCATATTTGAATTTGAATATGATATGTCAAATGTACCGTCAGTTCGGAAAGTATTCGAAATAAGAAGAACTGACAAGAACTAATAACCACATAGCTATCAATGTATCATGTCAGGTTGACCTCCACGCGTTTCCCCCTGGAAACCATCGTGATAAATTCATGGTGAATTTGTTACGATGTGCTAACTGACCTGACCTCATGTTCATCTTATCATCCTCCACTGGTGCCCCGCCGCCAGTGTAAACCGTTAGCGCAGGCGGGTGCACCATTACATTATCATCAATAAATAAGAAGAAAAAACAAGGTATTATATATTACCTAATTACTAAACGATTACTTGAATGACGAGCGTGCATGGCAATATGAACAACTATTGCCATGCACGCTCGTCATTCAAGTACACGGGATTTTCATTTAATGTTAGACATAGACACCCATATAAATAATGTATATTTATATGGGTGTCTATGTCTAACATTAAATGACCATCATGTAAATAAACTGGCTTTTAAAAAAAAGTAATTCAATTGAGTTTCTTGCCAGTTCTTCTCAATTGGATCTATATATCGAACTGTATGGTAGGGAAAAAATTAAAATTATAATATAAAAAACTTGACGTACATAAGCGGATGAATTTGTCCTACATGAATAAATTAATTTTGTATTTGAATTACTATCCATAATATAGTTATGGAAAGGTTTAAATTCTTGTGCCTACACTTGTAATTTTCTGTCGTCACTTGAGACCCTTCCATTACTTTACGTCTCCACTAACATATATTTAAGTTAAGTGTAAAATCAGTCTACGTCCCGACTCCGCGTCGACTGGACGCGTTACTAATAAACCATGTAGCACACTGCCAATAAACTTAATAATCTATACATATAAATAAAATTGGAGTGTCTGTTTGTAATATTGAAATAACCGTTTTTTACTACATGCATATGAATATAAATAAGGAACATATTCCAAAAAAACACTTTAAAATTTTTGTTTGTCTGTCTGTCGTTCTGTTTGTTCCGGCTAATCTCTGAAACGGCTGAGCCGATTTTAACGGGACTTTTTTTGGCAGGTAGCTGATGGAATAGGGAGTAACTTAGGCTACTTTTATTTCAGAAAAATAAAGTTAAATTCCACGCGGACGAAGTCGCGGGTACAGCTAGTGTCTAATAAATAGTGCAATCATTTTACTGGTACACTCACTACCTACATACTATAATAAATAATATATTATGTGGCGACACCTCATCACATCATATATAACGATACAGTGATGAGGATACCACCGCGGTACATTCTAAACACTTAACATAATAATATGAAGAGATCAACTAACAAGAGCACGGACTATTTATCTCTGGATAAAAAGAAGTCCTGGAGCATGTTTTTTTTTCCGGACTACTCTAATGCTGGCCGCAGCTGGCCTTTACAGCTTCATCGGACGATAGGGGGCGAGTGCAGATGGCACTCCAAACCGAAGGAAGGACTTATGGAGCGGCTGAAGGCCAACTCCAGTCTGACAGATACGACTTTAATCTGACACCGCTAGGGGTTCGAACCTCGGCTCAGGCAGTCGTAATTTCATAATAAATAAAAGTAGCCTAAGTTACTCCTTATTACATCAGCTACCTGCCAATAAAAGTCCCGTCAAAATCGGTCCAGCCATTTCAGAGATTAGCCGGAACAAACAGACAGACAGACAAAAATTGTAAAAAATGTTATTTGGTGTATGTACCGTATTTATTTCATATGCATGTAGTAATAAACGGTTATTACATGCATATGAAATAAATACGGTACATACATTATAATATTGTATAAACAGACACTTCAATTTTATTTATATGTATATTAATAATTAACTTACGTATAAATCTACCAGACTTCTTCCCACCAGTGGCACTACCGGCACCGAACCCCACGCTGTGCGGTATATCACAGTACTTGGCCGACACTGACTGAGCTAGTGGCGTCTCTTCATCAATCAGGAACTCGTCTAACAATGAGGTTTCCAAGTCTGTCTGCTGTAGAGGTTTTACTGAAAGCAAATCATATTTTTTTCTTTATTTATTTATGCAAATTCAAAATATCTTCATTCATGTAGGTCTATTACAGACTCTTATGATATGTCAAATCTACCGTCACTTCGGAGTGATTTCGAGATGAGAAGAACTGACAAGAAACTCAGTGGAACTTCTGGAACGAGATGGAGAAGGAAAGCGTTGGACAGAGGAATGTGGAGTCTTTTGGAGGAGGCCTATGCCGTAGGACAAGCTCGTGAACCTAGACAGTGAAATCATTACATAGTATAAAAAAAAGTCGCTGTCGCTGTCCGTCCCTATGGATGCTTAAACCTAAAACTACACAACGGATTTTGAAGGGGTTTTTTTTAATAGATAGTTATTCTAGAGGAAGGTTTATATATAAAACTAGCTTTTGCCCGCGGCTTCGCTCGCGTTAATTTAACCCCTTAGGAGTGGAATTTATCTAAATCCTTTCTTAGGGGATGCCTACGTCATAGTAGCTTTATGCATGCAAAGTCTCAGCCCGATCGGTTTAAAATTGACAAAGTTTCATACAAACTTTCAACCCCTATTTTATCCCCTTGGGGGTAGAATTAATCAAAATCCTTTCTTAGCGGATGCCTACGTCATAACATCTACCTGCATGCCAAATTTCAGCCCGATCCGTCCAGTGGTTTGGGCTGTGCGTTGATAGATCACTATGTCAGTCACCTTTGAGTTATATACATATAGAAACATGTACACCTGTGCGAAGTCGGGGCGAGTAGTTAAGCTAGTAGTAAATAAACAAAACCAACTCTTCACTCTACTATCAGCCCAAAGGCAATAAATGAATATAAGAAGCACTAATTAATGGTAATGACTTAGGCTTTGAAGCCGGCTACCGCAAGGGAAACCCCAAGTAGCGCCCGTGACTTGTGACACGGGTGTAGGTTTAAAAGGCCCTTTTAGAATGCATTAACACTCACCTTCACTACTTGCAGCTTCCCCCCAGGCCCAACTAAGTCCAGGATAAACCCACTAATACAATTCACTTTAGTATCCAAAACACAACCGGCTCGCTCTGCACTCGTCGACTGAATGCCGCGGCTCACCCAACCAAAGAGGATTATTCAACTACCGACCTTCGCATTTATAGACCGAAGTCAGTGTAGTAGGAAGAGAAGCGGTTTTTTTCGGACTACTCTAATGCTGTTGGCCGCAGCTGGCCTTTACAGCTTCACCGGACGTTATGGGGCGAGTGCAGATGGCACTCCAAACCCGCGTAAGGACTTATGGAGCGGCTGAAGGCCAGCTACTGCCTGATGGATACGACTTTAGTCTGAGGGCACCACTAGGGGTTCGAACGTCAGCTCAGGCCATCGTAATTTCGATCCCCGTTTGGATTGGACGGGGGATCGATCGGAGGGGAGGATTATTCACTACCGACCTCCGTATTTATAGACCGAAGTCAGTGTAGTAGGGAAAGAAGCGTGGGTAACGGTTATCTTATGACAAACAACTTAGTTCGGTCTATAAATACTAGATGGCGCTATTTACAATATTTGTAATAATCTTTACATTGGGTACTTCATTAGTACTAAACACAAACTACCTTCTTTTAATATATTTTAAAAAATATCGGATTTTTTCGACAATATTGATGTGAACTCTAACATAAATAAATAACAGTGTTTGTAACGCGATACGAAAATTTTATATATCAGTTAGATGATAATTATGTCAATGTTATGTCACTCACATTTTTCTGTACTTCTAGGGCTTTTGACCCTGGATGGTCCTGGACCTGGGCTGCAGATTTTCACCTTCGTCCTGGGACTTTTGGGGCTGTGTTTCCTTGGAGATGTGGAGTTGACATTGGGATTCATATTTTCTATGTCCCTTTTTCTCTTCTGTGCTCTATGTTGGTGCTGGGAAACAAAATTAGATTTTTATTAAATATAGAACAGACTTTGATGGTTTAGTTGTTTATTAACTGCTTTACTTCCGAAAACCGCGGGTTTGATTCCTAACATGATTCACGAGTATAATTTGTATTTATTTATTTTATCAGTTGTCTAGTACCCATAACACAAGGTCTGCTTACCGTGGGACTAGATGGCGCTGTGTTAATTGTCCAGGGTTATTTATTTATTTATATCAGTTGTCTAGTACCCATAACACAAGCTTTGCTTACCGTGGGACTAGATGGCGCTGTGTTAATTGTCCAGGGTTATTTATTTATTTATATCAGTTGTCTAGTACCCATAACACAAGCTCTGCTTACCGTGGGACTAGATGGCGCTGTGTTAATTGTCCAGGGTTATTATTATTACCATTTATATTTAAATGAACAGATTTTAATCAAATTCTATGTAAAGACAGATTGTATTATAAGAACTAACTAAGATAACAAGCAGCCAGTTGATTTGGGTGGTTACATAGTCGCTTTTTATATTTTTCTTTACAATTGAGGATCTCCTCCTTTACTGTCAGTACGCCAAGTTCCTTGTGAATTTCGTTGTTGGTGATGTACCAAGGGACACCCGATACTGTTCTCAGTATAATATTTTGGGCCCTTTGAATGATGTTGATATTTGATATCGCAACTTAACAGTCTTAAATGTACATTACTTTATAGAAAAATCAAATATTATTCAAAACTTACTACACTGTCAAAAACCACATCAGTCTGCACTTCGGAGTCATCTGGCTCGAGGAGACTGACTCCCATCTCTTGTAATACCTGTGAAAATAGGAAAGTTTAGTTTAGTTATTTTAAAACTGTCCAATTGGCTGCCTAGAGTAGGTACAAATGTAAATTACATGTATATAACATTGATTAAGAAAAAAAACATTTCATAAATATATAGTATCTTTAAACATCTGATAACTTCACTTCAAATGTTCAATAATTAAAGAATAAAAATATTTATATTGTAGGACATTTTAGCCACTTATGAACATCAATTTGTTTATACTATAATTTCTTCGCTACCATCCAGTTCACTATATATATCCAATTGATAAAAACTGGCAAGAAACTCAATTGAATTACTTTTTTTTAAAAACCCAGTTTATTCACAATGTATATTTATATAGGTGTCTATGTCTAACATTAAATGAAAATCCCATACATGAAAAACTATTGCCATGCACTCTCGTCATTCAAATAAATGTTTAGTAAGGCTTTGCTCAATAAATATAATTCATCATACATTACTCACTTATACATATTACTATTTTTTAACAATATTATCCAGTCCAGGGAACTATTCAATTGAAAAGAACTGACTGATATTCAACTATTGTTTTAAAGTTAATTTGTAACATAAGTCATCCATAACTTTCTTACTTGCCTATTTCCTGCATATCACAGTCATTTAAAGGCTTTTTGCTGCATTTGTGGAGTCTCACTAATTCTGGACATTGCAAGATTACGTTGTTTAATTTTGGGTGATCAGAAGAGTCAAGGAATGTATAAATTACGAAAAATATGATCTGTTTCTTCTATATCCAATTGAGCAATAATTATATAATATTTAAACTAATTTTTAGGGTAATTAATGTACAGAAATTATATATGCTAACTAGTATAAGTATAAAAAAATTCTAACCAAAAAAAAAAGTACAAAAAATAGCGGGAATGCATTATGTATACTTACCTCGTGATCTGCTTTCCTATCAATTAAGCTCCAACCTTTTCTCGCTGAATTGTCTAATCGCAAATGTTTTCTGTAATGTAAAACACTTTTCTTACTATTGAGTGAATTAATTTTACATTTTTAATTAAAAAATAACAAGAACGGTCTACACGTCGAAAGCTTTCGCGCCTTTTGACTTTACCGCCTTTAATCAGCTGTCAGACGTTACACCAGGTGATTTTTGCTTACGGTATACGATTTGATATATCATTTACCTAGGACTTCCGACTTCATCAGATAATTCCTGTGTAGGATGATCATCTTCTTTACTTTTAACACTCATAACGTAATTCTAAAGTAATGATTTAATATAAAATTAGCAGCATAAGTATTAAAATTGATGTAAGACAGGTTTATAGGAATAGACAAGATAGAAAATGTGAGAACCAGAGAAATTGACAAACGGTGTTGCCATACTTATTGACTAGATTCAATTTTAAGGACCAATGTCACTTTTAAGTTAAATCCGTAATAATTAAATTAAATCACCGAACATTGTTAACTGTTCTCATTAAACCTATAAAATATATTATAGACCTGTAAACTTTATTTATGCATATAATATTGTACATTTTTGTAATTTAGTGGTTGTATTTTACGACATTAAAACTTGTTCTGATATCCTACATTGTTTTCTTAATTTATTTTTAGAAAATTTGAGAATCATTAAGAACTTTCTGGATCGCTTCCAAAATTATTAATTTTCTTGTCTACATGAAGACGTTTTTCTCATTTATATACCTATCGGTTATGGTTTAAAATATTTAACTGTAAATAATAAGAGTAGATGTCGTTTGTTTTCTGAATTCTTTATATTCAGAAAAATGTTGCATCCATTTAATGAAACAAAATATATTTTATTTCTCTTAGGATACATATCACAGATAACATAATCTATACATATAAATAAAATTGGACTGTTGTTTGTAATATTGCAGTTTTTTACTACTTGTATAAGAATATAAATATGGTACATATACTAAAATAACGTGATTTACAATATTTGTCTGTCGCTCTGTCTGTTTGTTCCGGCTAATCTCTGAAATGGCTGGACCTATTTTGACGGAACTTTTTTTGGCAGGTAGCTGATGTAATACGGAGTAACTACATTACATTACGCTACAATTATTTTAGAAAAATAAAGTTAAACTCCACGCGGATGAAACTGCGGGTACAGCTAGTATTACATAATATTACCTACTGACTACAATACGAATAAAAAATAAAGTGTTTTTTTTTTATGTAATCAGCGACATACTAGATCTACTAACATATATAAGCAATAATTACGTTAAATACAAAAGTTTATCATTGAAATGCATCTTATTTGGTGTTACATAAACAAAATTCTAAATTATTGGCCTGCTAAGTCCTGCTTTAATAAGTTTTCCTAAATTAGAATACGCATTACATCTATTTTTAACTGATTTCAGAAAGCAGGTAGAAGATTCTAAATTTAATTAACTTATTCTACTATGAATTCTAAACGCAGCTTTGAATAATAATTAAGAAATGATATTATGATAACTGTTCTATTTACATATTCTTTTCAAATATATGTTACGTACTTTAACGAAAAATAATACATAAAGCAGTATCGCATGTAGTGATAATAATGCATGAAGCTATAACATTGGTGCTTCTCTAGCGCGCCAAAGTATCGAAAGGTCAATGACTTTTTTAATGACACCATCATAGACTAGAGGATAATGAACTATCACGAAGAAAATTGTTGTCACATGGCAACATTACTTTTTTTTTTTAACATAATGTTGACCCGTTGACCAATGTGAGAAGAGACCACAGCATATCAACTTACTATTGGCCGAGATTGATCGAAAGATAACCAGTCCGCATTTGTTATGTATGGAGTACAAAATATTTTCTGCGGTTATATTAATTGAAATTAAACTTTATTGTCTGGTGATAAAATCTAACTGTTGCATCTTAATATACATTTAAGACTGTTAAATTGCGATTTGCGCGCCTCCTCTTTCACGAAGCGGATCAAAATCAAAACAGAAACAAAGGCAATCGCGGTCTACACGCAATCGGTTTGTTGTGTTGTAGTAACTTATAAACTTTGATTATTTGGTTTATAATCAGTGGAAAAACATAAAGAAACCCATTTTCTCAGTGTTGTCGTTGAATTTTACGCAAAATGGCCGTGCGAAAGTTAAATACTCTCGACGATTTGAGCGGTAAGTGTAAATAATATAAATAAACAAGACCATATTGAAAACAATGCATGACGAAACTTGGTTTACCCGTTTTTATCAAGGATATCGGCTTTATAGACTGTGTAAATGTGATTACTGCGTATCAAATGCCAAACTATAGAGATAACATGGTAATATAAGCGGTGCCACAGATTTTTACCAGCTGTCTGTTCTTGTTTACATGTGTCTATAAGAAATATGTTAAGAAAATTATACGCAATATTGTTTTGCAATCAAACCCATTAACTTGTAGTGTACATACTAAATTTGCGTCATAATTTGTTTTATAGTAGTTATACGTATGTGCGTACGTGATTTCTTTAGGGATTAAACGACTTTTCTAAAAAGCACGTTGTCAAACCTTTCTTTGTTCGTTATCGATTTACTTCCGCATTCGGTCGGATTACACCTGTAGTCAACGCCTCTTCGTATGTTCTGGGCCCCTGGTACCCGTACCTATTGATTGGTAGACATTTTGTTTACGTCTGTGTTTGTAAACAAGTTTGTTATTGTTATGTTATCTGACTATGACGTTATCTAAATATGAAGACTGAATTCGGAGAAGAAAAATAAAAAATCTATCATGCAAGTATCTAACTTTCGTGATTGACTGACTGATGAAATATTTTACAGATGTTTAATCATATGTAGATATGCATCTGGTTTCTATCAGACTCAACTGGTGTTCAATAGAAAGTTATATGTAGGTACTGAGAATATATAGAAAGAGTTAAAAAGAAATTTCTCTGTCTGTGGTCTATAAAAATAAAAACTATATATTTTTTTAATAGTTTTAATGAAAATAAAAAGTATATTTAGTAATGTGGGTCCATAGAGAACACTTTGGATGCTTTTTTCTTTTAATGTTGAGTTCAGCCAATTGATTTAATATAGATGATGTAGCAATCTGAATAATTTTATTTTTATAAAAAAAAAAGCAAACATGTGCATGTGACATTGTTTTTTAACTTATAAATACTTGAAATATAATAATATTTACACATGGAATGATTACATTATCTGTGAAAGACATAAATTTACGTTTGTACAGCCTAAAGCTATGTCATACACATTAAAAAAACAACAACAAATACTACTTGTCTATTCTATTTCAGTGTAGTCAGTGCAAATTTTTTATGCTCCTGATTACTAAGAGTTGGTAAACAACACAGTTAATATTTAAAGTGAATAGCATGTTTTTATTATTGAAACTTTGAAAGTATGTATTTTGTCCTTGATTCTAAATCTGAAAAAAAAAAAAACAAAACAATGTTGCTATACTGATTCTGGTAGATTTAAATTGATTGAAGTGTTGAGAATGGTTAATATCAAATATATTGAGATTATTTGTAAAAGAAATATTATACAAAAGAGATAATATTATATATACTAATATTATAAAGCTGAAGCGTTTATTTGTTTAAATGCGCTAATCTCAGGAACTACTGGTTTAAAATTAACGAAGCATTAGTGGAAATGTTGCAAAAATGGAGAAAATATTAGTACACCGCCAACAATCTTTCTCTGCACCACTTATGGTTGCCTGGTAGATAACGCTGCAAGGTATTGAGTCCGTCATATTGGAGTAGGCGTGTTCTAGAGTGGAGACCCTGAATTGGCAAACGTAGTGTAGGACGCCCCGTAGCTAGGTGGAGCGACAACATACGTAGGGTTGCGGGTAGTAACTGGATGAGAAGGGCTGAAGATCGTGCCTTGGGAGAACCCTATGTCTAGCAGTGGACTGCAGTGGGCTGATGATGATGATGTACACATTGTTTTTTTTTTAATTAAATATAATAAAAAAAATCGATACTTGATAATATAGTTATTATATAATGACATAAAAAATCAGTTCTTTTTTCTAAATGTTGGCAGTGCTATTGGATATCAAATGACCTTTGTCCGCAGTAGTATAGATATAGTATATGCCTGCTGATTGACCCCTGGCCCTGGACATTGCAAATAAAAATATTTCAAATTAACTGATAAAGTTATTGTGAGATATAAATACGCACAGTGTTTTAACCTACTTGATAATTTTTTTTATGGATGATAATGAATTGTTGCGTCCTCCTGCGCTAACGGTATACGCTGGCGGGGCACCAGTGGAGGGTGATAAGGTCAGTTTCTATGGTGACAAATTCTTTATTGTATGGATGTTTTTTTTATGGATGACTAACTGTACACGCGACAACCGCGTGGAATTTAACTTTATTTTTCTAAAATAAAAGTGGCCTAACTTACTCCTTATATAGATATATGTAATCTACCAAAAAAAGTCAGTGCGACCATTTCAGAGATTAGCCGGAACAAACAGACAGACTGACCAAAATTTAATTTTTGAAAATAATGAAATATCGAATTAATTTAATCCAAAACAGATTAATAATAATTGTAATATAGAAATGTAATCTTCGGAGAAAACTTCGAGATCTGTAGTGTAGACTCCAAACTCTCATAAGGAATAACTTAACTTATGCATATTGAATTGTGAGAATGTGTGTAGAGAAAATTACAAAAACTATTTATATTCATATGCATGTAGTAAAAAACGGTTATTTCAATATTACAAACAGATACTCCAATTTTATTTATATGAATTCTGGCCTATGTTCGCGCTAACGGAATTCCCTGGCGGGGCACCAGTGGAGGGTGATAAGATGAACGTAAGGTCAGTTAGTCTATCGTCATCAAGAAATCAAATCAAATTATCTTTATTAATGTAGGTCTATTACAAACTCTTATGATATGTCAAAATCTACCGTCAGTTCGGAGTGCTTTCAAGCTAAGAACGACATGAAACTCAGCTCTTATTCTTCTTAAATGAGTTTGTATATGTTTACAAAACCAGAGATT
Organism: Achroia grisella; assembly: GCF_030625045.1. Taxonomy (NCBI): domain Eukaryota; kingdom Metazoa; phylum Arthropoda; class Insecta; order Lepidoptera; family Pyralidae; genus Achroia; species Achroia grisella. The sequence goes on from NW_026712739.1 coordinate 688,732, forward strand.
CATTTTAAAATTCAAATTAGGGAGAATAGAGTGACCACCAGCATATGCTATTGCAATTTTATCAAAAGGAAATAGACCTTAACCATAACAGACCAGTCTCTCTACAAACAGCACCCATTCACGAGTATGACGAATGAGCCCTTCATCATTGCCCTCAACCATATCGGAGGGAGCACATTGACCCGGCCCACCACGCCGCCACAAGTTTGAAATTTATTGTAAGCATGACTGTTTTTAGTTACTCCACTATGTCATTTATAAGGAGCAAGACTTGTCGATTATATAAGAACCAAGAGTAACCTGACATTGAGGGTGACGCAGCTGGAGTCGAGTCACAACTTGAATTTTAAGGCGTTTGCGGCCCGTGTCCCCACCATACTGCCACCTTCATGAAGGAGGACTACTGGCCGGTGTGGTGTAACGGATCTACCGTGGCAGATTGCCGTCATCTGTGTGCACAGGCTCTAATGTATTGAATGTTAGTTATATAATCTTAATTCATATGTATGTTAATCTATAATAGAGGTTCCTAAAGTATTTTGTGTGCCCTTGCAATTTTTTCTGTTTTGGGTAGACCCCCCATTCTCACCTGGTGTTGATTTTTTTGTAAATTTCTAACTGTAATAAAGTTTAGTGTTAATAAAGTCAACTGCTGTCGCAGATCCCTTGTAGTTTGTCATAGACCTCTGGCGGTCGATATGGATCACTTAGTGAATCACTGGCCTAGAAGGTATTTATAATATGGGCCTAGATACCTGAAAGAAATAAAACAAAATTTATAGGACCTCTGAAACTGCACTGTCATCACTTGTGTTGCATTAGATCATGATGAATTCCTTGTCGAGTGCTATTCTTGTTAACAGTAGTCAATTTGTGGTACAGGATAACAAAATCGGTCCTATATATGTATATATATAGAATGGTCTGTCTACTCAATTGATCGGAATGACGAAATTGACCAATCATCTAGTTTAAGAGGTCATTGGAGGTTACAAGGGGCCGGGGACCAATGGCATACTGTTGCTGACTCTGTAGTAGGGTTGCCAAATGTACAGATACTGATACTGAACTGTTTTTTTTTATTGGGGGTTTGGGCAATGGTCATGTGCTTTGACCTATAGCACTACGACCTACAGAGCCATTGTGCTCGCCCTTTCAAAGTTCGCTATTTAGACCCGTCAGGGACAAGAATTGAAGGATATTCTTAGGAGTGATGGTTTTTATCTCCTCAGGATAGTGTGTAAACTTTCTAGTGTCTAGAGTAAAATTGGAGTCGTGTCCTATCAACATCTAAAGAGCCTGATGGAAGATCTTGGAAAGTAGCAAGAGCTCCTAAGAGAGCGTGGGTCTTAAATTATAAATGAATGAAGGATAGTGTATACTTTCCAGAGATTTTTCGTTTTAGGCGTGATTGGGCTACAACCACATAGGATATGTAGTGGCGTTTCCTCTTCAGTTTGGTAAAATATGCATACTACTAACCGATGCGATATTAAAAACTTCAACACGCAACACTCATTTGATAGATATTTCATAGGGTATCATCATCACCATCGAGCTATGTGCCCTGCCCATTACCACTTCAATTTCGCAATTCTTCAGGCTATGTCGGTAACTCTGATTCTTCTGCGGATCTCCTCATTTCTGATTCGATCATGCAGAGTAACTCCGAGCATAGCCCTCTCCATTGCCCTCTGAGTGACTGAGCTTGTTCATGAGGCCCATAGTTAGCGACCACGTCTCTGTGCCATAAGTCTTTACTGGCAACACATTGGTCGTAAACCTTCGTCTTGAGACACTGCGGTAATTGGACGAAAAGATATATCGGAGCTTCCCGAACGCTGCCCATCTGATTTGGATTCGACGATTGACCTCTTTCTCGAGATTGGACCTACCTAGCTGATTTCATTGGTAGGTTGTATTCGTCTTCAAAGTCGGTTGACAATATCTTTAATTACTATGATAAATGTAATTGTTTGCATCACCTTATCACCTCTGCGACATTATGCAGGTATATATATATACATATTATTATATATGACATATTGTTAGGAAAACAATGGTCAAGCGTGAGTCGTACATATGTATAGGTTCCGTAGGCATGACAGAATAGTCAAATTTTCTATAATTCTACCATAAAGATAGCAGACTCGTCACAAGAAGAACGAGCAAGATACTAACGTGTTGCTCTTTTAAATAAATGTTGTTTTCAGTAAACACATTAACAAGGATTAGGCATGCGACAATCAATATATAAACCGCTAAGCACTCAATCTTTGTTAAGTCAGATAATGTTGTAAGCGGTATTAATGTTAAGTTAAATTTTTAGACAAATAAAGATAATAATAATTATTATTATTATTGTCGCATTTTCTCAGCTTTTGCTGGTTTTTTTCCACACTTACGGGCCAAAACCAAGTAAGTGCAGTCTGTGTTTGTGTGAGTGTGTATGAGTAATTGTTCGCGCGTGTGAATTGTTGCGCGTTAATACCAGTATGCTGAGTTTCACCACCGTGTGTGCCAGAAACTGAATACCATCCTGATCATCTGGATGAATGGCGGTCTTCCAAGTGCGCGTGTGTGCGTGTGAACTTTTTGAGCGCACAGTGCACATTGTGGAATCACCTTCCGCGTGTGTTTCCGTGTGATACGATATTGGAACCTTCAAGAAAGCGCGTATGCCTTTTTAAAAGCGCGTGTGTGCGTGTGAGTGCGCGTGTGTGCGTGTGAGTGCGTGTGAGCGCGTGTGAGTGCGCGTGTGCGCTTGTGAGTGCGCGTGTGTGCGTGTGAGTGCGCGTGTGTGCGCGTGTGTGCGTGTGAGCGCGTGTGAGCGCGTGTGAGTGCGCGTGTGCGCGTGTGCGTATGTGTGTGTATATATTGTGAACCTTTTGATTTAAATGATAGGTGTTTTGTCATTTACGTCTTTTTCCAGAAATTTTCGTACAATTCTACAGGTATTCAAAATGGCGGCCTTTTGCAGGGTGGTGTAGAGTGATTTTTCTAAATTTAATTGTTTGAGACTATGATGTAAGTGATTAGGTATGATACCTGTGGATGAGAGAACTATCGGTATTGTATAAACTCGTTCTGTTTCCAGGATTCTTGTTATTATTATTAGGTACTTCGTATAAAGTGTACATGTGTTAAGAAATGGGACCTACGGGGCCCTAATTACAGCTTTGTTTACAAGCACTATTGTTGAATGATATATGTATTTAATTAGTTTGTATTTAAACATGAGGCAATACACAACCTTGCATGTTGTTGTATGTTACTGTATTGTTGAAATGTAGTAGCACGACCCGGCTTTGTCCGTATTTTCATAACTGCGAGCTTTCTATACAATAATAATCTACATATAAATAAAATTAGAGTGTCTGTTTGTGATATGGAAATAATCGTTTTACGACAAATTTTCTAAAAGAAAGGTATCCTAAGTTATTCCTTATTACATCAGCTACCTGCCAATAAAAGTCTCATCAAAATCGGTCCAGCCATTTCAGAGATTCGCCGGACCAAACATACGGACAGACAAAATAGTAAAAAATGTTATTTTGGTGTATGTACCGTATTTATATTCATATGCATGTAGTAAAAAACGGTTATTTCAATATTACAAACAGACACTCCAATTTTTATTTACTGTCCTGCCCTGTTCGTTCCTTGTTCCCGTGGAACTTAACATTTTTTTATCATTACGTAGTATAAAACAAAGTCGCCGTCGCTGTCTATCCGTCACTATGTATGCTTAAGTCTTTAAAACTACGCAACGGATTTTGAAGCGATTTTTCCCTAGAATTCCATAATCATAAAGTTTGCACAAAGGCGATTTTATAAGATCAAGAAATATAGTCTTTTTGGTCGAATGCCAATATAAATGTTTCAGTGTACGTCATGATTTCTCACGTTCAGAATGCATGTCCTTGACCCCTCCCCCACAAGGTAGATAAATCTTTTAGAAATGCAAATAGAAATAATCTTTATTCAAATAAACTCAATACAAGCACTTTTGTATAGTCATATTTTGATTCTACCACTCATTCGGAACGCAGATTCATCACAAGAAGAATGAGCGAGAAACTTGTGTGTTGCTCTTTTTAATAGATGTTTTTTTTATATAAATAATTACAGTATAACAAGTAAGAGGTATGCGATAATCAACATAGAAATCGCTACGCACTTTTATTTGCGTGGCACACAAAAAGTACAGTAATATCTTTGCGTATGAAACAAAATCGCTGTCGCTGTCCGTCCCTATGTATGCTTAAATCTTTAAAACTACGCAATGGATTTTGAAGCGGTTTTTAATAGATAGAGTGATTCTAGGGGAAGGTTTATATGTATAATACATGTACACCAGTGCGAAGTCGGTGAGTAGCTAGTAAATCAATAAGTAGATACCATCGCTAGCAATGTACCATGTCAGGTTAGCCACGCGGTTCACCCTGGAAACCATCGTGATAAATTCCCATGAATTTGTCACAGTAAGCTAACTAATTATATAAATTAATTAATTATATAAATTAATTAATTATATTAATTAATTATTTATGTATATTTGCATATATTAGTTTTGCAGTACCTACTCTTTTTCATATACCTTCACCGTCTACCTAAAGGTTGCTGTAAGAGATTACTTAGCGATAAGGACGCCTGTACCTATGATTGTATATATATATATTAATTAATATATTTTTTTGTTCTGGTGCAATAAAGTGTAAATAAAATAAATAATTAACCTAACTTCATATTGATCTTATGTTCATCTTATCCTCCATTGGTGCCCCGCCAGCGTATGTCGTTAGCGCAGGCGGGTGCACCATTACATTATCATTAACTTAAAAAAACTCCACGCGGTTCCCCTTGGAAACAATCGTGCTAAATTCCCGTGAATTTGTCACAGTAAGCTAACTAATTAACCTAACTTCATATTCATCTTATCATCCTCCACTGGTGCCCCGCCAGCGTATACCGTTAACGCTGGTGCCCCGCCAGCGTATACCTTTAGCGCCGGTGCCCCTCCAGCGTGTAACAACGCTGGCGGGTGCACCATTACATTATCAAACATTAAAAAAGTACATTTCTAGAAAGATCCGTGAGTAGTACTTTACCATGTACTTTCCACCCCTGGTCACACTTTGTTAACCTCCCCCTCGTTATGTGCAAATTGACCTGATCTTATGTTCATCTTATCCTTCACTGGTGCCCCGCCAGCGTATGCCGTTAGCGCAGGCGGGTGCACCATTACATTATCATCAACTAAAAAAAACTCCACGCGGTTCTCCTTGGAAACCATCGTGAATTGCCATGATGTGCCTGACCTCACACTCATCTTATCACCCTCCACTGGTGCACCGCCAGCGTAAACCGTTAGTTAAAAAAGATTATCAAAGTTATTTATACAATTGTATTACATACGTGATATTGAATTCGCAATATCGTTCTCAAAATTATGTATATTCATATGATATCACTACTAAGTATGACGGATTTTTTTGGCCAGTATCTGGCGTTAGACATTTGCGTCATCCGTTTGGCGTAATTTCCTGTGCCCGCTACTCAATTCCCGCCAAATATGTGTTTTTTGTTCAAAATTTTGTTGAACGGAAAGTTCAGTCTTGAAACAAAGAAGTATATTGAAAGCATTGCAGACATGGCTGTATGAGATATAGCTGTATACGCTTTTGCTTTTGCGTTTCCTCTGAAAGGATAGACTATAAAAAAAGGCGTTATTTAGAAGGAAATCACTTTTACTATCTGACCCGTGCTTAGTCTTCATCACACTTACTTGACATTCATTATTATATTTCGCCCAATTTACATAATATCTTTTTAAATTACAGCCTATGTGTTATTCTGATGTATAAGCTATAGAACTAAAGTTTCCTAGTTCTTGCGTGAAAGAGTAACAAACATATATCACCCATTCATCCAAAACAACTTTTTTTTTGTAAATACATGCATAATATACATATAAAAATTTTCGTCACTCAATGGGTATTGTAATAATACGTTTATATATTTTGTACATTTATATATTTAAAATAAAAGTAGCCTGTTCCTTATTATATCAGACTTGTCCAAAAACAATCAGTGCCATTTCAGATCAGCAGTTTATTTTCATAATAAATAAAAGTAGCCTAAGTTATTCCTTATTACATCAGCTACCTGCCAAAAACAATCAGTCCAGCCATTTCAGAGATTAGCCGGAACAAACAGACAGAGACTGACAAAAATTGTAAAAAAAGTTATTTTGGTATATGTACCGTATTTATATACATATGCATGTAGTAAAAAACGGTTATTTCAATATTACAAACAGATACTCCAATTTTATTTATATGTATAGACTAGCTGACCCGGCCACGCGTTGCTGTGTCTAAGGTTCTTGAATAAAATAATATTGCGACTATAAATTGAGATGTAAGCTATCCTATCTTTCAAGTTGGATCAAATTGCACACAATGTGCAAATCAAATGTGCAATTGGTTTTTGCAGTAGTTTTGGAGTCCATCGCGAGACACGTCATTTTTATGTATAAAGATAACGGCTGTTGTCAAAAAAAAGAGAAAAAATACATAACAAATACAGACCTATATAAATAATAATTGTCATGACTACTTCAAATATTTGTATCGTGTGAGAATATGAACGAACGGAAGTTTAACGGTGTGCAATTCAATAACAAAAACAAAAAAAAAATCATTATACAGCTATCTTTTTAAAGAATAGTCACGTATTTCTAATCTGTACAAGTCATGCACAGAGTAGATAATGCAATTCAATTAATTAGGGTAATGCTTACTTATTTTTTTCTAATCTTTTAATACACAAAAGACACTTATTCATGAGGCTATATTTTTTTTTAATGAAATGAGGTAATTATATTTTATAATGATAATGTATAGTGCAATGAGATAATTACTAAAATAAGAATATATTTATCATCGTATAATTTTAAGTAGTATAAATAGTTTTAAAATATAAACGTGTTGGCAATTAGCTGTAAGTTTATATTGAGTTAATTAAATAAATAAAATAAATAAATAAATAATAATATTACGATTGGAAACGTGCAACTGTATCTTTTTTTCACGACCTATGACTGATGGGATTTTCAGTTTAATATGAAAATATATGCTATTATATATATATGAATATAAATAAATAAATAACCCTGGACAATTAACACAGAGCAAAAATTAACAAAAATTAATATACAAATAAAAATAACCGTGTTCAATTAAGTATAGTGTTTAAGAATTTAAACACTATACTTGAAACATACAAAAATTTGACCCACTCAACACTTCCTATGCCACGCTCTATTGGGTTGACTGGAAGAGATCTCTTTTAGAGATAAGTCCTCCTTTGTTAACATTAGCTGTAATTAATATACCTACAAATGTATTTAAGTGCAAAAAAAATTTACAATGCGAGGATTCTAACCCGCGATTATGGAAAGGAAAGTGGTGTGCGAAAGCGCTAAACCACCGAGACTGTCTAATATTGTAGATATTCTATTGTTAGACTCTATTTCCTCAATTAGTCTATCATTCTTTATACAATTTTAACATCAGAGTTAATTAGAATGGCTACCTAAATACAATATTTTATTTCGTATAAATCAACCCCAACCACCCTGTTTATCGTGGGGTCGGTCGACGACTCGGGTAGACGTCTGGGTCCCCGAACCCGACTGTGGTCTCCAGACACGTTGCACTTTTAAAACTAAATAACCGCCATCTTGAAAGTGGTGTTTACGATACCTTCTTATTTACGAATATAATGGGTGAGACAGGCAACACTGTATTGAACTATATTTTAGAGAGCGCTACAACCTAATTTATTTTCATCACATCTTATAAGTCATAGCAGCATAGCTATCTGACCTTTGCTCCATCAGTATTACTTAAAACAATAGAAGTTTTGTCTGCGCTATTCGAAAATTGAAAATTAATTTCGCGGTCAACGCCCGACCGTTTGCCGCCAATCCGCCATTACGTTTTACATGTGACCTTCGCAGTGAGCGGGGCCGCTACTTTAATATTAGCACACTGATAAAAAGCTTACTATGCCGACAGTACAAGCACAATGGATGCTGTGTGCCATAGGTAAATAAATGTTAGTGTTCTGCGCAAACATACACTGTAATTAACAATACGTCAAATCTGGCGGGATTTCGCTTGAAGCACAGAGTAATTAACGCTACATTTCGAAGCTGTTTACGGGCTGTTTTTTTTTTTTCAAATATTTGTAAACTTCGTAACACAGAGTAATTAATTACTCTGTGTTACGAAGTTTACAAATATTTGGATAATAATAGTTTGCAGCTGTTTTTTCGCGCGTTCCTTTGTATTTTTTTTTCAAATGATACCCAAACTAAATTGATCACCAAAATGAACTAATACCCTAGACCCCATATTTGAAGTGGTAGTCTGCGCTAGCACTATATGCTAGCGGGGCACCAGCTCAGGATGACGAGAACTAGAAGTCAGATCAGTTACCCTGTTATGATAATTAAACTTCTGGTTTTGTGGTGGACCACGTGGAGGTCGATCTGACATGGTCTATCGCTAACAATCGAGCCAATGTTGCCATTAGTAATAATGGGGGCTCGGGAGAAGGGGGTTATTTTTTTTTTATGGTTGATAATGGGATGGTTTTCCCGCCTGCGCTAACGGTTTACGCTGGCGGGGCACCAGTGGAGGATGATAAGATGAGCATGAGGTCAGGTCAGTTAGCACATCGTGACAAATTCACCAGGAATTTATCACGATGGTTTCCAGGGGGAACCGCGAGGAGGTGAACCTGACATGGTACATTGATAGTAATAGGTTCATGAGTCCACATTACTAACGATCCCCTTCCCCCGAAGGGGGTTACTAGCCCCTATCTCCCCCTACAGTTCAAATACTTTAAAAATCCTATCGCTAGCTTCTTTTTATTTATGATATAATATACTTAAAAATTGCTGCTTAAGTGTAGTTAAGTAAACCAACGTGATAAAATTTTCATAAAAATTTAAGAAAATAAATTTCTTCTTATTAATTTCTTTCTTCTTATACAAACGTTAAAAATCACATAATAAAATAAAATAAAAGTAGCCTAAGTTACTCCTTATTACATCAGAGACTATCCGGAACAAACGGACAGACAGCCAAAAATTGTAAAAAATATTATTTTGGTGTATGTACCGTATTTATATTCATATGCATGTAGTAAAAACGGTTATTTCAATATTACAAATTTTATTTATATCTTATTTATTATGATAACTTACTATCATTACATAGTATAAAATAAAGTCGCTGTCGCTGTCTGTCCGTCCCTAACCCTATACTACAACGGATTTTGAAGCGGTTTTTTTAATAGATAGAGTGATTCATGAGGAAGGTTTATATGTATAATACATGTACACCCAGGCGAAGCCGGGGCGAGTAGTTATAACAAATTTTATTATCCAATCTAAATATATATAACTCAAAGGTGACTGACATAGTGATCTATCAACGCACAGCCCAAACCACTGGACGGATAGGGCTGAAATTTGGCATGCAGGTAGATGTTATGACGTAGGCATCCGCTAAGAAAGGATTTTGATTAATTCTACCCCCAAGGGGATAAAATAGCGGATGAAAAACTGTATGAAACTTTGTCAATTTTAAACCGATCGGTCTGAGACTTTGCATGCATAAAGCTACTATGACGTAGGCATCCCCTAAGAAAGGATTTTGATAAATTCCACCCCTTAGGGGATAAAATAACGCGAGCGAAGCCGCGGGCAAAAGCATAATACTTTTAAATGGCTTATGAATATAGGAATTTAGGTACAGTATGTCACCCAGGTATCATGAAAGTGCATCATAGATTGTAAACAAAGGTTTGTCACAAAAGAAACTCCCTGACTCACATGCACTAGTATCAGTTGCGTAGTTACGATCGGACAATACAAACAGAGATTGTATATGCGCATTAGAAAATGTTTACTGTAACTAGGGTTGCCCACTGTACTGTGGTAGCAGTAACTTTAATCTTATTGTGTTTTTATATTTGAGCCTAAATAAATTGGTGCTGGTTGGTAGTTTGTATTCACACGTTTCGACTTGTAAAATGTGAACTTACAAGGATTGTTTAAAAGAGCAACACGAGTTTCTTGCTTATTCTTCTTGTGATGAGACAGCTTTCCGAATAAGCGGAAAAAAATTGTTGACTATTCAAAAGTGCTTAAAAGTTTATTTGACTAAAATGATTTTCTATTCTATTCTTACAAAAAAAACGCATAAACTGGGTTGGATAGGGAAAACATTAATTATTAAGGAAAAAAAAGTATTTTTCAAACTTTTTTTTTTATTAAAAACGAATTTTTGTGCACACTAGAGCTGTGACAAATGTCACAACTCACAAATGTGACAATATATTTTATTAATATATTTTTGTCATCATATTATATTTTTTAAGCTATTTAATTTTAAGTTCTTAGTTGTACAATTAATAAATAATAATAATTATTTTATTGATCCATATATGTATAAATAATATAAAACTCACAATTGACATCTAACATTTCGTTCAGTAATTATAAATCGTTAAGTACCCATAATGAGTGTTTTGTTTTACGCATCACAGTAAAGGTTGAAAATAAAGTATTTTTGCATACTTTATGTAAAAGTATAAAGTGTAATTACCAAAAATAAAGTAGGATACGTTATTATAAAGTATGGCTGGCAACCCTAACTGTTACAGACGACGTGTCTAACTCTAATCTCGTGATTGTTTACTATCGTTGAACAAATTTTTTATCAATTTCGCAATAATAAAACGTAATTTGATCTACCCCACCGATAACAAAGAAACGTCGTCCGTTTTTTTTATAAGTGGATGATAATGTAATGGTGCACCCGACTGCGCTAACGGTTTACGCTGGCGGGGCACCAGTGGAGGATGATAAGATGAACATAAAGTCAAGTCAATTAGCACATGAAAATTTCACCAGGAATTTATCACGATGGTGTCCAGGGGGAAACTGGAGGTCAACCTCACAATCTCCTTTGAAAAGTATAGACTCTATCCTGAGGAGACAAAAACCATCGCTCCTAAGAATATTCTTCAAGTCTTGTTCCTGACGGGTCCTAGACCCGCTTTGAAAAAGGGCGAGCACAATAGATCTATGCAGGTCGCAGTGCTACAGGTCTTAGCATCTGAGGATAACCCAAAAATTACATAAACAAGTAAATTAATAAGTATTATGCCTTATTTGAATTTAAAAATGAATCTGTATTATTGTAAACATGTACAGCATTTATTTGAAAAGAATACGAGCTGAGTTTCTTGTCAGTTCTTCTCATCTCGAAATCATTCCGAACTGACGGTAGATTTGACATATCATAAGAGCCTGTAATAGACCTACATGAATAAAGATATTTTGATTTGGATTTGAAAATTTGAATTTATTCGTATAAAATGTTTACTATAAATCTATTTATTTATCTATCATTGTTATTTAACTAGGTTTACTTTATACATGACTACAAATTGAATGCAAAATGATTCAGCAAACAGTGGATAAACCTACATACGTTTTTGTCGGTTGATTCGTGAAATTGTGAAGGAAAAATTATCACATTAAAAAGTTTCGTTTACCGTCTATTTTAACGCTGATGTCCGCAGCTGGCCTTTACAGCTTCACCGGACGATAGGGGCCGAGTGCAGATGGTACTCCAAATTAAAGGAAGGACTTATGCAGGCCAACTCCCACCTTACGGATACTTGGTGTTTAGTCCGAGGGCACTGCTAGAGAACAATTTCTACTCAATCTCTAATCAAATTCGAAAATCGACCCGTGCCGTCGTAATCCCCGATCGAATTGGACGGGGGATCGATCGGAGGGGAAAAGTAGGTGATGACTATACAAAACTGCTTCAATGTTAGTTTATTTGAAAATAGTTTATTATTCTGTTCAAATGGGAACATAAATGCAGATGATTTGTTTGAAGTGTATGGAGCCCAGTCATGTAATGGAATGCTATGTGAGACGTAAATAGACAACTAGCCCGCCTTGTGGTTATGCACTGCGGTTTTGTAAGCGGCTTCCGTTGCTGCAGGATATTGTTTAATAATAATAATACGACACACAACTTTACAAACATAGATCTTAAATTAACCTGTAACAATTAAAAAACTGTAACAAGTAAAATCTACTGCTGTTGTTATCCACGATATGGTCCGCGTGGAAATAAACATTTTTTAATATTAAAATTTATAAAGATTCTAAAATAAAAGTAGTCAAAGTTACTCCTTATAATATTTGCTAGCTGCGAGTGAAAGTCCCGTCAAAATCAGTTCAGCCGTTTAAGAGACCTTTAAGTATTGGTGGGGCTTACCCATGGTGACCCAAACTTATTAATCAGTAGCTGTGCCCACGATGGTACCCTCGTGAAATTTATAGCCTATATGTTATTCTGATGTATATTACTTGTATTAACGTAAAGTTTCATCAAAATCCTTTTAGTAATCTTCCTCTTGAATCACTTTTATCTATTAAAACCGCTTCAGAATCCGTTGCGTAGTTTTAAAGATTTAAGCGTATATAGGGACAGACAGCGACAGCGACTTTGTTTTATACTATGTAATGATAAGATATGGCGAACATACATATGTTTTCACTTATGACCATGATCCATATTCATATATAATACTTTCTTTAAAATATTACACACATGTCTATACCATTATAGACTATTTATGTATGTATGTATGTCCTCTATAAACAGACACACTTTCGCAATTTAATAGTCGCAATTTGCTGTTTTTTTATTTTGTTGGTCTTGGAATACTATCTTCCCGGTTGAGAATTGGAAGCGAGCCATTCCTTGGACACAGTATATGTCATTAGGTCAGTATGTCAATATGGAGACCTTGATGATCTGACTGCGTAGTTTGCTAGGACTACAGAAATTCTCCGGCAATGGCGCTCTTACGGACAATGTGGTTTTTTTGTGGGTAAGAATCCCGCGCACACCTTCGTGACTCCTCTGAAAGGGGGGAAGGGGATTGTTAGTAATGGAGTCTAGTATCCCGGAACTTGATGATCGGACTGCGTAATTCGCTGGGCTACAGAATTTCTCTGACAATGGCGCTCTTAGGGACAATATGGTTATTCAGTGGGTAAGAATTCCGCGCACACCTTCATGTCTCCTTTGATAGGGGGAACTGGATTGTTAGTAATGGAGTCTAGTATCCCAGACCTTGATGATGGGACTGCGTAATTCGCTGGGCTACAGAATTTCTCTGACAATGGCGCTCTTAGGGACAATGTGGTTTTTTAGTGGGTAAGAATTCCGCGCACCCCTTCATGTCTCCTCAGATAGAAGGGAAGTGGATAGTAATGGAGTCTAGTATTCCAGAACTTGATGATCGGACTGCGTAGTTTGCTGGAGCAACAGAAATTCTCCGGCAATAGCGCTCTTAGGGACAATGTGGTTATTCAGTGGGTAAGAATTCCGCGCACCCCTTCATGTCTCCTCTGATAGGGGGGAAGTGGATAGTAATGGAGTCTAGTATCCCAGAACTTGATGATCGGACTGCGTAGTTTGCTAGAGCAACAGAAATTCTCCGGCAATAGCGCTCTTAGGGACAATGTGGTTTTTTAGTGGGTAAGAATCCCGCGCACCCCTTCGTGACTCCTCTGAAAGGGGGGAAGGGGATTGTTAGTAATGGAGTCTAGTATCCCGGAACTTGATGATCGGACTGCGTAGTTTGCTAGAGACAATGTGGTTATTCAGTGGGTAAGAATTCCGCGCACCCCTTCATGTCTCCTCTGATAGGGGGGAAGTGGATAGTAATGGAGTCTAGTATCCCAGAACTTGATGATCGGACTGCGTAGAGCACCGGAACTTGATGAAATTCTCCGGCAATAGCGCTCTTAGGGACAATGTGGTTTTTAGTGGGTAAGAATCCCACACACCCTTTCGTAACTCCTCTGATAGGGGAAAGGGGGTTGCTAGTAATGGAGTCAAGTATCCCCTTTGCCAGCAATGTACTATGTTAGGTCGATCTCCACGCGATTCCCCCTGGAAATCGTTGTGTTTAATTTCTGGGTGTTTAATCATGATGGGCAAACTGACTTGACCTCATGCTCATCTTATCACCCTCCTCTGGTAACCCGCCAAAACCGTTAGTGCAGGCAGGTGCACATTACATTATCATCCATGAAAAAAAAACCCTCTGATGTCTCCCTTTTGAAGATTTTTACGATAAAAATGGCTACAGAAATATTTCTCCCGGTCCCCTCCGATCGATCCCCCGTCTAATCCAAACGGGGATCGAAATTACAACGGTCTGAGCCAAGGTTCGAACAGCGATACCCTCAGACTGGCGTCGTATCCGTCAGGTGGGAGTTGTCCTTCAGCCGCTTCATAAGTCCTTCCTTTGGTTTGGAGTGCCATCTGCACTCGCCCTTTATCGACCGGTGTAGCTGTAAAGGCCAGCTGCGGCCGATATCATTAGAGTAGTATAAAAAAAAAGTTTCTCCTGCCACGGCGCTTTTAGGTACACCGTGTTGTTTATAGGGTCTCAGAATCCCATACCGTCGTAACCACTCGAACAGGGATTCTTTTAAAGATTTCTACGATGATAATAAAAGGGCTGCAGACATGTTTTGATGCATTGTGGAGCGCTGACGTGGGGTAATCGTTATCAGATAATGGCATAGATAACAAGTTGATAATGGAACCTTGCAATTTGTTTTTGTTAGTACCAGGAGAGCAGAGGCAAACAAGTGGTTTGTTTTATGTCTAAAATTTGTCAGTGGTAAGGTATAGCTAGCTAGCGTTGAAAATAAACGAAACCACAATACTTGTGCGGATCATTTATTCATGTAGGACATTTTATTTATTTATAATAATAATAAACACATTTTTATACACATACAGTACGTACATATGGATGACTTTATGCATTATATTGTAACGTGATTTACTAATTGTACTTACCCTTACCTGTTCTTTATCTTTGGTTCTGACCTGTTTAAATGTTTAAGTGTGTAACTGTATTATTTTATATAACCAATTTAAATATAACTTTAATATTAAAGATAAATTCATGAGGTATCTGTTATTGGCTTTACTAACTAAGTAATACTATATATTGTCTATAATTTGTATAAGCTGTTGATTACCTAAAATAAATAAATAAATAAATAATAATCATTTATTCAGCATGAAAAAGAGTACACTGTAAAAAAGAAAATTTAAAAACTAATAATTAGCTATGCTGAAAAGGCTTCCACTCAGCTGGCGCCGCAGCGTGTCACTACAGCGCTGATTTTCAGTGGAGCCACTTGAAAAAAAGAAATAGCATTCGTGTTGAATTTAAATATATAAAGTGAAGAATCAGTTAAATGGATGAATTATAAGTTTGTGTGATAAATAGAAGAAAAATATATAAGGATAAAAAAGTGTTGATAGAAAGACTATTGTGTAATATAGCTTGAATATATTTATTTATTTAATCAATATATATGCATATATAACTACTGTATTTATCTGCCACGTTTAAAATTTTTGTACTTTGAGTAATTATTTTTTAAAATTATGTTTTAAAGACGAAACTGACGATTATTTTGAAGCGGGGGTGGTAAATTGTTCCAGCATTTATATAACTTCAATAGAATAGAATAGAAAATCATTTATTCAAATAAACTTACATTGAAGCACTTTTGAATAGTCATAACATTTTTTTTTTTAATCTACCGCTCATTCGGAATGCTGTCTCATCACAAGAAGAACAAGCAAGAAACTTGTGTGTTGCTCTTTTAAATAATTTATTCTTACTTACAATTTAAGTTTAAGTGTGTGAATACAAACCACCGGTTAGCACTAATTCAATTAAATAATAAAATAGGAAAAAAAAACATTCAATATACAACAACTGGTTAAACAATTAATAAGAGAAAATAAGTCATAGTGATTAGAGCAGCAATGCACAAAATACCAAGGTAAAAGTACATGTGGCGGACTTAACGCCTTACGGCATTTTCTACCAGTCAACCACAGGAGAAAAATTGTAGGAGGTGCAAATAATTTTTTTTTTTTTTCTCTTTATTTATTTAGGAGCTTAGCTTATAGTGAGCATGTTAGCTCCGTGTTGTCTTCTTAATGAATTACATAACATCTAAACTTTAAATTACTATAAAAACAAATCTTACCTACTTTTGTCTACAAATTTATAAATTAATACCGATTCTTTTGATGCAGGTTCTGATAAAAAACTCTGAAATATTCCTAAATTATTTTTGTTTACATTTATTTTTTTTAGTAAGATTTGCCTTTCAGTGTTGTTCTTGACGCATTCCATCAACAGATGTTGAACATCATCAATACCACCACAGGTTTGACAATTAGGGGTGTCTACTCTTTTCATGAGAAATCCAAATCTGTTTGATGGAATGTGTCCTGAACGCAATCTAAGTGCTAAATTGCAAATAAAATTGAAATGCCTATTAAAAACGTTTTATCTTTCACAATGCTGACGTATTTTTATATTTATATATTTAGGTATATATTATAACTATATTTTAACTTATGTCTTATAATTTATTTATGTACCATTTATGTATGTCTATATATTTATATATTCATGTATGTCTATTGATACTTATAGTTAATATCATTAGAACAATATTTTAATATCTCCTCTTTTCTTACACGTATGTATGACTATTCTATTTAATACACGATCTAGGTTTGCTGGAAGAAATCTCTTTTTAGAGATAAGCTCGCACTTGTACATTACATTTATTCTGTATAATTTCTTTTATTATGTGTGTGTGTACAATAAAGAATAATATAATCAATAAAAAAACAATTTTAGCTGCTTGTGAACGTTAAATATAAAAAGGACTTGTATCCAGAGCCGTAAAATATTAAATAAAAAAAAAATAAAAAAACGTTAAATATGTGGCGTAACGTAAATAATAACTATTATCGCGCGGTAACACGGATGCCTAGTTACGACAGAAGAATACAATAACAAGCTTGTCAATCAATACAGAATCTCCTTCTTGTACATATACTAATTGTAAAAACTTTATATTATAAATATACATAGCCATAATCTGGACTCATCATTTCATCTCCTTTCCTGCTGCTGCCACAATACATGGAACACATTACACAACATAAATAATACACATCTTAGCCGATAAAAATATTTCATATTATATTTTTTCCCTACCGTCCAGTTCAGTATATAGTAATTGAGAAGAACTGACAAGAATCTCAATAAAAATACTTTTTTTTTAAAGCCAGTTGCTTACAAGTCCCCAAGTATTGTTTAGAAAAAGTTAATAGGTCTTTTATGGGAATAGGTATAAAAATTTACAATAAGATACCAAAGGATAGGTTGGAATTACCCTTAAATAAATTCAAAACATCTGTTAAATCATATTTACTGAGCAAAGCCTATTACTCACTAAACGATTACTTGAATGACGAGCTTGCATGGCAATAGTTGTTCATGCACTGAATTTTCATTTAATGTTAGACATAGACACCTATATAAATATACATTGTAAATAAACTGGCTTTAAAAAAGAAGTAATTCAATTGAGTTTCTTGCCAGTTCTTCTCAATTGGATCTATATACAGAACTGGACGGTAGGGAAAAAAAAAAAATTAGAATGTAAAAATTTGACGTTCATAAGCGGCTAAAATGTCCTACATGAATAAATGATTTTTGAATTTGAACAATGTATATTCGTATAGGTGTCTATGTCTAATGCTAATGTAGCGGAATTAAAAGATTTTTTTTAAAATAATATCGCTCTTGAACAAAATTCAAAAAATTCAATTCAAAATTCAATTTCAAAATTCAATTCATAATACTATCATTATATCAGGTAGTTTTTTTTTTTCCTCTCAACAACAACAACCGATCTTCACTATCGAATATTTGACTTTAATATTATTGTTTATTTGTAAACGGATATAGTAATAGTGAAGTGTAATAACTGTAGTTAATTATTAAAGGAGTAAAAGTGTCAAAGTATTGGTAATTTACACTTGGTGACTTCTATTGTAAATTACCAATACTTTGACAGTTGGCGGTCCCACAAATTTTGTAACGTAGATTTTTGTCACAAAGAAATCACAGATTTTTTTTTTTTACCACTTAGGTGGCAAACAAGCATACGGCCCATCTGATGGTAAACGGCTACCGTAGCCTATGGACGCCTGAAACACCAGGGGTGTCACATACGCGTCACATTTGCACACCAACAATAATCGACGTTACTTATGACCAAAACTCACTGATTATATACACTAGAATCGTTATTTCACAAATAATAATTTAAAAACAATAAATAAATCAGAGCCAACTGACAAAGACTGTTATCGGCAGTGTTGCCAGAGAGGAAAAAAAGTTTTTTCCTTGATCATTTCGTTCATCAGTGATCATTCTCTCATTATCATTATTATTAATTACAAAGATTGCAGCTCAATGCTTGCCAAATGGATATCAATTATAAGTTAAATATATTATCTCATACGTACATAAAATATTGATGTATGTACGACTGTTCTCTTCAAGTAGACTTTGTATAAAGTAGGTATTCTCAGTCGGTGTTTCTGTTATTCACAAGCGACGCGTGTTGGCACGGATCAATACAATAGAATAGATCTCCTTTATATTAATAGTAGCTTTTGCCCGCGGCTTCGCTCGCGTTAATTTATACCCTCAGGGGTGGAATTTATCAAAATCCTTTCTTAGGGGATGCCTACGTCATAGTAGCTTTATGCATGCAATATCTCAGCGCGATCAGTTTAAAATTGACAAAGTTTCATCCCCTATTGTGTGAGAAATCGAACCCACGACCATCGGAAGTAATTTTTTTCTAAATACATAATATACATAGAACATACCCATACCGATACAAACAATCATACTCATTAAATATTTGCACCGTGCGAGGAATCGAACCCGCGACCATCGGAAGTAAGCGGCGTGGTAAACCGAAGGACGTTTCAATATACATCTGGCATCGTGGATTGTTATTAGTAGGACGTTGCGTGAATCACGTATGTAACGACCTTCACCTCGTAGCCAGGTCGTGTTTGTGTACGTACAGACAAACCAACAACGCAACATGTCAACGCTCTAATGCGGTGTTTTTTTTTATGGATGACTAGCTGTTACCGCGACTTCGTCCGCGTGGAATTTGACTGTATTTATCTATACATCTGTACATATAAATAAAATTGGAGTGTATTGTTTGTAATATTGAAATAATAGTTTTTTACTACATGCGTATGAATATAAATTCGGTATATACACCAAAATATATATTTTTTTCTATTTTTGTCTGTCTGTCTGTTTGTTCAGGCTAATCTCTGAAATGGGTGGACTGATTTTGACGAGGTTTTTTTTTGGCATGTAGCTGATGTAATAAGAAGTAACTTAGGTTACTTTTATTTTCGAAAAATAAAGTTAAATCTACGCGGTCGAAGTCGCTCCTTATTACATCAGATACATGCCAATAAAAGTCCCGTCAAAATCGGTCCAGCCATTTCAGAGATTAGCCAGAATAAAAAAACAGACAGACAAAAATTGTAAAAAAAATATTTTGGTGTATGTACCGTATTTATATTCATATGCATGTAGTAAAAAACTGTCCATCAGGTGGTTCATTCAGCTTTGTCCATCCTTACATAAAGAAAGATTCATTGCATTGTTTCTGGTTTTGTAAGTTCAATGCCATTAAGTTTAAGAGATATTTTTTGATAAGACACAGACATACTTATCAGTTCTGACACCGATACTGCAACAATGATATAGTTAAACAAAGATATGACGTCATAACATCTATTCGAATCCCCTCCAATCGTTACCCCGTCCAGTTCAAAAGGGGATCGAAATTACGACGGCCTGAGCTCCTAGCGGTGCCCTCAGACTGGCGTCGTATCCGTCAGGCCGAAGTTGTCCTTCAGCCGCTCCATAAGTTCTTCCTTTGGTTTGGAGTGCCATCTGCACTCGACCCCTATCGTTCGGTGGAGCTGTAAAGGCCAGCTGCAGCTAAAGGGAAAACTAGTTCGAAAATATAGTTATATTCTGTATATAGTAAAAAATATCTTAGTTTTTTTTTAATGAGTAATGGTGGCTGCCTGAAAACCAGCGCTGTATAGGTGCACCTCACTAAGGTTGTGCTCATATCAGCAACTGCTGAGGCAGCTCCTGTTGCCAACTTTCTATGTTATTATTTATTTCTCATTTTGTGTGTTATTGTAAATTGTACTATTTGTGTTATGTTGGTAATAAATCAATTATCTATCTATCTACATATGAACTAGCTGTACTCGCGATTTCGTCCGCGTATTTTAGTGACCTTGACCAAAGAAATAAAATATATTCATTAACCTAATCCAGGAAGTCAAAAAGCTAGTCAGCTAGTCACAGCAGAGCATGTGTTATGTGTACTAGACAACTGATATAAATAAATAAATCGGGTGATTTATTTGACAATTAACACAGCGCCATCTAGTCCCACGGTAAGCAGAGCTTGTGTTATGGGTACTAGACATCTGATATAAATAAATAAATCACCCTGGACAATTAACACAGCGCCATCTAGTCCCACGGTAAGCAGAGCTTGTGTTATGGGTACTAGACATCTGATATAAATAAATAAATCACCCTGGACATCTAGTCCCACGGTAAGCAGAGCTTGTGTTATGGGTACTAGACATCTGATATAAATAAATAAATCACCCTGGACAATTAACACAGCGATCTGGTCCCACGGTAAGCAGAGCTTGTGTTATGGGTACTAGACAACTGATATAAATACTTAGATATATATTTTTTTGTAAATACATACATTATGTAAGAAAAGAGTTCATTCCTTTTTAAGATGAAGAGCATATTCCTTTAAGGCCGACAACGCACTGGCAATTCCCCTGGTGTTGCGGGGCCCATGGGCGGCGGTAATCACTTACCATCAGGTGAGCCGCATGCTCGTTTGTCCCCTGTGTTATTAAAAAAAATGTACATAGAATACACCCAGACCGATACAAACAAACATATGTTATCTACTCATGAATACAAATTAGTACCGTGGGAGGAATCGAACCCGCGACCATGGGAATTAAGGCGGTGGGCGCAACCGCCAGACCACGGTCAATTATTAGTATAGATTGTTGTTATCATACACGAAAAGAATTCAGAAAAATCAACAATAACAAAAAATACGCTATCTCATTCCGAGATAAGGTGCATGAATTTAAAAAAACATAAATATTTTTTCTTTATAAAGTTCATTAGGTCTGAATAATCAGAGCCGTAAATAGTGGCAATTATAGTGTTTGATTGAGGATTTTTAAATACTAACTTGTGACCGTGACTTTGAACGTCTTTCAATCAACGTCGTTTGCAGATTTTGCCAAACTGAAGAGGAAACGCCACTACACATCCTATGTGGTTGTAGACCACTCATGTATAAACGAAATATCTCCTTTGGAAAGTTTACGCTCTATCCTGAGGAGATAAAAACCATCGCTCCTAAGAATATCCCTCAATTCTTGTCCCTGACGGGTCTAGGTAGCGGACTCTGAAAAAGGGCGAGCACAATAGATCTATGCAGGTCGCAGTGCTACAGGTCTTAGCACCTGACATTAGCCCAACACCCTCAGTAAAAAAACATAGTCGTATGAGTCTGCTGGGACCCATACAATCTGGATGGATAGATGTTGTATGAATGATAAGTTCCAGAATGTTCTCTAACTTGCTCTTTTAAAAAAAATACTGTTCAGATTTTTTTTAAATAGCTAGCTCCCCGGCGAACTTTGTTTTGTCTAAATTAATAACGCTATAAAAAATAGGGGTTGATGATAGAAGGGTGAAAATTTAGGATTGTATGTATTTTTGTATGTTGATCATAAAAATATAGAAACTAAAAGTAAAAATTTTATCTAAAAAATAAAAATAAAATTTAGGGGTGGACTACCCCTAACATTTAGGGGGATGAAAAATAGATGTTGGCCGATTCTCAGACCTACTCAATACGCTCACAAAATTTCATGAGAATCGGTCAAGCCGTTTCGGAGGAGTATGGGAACGAAAACTGTGACACGAGAAATTTATATATAAGATAAACTAAAATGTATAAAACTTCCTCTTTTGCTGAAAATTGCATTAAAATCCGTTGCGTAGTTTAAAAGATATATGGGGACAGACAACGACGGCAACTGTTTAATACTGTGTAAAGATACTAAGTTTTATTTTACGACTAGCTACCTACCCTGGCTTCTCACAGGTGTGCCTGTATTATACATATAAACCTTCCTAATGAATCACTCTATCTATTGCTGAAAATTGCATTAAAATCCGTTGCGTAGTTTAAAAGATATATGGGGACAGACAGTGGCGGCAACTGTTTAATACTGTGTAAAGATACTAAGTTTTATTTTACGACTAGCTACCTACCCTGGCTTCTCACGGGTGTACCTGTATTATACATATAAACCTTCCTAATGAATCACTCTATCTATTGCTGAAAATTGCATTAAAATCCGTTGCGTAGTTTAAAAGATATATGGGGACAGACAGCGACGGCAACTGTTTAATGCTTTGTAAAGATACTAAGTTTTATTTTACGACTAGCTACCTACCCTGGCTTCTCACGGGTGTACCTGTATTATACATATAAACCTTCCTAAGGAATCACTCTATCTATTGCTGAAAATTGCATTAAAATCCGTTGTGTAGTTTAAAAGATCTAAGCGAATAGACAGCGACGGCAACTGTTTAATGCTTTGTAAAGATACTAAGTTTTATTGTACGACTAGCTACCTACCCTGGCTTCTCACGGGTGTACCTGTATTATACATATAAACCTTCCTAATGAATCACTCTATCTATTGCTGAAAATTGCATTAAAATCCGTTGCGTAGTTTAAAAGTTATAAGCGAACAGACGCCGGTACTTTGTTTTATGTAAATATGCGAATCCCAGTGGTAGGTATGTTGATAACTTACACATAATGATATCACTGTTACATATATTAATATAATAATAATAATCATTAATCACATGCTATATTCATATTCATATACATGATATTATATACTATTCATATAGTATAGTATATATACTTCTTATTATATACTAGCTAGTCACGGGTACCGTGACTTCTTCCGCGTGGAATTTAACTTTATTTTTCTAAAATAAAAGTAGCCTAAGTTACTCATTATTATATAAGCTACCTGCCAAAAAAGTCCCGTCAAAATCGGTCCAGCTATTTCAGAGATTAGCCGGAACAAACAGACCGATAAGATGAGCATGAAGTAGGGTCAGTTAGCCCATCGTGCAAATTCACCAGGAATTTAACACGATGGTTTGGAGGAGAACCGCGTGGAGGTCGACCAGACATGGTACATTGCTAGCAATGGGGTTATCACAGTAGTAACAATCCACTTCTCCTCAAATAGGACGGTTTGTAACTCTATACTAATTACTAATGAAGCACTGAAGTCTAACTCCTGCTTGACTAACATAACTTCAGTCCAGGACTGCTAGATTTAGAAATAGAAACAATATTTATTCAAATAAACTTAATAAAAACTCATTTGAATAGTTCTATTTTTTTTTACTCTACCACTCATTCGGAACGCAGACTCATCACGAGAAAAGAGAGGTGATAGAGATGGGCTACGGTAACTATTTACCGTCAGATGGGGCGTATATTTATTTGTCACCATCGTACTATAAAATGAAAATAGTAGTATAGAAGAAGAAAAAGAAGAAAGAGAAGAAGAAGAGAAATAGTTTGTTTTCACACGTTGCAACTTTTAAATGTTAAAAAGTTACCACAATTATTCACAGTTGTCCATAAGCTACTATCATAACATATACTTATTTGTCATCGACATACGCTTGTTTATCAACATCGTAGTGTAAAAAGCAAAAAATCTGCTCAGGTCATCGTGATCTCGATCCCCGTTTGAACTTGACAAGCGATCGATCGGAGGTTGAACAATTCTGCGCAAGAGTTGCACGCACGCCTCGTTCGTATTTATTTCCATGATGGGCGAACGTGTCTGCCTACACGAGCGTCGTGCGCCCACGCAATCAACCTGCTTTGTTTACACGCATTCTAATTCTGAAATCGGTGAGTTCGAGTTCGTTTGAAATCGGACAGTTCTCGTGGAGCAGTCGACGCGCACGCACGTGCGGCCGTCGCTCCGTAACGAATCACGTTTATAAATACAATTGGTCGTTGCTTTCTTCTGCGCAGTTGGTGTTTTGCGAATTTGTACATTGCTGCGTTGTGATTGTGTTTTATTTTTGTTGCGATGTCTGAGCAAGTGACCTCGGTGCCGGTGGACGAACTGGGTAAATATTTTTGTTTATCAATATATGGTTTTCACTATACTTGACGTAATAAAAAAAATATTGTAAACGTGCAGAGTCTATTTTGTCTAGCGGTTTCGCCGTCGTAGTCCCGAATTCGATTCCTAGCACGCTGTAATAAATTATATTCATGAGTATGATTGTTTGTATGTTTGATTTAAAAATAAAACACAATATTTAAGTATTTATACCAGTTGTCTAGTACCCATAACACAAGCTCTGCTTACCGTGTGACTAGATGGCGCTGTGTTAATTGTCCAGAGTTATTTATTTATTTATATCAGTTGTCTAGTACCCATAACACAAGCTCTGCTTACCGTGTGACTAGATGGCGCTGTGTTAATTGTCCAGAGTTATTTATTTATTTATATCAGTTGTCTAGTACCCATAACACAAGCTCTGCTTACCGTGGGACTAGGTGGCGCTGTGTTAATTGTCCAGAGTTATTTATTTATATCAGTTGTCTAGTACCCATAACACAAGCTCTGCTTACCTTGGGACTGGATGACATAGTGTGAACTGTCAAAAAAAAGAAAAAATATCAGTTGTCTAGTACCCATAACACAAGCTCTGCTTACCGTGAGACTAGATGGCGCTGTGTTAATTGTCCAGGGTTATTTATTTATTTATATCAGTTGTCTAGTACCCATAACAGAAGCTCTGCTTACCGTGGGACTAGATGGCGCTGTGTTAATTGTCCAGAGTTATTTATTTATTTATATCAGTTGTCTAGTACCCATAACAGAAGCTCTGCTTACCGTGGGACTAGATGGCGCTGTGTTAATTGTCCAGGGTTATTTATTTATTCTTAAGTTATTTTTTTTTTTCAGTAAAGTCTGAATAGTGCGCTGGATATTCAGATCCTTATCAACTAAATCAAACTTTGTAAATTAAATTTTTGACAATCGAAGAGTATATGATCCAGAATCAGAACTTCTCCAATTGAACAATAATTGCACATTGAACTAGAAATATTTTTTTTTTTATAGATTATTATTTATATATAATTGCACATGGATATACAATGAATTTACATATAATAAAATAACAATACACACTCTGTTTAAAGAGTGTAGTTGCAGTTTCGTAGATTTTAGTCTGACGGTTTGTTGGGACGAATTCAAATTTGAAATTTAAGTATGCTTAGCTGTTTTTCTGTTCAAATGTTCGTTGAATCGACCGTGTCAAATTCTTAGGCGATTAAAAAAATATATACTCGTATAATAATAATAATAATCACAGGACAATTCACACAGCGTCATCTAGACCCAAGTTAAGCTACTAAAGCTTGTGTTATGGGTACTAGATAACTGATACATATACATAGATTTTTTTTTGTAAATACATAGTATATACATACATAGTATGTATTGGTGCAAACAAAAAAACTTTAGTTTTTTTTGTTTGCACCAATTATTACCCACTCAGTACCACATATCCCACTGTTTTAGGTTGACTGGAAGAGATCTCTTCTAGGGATAAGTCCACCTTTCCTCACATTGTCTCTAAATTATAATATCTTTTTATTATCTGTGCAATAAAGAATATATATATTGTACATAGAAAACACCCAGACCGATACAAACAATCATACTCATGAGTACAAATGTTTGTGCCGTGCGAAGAATCGAATCCGCGACCATCGGTCGTAAAGCGGTGTGCCAGACCGCTAGACCACCGAGGTCGTCAATGATGCTCGTGCTGTAAATGTGTTTATACAAATTAAAAGTAATAAAACCGGCATCGGTACTAATTGCAGCCTAATCTTGAGAAACCGGTGTTAATAAAAACAACGTATAATTTGTCGGTGAAACTCATTTATATATCTCTAATGTTATATATACCTACTAGCTGTTTGTATAAACATGTATATAAACATGATAAAATCTCAAAATCTCTGTCATACTGTAATTATTTATATAAAAAAACTATTAAAAAGAACAACACACAAGTTTCTTGCTCATTCTTCTCGTGATGAGTCTGCGTTCCGAATGAGTGGTAGAATCAAAATATGACTATTCAAAAGTGCTTGTAATGAGTTTATTTGAATAAAGATTATTTCTATTTCAAATTATTTAACCAATCGTTTCTAATAATAATTAGTAACTAATAATCTTTATATATACAAATTTCATAGGATACGGTAAGCATTTATGATCAGATGGGCCGTATGCTTGGTTGCCACCATCGTGGTATAAAAAAAACAATTACGTGCCACGTTGTTTGTCACGATGGTCTATAAACGGGGTAGATGGGTTGAAAGTGGGGGTGAAACTACAATGGATAACTAGTGTATACAGTTATTATGCCTAATCGTTGCATTCTAATAATACTGCACACTGATAACAGTGATAAGGGGCCTCAAGTGGCCTAATTTGATTAAATTAGAGTTTTGTATATACATCTATACATTTAAATAAAATTGGAGTGCCTGTAATATTGAAATAAGAGTTTTTTACTACACGCATATGAATATAAATACGGTACATACACCAAAATAACATTTTTTACCATTTTTGTCTGTCTGTCTGTTTGTTGCTAATCTTAAATGGCTGGACGGATTTTAAGACTTTTTAGTATAATAGTATATTGGCTACTTTAATTTTAGAAAAATATAGTTAAATTCCACGTGGACGAAATCGCGAGTATAGTTAGTCATCTATAAAAATAATCCACATTACTAACAACCCTGTTAGGTGTAGGCCTCCTCACCGATTACGATTTTATAATAGTAGTTGTTGTCGAAATACTGATTGACATTAGTGTAAATATATTATAAAAAGAGAAAAAAAATATAAGAAAATATTACTGAAGACAATGGCTGTATGGGCTGAGTCCTTTTGCCTTTCCCTAAAAAGGGAAAAACCGAACCATTTTTGCTGCAAACGTATATATTATTAACACATCATCTCACAGACCATCTCGACACAAAAGAACCCCACCACAACAAACCCTGTCCCCATTCGTAGATAATCAGTAGGGGGTGTAATGGAATCATCCATTACCGTCGTAGTAGCCGTTATATTTTAATAAATCTATTTATTTATTTATTTAGGATCACAAACAGGTTCACTATAATAATATTACACTGTACACTAATTAGGAAACTTATAATTATAATACATTTTCTATGTAGGTACTATGTCATTGTAAACGCAACATGCACGATCACAAATTATATTTAATCGCCTTATCTGTTATCAATTGGTTAATCATTCGATTAAAATGTAATCGAGTGAAATTAATTCAATCGATATAATCAAGGAAGGAAAATAAACAATGATTCATTGTTTTTAATATCTTCAAACGAGTCTTAACTGGACTGTATGCGAGAATTGTTATGAAATTGCTACAATTTCGGCCTCGGTGGTCTAGTGGTTTAGTTCCGATGGTCGTGAGTTCGATTCCTCGCACAGCTTTGTATTCATGATTATACATACGAACATTTCGCATATCTAGTACAATACTGGTGTAATTCAGAAATTTGAAATTTTTGAAATTAAACATTAATTTCACAGTGATAAAGTGGACTTTCCAAAATTTGTAATTTTTGAGTTAAGCCACTATTATAATAAGTGTGCCATTTGTATTCATGATTATGATTGTTTGTATCAGTCTGGGTGTTTTATATGTATATTATGTATTTATAAAAAAATATCTATGTATTTATATCAGTTGTCTAGTACCCATAACACGGGAAGGGACTTGTTAGTAACGTGGACTGATAACCCCATTGCTAGCAATGTTAGGGTAATCTCTGAAATGCCTGGACCGATTTTGACGGGACACGATTTTTGGCAGGTAGCTAATGTAATAAGGAGTAACTTAGACTACTTTTATTTTAGAAATATAGAGTTAAATTCCACGCGGACGAAGTCGCCGGTACAGCTAGTGTTTAATAAAACTTTACATTTTGAAGTTGATATCTTAAATGTTTATTATTTTGACGGTTTTGATGGTTTAGCACTCTGCTTTAAAATGAAATGGCTTTGTGGGAATTAACTTAGATTTCACGCGGACGAAGTCGCGTGTACAACTAGTATTATTATATGCCTATAATTCTACCCTTAATTACCCTTAAATAAATTCAAAACATCTGTTAAATCATATTTACTGAGCAAAGCCTATTACTCACTAAACGATTACTTGAATGACGAGCGTGCATGGCAATAGTTTTCATGTTCGGGATTTTCATTTAATGTTAGACATAGACACCTATATAAATATACATTGTGAATAAACTGGCTTTTAAAAAATAGGAATTCAATTGAGTTTCTTGCTAGTTCTTCTCAATTGGATCTATATACCGAACTGGACGGTAGGGAAAAAAATTATAATGTAAAAACATGATGTTCTACATGAATGATGCTAAAATGTACTACATGAATAAATGATTTCTGAATTTGAATTTGTGTAGAAAGAATTCCTCAAATCAGTGCGCAGGTTTGAGTTTCGGGGTTTACTTTTCTCATTTCAAAATACACTCCATCTTTATGCAGATCTCTAGAGTTCGATGACTACTCACACACGCAGGTGACTTTTTACAATATCAACTATTTTTATAGTATAGCAGACCCGGCCACGCGTTGCTGTGTCTAAGATTCTTGAATAAAATAATATTGCGACTATAAACTGAGATGTAAGCTATCCTATCTGTTCAAAATCTACCCTGTATCATCGTAAGCACAGATATTATATTATATTAGAGTCCGTTAGCCTAGACGCGCGCGCGCATTTGTTGTGAATTGAAATGGATTAGAACTGTGTTAAACCTACTGTGAAACCTGTGAAAGTGTGTGAAAGCTAGCGAAGATATCTTCGAGACCCTGAAGCCCAAGAAATCCGCAGAACCATAACGGTACGTGACCTACCGTTTTCCCTAACATTTTGGTAGCAGAGTAGTTTCCCAAACACTATCTTTCAAGTTGGATCAAATTGCACACAATCTGCAAACCACATTTGCAATCGGTTCAGTAGTTTAGGAGTCCAACGCGGACAAATAACGTGACTCGTAATTTTTTTTTACACAAGAATAGATGCTGTATATATTTGACAAACGGAATTTCTGTGGAATGATGAACGAGGAATGGCCGTTGTCTTCATACATTGTTGCAGTTCGGAGTCATTGTATTTGCAGTGTATCAAGGAAGTCAATGCTCTTCTTGAGTCATGCTATCCTTGTGCTATATTTAGAGCAAGTAAACATTGCAACGTCAAATACCTTGATCTTCTGAGAACAAGTGACAGTTTTTTTATACATTTTCATATATGACCCTTCAAACGGTTGTAGTGCGGTGATGGTGAAGGACTGGAATGTTTTGAAGTTTGACTCCAGTGAAGAAATACTTGCGGGCTCTGACTTTGCCTTCTGCAAGTCGTTCTGGAACTCTATCATTTTATTGTTAAAATGTTCCATCATCTGCGCCATGGTGTTGTGTAGTGATTCCATAGTTTAGGAGAATATATTGTTGTTTGGAGAATAAAGAAAGGAAAAAATAGTAGTAAAGATAAATAACCACTGAAATTATAATTTCATATAATAATTATAGCAAATCAAAATTATGTAATTAATGAAATTTTCATTGGAGAGGTGGCAAAAAAAAAATTAATACTTATATATATATATATAATATAAGTATTATTATTTATTATCATTTAAATAATCATTTATGGAATAAATAAATAATTATTAAAATAATTATAGCATCAAACAAACATATTTCCTGTCTTTCTTACTAAGGCAATTTGTTCACATGTGAGGTAATGGAGTGATTAGTTTTAGAGTGCAATGGGACTGGCATGTACTTAGATTGGAACAAAGTCTTTAATTTAAAAAGAAATTAAAAAAGAAAACCTAATATAAGTTGGACTCCACTCTCCGCAATCAGCCTCTAATTTGGGCCGTTGTGCGTGTAGAGCAGAGACTAGACTAGAGTAGCTAGCCAAGCTCCTTCAAAGCGCAGAAGTTTCCTAGTGTCTTCACAGTGACGGAGCGACCTCACAGTTCCGAGGATTTGTGTTCGTTGTGTCACTGCAAGGACTCCAGGATTACGTGAGCGGCCGTTTCTTCGGCTTCAAAGCAACCCCGACGAAGGGGACTGTCTGTAGCACCTATTGTGTACAGATGTTTGTTTAAGGGACAGTGGACCGTTATTGATAAAACAATGATAGGGAATCATTGTTTTGAGATTATTTTCATATCTATTTATACTATGTACTAGCTGTGCTCGCGACTTCGCGTGGAATGGGAACCTTGATAAAATAAAGAAATATATTTAATAATGCAATCGAAAAAAGCCAAAGAAATTCTAGATTCAGGTTGACCTCCGTGCGGTTCCCCCTGGAAACCATCGTGATAAATTCTGGTGATTTTACCACGATGTGCTAACTGACCTGACCTCATGTTTATCTTATCATCCTCCATTGGTGCCCCGCCAGCGTATACCGTTAGCGCAGGCGGTTGCACCATTACATTATCATCCCTTAAAAATTAGCAAAGACATGTCACATGATAACGTGATGTCCGTAGTGCTGTTCATGTATATAGGTGACGGTCACCACTTACCATCGGGTGGTATGTCAGCTTGTTTGGCATTACAATGACAAAGAAATTTAGCGAAACTACATTAAAAGTACCAAGAGAACATGAGTTTGTAGGCAGTTTGTTAAGAGATATGACCTGTGAAATTACAGTGTGGAGACCGGACCTCGTAGTTCTTCAGATCTCCACCGTATTAAGGTCACATGACTACGTGATTAAGGTCACATGACAACGTGATGTCCGTTGTGCTGTTCATGTATATAGGTGACGGTCACCACTTACCATCGGGTGGTACGTCAGCATGTTTGGCATTACAATGACAAAAATGTAGCGAAACTACATTAAAAGTACCAGAAGAACATGAGTTTATAGGCAGTTTGTTGAGAGATATGACCTGTGAAATTACAGTGTATGGAGACCGGACCTCGTAGTTCTTCAGATCCCCACCGTATTAAGGTCACATGATAACAATGTCCGTAGTGCTGTTCATGTATGTATATAAACGACGGTTATCACTTACCATCAGGCGGGCCCGACGAATTCTTTATCACTCCAATTAGTTTTAAAAAAGTTTATGTTGAATCAGTTTGTAACTGATAACAGTATATTGACTGATTGACTGACGATTGTAGTCATCAGACCCTGACCTTCACAGCTAGTGGAATGCGATATGTTTTTGCTTAAAACGAGTCGTTTTTTTGCGGTTGATCAATTAAATTAATTGATTACGCAATGTCTGATTGAAGATCTTATATAAACATGGTATGACATGTTTTAGATATCGTGTGTGTACTACGATCTCCGGAACTTTATGTCCTCTTTAATAGATACTGATTTCATGACTAAATTTGACGGCCTCGCTGGTCTAGCGGTGTACAGCTTTACTTCCGATGGTCGCGGGTTCGATTCCTCGCAGGGTGCAAACATTTGTATTCATGAATATGATTGTTTGTATCGATTTGGGTATTTTCTGTGTATGTTATATACTAGCTAATTTTAATAGACTATTAAAAAAAAACGCTTCAAAATCCGTTGCGTAGTTTTCAAGATTTCTAGCATACATAGGACAGACAGCGATAGCGACTTTATTTTATACTATATAATGATTCAATTGAATCCTTTAATTGTTTATTGAAAACTCAAAAATCTATGTGTTATTCTGATAAGCTACGTTACTGTAAAATTTTATGAAAATCCGTTCAGTAGTTTTTGCATGAAAGAGTAACAAACATGCATACTCAGAAACTTTCGCGTTTATAAAATTATCAAGATTTCAATCGTTTTAAGTCTATCTGTCAACTGTTTCATTGTTTATTTAAAAAATATATCATAGTAATCATTAAATGCATTAATATATATTTTTTATATATTATCTAATATAATTATATTTTTTATATATATTGATTCTAAAAAAAATGTTGATTGTCGCATGGACCAAATATAGAAATATAAAATATACAGATAATATTATATAAATACAGATAGTGTTATATAATTTATCTGTTTGCCGCAGCGAGTGCAATTGTTTATGGTGACAGCACGATACTATTGTTTATAACCGGATGTCGATCGTGCTGGTAATGTTGGCAATTAACCCCATCCGGGGCATGATTGTTTCGCGCCAATCAGCTCGGCAATCGTGTTGTAATTTAATCACTGAACATAAGAGATCTCTGATTTCATTTATTAAAAACATCAGATGTGCCTACACTTTAATATTTCTGTCAACACTCGACACCCTTCCATTAGTACCTCTCCAGATAACATAGATTTAAGTTGAGTGTAAAGTCAGTCCACGTTACGACTCCGCGTGGAATGTACGCGTCACTAATAAGCCATGTAGCACACTACCAAATAAACTTACTAATGTACAATAAATAGTACAATTATTACACCTGTATACTCACTACCTACATACTACAATAAACAATATATTATGTAGCGACACCTCATCACATCATATATAACGATACAGTGGTGAGGTGATAACCACCGCGTTACAAAGATATTTAGAAAATACGCTTAAATACACGACATACACGACACCGTCCTCGCTGGGGAAGACAACGACCCCGTTGCGCGCGTCCGGGCGCACCACACTGGTCCCGTCGCCGCCGCTCCGATAGATCAGAAGGATGCCGAGCTGCGGTCAACATCATTAATAATAATAATAATCTCAGGACAATTCACACAGAGCCATCTAGACCCAAGTTAAGCTAACTAAAGCTTGTGTTATGGGTACTAGATAACTGATACATATACAAAGTTTTTTTTTTATAAATACATACATGTTTTACATAGAAAACACACAGACCGGACAAACAATCATACTCATGAATACAAATGTTTATGCCGTGCGATGAATTGAATCGAACCCGCGATCATCGGTCGTAAAGCGGTGTGCTAGACCGCTAGACCACCGAGGTCGTCATCACAATACATAGTTTGAAATATAACTTGTGTTGCAATATTTTTGTTTCAGAGTCGTGGGTTGAACTCAACTCGGGTCTGGTGGCCCACGAAAATGAGTATATAAGACTGCTTCGCGAGGCGCAGAGGGAGAGTCGAGACTCGTCTGTGCGACACTCCCGGGCCTCGAGCGTGAAGGGCAGGTGAGGGGGACATGTTTTTCATTGTACTAGCTGTACTCGCGACTTCGTCCGCGTGGAATTTAACTTTATTTTTCTAAAATGCAAGTTACTCCTTATTACAATAAATACCTGCAAAAAAAATCCCGTTTAAATTGGTACAGCCATTTCAGAGATTAGCCGGAAAGAACAGACCGACAGACAGACAAAAATTGTAAAAAATGTTATTTTGGTGTATGTACCGTATTTATATTCATATGCATGTAGTAAAAAACGGTTACTTCAATATTACAAACAGACACTCCAATTTTATTTATATGTACAGATGTATAGATTATACAACAAAGAATCTAAAACTATATTTTTAAGGTTTTTAACCTTAAAAATATAATACAATAACTAAAATATATTATTAAAAGGAGTCCCTTTAGGCAAGGTTCCGAAGATACTGGCAGCGATCTCTTTAAAAACATGTTTGTTTGTAAATAAATATATAGAAAATACCCAGACCGATACAAAACATACTTGTGAACGTTTGCCACGTGCGGGGAAGTGAACGCGGATGTAGAACGGTGGGCCAAACCGCTAGACCACCGAGGCTGTTGATCATCATCTGCTTCTTCCTTATCCCATTTATTTGTGGTCGACGTAATATGTTTTTCGCTTCCATTCATCCCTGTTCGCAGTCATCGCGTTATTTACTTCAAATTCAAATTCAAATTCAAAAATCATTTATTCATATAGGACATTTTAGCCGCTTATGAACGTCAAATTTTTACATTATAATTTTATTTTTTTCCCTACCGTCCAGTTCGGTATATAGATCCAATTGAGAAGAACTGGCAAGAAACTCAATTGAATTACTTTTTTTTTTAAAGCCAGTTTTTTTACAATGTATTTTTATATAGGTGTCTATGTCTAACATTGAATGAAAAAATGAACAACTATTGCCATGCACACTCGTCATTCAAGTAATCGTTTAGTGAGTAATAGGCTTTGCTCAGTAAAAAACCGTATCATCTTTCACACAGTCCATCCATCTCTTTTTCGGCCTTCCTCTGCCCTTATAACTGTGGCGAATTAATTATAATCGCGCTGCAACACCGTTGCCTAGTTACGACAGAAGAATAAAATAACAATATATCATTCGAGACCGAATCATCTTTCTTGTATATATATTAATTGTA
Source organism: Achroia grisella (assembly GCF_030625045.1). Lineage (NCBI taxonomy): Eukaryota > Metazoa > Arthropoda > Insecta > Lepidoptera > Pyralidae > Achroia > Achroia grisella. The sequence continues at coordinate 723,453 of NW_026712739.1, forward strand.
AATATATATAATTATAAATATGTACATAACAACAATCTGGACTCATCATTTCAAAAACTTCTTTCCCGCTGCTGCTACAAGAACACAATATATAACATAATAGCGGTAACAATAAAGACGCTAAGTAACCATCCACAATGACGACCTCGGTGGTCCAGCGGCAAGCACACCGCTTTACGACCGATGGTCGCGGGTTCGATTCCTCGCACGGCACAAACATTTGTATTCATGAGTATGATTGTTTGTATCGGTCTTGGTATTTTCTATGTATAATATGTATGTATTTACAAAAAAAAAAAAAAAAATCTATGTATTTGTATCAGTTATCTAGTACCCATAACACAAGCTCTAGCTAGCTTAACTTGGGTCTAGATGGCGCTGTGTGAATTGTCCTGAGATTATTTATTTATTTATTTACAATAGGCTGTTGAATGAATGATAAACAAACTGCCGGTCCGCCTGATGCGCATGCGTTTCGCTCTCATTACGGGGCTTCATTAAATGAAGTTAACATACATTTATTTAATTAATAATCAATAGATTTATGTATATGCAATTGCAACGGCCTCGGTCTAGCGGTTAAGCGCGCCGCTTTACTTCCGATGGTCGCGGGTTCGATTCCTCGCACGGTGCAAATATTTGTATTCGTGAGTATGATTGTTTGCATCTGTATGGGTGTTGCGGCCTTTTGACAGGACTGCCTGCTGGCTGGTTATAAGACGTGATTAGGACAGACGAAAGAATTGACAAGACAGACAGGACAAGGTACAAGACAAAAAGACGGACAATTACATATAGATTTCAATAATTATATTTTACTTTTAAAACAAGCTCTCTTCATTAATCACCTTCCAGCAATGGTATTTCCGAACCGATACGAATTTTCTTTATTTTCTTTAGTAATCTTTAACGCTCTCTCCTGTGTGGTGGCCCCGCAGAAAATCAGCACTGTGGTATATATATTTATAAAAGTGGGAGTCACATTCAGCGTTACTAGTATGTTTTAGCTTTTAGCTTTTAAGTTGTATAGTATATAAGATAGATAGCATCTAAGAATACTGTAATGCTGAATAAATGTCTTTATTATTATTATATTGAAACCTTCCTTATTCCTTTTTAAAAGGCCGACAACGTACTTGCATTGTGTTGCGTTTGTCCCGTGTAATCACTTACCATCAGGTGAGCCGCATGCTCGTTTGTCCCGTGTAATAAAAAAAAAATTACGACGACATTTCTTAACGGTCGGCCGACCAGCAGACCGTTCAATGGGTGTTTTTTTTTACCACTTAGGTGGCAAACAAGCATACGGCCCATCTGATGGTAAACGGTTACCGTAGCCTATGGACGCCTGAAACACCAGGGTTGTCACATACGCGTTGCCGACCCTTAAGAAACCTTAATATACCCTTCTTGAAAAACCCCGTGCTGTAGTCTCTCGAGAAAACCTCGACAGGCAGTTCATTCCACGATCTAAGTGTACGCGGGAGGAAGCTCCTCTGAAACCGCTTCTATGTATCATATAAAAACATATTGTATTTATTTAAAAAATGCATCCATGTATTTATATCAGTAGTCTAGTATAGACCCCTGAAGGCCCCTATGGTCCAGCGACTGAACACACCGCCTTACATCGGACGGTCGCGGATCCGATTCTTCGCACAGTACAAATATTTGTGTTCATTATTTGGTTGTATTAGTCTGGATGATTTTTAATTTATATTATGTATGTATTTACAAATAAAATGTATGTAAGAGTTTCTATCAGTTGTCTAGTACCCATAACACAAGCTCTGCTTACCGTGGCACTAGATGGCGCTGTGTTAATTGTCCAGAGTTATTTATTTATTTATATCAGTTGTCTAGTACCCATAACACAAGCTCTGCTTACCGTGGGACTAGATGGCGCTGTGTTAATGGTCCAGGGTTATTTATTTATTTATTCTTTTGCACACAAAATTGTATGCATGGCAGACATAATGCCTGATGGCATTCTCTACCAGTCAACCGTCGCGGTGATCAGAGATAGTAAAAAAAAAGAAAAATTATAACAAAGAGATACAGAAAGATAATACATATATATACATATGCAAATATATAAAAATATTAATATACCAATATAAAATATATAAGTTTATAGATTACATAAAAAATCTTCTATATATATAAATAAAATTGGAGTACCTGTTTGTAATATTGAAATAACCGTTTTTTACTACATGCATATGAATATAAATACGGTACATACACCAAAATAACATTTTTTACAATTTTTGTCTGTCTGTCTGTTTGTTCCGGCTAATCTCTGAAATGGCTGGACCGATTCTGACGGGACTTTTTTTGGCAGGTCGCTGATGTAATAAGGAGTAACTTAGGCTACTTTTATATTAGAAAAATTCCACGCGGACGCAGTCGCAGGAACAGCTAGTAAAATATAAAATTAAACTATATTAATCATGACATGCACAAGAGGCCAAAAGGATCTTTTGTTAATAAATTTTGAAGTTTGAAATTGAGTGTTTTATGCTTTCAGCCCGAAATCACCTCCGAATAGCCCCAATCTGGAGCCCTCGACTGAAGACGAGTTGAAAGGCGTGTACATCAACTGTTGGAAGGTAATAATTTTTTTATTATATTTATTTACTAGCTGTAACTGGACATGTAATGCGTAGGAATGAGGATAATATTTTAAGAAAGGTGTTACATATCAATGTGGATGGTTATAAGGGCAGAGGAAGGCCGAAAAAGAGATGGATAGACTGTGTGAAAGATATGGTAAGAAAGGGAGTGAATAACGCGATGACTGCGAACAGAGATGAATGGAAAAGAAAAACATATTACGACGACCACAAATAAATGGGATAAGGAAGAAGCAGATGATGATGATATTTACTAGTTGTAACCGGCAAACGCTATTAAAAATAGGGGTTGATGCTAAAAGGGTGAATATTTAGGGTTGTATGTATTTTTTAAAGCCCATTTATAAAAAAATGAATTTTAGTCACAAAATAAAAAAAGGTGTTAGGGTTGTCCAAACCCTTATCGCTCAGGGGTATGAATACTATTATTCATACCCCTGAACGATAAGGGTATCTATGATAGACTATCTATGATAGATAGACAGATAGATAAAAAGCTTTATTTTTCAAATTTTACATATTATTATTCTACTATCCTGCAAAACTCCTGTCGGGGTTTGTCTGCAGGCACGTAGTTCTCTCTTATCTACTTACAATAGGTACATGCTTATATATTATTTTAGATAGTATTTTAACGTACACATAAAATACAGTATTCCGTTTTACAATATTTAAGTATTAAATAAGGACAAGATTTTTTTTTTTTTTTTTATGTGATGTTATATGTTTTTAATAAATGGTTTCTATAATTTATACAAAAGGATTTATATCTATTTTGATTTCTGATATGTTGAGGCATTTTATTAAATATTTCAGGCAATTTTAATTGTAACAATCGATATCCATAATAATTATTTAGATGTAGGGGTGGGGTTTCGTATTTACCTTGTACACATTTCCTAGTCTCTATACGATGGCTTGTTTTCGTCATATGGTGTTGTTTGCTGTGGTTTTTAGTAGCTAATAAGTATTTATGTTTTTCTGATGCAGGTAGAACGTTACAAATTTTAAATAATTCTTTATAGTTGTCTTTAAATTTTATTTTTAGTTTTTCTCCTACAATTAATTTTAGCAATTAATCTCTTACAATTTATAGTAGCCGATTCTCAGACCTACTGAATATGCATATAAAATTTCATAAAAATCGGTCACGACGGTACGGTGGAGTATGGTAACTAACATTGTGACACGAGAATTTTATATATAAGACTAGCTTTTGCCCGCGGCTTCGCTCGCGTTAATTTATCCCCTTAGGGGTGGAATTTATCAAAATCCTTTCTTAGAGGATGCCTACGTCATAGTAGCTTTATGCATGCAAAGTCTCAGCCCGATCGGTTTAAAATTGACAAAGTTTCATACAAACTTTCATCCCCTATTTTATCCCCTTGGAGGTAGAATTAATCAAAATCCTTTCTTAGCGGATGACTACGTCATAACATCTACCTGCATGCCATATTTCAGCGCGATCCGTCCAGTGGTTTGGGCTGTGCGTTGATAGATCACTATGTCAGTCAGACAGTCAGTCAGTCACCTTTGAGTTATAAATATATAGATTTATTTCAGGCTATACTTAACATGACCATTTGTGCTTGGATTAAAAACTTATTTATGTCAATTAAAAGACAGGCAATGAAAAAACAATTTCTTAAAGCTATTCATAAGAAAATATTAGCTTAAAAGTTAAGTATGAATGAAAAAACCACACATGTATTGAAATTATATTAATTTTGATTTGGTCATTGATCCCCCTCCAATTCAAACGGGGATCGAAATTACGACGGCCTGAGCCGAGGTTCGAACCCCTAGTGGTGCCCTCAGACTAAAGTCGTATCCGTCAGGCAGGAGTTGTCCTTCAGCCGCTCCATAAGTCCTTCCTTTGGTTTGGAGTGCCATCTGCACTCGCCCCATAACGTCCGGTGAAGCTGTAAAGACCAGCTACGGCCAACAGCATTAGAGTAGTCCGAAAAAAAAAAACTTATATATTTTATATTGGTATATTAGTATTTTTTATATATTTGCATATGTATATATATATGTATTATTTTTCTGTATATATTTTTTATTTTGTTGTTTTTATATTTTTTTTTTAACCATCCTTGCTACTTCAGCGCCGTCTAGCAGCCAACAATGAAGTTTATTAGTGATCTCGGATTGTTATTTAATGAATTCAATACGAGCGAAGCCGCAGGTAAAAGCTGGACTTAAATAAATATATAGAAAGAAAGAAATATATTTTATTCAGTGCAATGTAAAAAATACAATATAAACAACAAACGAAAAAAAAGAGCAAAGAAAATGTACATTAAATTAAACTTAATTTACCATAATTAAAAATAAACATAAAATAATCATTTTTTACATCCAATAATACACTGAAATGGCTCCACTCAGCTTTAATGTATGTCCTAGGTGAACATACAGCTGGTTTTCAGTGGCACCAAAAATATATATATCAAAGGGGGAGAGAGAGGGCACTATTTAAAATATTAATGATAATAATTAAAACAAAATTACAACTAATATATACATTTCATTCATTCATAATTTAAGAGCTACGCTCTTGTCGGTGGAGCTCTTGCCACTTTCCGCGATCTTCCATCATGCTCTTTAATTCTTGATACGACACGACTCCTATTTTGTCCTCAGTTTGTTTGATGTAGCTATTCCTTGGTCTTCCCCTCCCCTCTTTCCTTCTATTTCCCCCTCAATAATAATTTTCATGAAATCATCGCGCCGTATCAAGTGTCCTAACATTTTCCCTCGTCTATTTTCTATTGTGTTCAATATTTGTCTTTTTTCTTTTACCCTGTGTAGTACTTCTTCGTTTCTTACTTTATCCTTCCAGCTAATTCTTTCCATCCTCCTAATATATACAAACCAATTACATATACTAGAAAGAACAAAATAGAATAAAATAACATTAATAAATATAAACATTAAACATATATATATACAACTACTTTGCCGTAAGATTTATAGGTTAAATAGTACATAGATAATTCTTGTATTGTTTTTTAAAGGTGAAAAATGATTTATATAAATGTGTAATTTTTTTAATTCCAGGATGACTCCAACGACTGGGTGTGGCAATGGAGCAGCCGGCCTGACCAGCAACCACCCAAGTGAGTACTACACTATATACTGTTTTAAATTTGACACGATCATTATTTAGGAATAAAATAGAATAGAATAGAAAATCATTTATTCAAATAAACTTACAACCGGAATCGAACCCGCTACCGTCGGAAGTGAGGCAGTGTGCTAAACGGCTATATTCAATTAATAAATAACCGAGTGACCTGTTCCCGATGCGTCCGGTCCACCAGTCTCCGTCTCTCCTCATCACTTCGATCCTCTCTCCGCCCTCGAAGGTCAGGTCCTCGGGTTCCGCTGACACGTAAGGATACGCCGCTATGTAGAAGTCTCCAATTTCTGTACAGAAATAGAATAGAATAGAAAATCATTTATGCAAATAAACTTACATTGAAGCACTTTTGAATAGTCATTACATTTTTTTTAATCTACCGCTCATTCGGAAAGCTGTCTCATCACAAGAAGAACGAGCAAGAAACTTGCGTGTTGCTCTTTTAAATAATTTTATTATTACTTTACATTTTTAAGTTTAAGTGTGTGAATACAAAAGCATTTAATTAGTAAACATCACGGGATCTTAACCACATCTCTTATATTAATAACATCTATACATATAAATATAGAGTGTCTGTTTGTAATATTGAAGTAACCGTTTTTTACTACATGCATATGAATATAAATACGGTACATACACCAAAATAACATTTTTTATCATTTTTGTCTGTCTGTCTGTTTGTTCTGGCTAATCTCTGAAATGGCTGGACCGATTTTGACATGACTTTTTTGGCGCGTAGCTGATGTAATAAGGAGTGACTTAGGCTACTTTTGTTTTAGAAAAATAATGTTAAATTCCACGCGGACGAAGTCGTGTGAACAGCTTGTTTATAATCTAATTAAAATTAATTATGGTCGGATTTCGACCACTTTGCAGGTATTTTTTTTTATTGTTGCTTGTATGTTTGTATGTTACAGAGACTGGCGCTTCAAACACCCCCCCAGCGCTCGAGGTCCACCCTCAGCCACCTCCTCCATTGAGGTCCTGGAGCAGCAGTTGGCTGTACCGGCCATGCAACAGGTGAATACACATTCTAAACAAATATACATAGTCCTGAACCGTTTGGTCGCCGAAGAGTCAACACTAGGCTTCCAAGCTGTGTGCTGGAGGAATATTGCAGTGGGTGATTTGTTTTAAATTGAAATAAAATGAATATTTTGAATGTATTGTACGTTGATTTTAATAATGACGCCACAGAATGTTCGAGAAGGAGTGCAAAATCTTATATAAAATAACATCGATGTTCTGTGCCTGACATTCACAATTTTTAAACTAGCTGTCCCGGCAAACGTTGTTTTGCCTTAAAATAAAAAAAAAATTAGGGGTGGACTAACCCTAACATTTAGGGGGATGAAAAATAGATGTTAGTCGATTCTCCATTTAGGGGGATGAAAAATAGATGTTGGCCGATTCTTAGACCTACTCAATACGCTCACAAAATTTCATGAGAATCGGTCAAGCCGTTTCGGAGGAGTATGGTAACTAACATTGTGACACGAGAATTTTATGTATAAACTATCTACTCGCCCCGTCTTCGCACGGGTGTACATGTATTATATATATAAACCTTCCTCTAGAATCAATCTATCTATTAAAAAAAACCGCTTCAAAATCCGTTGCGTAGTTTTAAAGATTTAAGCATACATAGGGACAGACAGAGACATCGACTGTTTTATACTGTGCTCTGTCTATTATAAAAACCGCTTCAAAATCCGTTGCGTAGTTTTAAAGATTTCAGCATACATAGGGACAGACAGAGACAGCGACTTTGTTTTATACTGTACTCTGTCTATTATAAAAACCGCTTCAAAATCCGTTGCGTAGTTTTAAAGATTTAAGCATACATAGGGACAGACAGAGACATCGACTGTTTTATACTGTGCTCTGTCTTCAAAATCCGTTGCGTAGTTTTAAAGATTTGCATACATAACTTTTATGTAATGATATATATATAATTCACAGAGCCACTGTCTGTCCGTGCGACGTTCGTGCCTGTTCAGTCGGGGCGCAGTCGCAGCTGTACTTGTCACGAATTTGGTCTCCCTGCTGCTTGGCGCCGGTATCGGGTAAGTTTAATTTTATAACTCAGTTCGATTCCTGGTATCGAATTTTTTACTTTTCTTAGAAACATTTTCTAAGTAAATGGTAATTAAAAATCAAAATATATTTATTCGTGTAGGTCTATTACAGACTCTTATGATATGTCAAATCTACCGTCAGTTCGGAATGATATCGAGATGAGAAGAACTGACAAGAAACTCAGCTCGTATTCAAAATATCTTTATTCATGTAGGTTTATTACAGACTCTTATGATGTTCGAATGATATGAAAAGAACTGACAAGAAACTCAGCTCGTATTCAAAATATCTTTATTCATGTAGGTCTATTACAGACTCTTATGATATGTCAAATCTACCGTCAGTTCGGAATGATATCGAGATAAGAAGAACTGACAAGAAACTCAGCTCGTATTCTTTTCAAATAAATGTTGTACATGTTTACAATAATACAGATTCATTTTTAAATTCAAATTTGGGAGAATAAGAGTGACCATTTGAGCCGAGATTCGAACCCCTAGTGGTGCCCTCAGACTGGCGTCGTATCCGTCAGGCGGGCGTTGTCCTTCAGCCGCTCCATAAGTCCTTCCTTCGGTTTGGAGTGCCATCTGCACTCGCCCCCTATCGTCCGGTGAAGCTGTAAAGGCCAGCTGCGGCCAACAGCATTAGAGTAGTCCGAAAAAAAAAACTTATATATTTTATATTGGTATATTAGTATTTTTTATATATTTGCATATGTATATATATATGTATTATTTTTCTGTATATATTTTTTTTAACCAACCTTGCTACTTCAGCGCCGTCTAGCAGCCAGCAATGAAGTTTATTAATGATCTCGGATTGTTATTTAATGAATTCAATAGAAACAAAAAAAATAGAAAATGTTTTCTAAGACATATGATACTCTTCTCAAAATGACCATTATTTGTTACAGTGTGTGGCTAAGCCGAAGGGGCATGCTTCCGCCCAGACTGATAATACTGAACTGAGTGGTTATCAAGACTGAGATGGTTATTCGTAGCTGGTACAGCGGGGTCATCTTATAGAAGAATCAAGTGATAGCGTATTACTACACAGTATATAAGAAGATATTTAGCATTATATATTGAAGATCTCGGTGGTCTAGCGGTTGAACTCAACAGTTCATACCAGATGGTTGCGGGTTCGATACCTAGTACGATACAAACTTTTGTATTCATGAGTATGATTGTTCGTATCGGTCTGGGTGTTTTCTATATATAATAAGTATGTATTTACGATTAATATATATCTATGTATTTATATCAGTTATCTAGTACCCATAATACAAGCTTCAGCTAGCTTAACTTGTGTCTAGATGGTGCTGTGTGAATTGTCCTGAGATTATTAATATTGTTATCATTATTTACTCTAAATTTTCTCAGCCTTTGCTGGTTTCCCACGCTTTGAGACGTATATAAATGTGGTATATAACCTGTATGTGTTGTACAGGTTATATACCATTGTACCGTGCGAGGAATCGAACCCGCGAACATCGGAAGTCAAGTCGTGTGCTAAACCGATAGACAACTGAGGCCGTCGAATATCATTTCATAGCTTATGGTCATATTATGGTAAATATCTTATATAATGTGTAAAAAAGAATAAAAAGTAAAATTGCCCATGGTGTTAGGCCTATTACATGTAATGGTGTGTTATAGGGTTTAATAGTAAAGGGAAATAAAGAATACAATAATTATTATACCGTAATGGTAGCAATCAAGCATACGGCCTGTCTGATGGTAAAGAAATTAAATAAAAATTCTTAATTCATGTAGGTCTATTACAGACTTATATTTCAACATTTGACACCCTTCCATTAGTACCTCTCCAGATAACATAGATTTAAGTTCAGTGTAAAGTCAGTCCATGTTACGACTGCCATTATAGTTTTACCATCAGCCTGGCCGGAAGCTGGTTAACAATGTATTACTATGCTGTTTTAATACATAAATTTTGTCACACGTTAAATGTCTATAATGTGACATTTCGTGACAAGGCGAGAGAGGATAGATGGCGTGATGTCACATTTTATTAATTATTAATTTATATGAAAATATAATTAATTTGAGAAGTTTAGTTTGTTTTGTTGATTTAATAATTTGTAGATTAAAATTACAAATTAAAGTCACATGTTACAATACTGTCTGGAGTCTAACATGTGACCAGCTGTGACAAGGACAAGGACCAGATGTGACAAGGATGAGGACCCGTTGTGACAAGGATAAGGACAGACTGTGACAACGATGAGGACCAACTGTGACAAGGATGAGGACCAGTTATGACGAGGATGAGGATGGGGTGTCTAACGTCACGAAATTCATGTGACAGAATTTATGTATGGTCCCTATGAATAATAATCACGTTGTATCACCTACGAATGGTGTTTTTTTATCATAATGTTTAGGAATGCTAAAAAATATTATTGTATAATGCTAAATGCTATTTATATGTATAACATATTTATTGGGCATTAGTGTTGGAGGTAGTCGGTTTGTTACCCAGTAGGGAACAAATATTTATTATTAAAATATATTATGTTAAGCTTGATTTCAGCGATGGATTCAAATGTATGCTGTACTTGTGGATAATAGTGCACGTTTTATTATAGAATGTTTAAATTATGATGATTCTTTTTTTATAGGCTACAATTTAAAAAAATGTACGATTAAGCGAATAAGAAAATAATTTTATTGATACACATATACTTTCTCAAGTCACAAGTAACTTGTTTGTAACCGTATACAATAAAAAAAGAATCATGAAAATCGGAGCATTCTATAGAAAGTTATACGTTGTTTTGGTTAACATCTGTTTGTATATATGGTCCGTAACAGGCTATTAAGTAGCGAATATTAATTGTGATATACAAGTTTGGTCATAATAGGTATAGCCAGTCGAAACTGGTTCAATTTCGACTTCGAAATTTTTTTTGCAATTGCAAATGATATTGTTATATCCCTACATTTGTTTTCCATTAAACAATAATATTTTTGTATCTGTACCACTGTAGTAATGGATAGAAAAGAAAAAAAATACAAAAAAAAATTGTATTTATAAGATCCACTCTACTTTTGTATTTTCCTATGTCTCAATTTCTCAATATTACGATTGGGGCTGTCAATAATTTAAAATTTATAAAATTGTTTACTTATTTATAGCTTTTATCCGCGGCTTCGCTCGCATTGATTAAAACATTTTTTTTATTACTTGTATATGTTCTTTCTAATATCTCCAAGGACATGTGTACAAAATTTCATGATGCTCGGTTTAGTAGTTTTTGCTTGAAAGAGTAACAGACATCTCTACTTTCACATTTATAATATTACTAGCTACTCGCCCCGACTTCACCCGGGTGTACATGTATTATACATATAAACCTTCCACTTGAATCACTGTATCTGTTAAAAAAAAATCGCTTCAAAATCCATTGTGTAGTTTTAAAGATTTAAGCATACATAGGGACGGACAGACAGCGACAGCGACTTTGTTTTATACTATGTAATGACGTAAGGATTATTTATAATTAATAAGTCATAAAAACATGTTTGTATGATTGTATAGAACAATACAATTTCAAAGTGATGTTTGTATTGGATGTTTTCTATGTATATTATGTGTTTATAAAAGTAATATATAGATATTTATAGCAGTTGGTTCGTGCACACATTGCAATATTAGTTTGGGACTAGATGGCGCTGTGTGCATTCTGTTATTATTAATTTTTAAATTATTGACAGGCCTGATCCATATTTTTATACTAGTCTATAAGTGTATGAAAGAATTTATGTTAGTAGATTTAACTGTGACAAAATAAAGCATAAAATTCAAGCTTCGGTAGTTTAATTCATAAAAAAAATATAAAAAGGACGGAATAACCATTAAGCAGTATACGCAATTGCCTGAGGCGCACTGAAAACAAAAAAAATATTCTTTCATTCATTATGGCATAGTAAGTAAAATCTTATCTGTGGTCATAGTAAGTATAATTTTTTATATCGTTTCTTGTCCAATTTACATACTAATTATTATATTTGCTCCCTTGTAAAAGAAGTTAACTGCAATAGTGTAACATTATACTATTTTATTTAAATAATATTACACTTATGATTTTTATTATTACAAAAAAAATAATCTGAGGAATATTATTTGTTCGAGACTAGCATCTGAAACTGCCGTGGAAACATGGCGTCGCTACAGATGTTAGGGACGGATCGAGTTAGGCAGTATTGAGAAATAATTGCTATGGTTTAGAAAAATTGCTAAATTATAGCAATTTTTTAGTACATATACTCTTATTATATTTACTAAGCTATTTTTATTTATATTATGAATGCAATACAGTAAAAAATAGCTTAATGAAATAATAGAAATATTGTATTTCAAGGTTTCAAAAAAGCACTCTTGAGTCATTATTCATTTTGTATTCTCTCGGCAGCCATACGCAGGTTTTATTGTATTTCTTAGCTTTTGTTATTGCTTGTAACTGAACATATGCAAATAAAATTCCTATCTAAATAAATAAATGGTTTCAAGAAATCCTTTCCATAGAGTCTCAACGTGGTTGATCTGGCCATAGTTCCACTAGTATCCTTTTATACACAGTGTATTTTCTCATTTTAAATGTATAGTATTGGCGCTACAATTTAGAACGTGTTTCTTTTTTATACTGTTTGGAAGCTAGACTTTTTGCCTTATTTAACCATTGATTATAAATATGTTAATTAAAAACAAAGCAATGTATAAAAAATCTACATTTCTCTATGGTTATTCTTGAATTTTAACCTGTTTAATGTCATATTTATTATTTGTAAAATTTCTGGGTATATCCTGTTGTAATTTTGTTACATTGTGTTTTTAATTTATATATACACGGTTAGTTAGGTCAAAAGCCAGATAGAATGCCTAATCTTAAAACTTAATCACTTTTACCAAAGTGATTTGATTTTACAGTGAGGGCTTGAAATATTAAAAAAATTTTTACTTTGCCTCTTTGAAAAAGTTGCTCAGTTTAAGTATGAATTAACTGCGGTTTCATAAATAATATCACTGTCTTTTGGCTTGGTTTGCCATTTACTAGATTTTGTACTGTAGTGTTCTATATTTGTAGATGTTTCCAAGCACACAATATTACATTTTCATACAGTAAAATTTAAAAATAATAAAAATCCATAGACTCGATTATTTTATTAACAATTTTATTTGCTTTATCTAAGCACATATTAAGAGGTAGAAATATTTTTTGTTTATTCTTATGTTTGTGTTTGTTTTTTGTGTTTCTGTTATAGTTTAAAATTATTAAATGTATCAGTGATGGCTTATAGAACAAAATGCTATTTTCATTCACTTCTCGTGCTGTGATTAATAAAATAATATCAAACATGTCTTAGACTTAATATATCATATTTAAGTAGTACGGGACGATTAGAAATATAAAGGACGATTGGTTTTTAAAACAATTATAACTTTATTTATTTTATTGATACGCCATTTTGGAAAATTTGGCGCCATTTTTTTTTTAAGAAGCATAATATATTTTTTAATTCTAATTCTGGTCGTCTCATTAGAATCATTGGAAATGGTTTTGAACTTGTGACTTATGTCGGCGAAATTCAGTTTGATAATTGTAACTTTACTACTAAGGAAATAATCATTATGTTTACTTCCAATATCGATAATAAAAACCGTGGTGATAGATGACCGTTGTCATTTTGTTTTTTTTTTATTTTATATATAAATATATGCTATTTATGTTGAGAGATTAGTGTTTGATCGCTAGATTTGTTTAATTTCTATAATATCTTTTAAGTAATTTAACAGTAAATTAAATTTAAACTGAATTATTGAAAATATCATTACGCATATCTCATTGTACGGTTATTTTTAATTTACATGTTTCTTCATTATTTAGAAAGTTTCGTAATTTCCCGCTAATTTTCAGATTAAGGGCTTTTTGATCATAGAGCACATTATTTTTACGGCAACGGAACTTGTATTCGATCTCATTTCCTGTCATGAGTATAAATATGTAGTTTTCTATGTAAGTATAAATAAATATTACATTGTGTCATTTAATCACTAAGCTAAGTGCTTAAAATATAAGGATATCTACGCATTTTTAAGACAATTTGTTTTATTATTTATAATCTCAACCTATCCCAAATCCCAACATAGTTACTTTTTTTAGGTTTTACTATAAAGAAGAAGAATAAGATTATTCTTAGACAAAAGTAATTGTCAGAAATAAAATCTGTAATGGACTTGTACAATCTGTAGAAAAAATGGAACATTTATGGCACATGATCACGTTAAAAAAAAATTTCAGTATTAACAGTATTATCTATATTAGAAAATTATATATAATACAAATGAAAGTCTTCAATGTTTTTTTATTAATCATTTATATTTTTTTTTAAAGTTATACATTACTTATGCAATTTACGGATAAAGGACAAGGCTTTGATAAAATAGGAAAGAGGACTGTTTTCTTCCCTCTCTTAAACAGTTGACCATTTTGTTTTAATTTTTATACCTAAAATTTTATATATTTTATTATTTTGGTATAAAAAAAATATTATTGGTCTATTATGTAATAGAACATTATTATTCGTGAATTCATGATGGACACGATGTATCGTATGTAGTGAATGGTATGGCGTTTTGGATTTTAGAGTAAAAACTAAAAAGCTGTCATTAAACCAACAAAATCAGCCTCGTAATTTATATTGTCGACTTGTGAATTTACGAACTTTTGGCGATTTGATTTTCGGCGAAAACACTTTATGCCAAGCCATGAAAAAAAAACCGAACTGTCAAATTCAATGGCGGACGTAGGCTGCAGCAACAAAATATTCTAGCACATTTACTAATATTGCGTTACGTCGCTTATTACCCCATTGATCACATGCAAACTATATTGAACATCAACACCGAATATGTCCACTGTTGTATCCGATTGTTTCACAATTGGTAGCATAGTGTCTACAAAAACGTGTTATAATGAAGAGATTGAAGGAGAAGTGCTAGCTTTCGATCCCCAATCAAAGATGTTGATATTGAAATGTGCATCTTCTAGCGGCAACCCTAAACGCAACGATGTGAATATCGTGAACCTATCGCTTGTTAGCGATGTCCAAATTAAGAAAGAAGTCACCGGATTGCCGGATGCACCACAGTCGCTCAATTTGCACCGATTGAACACAAGAGTACGGAATTCCATAGAAAATAAGAAACGATTAGTGAGTATGAACGTTTTATTGTATATTGCATAATACTAACTTTATTTCACGACGTTGTCCGCGTGAAACAGACAATGTAGTCTCGTACAGTGATAGTTTTAAAGAGTATCAGTACGTGGGTGAAAATGGAGCTAGAATACTTAGGCGGAAGGGGGTCCTTGTGGATTATGGGGTCACCATTGCTAGCAATGTACCACGTCAGGTTGAGTTCCTGACCTATTACTTCCTAGGGATTTTTTTTTATGGATGATAATGGAATGGTGCGTCCGCCTGCGCTAACGGTTTACGCTGGCGGAGCACCAGTGGAGGATGATAAGATGAGCATGAGGTCAGGTCAGTTAGCCCATCGTGACAAATTCACCAGGAATCCATAACGATGGTTTCCAGGAGGAACCGCGTGGACGTCAACCTGACATGGTACATTGCTAGCAATTATCATAATGCTAACTGATCTGACCTCATGTTCTTATCATCCTCCACTGGTGCCCCGCCAGCGTATACAGTTCGCGCAGGAGGGTGCACCATTCTATTATCATCCATAAGAAAAAAACCCTACATGTTGAATCCTATGATATATAAGTTATGTAATATCCAAAATTATCCAAAATACTACTTGTATTTGGTCCTAGTGTGTGTGACGAGAGCTAAATAAATTATTAGTATTATTTCTGTTTTAAAAATTAAACAGAAATTTAACCACTTAACAAATGTCCAAATAATAATAGTAAAAAAATATACTTATATAATCATAATAAATTTATAGTATAATATAACAATTTGAATGAACATGAATGTACCAAAAAAAAAATAATATATAAACAGAAATAAAGGCTTTTTTATCTTTATCTTTTATGACTGTCTGCAGGTGACAGCTCTCTCCGCCTGCCTGGACCCCGAAGGCCAGCGGTTGTTCCTGGCCATCTCCCGGGTTATTGACGATGTTGTCTGGGTCGGACAAAACATCAGAGTATACAATGAAGTCACAATAGTTCCACCCTATAAGGTACAGTTCTTTGTGTATATCTTTTGATGACCTCGGTGGTCTAGCAGTCTAGCACACCACTTTACGTCCGATGGTCACGGGTTCAATTCCTCGCACAGCACAAACATTTGTATTCATGTGCGATTGTTTGTATCGTTCTGGGTGTTTTCTATGTATATTATGTATGTATTTACGAAACAAAAAATTATCTATGTACTTGTATCAGTTGTCTAGTACCGATAACACAAGCTTTAGCTAGCTGAACTTGGGTCTGTGAAACATACTGGTGTACAGTGCATAAGGTACTGTGAAACATAATGTTTTCGTTATTTATTACATAAATACAACTAAACAGGCCTTGTGTTATGGGTAGTAGACAACTGATACAAATACTTACATATCAATATATATTTTTGTAAATACATAGGGGCCGTCCATTAATCAAGTGATCTTTTTTAGCATTTTTTTTTATCCCCTTGGTGAGACGTAGCGAGCTTTAGCCCTCCCCCACTTTCATTTTTAGTGCCTACAAAGAATCTTAAAATTTTTAGAATATCATCTTTAAATACAGGTA
The DNA here is from genome assembly GCF_030625045.1 of Achroia grisella. Classification (NCBI taxonomy): domain Eukaryota; kingdom Metazoa; phylum Arthropoda; class Insecta; order Lepidoptera; family Pyralidae; genus Achroia; species Achroia grisella. The sequence goes on from NW_026712739.1 coordinate 740,107, forward strand.
TAAAATATAATCTTATTTTATTCTGAAATTAAGGACCACGATAAAAATGTCTAGACAGAAAGGTTGCAGATTGTTTATGATTGGCATCAAATAAATACACGTGATGTCTTACTGGACCCGCCCTCTCCTCTTGTGATATTTATCAAAATGTTTTATATATTCGTGATTTTTGTCAAACCCCTCCTTTCAAGCCTCACATGATTAATGGACAATCCCATACATATCATACATATAAAATACCTAGATGATATAAACAATCACACTCATTAATACAAATGTTTACATAATGTAAAGAACCCCTCACCATCTCAGATAAGAAGTGTGATAAACTTACTACTGAGTCCACTAATTAAAACTAAACACATATATAATAAAATTTTCTGTTGCCAGGTGGAGAATGTAATAGGCGATTTGGATTCAAAACCTTATAACTACATTAAAAAATTCGTGGAGAAGCACTGGCGCGACCAGAGGGAGCATGCCACCACCTCTCAGCACCAGTATGTATAAACATTTAAAAATCGGGCAGATTTTTCTGCCATGTTGGATTCTAATAAACTTACTGAGCCAAATCTGGGCATGTTAAAGGTGCAAATTCATCACGAATTAACAACGGCCTTGTCCACCCTGTTTATTATTAAAAATTTCGCTACAGGTAAATCCTGTTTATTAAATAAGTTACATTTTGTAATTCTTCTTAACTATTCCCTTACTGCTAAGGATGAAATCTCGAGGTCGACCCATTCGATGGTCAGATCAGATATCCAGTCAGCTGTATATAAATGTCAGCATTGCACTACACTATAGCTGATCGTCAAGATAGTGTAGAGTAGATATGAAACGGATATTCGGTAACTATCTGGTATTTGGTTCAAATTTTAAACCCGGCCGAATACTGGATTAGAAAGGAGTATCCGGCCGGATACTGGATTTCAAATAAATATAACATAAATATTGAAGGCACTTCATTTAAACAAAGAAAATTACGATTTTTTAATAACAGACCAAGCCCAAATTAACTAATAGCAACCTTTTGAGAGTCATAATGTAAAGTATGTAAGTAGTCATATTGTAAAGTAGACTGTCCCATTCTAAGACACTGGGTGGGACAGGTGATATGTTAAAAGTTACATTTTTATTTTAATATATATTTTATTACTAACATGGGATAAGTTATGTCATTAAGCTGTTACTAACACAATGGATCATGTTGTCTGAAATAAAATTATTATTATTATTATTATAATAATAGAACCAAAACAAATTAATTAATTTTTACAATTAGCGTAAGTTCGCTAGTTGGAAAGATGCGCTTTTTATATCAATATATTTCCATAAACGCGATCTCCTATAATGTATACATATTTAAAATTGAATTGTATAAATAAACTTGCTACTCACCCCGGTTTTGCACGGGTGTACATGTATTATAATATACATATAAACCTTTCTCTTGAATCACTCTATTAAAAAAAACCCTTCAAAATCAAACAGCGACTTTGTTTTATACTATGTAATGATATAGTATAAGAAATTAGGGACATTTTACAAAAGTTATGTATGATATAAGCTATGGAAGGGTATGGAAGAGCATAATGATGTGCCAGGAGGCTCCCTCCTGGCACAGGCATCTTTATGCTTAAAAGGAGTTTTCAACAGCTGAACTGTGTTAACTAAGTAAAGAATTTTAAACTAAGTAAAGGATCTTTTTTTATCATAGACATATTATTTCGGTAAAAACTTTACATTTATAGAAAAATAAAACATTAATAAAAGACCACAAATTCAAACAACAACACGTTCTTTCATAACCTCTTATGATCGTATTTGCAATTAATTCAAAAAGACAATAAATCTATACATAGAATTCAATTTATAATATTGAAATAACCGGTTTTTACTACATGCATATGAATATAAATGCGGTACATACACCAAAATATCATTTTTTACAGTTTCTATCTGTCTGTCTGTTTGTTTCGGCTTATCTCTGAAATGGCTGGACCGATTTTGACGGGACTTTTATTGGCATGTAGCTGATGTAGTAAGGAGTACCTTAGGCTACTTTTATTTTAGAAATTTAAAGTCAAATTCCATGCGGACGAAGTCGCGGGTACAGCTAGTTAATAATATAATGTTGACACTTTTCAGCGTTGCACCGGTCGTCTCCGGTTCTACAGTCTGACCTGTGTGGTACAGGATGAAGCCAGCTATAGCCACCAACCAGATCTTTGTAGCCCATAGGGTGATTTTTTTTTTCTTAAATACCCATTTACCTATAAATTCATTTAGAAATTCCTGTAAACAAAATAGGGCATTTGACTGGCTATAACAACTGTTTAGGAACAATACAAGACAGCTGTAATGAGTAATAATTAGTAATTTAAAATATTTCAGGGAGGAGGGTAATGTAGTGGACAATTTAAAATTTATTTTCCAGGCGGGGAGTACTGTAGTAATTATGTATTTTATTGAACTTTTAATTTTTGTCTTTGCATGCGGTATATTTGCGAATTTTAATGTTTGTTTTTAAATCAAAACATTCCATTGGTTTGGTATAAAGTTATGGTTTCCCATTTTCAGATTTTTACACGCAATAGTTAATTCATCCACTTTCATAACTCGTCTCATTACACGCGGGTTTCGTGTACTCCTCCCTCAGTACACGAACAAGTACTCAGCACCTGTATTGTTCCATTTTCACCGTGTAAATAAGCAATAAATCACAATATTTATGAAAAATCAACCAGTTTGCAAGCAAATACCCTATTTTCAATTATATCTACAGATTATTCAGAACAGACAATTATGAACTTATAACTCTATATATTGTTTTTGTTTTTTTTTTGTAAACTCCCAATTTGTATGTTAGCAATTGTTATCTAGCTAGAGTAAAATATTTGAGCTCAAAAGAATTAGTATCCAGAGCCGTGAAATATAATTTATAAAAAATAAAAGTATAGTATATACTTGGTGCAGAAAATATTTTATCATTCATAATAATATAATAGAAATTTCTGTAATGTTTTTTTTTATTTCATTAACTTATTTTGTCATGGATTTAATTATATGACAATTTTTCAATCAAAAGCAAACTAATTATTATTTTTTTAATGATATCACTCGTTAATAAAGCGAATAAAAGATATTTAATATTTTGCTGTAAACTGTACGTCAGTTCAAAGTTACATCGCCCATCCGAACTTGACCTATCAGAAACGCAAACTCTGAGACTTTACTTGAATTTTTGTAATGAAACTTTTAACTAAACACTAGCGCCATCTATGCAGACGTTTAGAAAATCAACAAACTACTCTGTTCCCATCTCTCTTGAATATTCCACTCTGTGCCTGTGCTATTATAAAATACAATAGAAACTAGCATGTCGGTGTTATACTGCTGAAAGAATTAAAAAAAATCTAGTATTTTTTAAAAATATACAAATAATAATAATCCATTCTGATTCTTCCCTCTTCACAAAGTTAGTTAGTAGATTTTATTATATACCGTGTAATCTGACCTCTATGCTATGGCAATAAGAACAAACTTACAAAATTGGGAGAGTTTGTATGTGTAGCGAAAACGTATTTATATAATGTTGGAATATGAAAAATAAAAATGAATAAAAAAATTGCAAAATTTACATGTTTTTTATTAAAAAAAAAAACAGTTGTTTATTCATATATATAGGATACGACCCTTCCGATCGATCCCCCGTCCAATTCAAACGGGGACCGATATTACGACGGCCTGAGCCGAGGTTCGAACCCCTAGTGGTGCCCTCAGACTAAAGTCGTATCCGTCAGGCGGGAGTTGGCCTTCAGCCGCTCTATATGTCCTTCCTTTGGTTTGGAGTGCCGGGAATCGGAGTTTTAAATTAAACCCAAATTTACTTTAAATATTGACTTTTAATAATTATTTTTAACATATTTTGAGGAGATCGATAGATTTCTGCAGAAGAAAAATGAGTGAATACAAAATAAAGTAGGTACATAGAAAATAAATCTAACACGTCTATGAACATTTAAATAGCAACTTTTTGCAGTTAGTAGCAGGCTGTTCAATAGCGTTGAAGCTGTGCCGGAACACCAGCTAAATGCGTTTTTAACAAAAAAAATCTTAAAATGAGAAAGTAACTCTGTCTGTCTTTCTCGCTTTCGCGCCAAAACTACTGAACCGATTTAAATGAAATTTGGTACACAGATAGTCTAGATCCTGGGAAAGGACATAGGCTTTTTAATGTAAAGAAAAGGTTGTATGGGGTTGAAAGGGATGATGAAAGTTTATATGGAAATATTGTCATTTTTAAAGCTAGAAGGTTGAAATTTATTTTATAAGCTGTTAATTAAATATAATAGGGGGACCCTAAATAAAATAGGGGAACAAAGCTAGAACGATGAAACTTTTTTCTTTGGCTTTTTTGGGTTAGATTTGAATATTTTTTCTTCATTCGGTGCGGACGAACATGCGGACGAAGTTGAATGCACAGCTAGTATTGTATAAACGCTAAAGTTTGAGAGTATAGCTGAATGGATGGATGTTTGTTACTCTATCACGCAAAAACTATTAACGGATTTTGATTTACAGTAATATAGCTTATACGTCAGAATAACATATAGGCTATAATTTAATAAGATATTACGTACATTGGCCGAAATATAATGATGAATGTCATGTAAGTGTGATGCAGACGAAGTCATCATCATCATCATCATCATCGCAGCCCGGAAGACGTCCACTGCTGGACATAGGCCACCCCCAAAGATCTCCACGACGGTCGGTCCTGCGCTGCTCGCATTCAATGCCTTCTAGCGATCTTGACCAGATCGTCGGTCCACCTTGCTGGAGGCCTTCCCACGCTACTCTTCCGGTCCGGCAGACGAAGTAGCGCGGGTTAACTAGTATTACATATTTTAAATAAAACAAAAATGAAGCATCTATTAAACGTTTATTTGAAACAACACTACACAGAGTTAAATATTCAATAATAACAATGGCAACACTAATACACTAAACTGGCAACACTTTGCATTACTTAAAGTAATATATGTGATTATGGAATGAATATTAAAGCCAACAATTTTGTAACTAGAACGACAAGCTGACGGTAAGTGGTGACCGTCGCCATATACATGAACAGCGCTACGGACATCACGTTATCATGTAACTCTCAACAAACTGCCTATAAACTCATGTTCTCCTGGTACTTTTAATGTAGTTTCGCTACATTTTTTTGTCACTGTAATGCCAAACAAGCTGACGTGCCACCCGATGGTAAGTGGTGACCGTCGTCATACATGAACAGCACTACGGACATCACGTTATAATGTGATCTTAATACGGAGGAGATATGAAGAACTACGAGGTCCGGTCTCCATACACTGTAATTTAACAAATCATATCCCTCAACAAACTGCCTATAAACTCATGTTCTCCTGGTACTTTTAATGTAGTTTCGCTACATTTTTTTGTTACAAGCTGACGTGCCACCAGATGGTAAGTGGTGACCGTCGCCTATATACATGAACAGCACTACGGACATCACATTATCATGTAACACCCGTGAGATTCCTGCGTTGTCATTCCAGAGTACTAACATGTCACGCCTCTTATCCTGTAATTTCACTTCCTATTCTGCACTACAACCGAAACATCTTACAAAGCAAGCTGCTTGGCTGAAGTAGGTGAGACTGAGGTACACACGCAGGCGAGTTTTTAAAAAGCTTGGGTAGCTTCTTATTATTAACTATAATGGATATGTTATGAGCAAAACTTACAATCTAGAAAATACTACGCATTATTACATATAAATATATTCGTATATATTTATCTAAATATTTAAAAAGTAAGGTTATATGCGAATTAAAAAAAAATACTGATTGAAATTTAGTTTCTGGAATTAAAATAGTTACTTTCAACCAGAGATGTTATGGATATGAAATATCGGATACGGATAGGTTTCGGATATAGGAATGATTATTATACCGGATACGGATACGGATATGAAATTATTCCGGATTATCCGTTAGTTTCGGATAACTTCGGATATTAATTTTTTACGGAATTTCAAAAGTAAAATACAAATAGCTAATAAAATGGTTACATAACGTGTCTCTATTAGGCTCCGCCCCTATCCGATTTTATCCGAAACTTATTTCGGATTCGGTTACGGTTACGGAGCTCCCTCACATCCGTGCTTTCAACCAAATAATTTAAATTATACATCTATACATATAAATAAAATTGGAGTCTGTTTGTAATATTGAAATAACCGTGTTTTACTACATGCATATGAATATAAATACGGTACATACACCAAAGTAACATTTTTTACAATTTTTGTCTGTCTGTTTGTTCCGGCAAATCTCTGAGATTGGCAGGACCGATTTGACGGTACTTTTATTGGCAAGTAGCTGTTGTAATAGGGAGTAACTTAGGCTACTTTTATTTTAGAATAATTCTCTAATTAACTTTATTGTTAAATTCCACACGAACAAAGTCACGAGTACGGCTAGTTACAAATAAGATAACTGATCAGATTTGTTATTAATGCAACAATTAAATAATCCCGCCATATTTTTTACGTCAATATGGCGCCAATAACGCGCTACAGATTAAATATTTTTTTTTTAGTGGCAACATTGTGATATTTTCTACAGTGTTACATGTGTATAAGATATTTTTCTACTATATTTAAATATTAATACGATTGAGTTTAGTTGACTAATTTAGTGACGTAATTACTAGGGAAGAGGCCGGTCATGCCGCGTAGTTCGCCTGAAAAAAAAATATTTTTAATATATTTTATTAATATTATAAATGCGATAGTTTGTGAGTATGGATGGATGTTGGTTACTCTTTCACGCAAAATCTACTGAACGGATTTTGATGAAACTTTACAGTAATATAGCTTATACATCAGAATCACATATAGGCTATAAATATCAAGGGGGCAAACCGCGAGCACAACTAGTATTACAATAATAGCATAGGACAATTAACACAGCGCCATCTAGTCCCAAGCTGCAGAGCTTGTGTTTTGGGTACTAGACAACTGATAGAAATACCTACATAGATACTTTTTTCTTGTAAATATATAATAAACATCCCAGACGGATACAAACAATCATATATATTCTTGAATATAAATGTTTGTATCGTGTGAGACATCGAACTCGCGACCATTGAAAGTAAGATGGTGTGCTAAACTGCTAGACCAACCTATGTCGTCGATACACATAATGTTTTAAATTAATAATAATAATAATAATCTCAGGACAATTCACACAGCGCCATCTAGACCCAAGTTTAGCTAGCTAAAGCTTGTGTTTTGGGTACTAGACAACTGATACAAATACATAGTTTTTTTTGTAAATACATACATAGAAAACACCCAGACTGATACAAACAATCATACTCATTAATAATAAATGTTTGCACCGTGCGAGGAATCGAACCCGCGACCATCGAAAGTAAGTCGGTATGCTAAACCGCTACACCATCGAGGTCTTCAAAATAACAATTATATTAGTCTATATACCGTCCAGCAATGGTATTTCCAAACCGATACGATATTGAAACCTTCAAGAAAAGAGCTTATTCCTTTTTAAAGGCCGACAACGTACTTGCAATTCCTCTGGTGTTAGGTGCTCATGGGTGGCTGTAATCACTTACCATCAGGTGATGCTGTTCACCTGATGGTAAGTGATTACCGCCGCCGATTTGTCGCTCGCTTGTGTTATAAAATATATACATACCTTGCCACCAGGCGGGGTCCTGATTTCTGTCTGTGACAGCTATAATATCGTCCTTCTCGAAGCTCAATTCATCTGAATTCTGCGCAGTGTATGCATACAACGCTATCACCTGAATATAATAAATATATATATATATACTAGCTGTCCCGGCAAACGTTGTTTTGCTTAAAATAAAAAAAAATTTAGGTGTGGACTACCCCTAACATTTAGGGGGATGAAAAATAGATGTTGGCCGATTCTCAGACCTACTCAATATGCTGACAAAATTCCATGAGAATCGGTCAAGCCGTTTCGGAGGAGTATGGGAACGAAAACTGTGACACGAGAATTTTATATATATGTAAGATAGCTAGCTTTTGCCCGCGACTTCGCTCGCGTTAATTTATCCCTTTAGTGGTGGAATTTATCAAATTCCGTTCTTAGGGAATGCCTACGTTATAGTAGATTTATGCATGCAAAGTCTCAGCCCGATCGGTTTCAAAATTGATAAAGTTTAATACAAACTTTCATCCCCTATTTTATCACCTTGGGGGTAGAATTAATCAAAATCCTTTCTTAGGGGATGCCTACGTCATAACATCTACCTGCATGCCAAATTTCAGCCCGATCCGTCCAGTGGTTTGGGCTGTGCGTTGATAGATCACTATGTCAGATATATTTAGATACCGATGCCCTGTCTCCAAATCTTTAAATTTCTCGGCTTTACTATATTAATAACGGATGGGTAGCTAACCCATCCCGGCATCGCACTTCCCATTATCATCCATTAAAAAAAATCTCTGGTCAAGTAGGTAAAAAAAATACTGTACCTTGTCTATGACAGTCTCTGCGGGCAACGTGTCCATCTTGGACAGCACTGGCGTAGTGCGGCCCGACGTGCGACCCGACGATTGTAATACCTGACAACACCAACATAACAATATGATTCAAATTCAAAAATCATTTATTCATGTTTTACATTTTAGCCGCTTATGAACGTCAAATTTTTACATTATAATTTTATTTTTTCCCTACCGTCCAGTTCAGTATATAGATCCAATTGAGAAGAACTGGCAAAAAATTCAATTGAATATTTTTTTTTTAAAAGCCAGTTTATTTACAACTGTCTCTCTGTCCCTGTGTATGTTTAAATCTTTAAAACTACACAACGGATTTTGATATATATAAAGGAATACTTACTTAGCATCCCTTTAAGGTTTGCTTTTAGGCGCGTTATTGAGCGTCAATTGCTCTCATCGACTTCCAGTAGATGGCGCTAATTGTTAAAGAGGAGTAGAAGTATGGTGGATTGTAAAACAGGGATTGTGAGTGACAGTAATTGAAAATAACAGTGTTTTGGTGAAAAGGATCGACATATAAACATTAAATGTCGTTTCTTTGTTCTACAGAGCAACGCATGGTTTAATTTGTCGAGAGAACTAATATACAATAGATAATTGACTATATATATATATATATATATATATATATATATATATATATATATAGTATATTATTTCATATATATAATACATTACCACATATCCCACTGTTTTAGGTTGACTGGAAGAGATCTCTTCTAGGGATAAGTCCACCTTTGCTCACATTGTCTCTAAATTATAATATCTTTTTATTATCTGTGCAATAAAGAATATATATAATACATGTACACCCGGGCGACGCTTGGGCGAGTAACTAGTAATAATAATAAAAAAATAGTTAAAAAGTAAACTACTTACTTTGACATAGCTGGCTGGGAACCATCCGACCTGCCGGTTCCTGCCCTTGGCCTGCAACTCGCCTTCCCACCATCCACTGTCCGCCTTTTTACGGACCACAAGCAATTGCCCTTTTTGTAGAGACAACTGTTCTGAACTGGAATACAATAACAATGTTACTAGAAAGAAGATTGTCAGTATGTGGACTGATGACCCCATTGCTGGCAATGTACCATGTCAGGTTGACTTCCACGCGGTTCCCCCTGGAAACCATCGTGATAAATTCCTGGTGAATTTGTCACGATGTGCTAACTGACCTGACCTCATGCTCATCTTGTCATCCTCCACTGGTGCCCCGCCAGCGTGTACCGTTAGCGCAGGCGGGTGCACCATTACATTATCATCCATAAAAAAAATGTTAGTAGCAGTAAATAATATTTAAATTAGTATTTATATATTAAATTGTTTGAAGCAATGTGATGAGACAGTTTCCGAATGAGCGGTAGAGTAAAAAAATGTTATGACTATTATAAGTAATTAAGATAATTTAAGTTTATTTAAATAAAACATTCTATTCAAAATAAATAAAATAAAATGAAAATTATAACAGATAATGATGGAATCTGATGATGACAGTCACTGGTGACGACTATAACTGATGCTGTTAGTAACTGGTGACGGCAATAACTGATGCTGTTAGTAACTGGTGACGACAATAACTGATGCTGTTAGTAACTGGTGACGACAATAACTGATGCTGTTAGTAACTGGTGACGACAATAACTGATGCTGTTAGTAACTGGTGACGACAATAACTGATGCTGTTAGTAACTGGTGACGACAATAACTGATGATGTTAGTAACTGGTGACGACAATAACTGATACTGTTAGTAACTGGTGACGACTATAACTGATACTGTTAGTAACTGGTGACGACAATAACTGATGCTGTTAGTAACTGGTGACGACAATAACTGATGCTGTTAGTAACTGGTGACGACAATAACTGATGATGATCGTAACTGGTGACGACATGAACGGGTGACGATAATAACTGGTGATGATGGTAACTGATGATGAGGGTGACGTACTAACCTGGAGGCCGTGTAGCTGGCGATGGCCTGCGCGATCTCGTTCTTCCTGCGGCCGGTGACGGAGTCCCGCCCGGAGTCCCTGCGAGCCGCCGACGGAGGCCTGGCCGCGCTCTCCGTGATGGAGGCCACTTCCGACGAGATGGGGGTCGTTGACTTCTGTTCTTGCTGTGAAAATAAGTATGCTATTAGTATCTAACTTAATTACCATCTCCTCTTACTGTGAAAATAGCTATCACGTTAGTTTTAACCTTAAGTTTGACGGCCTTGGTGATCTAGCGGTTTTGCACACCGCCTTACTTCCGATGGTCGCGGGTTCGATTCCTCGCACGGCACAAACATTTGTATTCATGAGTATGATTGTTTGTATCGGTCTGGGTATTTTCTATGTATAATATGTATGTATTTACGAAAACACGAAAAGGGAAAAACGAAAAAAAACATATCTATGTAATTGTATCAGTTGTCTAGTACCCATAACACAAGCTTTAGGTAGCTTAATTTGGGTCTAGATGGCACTGTGTGAATTGTCCTGAGATTATTTATTTATTTATCCTGATAGAAGGAAAGAGGGGGAAGGGAAGACCAAGGAATAGCTAAATCAAACAAATTGAGGACAAAATGGGAGTCGTGTCGTATCAAGAATTAAAGAGCATGATGGAAGATCGCGGAAAGTGGCAAGAGCTCCACCGACAAGAGCGTAGCTCTTAAATTATTAATGAATGAATGATTTACTTCTGATAGTCGCTAGGGTTTTTTAATATATAATAATGTAGTGATGCACCCGCCTGCGCTAACGGTATACGCTGGCGGGGCACCAGCGGAGGATTTCACAGTCGTGGAACATTGCTGGCAATAGGGTCATCAGTCCACATTACTAAAGGTTGTCTGGAAGAGATCGCTTTTTAGCGATAAGGCCGCCCATTGTTACCTCTTTGTCTTGTTTATTGTATTATATATATATATATTTTTTATCATTTTATACATAATTGTACATGCAATTGTATTTTCTGTGAGAGGAACAAGAAAGAGTTTCATTCATTCATTCATTACTAACAATCCACTTTCCCCCACATTTTTAAGGGTTGATAATGTAATGGTGCACCCGCCTGCGCTAACGGTATACGCTGGCGGGGCACCAGAGGAGGATGATAAGAACATGAGGTCAGATCAGTTGTGTGAATTCTCTAGGGACAGTACTTGCGGTAACTCGGCGGAGCGAAAAACTACGACATTGAAACGTTCAAGAAAACAGCTTATTTCTTCTTAAAAAGCCAATACGCTTGCAATTCCGTTGGTGTTGCGGGTAATTATTTAAACTTTAATGCACAATACATAAATAAACGTGCACATGGCGTACTTAACACCTTGAGGTAATCACTTAACATAAGGTGAGCCGCAAGCTCGTTTGTTACGTATTAAATTTTTTACATTTTAGGCGTTAAGCCTAAGTGTATAGGTTACTTTTGGTCTAGATATAGTTGAGAATGTTCTGTTCCTTGGTAGTGTAGTGTAGGCGGGACAAGTACATTGCTTGTTGATGATAGCAACTGGTGTTGATGATAACTGATGACGGTGATAACTGATGACGGTGATGACTGATGACGGTGATAACGGATGATGATAGTGATGTACTGACCTATATAAAATTTTTCGTATTTTACGCAAAAATGATAAATTGTCTACGCTTACTTGCGGGGGCTCCGCGGGGGCGGCGGGGGAGGCGGGGGCGGCGGTGGGGGCGGCGGGGGGCTGCGGGGCTGGCTCGGCCGCCTCGGGGATGGGTGCGATGGCCACGGCGCCCGTGGTCGCGTCCTTTGTCACGTAATTCGACGGGAAAATGCCCGTCCTGGGAAACATCAAAGCGCCTTATGAATTACAATGAAATTTTTACAGAATCGAATTCGAATTCAAAAATCATTTATTCATGTAGGACATTTTAGCCGCTAATCAACGTCAACGTCGATCTATATCTATACATATAAATAAAATTGGAGTGTCTGTTTGTAATATTGAAATAACCGTTTTTTACTACATGCATATGAATATAAATACGGTACATACATCAAAAACCACTTTTTAAATTTTTTGTCTGTCTGTTTGTCGGTCTGTTTATTCCGGCTAATCTCTGAAATGGCTGGACCGATTTTGACGGGACTTTCTGCTGTTGTAATAAGGAGTAACTTAGGCTACTTTTATTTTAGAAAAATAAAGTTAAATTCCACGCGGACGAAGTCACGAGTGCAGCTAGTCTTTAATAATTATAATAATCTCAGGACAATTCACACAGCGCTATCTACACCCAAGTTAAGCTAGCTAAGGCTTGCAGTAAACATACATAGAAAACACGCAGACCGATACAAACAATCATACTCATGAATACAAATGTTTGCACCGTGCGAGGAATCGAACCCGCGACCATCGGAAATGAGGCAGTGTGCTAAACGGCTATATTCAATTAATAAATAACTGAGTGACCTGTTCCCGATGCGTCCGGTCCACCAGTCTCCGTCTCTCCTCATCACTTCGATCCTCTCTCCGCCCTCGAAGGTCAGGTCCCCGGGTTCCGCCGACACGTAAGGATACGCCGCTATGTAGAAGTCTCCACCTTCTGTACAGAAATAGAATAGAATAGAAAATCATTTATTCAAATAAACTTACATTGAAGCACTTTTGAATGGTCATAACATTTTTTTAATCTACCGCTCATTCGAAAAGCTGTCTCATCACAAGAAGAATGAGCAAGAAACTTGCGTGTTGCTCTTTTAAATAATTTTATTATTACTTTACATTTTTAAGTTTAAGTGTGTGAATACAAACCACCAATTAGTACTAATTCAATTAAATACTCAAATAGAAATAATATTAAATATACAACCAACTAGTTGAGAACTAAATAAGAGTAAATTATTGAGGAGTTACATATATCAAACGAAGTTTTTGTATTAAATTAATAAAATTCATAGCGCTGACAATATTATATGAGTGCGTAGCGGTTTCTGTGTTGATTATCATACGCCTCTCACATGTTATTGTGTATTATTTATTCAATATAACTTCTATTCTAAAGAGCAACACACAAGTTTCTCACTCACTCTTCTCATGATGAGTCTGCGTTCCGAATGAGTGGTAGAATCAAAAATATGACAATTCAAAAGTGCTTGTAATGAGTTTAATCCAATAAAAAATTTTACTGATTCAAATAAAAAAAAACTAACAATAATATTACATACATAGTTACAATAAGGCGACCTCGGTGGTCTAGCGGTCTAGCATACCGCTTTACAACCGATGGTCGCGGGTTCGATTCCTCGCACGGCACAAACATTTGTATTCATGAGTATGATTGTTTGTATCGGTCTGGGTATTTTCTGTGTATAATATGTATGTATTTACGAAAAAAAAAAATTTTCTATGTATTGGTATCAGTTGTCTAGGACCCATAACACAAGCTTTAGCTAGCTTAACTTGGGTCTAGATGGCGCTGTGTGAATTGTCCTGAGATTATAATTATATTATTATTATTATTATATTACAATAAGGCGGCCTTATTGCTGATAGCATGAGCAAACAAGTTTCTTGGCCGTTCTACTTGTAATGAGACAAATAAAATAAAAAATCGTTTATTCATGTAGGACATTTTAGCCGCTTATGAACGTCAAATTTTTTGTATTATAATTTTTCCAGTTTAGTACACAGATTCAATTGAGAAGAACTGGCAAGAAACTCAACTGAATTTCTCTTTTTTTAAAGCCAGTTTATTTACAATGTATATTTATATAGGTGTCTATGTCTAACATTAAATGAAAATCCCGTGCATGAACAACTATTGCCATGCACGCTCGTCATTCAAGTAATCGTTTAATTCGTGTGGGTCTATTGCAGACTCTTATGATATGTCAAATCTACTGTACTCGCTGATCTGTAATAGTTATTACTCATTTGCCAATTCTATTGTGGACTCCCGCGATACAGGTTCGCATTGTGTAGGGTCTAATGTATAACCTTATCACTACGACTGATTTAATCTTATTGTATATTTATATTTGACCCAAATAAATTAGTGCTGGTTGGTAGTTTGTATTCACACGTTTCGACTTGTAAATGTAAACTTACAAGGATTATTTAAAAGAGCAACACACAAGTTTCTTGCTCGTTCTTCTTGTGATGAGACAGCTTTCTGAATGAGCGGTAGATAAAAAAAAATGTTATGACTATTTAAAAGTGTTTAAATTAAGTTTATTTGAATAAATTTTCTATTCTATTCAAATCCAAGCTTACTATAAAATTGAAGAATTTGTTAACGATAATAATGTTTTTATAGAAAAACTTTAAATCTATAGCACTGACAATATTATCTGATTACATTAATAATGAGTGCGTAGCGATTTCTATGTTGATTGTCGCATGCCTCTTACTTGTTATACTGTAGTTATTTATATAAAAACATCTATTAAAAAGAGCAACACACAAGTTTCTTGCTCGTTCTTCTTGTGATGAATCTGCATTCCGAATGAGTGGTAGAATCAAAATATGACTATTCAAAAGTGCTTGTAATGAGTTTATTTGAATAAAGATTATTTCTATTTCTATTTCTAATCAACTTTATAATATTTGTATGATTCTAAATGAATATTTTTTTTCGGACTACTCTAATGCTGTTGGCCGTAGCTGGCCTTTACAGCTTCACCGGACGATAGCGGGCGAGTGCAGATGGCACTCCAAACCAAAGGAAGGACTTATGGAGCGGCTGAAGGACAACTCCCGCCTGACAGATACGAGTTTAGTCTAAGGGCACCGCTAGGGATTCGAACCTGGACTCAGGCCGGCGTAATATCGAACCCCTTTTGAATTGGACCGGAAACCGATCGGAGGTAGGTTGAATAAATAAATAAATAAAATAAATGTGAGCCGCGGACTCGTTTGTCCTCTGTGCTATAGATAAATTTATTCTATTTAAAAAAAAAACTCTTCTAATTGCTTACCAACAGTGGGCATAGCACCACCCAAGTCATTAGATATCTCAGCTTCCGGCACTTCCGCTATACCTTCCAGCTGTGTTTTGGTCTCCAGCGGTTCCACCACCTCGGGAGTGTAGGCTGATGCAGCATTGATATCCTCAACGTATGATTCAGGGAACCAGCCCGATTGACCTGTGGATCAAAAGTTTCAAAATTCAAAATATCTTTATTCATGTAGGTCTATTACAGACTCTGATGATATGACACTGACACTGACTAAGTTTAGAATTAACATACCACTAGCAGTGCTCCATTCTGATCACTTCCAATTCTACCAGGCCCCATATAAATCTACCAGGCTCCATCTAAACCTACGAACCCACTGACTAATGTTAGAATTACCAGACTTGTAGCAATGCCCCATTCCGATTCTTCTAACTCTATCAGGCCCCATATATATCTACCAGGCTCCGTCTAAACCTACGAACCCACTGACTAATTTTAGAATTACCAGACCTGTAGCAATGCCCCATTCTGATCACTTCCAACTCTACCAGGCCCCATATAAATCTACCAGGCTCCGTCTAAACCTACGAACACACTGGCTAATTTTAGAATTAAAATACCTCTCGCAGTGCTCCATTCTGATCACTTCCCAATCTACCAGGCTCCACATAAATCTACCAGGCTCCGTCTAAACCTACGAACCTACTGACTAATTTTAGAATTAACATACCTCTCGCAGTGCTCCATTCTGATCACTTCCAACTCTACCAAGCCCCATATATATCTACCAGGCTCCATCTAAACCTTCAAAACCCGTGTTAAATTTAGAATTGCAGTACCTCTAGCAGTGCCCCATCTCCAGCCTGGCTCGGCATCACCACGAGGTGCAGTCGCATCGCTGACCTGGCAAGAAAAAACAGTAGGTTCAGATTAGGAAGTGAAATTACAGGATAAGAGGTGTGATATCTTAGTACTTTGGAATGACAACGCGTGAATGGTATCATGGGTGTCACATGAAGTGTGTGAATGCAAACTAACACAATCAACTGGTTGAGTAACTAAATAAGAGTAAATCAGTCGTAGTGATTACAGCTGACCAGTCCCCACAAGTAGCACTCGTTCACGAGTATGACAGTCATATTAGTCATTTCTTGCTCATTCTTCTTGTGATGAATCTGCATTCCGAATGAGTGGTAGAATCAAAATATGACTATTCAAAAGTGCTTGTAATGAGTTTATTTGAATAAAGATTATTTCTATTTCTATATGGGCTAGAACCCCTCTTCGACCGATCCCCCCGTCCAATTCCGACGGGGATCGAAATTACGGCGGCCGAACGAGTCGAGGTTCGAACTCCTAGCGGTGCTCTCAGACTAGTTGTATCGAGGCGGGAGTTGGTCTATAGCCGCTCCATAAGTCCTTCATTTGTTTGGAGTGCCATCTGCACTCGCCCTCTATCGTCCGGTGAAGCTGTAAAGACCAGCTGCGGCCTACATTAGAGTAGTCCGGAAAAAGGGCTAGAAGTGTCAGTGAAATGTAGTAGAAATTCGAGTTTGATAAATAAAAAATAATGAAAATGCGTTACCAGATCCCCAGGCTGGAGACTGAGTTCATCCGCAGTCCGCGCTGAGAATTCATACACACAGCGCCACCTGGCTGCACCTACTGCTGTCGACACCACCGGCTGAGGTTCCGTAGCTGGAAACATGCGAACATACAAACATAATATAACACTGGCCAAAATAATTTTTTTGTTTCCTTCGATTTATTTCTGTTTCTACCTCGAATTAACGCGCATCTATACTAATACTTCAAAGCTGAAGATTTTTGTTTCTTTGAAAGCGGTAATCTCAGCAACTACTGGTTCGAATTGAAAAATTCTTTCTGTGTTGGATAGTCCATTTGTCGAGGAAGGCTTTAAGCTATATGTTCAAAATCTACCCTGTACCATCGTAAGCACAGATTATTATATTAGAGTCCGTTAGTTTCTGTTCCCGCGCTTTTCCTTCCCCCTCCTTACCTATGACAAAACTGACCGTACGGCGGCCATGACGCGCGCGCATTTTTTTGTATATCAAAATAAATTAAAACTGAGTTAAACCTACTGTGAAACTGAAAAACTCGAGACCCTGAAGCCCAAGAAATCCGCAGAACCATATAGGTACGAGACAGACGCTTCCACATAAAGTATTTTCCCTAACACTATATAACATTACGCTATGACTAATAGAAGCGATGCATCTATGGAAAATGTTGCAAAGACGGAGAAAATTATTAATATATGAGGGCATCTGTTGAGTGCGCTGCGTAAACGGTTCAAGTTACCCAAAACATATGTATGAAAGAATTATTATTTATACCACGCGAAGTCGCGGGCACAGCTAGTTGTTTGAATATAGCAACAATTTTTCTTTTTCACAGCATTTGTTTTTGAGTTACAGCTAACTTTTCCCTCGTCTACTATGTTTTTTATTGGACCTTGAAATATATTTTGCTGTTGTTTTCAATATGACTTCGTCAATGAGGTTTTGTGTAATTAACTACGTTCTGACGTTCAGTGATGGGTTTTTTAAAAGCAAAGAAAGTTCATTCTATTTAATTCTAACTTACAATTTAGGAATCGCGATTGATTCGTCTTATACTAAACTAGCTTTTGCCCGTGGCTTCGCTCGCGTTAATTTATCCCCTTAGGGGTGGAATTTATCAAAATCCTTTCTTAGGGGATGCCTACGTCATAGTAGCTTTATGCATGCAAAGTCTCAGGCCGATCGGTTTAAAATTGACAAAGTTTCATACAAACTTTCATCCCCTATTTTATCCCCTTGGGGGTAGAATTAATCAAAATCCTTTCTTAGCGGATGCCTACGTCATAGTAGCTTTATGCATGCAAAGTCTCAGCCCGATCGGTTTAAAATTGACAAAGTTTCATACTAACTTATCTCTATTTTATCCCCTTGGGGGTAGAATTAATCAAAATCCTTTCTTAGTGGATGCCTACGTCATAACATCTACCTGCATGCCAAATTTCAGCCCAATCCGTTGTGGTTTAGGCTGTGCGTTGATAGATCACCTTTGAGTTAAATATATATAGATATCACTGTAAAATTTCAACAAAATCCGTTGAGTATGAGTCTTTGCGCGTATGAGTAACATCCATCCATACTCACAAACTTTTATTATATTATAAACGCAAATATTATTATATACATACCATTGGTAGCGGGTGCGTCTCCCCAGGCGTCTTCTGGGGCTCCGGTGTCACCCCAGGCCTCCTCTGATGCACCCCACTCCGTCTCTATAGCGTACAAACATGATATCATCTTATTATTGAAATAATTTGCTTTTTTATTGCAATAATTTTCTACAAAGGATATATAATGAATAGCAAAGTCTCACTGCACCCTGTGTTACAGAGCATTATGTTTAAAATTCAATCTTTATAAGTGACTGCGATCAAATGTCGTGTATCTAGGGTCAGGATCCGAGTGTCTACGCCAAGTGTCGAGTGCCTACTTTCAAGTAGCGAGTGTCTATGGTCAAGTGTCGAATGTCTACGGTCAAGTGTCGAGTGTCGATGGTCCCTTGTCGAGTGTTGACGATCAAGTGTCGAGTGTCTATGGTAGAATGAGAATGAAGAATGAAGAATGAGAATGAAGAATGAGAATAAAGAATGATAATGATGAATGAGAATGAAGAATGAAATGAAGAATGAGAAAGAAGAATGAGAATGAAAAATGAGAATGAAGAATGAGAAAGAAGTATGAGAATGAAGAATGAGATTGAAGAAGAATGAAGAATGGGAATGAAGAATCATTCTCAATTCTTCATTCTCATTCTGAAGAATGAGAAGGATTGAGAGATAGAGAATGAAGAAGTGTATGAGGAATGATGATTGAGAACGAAGAATGAGACTGAAGAATGGGAATGAAAAATAAAGAAGAATGAAGATTGAGAAGGAAGAATGAGAAAGATGTATGAGAATGAAGAAAGTATGAGAATTAAGAAAGAGAATGAAGAATGAGAATGAGATTGAGTATGAGAAAGAAGAATGAGAATGAAGACTGAGACCGAAGAATGAGAATGAAGAATGAGAATGAATAATGAGAATGAAGAATGAGAATGAAGAATGAGAATGAAGAATGAAGAGTGAAGATTGAGAATGAAGAATAAAGTATGAGAATGAAGAATAAGATTGAAGAATGAGAATGAAGATGGGAATGAGATTTAAGAAGACTGAGAAAGAAGATTGAAGAATGAGAACGATAAAAAGACTGATATTGAGGATGAAGAATGAGAATGACCAAAAAGATAGACATTGAGAATGAGAATAAAGAAGAATGAAAAATGGGTATGAAGAATGAAGATTGAGAATGAAGAATGAGAATGAGATTGAAGAAGACTGGGAAAGAAGATTGAAGAATGAGAATGATAAAAAGAATGATATTGAGGATGAAGAATGAGAATAAAAAGAATGACATTGAGAATCTGAATGAAGAAGAATGAAGATTGAGAATAAAGAATGAGATTGAAGAAGAAAGAAGAATGGGATAGAAGAATCAGAATGAAGAATGAGTTTGATGTATAATAATAAAGAATGAGATTGAGAATGAAGAATGTGACTGAGATTGAACAAGAAGAATGAGATTGAGAATGAAGAATAAAGATTGAGAACGAAGAATATGACTGAGATTGAAGAATAGGAACGACGAATGAGAATGAAGAATGAGAATGAGATTGAAGAAGAACGAGAATGAAGTTAGAGAATTAAGAATGAAGTATTTGAATGAAGAATGAGAATGAAAAAGAGAATGAGGATTGAGATTGAAGAATAAAGTATGAGAATGAAGAATAAGATTGAGATTGAAGAATGGGTATGAAGATGATGATTGAGAATGATGATAGAGAATTAAGAATGAAGTATGAGAATGAAGTAAGAGTATGAAGATTGAGAATGAAGAATGAGAAAGTATGAGAATGAAGAAAGAGAATGAAGAATGAGAATGAGATTTAAGAAGACTGAGAAAGAAGATTGAAGAATGAGATCGATGAAAAGAATGATATAGAGGATGAAGAACGAGAATGATAAAAATATGACATTGAGAATGAGAATGAAGCAGAATAGGTATGAAGAATGAAGATTGAGAATGAAGAATGAGATTGAAGAATAATGAAGAATGGGAATGAAGAATGATTGATGAATGAGATCGAAGTATGTGACAGATAGAAGAAGAATGATGAATGAGATTTAGAAAGCGGAATAAAGATTGAGCACGAAGAATGTGACTGTGATTGAAGAAGAATGAGAACGAAGAATGTGACTGCGATTGAAGAATAGGAACGAAGAATGAGAATGAAGAATGAGAATGAAGTTAGAGAATTAAGAATGAAGTATGAGAATGAAGATTGGTATTAATGAATGAATGAAGAATGAGAATGAAGAAAGAAGATTGAGTATGTGAATGAAGAATGAGAATGATGACTGTGACTGAAGCATTCTTCAGTCTCATTAGAATGAAGAAAGAGAATGAGGATTGAAGAATGAGTATGAGAATGAAGAATGAGATTGAAGAATAATGAAGAATGGGAATGAAGAATGATTGATGAATGAGAACGAAGTATGTGACTGAGATTGAAGAAGAATGAAGAATGAAATAGAGAATGAGGATTGAGATTGAAGAATAAAGTATGAGAATGAAGAATGAGATTGAAGAATGAGTTTGAGAATGAAGAATGAGATTGAAGAAGGGTTATGAAGAATGAGAATGAGATTGAGAATGAAGAATAAAGATTGAGCACGAATAATGTGACTGTGATTGAAGAAAAATGAGAATGAAGAATGAGAATGAAGTTAGAGAATTAAGAATGAAGTATGAGAATGAAGATTGGTATTAATGAATGAATGAAGAATGAGAATGAAGAAAGAAGATTGAGTTGTGAATGAAGAATCAGAATGATGACTGTGACTGAAGCATTCTTCAGTCTCATTAGAATGAAGAAAGAGAATGAGGATGGAGAATGAAGAAATAAGTATGAGAATGAAGACTGAGATTGAGGAGAACGAAGAATGAGAATGAGATTGAGGAATGAGAACGAAGAATGAAGATTGAGAATGAAGAATGTGACTGTGATTAAAGAAGAATGAGAACGAAGAATGTGACTGCGATTGAAGAATAGGAACGAAGAATGAGAATGAAGAACGAGAATGAAGTTAGAGAATTAAGATTGAAGGATAAGAATGAAGATTGGTATTAATGAATGAATGAAGAATGAGAATGAAGAAAGAAAATTGAGTATGTGAATGAAGAATGAGAATGATGACTGTGACTGAAGCATTCTTCAGTCTCATTAGAAGGAAGAAAGAGAATGAGGATTGAAGAATGAGTATGAGAATGAAGAATGAGATTGAAGAATGGTTATGAAGAATGAAGATTGAGAATGAAGAATGAGATTGAAGAATAATGAAGAACGGGAATGAAGAATGATTGATGAATGAGAACGAAGTAAGTGACTGAGATTGAAGAAGAATGAGAATGAAAAAGAGAATGAGGATTGAGATTGATGAATAAAGTATGAGAATGAAGAATGAGATTGAAGAATGAGAATGCGATTGAGAATGAAGAATATAGATTGAGCACGAATAATGTGACTGTGATTGAAGAAGAATGAAGATTGAGAATGAAGAATGATATTGAAGAATAATGAAGAATGGTATTGATGAATGAGAACGAAGTATGAGACTGAGATTGAAGAAGAATGAAGAATGAGAATGAGATTGAGAATGAAGAATAAAGATTGAGCACGAATAATGTGACTGTGAAGAAGAATGAGAACGAAGAACGTGACTGAGATTGAAGAATAGGAACGAAGAATGATCATGAAGAATGAGATTGAAGTTAGAGAATTAAGAATGAAGTATGAGAATGAAGATTGAGAATGAATGAAGAATGAGAATGAAGAAAGAAGATTGAGTTGTGAATGACGAATGAGAATGATGACTGTGACTGAAGCATTCTTCAGTCTCATTAGAATGAAGAAAGAGAATGAGGATGGAGAATGAAGAATTAAGTATGAGAATGAAGACTGAGATTGAGGAGAACGAAGAATGAGAATGAGATTGAAGAATGAGATTGAGGAATGAGAACGAAGAATGAGAATGAGATTGAAGAATGAGTATGAGAATGAAGATTGAGAATGAAGAATGGGTATGAAGAATGATGATTTAGAACGAAGAATGAGAATGAATGAATGAATGAAGAAAGAGAATGACAAAGAAGATTGAAGAACGAGAACGATAAAAAGAATGATATAGAGGATGAAGATATCTTCCTAAAAAACAAAAAAAGACTATTGCTAGTTTACTAGCGTATAACATTTATGATCCCATTATAAGTAGTATAACGGATTTAATTAGTAATATTAGTAATAATACTAATAATGTGACATGTGTTAATTTAAACTAACATCTACGACATTGGTTAAGCCACAGGATATGGTCATTATTCATCAAAATATTCGTGGCTTCTCCAGCAAAGAATTAGAATTAAGTCTATTCTTAGAATCTAACAATGTACGGGTGTTATGTCTGACAGAACATTGGCTTAAACAATATGAAATAATTTGTCCTTTTGAACATTATAATATAGCTAGTTTTTTTGCTAGGAACAATGCCATTCATGGCGGGTCAATTATTATTTTAAAAAATGATGTAGAATATAAAAACCGTCAAGACATTGTAAATATTTCTATTGAGCAAACAATTGAACTATCTTGCGTAGAATTAGTTACTTGTATAATAATTTGCGTTTATCGTCCGCCATCGGCTTGTTTTGATTCTTTTGAACTGGCTATGGAGGAAGCATTGAGACGAGTCGCACGGAGGAATAAAACATTATTTGTATGTGGCGATTTTAATGTTGATTTATTATCGGAATGCTCAATAAGCTTAAGATTGATTAACTTATTTAAATCATTTAATTTGCACAATCTTTTTTTAGAACCCACTAGGGTCGCAGGAAATTCTGCCACTTGTATAGATAATGTTTTTTGTAATTGTGAAGTAAAGGTGAAAATGAATTTCGACTGTCTTGGATCTGATCATTATGGACAAAAAGTTATAATTGAAACTAAGGGATCCAAAGGGACTCAAACAATTACATGCAGACAAATAACACAAAAGAATTTGGCACGTTTTAAAAATAAAATTGAACATAAAATATCTAGTGTCATAGTACCTCAATATGACCCGGACATTGTATGTGAACATATTTTTAATTTAATTGAACATGAAGCTAGCAGTGAATTTAAAACAAAAACCTTTTCAACTAGTGTAAAATCAAAGTTTTGTGACTGGGCCACGTTTGGTATTTATAAGTCTAGGGCTAATCTTTACGAACTTTACGAAAAACGAAGCTATATATCCGATCCCTTATTTCATGAACATGTAAAATCTTATTCGAAAATATTTAAAAAGGTTTGTCATACAGCTAAGTCTCTCTATTTAGGTAAAATAATAACTAAATCTAAAGATAAAATAAAAGCCACTTGGAAAGTAATAAATAGCGAAACTGGAAAAGTTAATTTTCAAAATAGTAAAATAGCTTTAAATATTAATAACAAATTGGTAAATTCCGACACAGAGGTCGCGGATACATTCGAATCTTATTTCACTAATATTCCATTAATTACGACACAGGCTCTAAAATCTTCCCCGTCTGCTGCTGAAACTTTACTAACAGACAATGTTAGCAAGTCATCAGCTGTATTTAACTTTAGACATACATCATCAGTAGAAATAATGAAAATATTCAAACAGCTTAATAATAAAAAAACAGAGGATCTATGGGGTATATCTGTTAAAATACTAGATAGTATAATGGAAATTATTGCGCCCTCTCTTGCTTTTATTTTCAATAAATGTATAGACGAAGGTAAATTTCCTAACATAATGAAAATTAGTAAAATCATACCGCTTTTTAAATCTGGAGATAGGAGTGACCCAATAAATTATAGACCTATATCTATACTCCCAGCACTCAGTAAAATTTTTGAAAAAATAATCCTTATGCAGCTTGTCAGTTATTTCAATTTAAATAATTTAATCCACAATAGTCAATTCGGTTTTTCCAAAGGTCGTTCAACTACAGACGCAGGTGCAGAGTTGCTTAGACACGTATTTGCTGCATGGGAAACTAAAATGGATGCGATAGGTGTTTTTTGTGACCTTTCTAAGGCTTTTGATTGCGTTGATCATAATACATTGCTAAAAAAACTTGCTTTTTATGGCGTCAAAGACCATGCTTTAAATTTAATAAAATCTTATCTATCTGATAGAATACAGAAAGTGAAGGTTAGCAACGCTACGTCTGACGGGTCACTTGTGCAAATGGGTGTACCTCAAGGATCTATTCTCGGTCCTTTTTTATTCCTAGTTTACATTAATGATCTCCCATATGCCATGCAGGATAGATGCGGCATAGTATTATTTGCAGACGATACTTCATTGATTTTTAAAGTTAATAGAATGACTAATAATTATGACGATGTAAATAGTGCTTTGCGGCGTCTCCTGCACTGGTTTACAACTAACAATCTTATGTTAAACGCTAAAAAAACAAAATGTGTTAATTTCTCTCTGTCTAAAAGTTTTAATACTAATTGCAATATTAAATTAAATGACGAATCTCTCGAATTTATAGAATCTACTGTCTTTCTAGGAATCACACTAGATAATAAAACACAATGGGGTGCACAAATTCAAAGCCTTGCAGCGAAACTAAGTTCAGCAGCTTTTGCCGTGCGTAAGGTTAGACAGTACACTGATACTGATACTGCTAGATTAGTCTATTTTAGTTATTTTCATAGTTTACTCTCTTATGGAATATTACTATGGGGAAAAGCGGCAGATATTAAAAATATATTCATATTACAAAAACGTGCCGTTCGAGCGATCTACTGTATGAAGAGTCGTGACTCATTAAGAGAGAAATTCAAAGAGGCAAATATTCTCACCGTTGCTTCTCAATTTATATATTCAAATATCCTATATGTTCATAAAAATCTTGACTTATTTCCAAAAAACAGCAATATTCATAATATTAATACAAGATTTAAAGACAAACTTGCTGTCCCCAAGTATCGTTTAGAAAAAGTTAATAGGTCTTTTATGGGAATAGGTATAAAAATTTACAATAAGATACCAAAGGATATGTTGGAATTACCCTTAAATAAATTCAAAACATCTGTTAAATCATATTTACTGAGCAAAGCCTATTACTCACTAAACGATTACTTGAATGACGAGCGTGCATGGCAATAGTTGTTCATGCACTGAATTTTCATTTAATGTTAGACATAGACACCTATATAAATATACATTGTAAATAAACTGGCTTTAAAAAAAAAAAGTAATTCAATTGAGTTTCTTGCCAGTTCTTCTCAATTGGATCTATATACCGAACTGGACGGTAGGGAAAAAAATAAAATTATAATGTAAAAATTTGACGTTCATAAGCGGCTAAAATGTCCTACATGAATAAATGATTTTTGAATTTGAATTTGAAGAATGAGAATGGAAAGAGAATGAGAATGAAGAACGACAATGAAGAATGAGAATGAAGAATGAGATTGAAGAAGAATGAAGACTGAGAAAGTAGATTGAAGAATGAGACCGATAAAAAGAATGATATTGAGAATGAGAATGAAGAATGAGAATGAAGAACGAGAATGAAGAATGAATGAAAAGTCAAGTGTTGAGTGTTGACGGTCCCTTGTCGAGTGTTGACGATCAAGACTGTCATGTGTCGAGTGTCTATGGTCAAGTGTGGAGTGCTGAAGATCGAGTGTCGGAGGTCCACTGTCAAGTGCCGAGTGTCTACGGTCAAGTGTCGAGTATCTCCGATCAAGTGTCGAGTGTCGACGGTCCCTTGTCGAGTGCTGACGATCAAGTGTCGACTGTCTCCGGTCAAGTGTCGAGTGTCGACGGTCCCTTGTCCAGTGCTGACGATCAAGTGTCGAATGTCTACGGTCAAGTGTCGAGTGTCCTCGGTCGTGTCAAGTGTCTAGGATCAAGTGTCGAGCGTGTACGGTCAAGTGTCGACGGGCAAGTGTGGGGTGTGTGTGGAGAGTACCTGCGGGCCAGGCGGACTCTGCGGGCGCGGCGGTGCGGGCGCGGTACTGGTCGCGGCGCTCCTCGTACAGTCTCCACACGCGCTCGCACTTGTCGCCCAGTGACGTCACCGTCTCCGTCAGCTCCGACAGCTGCTTGTTGTTCGTCTCCAGGTCCATCTGCTTGCTCTCCACTATTGCCTTAGCGGCTTCCACCTGCAACATCACATTTCCGAGGTAGTCTCGAGGAACCTCGCGGTTACGTGATCTGTTTCGAATGAAGGAAGACATAACATAGATTTTTTTTGGGAGTTTGGGCTATTGTCAGGTGTTTGGACCTGCACTGCGATTTGGATAGATCTATTATGCTCGCCCTTTTTCAAAGTTTGCTACCTAGACCCTTCAGGGACAAGAATTGAAGGATATTCTTAGGAGCGATGGTTTTTATCTCCTCAGAATATAGTGCACTTTCCAAGGGAGATAATTCATTTAAGCATGAGTGGGCTATAACCACATAGGATGTGTAACGTTTTCTCTTCAGTTTGGCAAAATCTACAGATTTTTGTTGTGCCCTGAGTTTGCCAGTTTGTTCAATTTGCAGTGTCCAGTGAGGGCCCTAGTCATGCATATGTCGTTTTTACTTATATCAAAGTTGCACGAGGCACGTTCTTATTGATTCCAATGACCCCATAACGGCACCTAACCTCTTTACTGCTCAATCCGTTCCATCCCAACTACCACTACTATGACACACGCACACGACACCGTCCTCGCTGACAAAGACGAAGACACCACAGATATACAATTTTACTTTTTATTGACACCAATGTTTGAATCGTGCTACCATCGGAATAAAAGCGGTGCTCAACCGCTATATCACCTAAGTCAGGACAATAGATATGTTATTGCTTACCTTTTCTCGTAGCTGTTTCAATGTTACTTCCATCATACTCAGTTTGCCGTCTTCATTTCCTTCTGAACCCTGAAATGGTATTTAGCATTTAAGTCTACCAGTCTGTCCGTTTTTCCTGGATCGTTCATATCGATAAGAAAAAGACAATAGGTCTTTTATGGGAATATCATATATTCGCAAAGATTTTTCTTTTTTGTTTCGGACTACTCTAATGCTGTTGGCCGCAGCTTGGCTTTACAGCTTCACCGGACGATAGGGGGCGAGTGCAGATGGCACTACAAACCAAAGGATTTATGGAGCGGCTGAAGGACAACTCCCGCCTGACGGATACGACGCGTCTGAGGGCACCGATAGGGGTTCGAGTCTCGGTTCAGGGCGTCCTAATTTCGATCCCCGTTTGAATTAGATGGGGGATCGATTGAGGGGTTCACACTAAGCGGTTCGTGTCGTCATTTTTAAAACGCACGCATAATAACTGGCTCAAATGTCATGAATAAATGATTTTTGACGCACGCATAATAACTTGTTTAAATGTCATGAATAAATGATTTTTGACGTACGCATAATAACTGGCTCAAATGTCATGAATAAATGATTTTTGACGCACGCATAATAACTGCCTCAAGTGTCATGAATAAATGATTTTTGACGCACGCATAATAACTGCCTCAAGTGTCATGAATAAATGATTTTTGACGCACGCATAATAACTGGCTCAAATGTCATGAATAAATGATTTTTGACGCACGCATAATACTGGCTCAAATGTCATGAATAAATGATTTTTGACGCACGCATAATAACTGGCTCAAATGTCATGAATAAATGATTTTTGACGCACGCATAATACTGGCTCAAATGTCATGAATAAATGTTTTTTGACGCACGCATAATAACTGGCTCAAATGTCATGAATAAATGTTTTTTGACGCACGCATAATAACTGGCTCAAATGTCATGAATAAATGATTTTTGACGCACGCATAATAACTGGCTCAAATGTCATGAATAAATGATTTTTGACGCACGCATAATAACTGGCTCAAATGTCATGAATAAATGATTTTTTATTTTTTCATGAATAAATGATTTTTGATTTAATTTCATTTTGAATAACTAGTATACTAAACGACTTCACTATACATACTTTAGCATCCAACTCCGCCTTTTCTTTATTCAAAGCTATTTGCTTAGCATTCAGCTCTTTCACTTTTGCTTTCAGCTGCTGCATTTCTGCCATGCTCGCGTCACGGTCGGATCTGTAAAGAAATTTTATGAAATTAAAATATTCTTTATTGTTTTTTTTTATAACACAAGGGACAAACGAGCATGCGGCTCACTTAATGGTAAGTGATTACCGCCGCCCATGAGCACCCGCAACACCAGGGGAATTGCAAGTACGTTGTCGGCCTTTTTAAAAGGAGTAAGCTCTTTTCTTGAAGGTTTCAATATCGTATCGGTTCGGAAATACCATTGATGGAAGGTGATTCCACAAGGTGGTTGTGCGTGGCAAAAAGTTTCTAGAAAACCGCACTGTGGAGGACCGCCTTGCATCCAGATGATCAGGATGGTATTTCTGTTTCTGGCGGGTGGTACGGTGGTGAAACTCAGCAGCTGGTATTAATCCGAACAATTCCTAAAAAGGAATAAGCTCTTTTCTTGAAGGTTCAATATCGTATCGGTTCGGAAATACCATCGCTGGAAGGTGATTCCACAATGTGGTTGTGCGTGGCAAAAAAGAATATGAACCAAAATTCTTCTTTTTTTTTATCCTGCAATCGTCTTACCAAGCTTTTAACAGATTGGTTGACTGTTGACGGGAGAGAACTATACTTCCAGTGAGGAAACTGTCTCATCGGTGAATAAGATCCCATGCATGGAGTCTCTTAAGCCATCTGCATTGCAATGGGTCTCGTATTGCTGTTGCAAAGATATTGGCATGCGCATATAGTTAACATGTACGATCTCTGTATACTAATCAACATTTCTATACACTTTTTGCTGTCCCGATAAACATTGTTTTGCCATATATCACAGTGGACCCCCGGTAGTCCGGCAATCATTTTGCAGGGCAGTGTCGGACTATCGAATTTGTCGGATTATAGAGTACTGCCTAAGACCCCTTATAGTCCGAATTTTTTTACAAAAGAGTAGCTTGTAATCCGACAAATTATAGATCCAATGATGATTCTTTATATTATATATGTACATATACAGTGGACCCCGGGTTATCCGACAAACGTTTTGCAGGGCAGTGTCGGACCATCGTATTTGTCGGATTATAGAGTGCTGCTTAAGGGTCCTCTGCTTATAGTCCGGAATTTTTTACAAAAGAGTATCTTGTAATCCGACAAATTACAGATCCAGTGATAAGATTCTATGTTATATATGTATGTATGTATATGCACTCTGAAGTATATTGTCAAAGTAATATTCAATAACAAATAATAGACAATGTCGGATTACAAGGGGGGCCGGATTAGACAGGGGCCGGATTACAGCGGGTCCACTGTATTATTAATATCGCTATTAAAATAGGGATATAGAAGTGATTATAAAGGTTCATAATAAACATCATGGTAGGGAGCTCCGTAACAGTAACCGAAACTATCGGGTATCCGAATAGAATAGAATAGAAAATCATTTATTCAAATAACCTTACATTGAAGCACTTTTGAATAGTCAACACATTTTTTTTAATCTACCGCTCATTCGGAAATCTGTCTCATCACAAGAAGAACGAGCAGGAAACTTGTGTGTTGCTCTTTTAAATAATTTTATTCTTACTTACAGTTTAAGTTTAAGTGTGTGAATACAAACTGATTAGCACTAATTCATCATTTTATTAGCTACTTGTAATTTACTTTTGAAATCCTTAAAAAATATCCTTAACCGAAATTAACCAAAACTAACGGATGATCCGAAATAATTTCATATCCGCATCCGGTATAATAATCATTCCTATATCCGAAACCTATCCGTCAGTAATTCGTTTTATGGAAATTGCGTAAGGTTTTACAACAAACTCCCAGAGTCTGTAGTCAATTTGCCAGAAAAAAAATCAAATGTGTCATAAAATATTTTCTTTGTAAAAATTTTATTATAAAATTGAAGAATTTATAAATGATAATAATGTTTTTGTAGAAAATATCTAACTTAAAATTCATAGCGCTGACAATGTTATCTGATTGAACAGAGATTAAGTGCGTAGCGGTTTCTATGTTGATTGTCGCATGCCTAATCCTTGTTGTTAATTAAATATAAGTAAATCAATATTTATTTAAAAGAGCAACACACAAGTTTCTTGCTTATTCTTCTTGTGATGAATCTGTATTCCGAATTAGCGATAGAATAAAAAAAACTTGACTATTCAAAAGTGCTTATATTAAGTTTATTTGAATAAAGATTATTTCTATTTCTATTTCATTAGGACATTTTTACATATTCATTTTACAACCTGTAAAGGCCAGCTGCGGCCAACAGCCTTAGAGTAATCCAAAAATAGATAAAAAAAGCAAAGTTGGGTTATCTTATTTTATCTTTCTTACATTAGGACAAATCTTTCTAATCGTGGCCCTGGTCCCCACCAACATGCTGCCCACCTTCATGAAGGAGGACTACTGGCCGAAGGGGGTGGTCTATCGGCGCTACCGTGGCAGATTGCCGTCGTCAGTGCCGTGACCATAGATTCAATTTTATTTTTCAAATTTTATTATTATTTCTTATGTATGTTAGTCTATAAGGTATTTATAATATGGGCCATGTAGCCTGAATTAAATAAATAAACAAATATCTTTGTAATCCTTCTCACCTCATCCCGTCTATGGTACACTTGGCAGCTGCCACAGCCGTCCTGGTCTCCCGTATATCCTTGGCCAGATTACTGGCTCGGAGATTCACAGAGTTCAGCTCTGCAGTGACAGCTTGGTTCTTGGACTTCAGACTTAGAACTTTGGTTTGTTCCTCTGTTCGCATCGCTTCCAGCTCACGAATTCTGTAAAAAAAACTTTTTTAAACTTTCGTGTTTACTATACATTACTTATATTACTAGCTGTGCCCGCGGTTTCATCCGCGTTTAATTTCAATATAATATAGTCTATGTGTTATTCTGATGTATAAGCTATTGTTCAAAATCTACCCTGTACCATCGTAAGCACAGATTATTATATTAGAGTCCGTTAGTTTTGTGTTCCCGCGCCTTTCGTTCCCCTCCCTTACCCAGTACTGAACCGACTGTACGGCGGCCATGACGCGCGCGCATTGTGTTGTGAATTAAAATAAATTAGAACTGTGAAACCTACTGTGAAACTGGAAAGCTAGCGAAGATATCTTCGAGACCCTGAAGCCCAAGAAATCCGCAGAACCATAGAGGTACGTGACTGACGCTTCCATTCATTTTTCACTATATATATGCAGAGAGTAAATTCCCTAACATTTTGGTAGCAGAGTAGTTTCCCAAACAGCTATATTACTGTGTAGTTTCGTCAAAATCCGTTTAGTAGTTTTTGAGTGAAAGAATAACAAACATCCATACTTACTAACTTTCGAGTTTATGATATTATTAAGATTGACATTACCTCTTTTTCTCCCACTCCAGTTGGCATTGTCTCTCCATCTCCTTTCTAGCTGCTTCTCGCTTCTCCTACAAAAAAGTTTTTGTTTGTATTTCTAATATATAAATTCTCGTGTCGCGGTGTTTGTTACCAAACTCCTTCGAAACTGCTCTATTGATTTTTATTAATTTATGTACATATCGGGTACGTCTGAGAATCAGCCAATATTTATTTTTCATATCCCTCAATGATAAGAGTAACCTACACCTAAATATATTTTTTTGTTAATTTTGTTATTTTTATTTTATTACGATTTAGCATTGAAAAATACATACAACCTTAAAAGTTCACCCTTTTAACATCAACCCCTATTTTTTATAACGATATAAATAAATAGGGCAACATGACGTTTGCTGGGACAGCTAGTATATACATAGAAAACAACCAGACCTATACATACAACCATACTCATGAATACAAACTTTTATACCGTGCCAGGAATCAAACCAACGACCATCTGAAATAAAGTGGTGTGTTAAACCCCTAGACCACTGAGGCTGTCAGTTTACCTTAGAAACAGTTATATTATTACCTGTTCTTCCTTCTGTTTCCTTTGCAATTCTTCCTGCTCTCTCTTCTGTGCTTCCAATCTAGCCTTCTCTCTCTTCTCCGCTTCTTCTCTCTCTTTCCGTTCTCTTTCAGCCTGCAAACAATAAGTGTGTGAGTATACTGTCTAAAGGAGTTTCCTCTTTGGTTTGGCAAAATCTGCAGATTGTTGTTAAGCTCATGAAAGTTAAGTCAAGTAAAGTTACATCAAGAAATTAATATATAAAATTTTAGTCTGTCTGTCATTTTATTGTTACTATTCTTTGAAACGGCTCGACCCATTTGGACTTTCACTCGCAGATAGCTAATATTGTAAGGAGTACTTACTTAGACTACTTTTATTTGAAAAAAGTATGGTAACGGCTAAGTTAATAATAATTATTAATTACCTCTGCCTCCTGGTATCCATGGAAAAAAATATTTAAAATTAAATAATATATATATATATAAAATTATACACAGACAAATCAATTTGTTGATTTATCAGTATAACAGTCATTAAATCCGGAACAAATCATTTTGCACTCGACAACACGTGTATCGTTTACTTATACATATATATATAAAAAAACCATTGCTTTCATGTGCGCGTCTGCCAGCTGTGACCTGCGTCTGACAGCTGTGACCTGCGTCTGACAGCTGTGACCTGCGTCTGACAGCTGTGACCTGCGTCTGACAGCTGTGACCTGTGTCTGACAGCTATGACCTGCGTCTGCCAGCTGTGACCCGCGTCTGATAACTGTGACCTGCGTCTGCCATCGGTGACCCGCGTTTAACAGCTGTGACCTACGACTGACAGCTGTGATCTGCGCCTGCCAGCTGTGACCGGCGTTTGCCAGCTGTTACCCGCGTCTGACAACTGTGACCTGCATCTACCAGCTGTAACCTGCGTCTCCCATATATCACACTCTATCACTGACCTTCTCTTTCATGTGGGCGTCTGCTAGCTGTGACCTGCGCCTCTCCAGCTCGGCCTGGCCGCGCGCCATGTTCTCTCTCCGACGTTCCTCGTATGACTTCGCACTACTAGTCGATGTCACCGACTCCCGTCTGCAAATAAGAATTTCTATATATTACAGTAGAGCTTTTTACAAAAGGATTACACTATAGCTCTTTTGACCCCCCTTCTGATCGATCCCCAGTCCAATTCAAACGGGGATCGAAATTACGACGGCCTAAGCCGAGGTTCGAACCTCTAGCGGTGTCCTCACACTGGCGTCGTATCCGTCAGGCGGGAGTTGGACTTCAGCTGCTCCATAAGTCCTTCGTTCGGTTTGGAGTGTCGCCCTCGCCCCCTATCGTCCGGTGAAGCTGTAAAGGCCAGCTGCGGCCAACAGCATTAGAGTAGTCCGAAAAAAAACCTGTTCCTTTGGACTTTATTTAACAAGCCGAAAACCTGCCCAGGGTTCATGTGGAAATAATAATAATAACCCTGGACAATTAACACAGCGCCATCTAGTCCCACGGTAAGCAGAACTTGTGTTATGGGTACTAGACAACTTATATAAATAAATAAATAACCCTGGACAATTAACACAGCGCCATCTAGTCCCACGGTAAGTAGAGCTTGTGTTATGGGTACTAGACAACTGATATAAATAAATAAATAACCCTGGACAATTAACACAGCGCCATCTAGTCCCACGGTAAGCAGAGCTTGTGTTATGGGTACTAGACTACTCATATAAATACTTAGATATTTGTTTTTGTAATATTTAATTTGAAATCTATGTTTACAATAATACAGATTCATTTTTAAATTCAAATTTGGGGGAATAGAGCAACCACCAGCATATGCTATGCAAAAGTAAATAGTCTAATCAGTGTTCATAACCCGAACAGACCAGTCCCCACGAGCACATAACTCAACTCAAGCTCTGCTTACCGTGGGACTAGATGGCGCTGTGTGCAATTCACACAGCGCCATCTAGTCTATTATTTTTTTTTTAATGACGTATAGATACCAAAGTATTGTGTTTTATGTCCACGGTTGTTTCTTACCTGAATGTGGGTGGTATGAGCTCGGGAGGCAATTTAGCCGGCACGGAGTCACCCTGGGTTGCCTTTTCACAGAGGTACATAGCCAGTACAAACTCTTCACACCCTGGAAATTAAATATACTTATTAAAATATATATAAATACAGTATTTATTTTGCAAAAGACGGCCATCCGCTCTGGTATGGGTTCCAGGGAGTCTTTGCGGGAATGTTTTATAGAATCAAATATCCTCACCGTTGCTTCTCAATACATCTACGAAAATAATAATACTACGAAAAACATTAACAGTTTTAAAAAGTAGGTGATTACACTAATAAAAGCTTACGTAATGTCAACAAACTAGTTTTACATAAGTGCCGTTTGACGAAAGTCAGTAATTCGTTTTATGGAAATTGCGTAAGGTTTTACAACAAACTCCCAAGTCTGTAGTCAATTTGCTAGAAAAAAAATTCAAATATGTCATAAATATATTTTCTTTGTAAAAAAGCTTATTATAAAATTGAAGAATTTATAAATGATAATAAAGTTTTTGTAGAAAATATCTAACTTAAAATGCATAGCGCTGACAATGTTATCTGATTGAACAGAGATTAAGTGCGTAGCGGTTTCTATATTGATTGTCGCATGCCTAATCCTTGTTGTTAATTAAATATAAGTAATTCAATATTTATTTAAAAGAGCAACACACAAGTTTCTTGCTTATTCTTCTTGTGATGAGTCTGCATCCCGAATAAGCGGTAGAATAAAAAAACTTGACTATTCAAAAGCGCTTATATTAAGTTTATTTGAATAAAGATTATTTCTATTTCAATTTCAAAACTTTACATTTTAATGTTTAAACTTAACACCGCTTTACTTTCGATGGTGGCGGGGTCGATTCCTCGCACGCAAACTATTGTATTCCAAAAAAAATTAAAATGATAATAGTGACTGACTAATGATAATAGTGTTTTTATACATAAATCTAACTTAAAATTCATAGCGTTCATAATGTTATCTGATTTTTTTTTATTAATAATGGGATTGCGCTTGGTCTTACCTCATCTGATGGTAAATGATGGTAAGACCTAGGATGTAGCGCGCTTACCCAGAAGATATCTATTCACCATAGACTTGAAGAATCCGGGGTTGTATTTCTCCGGGAACATAGAACATAGATAGCGTAGCGGTTTCTATGTTAATTATCGCATGCCTAATCCTTGTTAATGTGTATATACTTTAAACAACATTTATTTAAAACAGCAACAAGTAAGTTCTTGTGATGAGTCTGCGTTCCGAATGTGTGGTAGACACACGACACCGTCCTCGCCGGCCAAGACGACGACCTCAAACACTCAATATCGCGCATTCAACCGGGCGCATGCGCGCGCGCGGGCGCTCCACACCGGCGTCCCCGGGCGCCCCTTCGATCAATTCCCCGTCCAATTCAAACGGGGATCGAAATTACGACGGCCTGAGCCGAGGTTCGAACCCCTAGTGGTGCCCTCAGACTAAATTCGTATCCGTCAGGCAGGAGTTGGCCTTCAGCCGCTTCATAAGTCTTTCCGCGGGTTTGGAGTGCCATCTGCACTCGCCCCATAACGTCCGGTGAAGCTGTAAAGGCCAGCTACGGCCAACAGCATTAGAATAGACCGAAAAAAAAAATGTGTGGTAGAAAAAAAATATGACTACTCAAAAGTACTTATATTAAGTTTATTTCTATTCTAATGAAATCACTAACAGCTTACCCAGCTTGCCATCAGAGTCTAAGTCAGCTAATGCCCATATCTGTGCCAGAGCCTGCTGTGGTAGTCTGGACTGCAGCATGATCGCGCGAGCCTGCGCACCTGACACCGACCCTGTCTTCGCTCGGTCTGTAGCGTTGAAGAGTTGGGTATACCTGGTGTGGATACAAATATAAAACATTCAAAAATTCAAAAATAATTTATTCATGTACGACATTTTAGCCGCTTATGAACAATTATATTTTTTTCCCTACCGTCCAGTTTAGTATATAGATCCAATTGAGAAGAACTGGCATGAAATTGAATTATTTTTTCTTTTCTTCCCATTTGCAATCAGTCCCAGATCTATGAGCAGATTTTTTGGGTGTGGGAACTAAGAATGGAGTGTCCCCAGCGGGAGAATGCTCCTTAACTATTGTCTATTGTCTGTCGCAGCGACCGAAAGTGAAGAGGCGGTATGCGTGTGCCAGCTGTATTTTGTTCAAATGCGTCCGATCTTATTACGTTTTAAATAAGGACTAAATTGGTTAAAAAGAGTTCACGGTTTTGCGGGCACAGATCTTTGAGAACACGGTTATACGGTTTAAGGGTGCACAGATCTGTGTCAAAACGTTCGGAGGGTTAAGCATATTACATAATGTCGCATCTTCGCTTGGGGTTAAGTTTTTGTAGTAATCGAGCAGCCAGTTGATTTTGGTGGTTATATAGTCGCTTTTTACATTTCGTTAGTTAAATAGAAAAATGTCAGTATCCAAAACGTACAGTTTTTACAAGACAAGCATTTACAAGAATTAGTGCTAATTGGTGGTTTGTATTCACACACTTAAACTTAAAAATGTAAAGTAATAATAAAATTATTTTCAACACGCAAGTTTCTTTCTCGTTCTTTTTGTGATGAGACAGCTTTCCGAACGAGCGGTAGGTTAAAAAAATGTAATGACTATTCAAAAGTGCTTCAATGTAAGTTTATTTGAATGAATGATTTTCTATTTCTAGATTTATTTAAAGTTTTTAAATTTATTTAAATTATTTTTTCCTTTAGAGTTTTACACAGAAGTGTTATAAATAATTTTAAAAGTATTTATATAATGATTAAGACGGCTGGTTAATTTAATTGACTTATATATTAGGAGGCAATTCTAGCTTCTAATTTAGACAAATGTCATTTTCCTATTTAATCAACGATTTTTCTTTGTAGTTGATGATCTCCTCTTTTACTGTGCAAGTTCCTTGCGAATTTCGTTGTTGGTGATGTAGCAAGGGACACCCGATATTGTTCTCAGTATAATGTTTTGGGCACCGCCGTCTTAAACTAGGCTGGGGCCCTTGGGGACCCAAAATACGGCGCCCTTTTGGCAATTTCAAAACCTCATTAGGTATAAGGAACATTAAGGGATTTGTGAAAAAAGTGTAGTTCACAAAAAACTCTTTTGAGAATAAATATGTGAGAAAAATTATCAGTCCTTCAGGGGCCCTCTGAGAATGGGGGCCCTGGGCACGAGCCCCGTGTGCCCTTATGGTAAAGACGGTATTGATTTTGGGCCCTTTGGATGGCGTTAATGTTTTGCTTGTGGGAACTGGTCTGTTCAGGTTGCGAACACTGATTAGATTTTTGTTTTTTGCAATATCATATGCTGATGGTCACTCTATTCTCCCAAATTTGAATTTAAAATGAATTTGTATTATTGTAAATATGTACAACATTTATTTAAAGAAAAATACGAGCCGAATTTCTTGTCAGTTGTTCTCATCTCGAAATCATTCCGAGCTGACGGTAGATTTGACATATCATGAGAGTCTGTAATAGACCTACATGAATAAAGATATTTTGAATTAGACTTTGACACACTTCCCAAAGTTGTAACCTAAAACAAACTAAAATTACCTATATAAAAATCTTTCGTTGTATAAGTAACATAAGTAACTGGCTTTTACCCGCGGGTTCGCTCGCGTTAATTTATCCCCTTAGGGGTGGAATCTATCAAAATCCTTTCTTAGGGGATGGTTACGTAATAGTAGCTTTATGCATGCAAAGTCTCAGCCCGATCGGTTTAAAATTGACAAAGTTTCATACAAACTTTCATCCCCTATTTTATCCCCTTGGGGGTAGAATTAATCAAAATCTTTCTTAGCGGATGCCTACGTTATAACATCTACCTGCATGCCAAATTTTAGCCAGATCCGTCCAGTGGTTTGGGATGTGCGTTGATAGATTACTGTCAGTCACCTTTGAGTTATATATATATATATTGTGTCGTTTGTTCATGTACATATGTGACAGTTACCACTTACCATCAGGTGGACAGTCAGTTTGTAAATAATAAAGGAATTAACTCACTTGAGTTTCTGTTGCTGGGGTATACCCCACTCGGCCGGTGGAGGCGGACTCATGACGCCCAGGGGCACTTCCGTGGGGCTCGTTACCACAGATCCTGCAAGTAATAATACAGATGTTAGGTTGCCTACGCGGTTCCTCTTGAAAAACATCGTGGTAAATTGCCGTTTATCACGATGTGCTAACTGACCTGACCTCATGTTCATCTTATCATCCTCCACTGGTGCCCGTTACTGATTTAGTGGTAACCGTTAGTGCAAGCGGGTGCACCACTATATTATCGCCAATAAAAAAAAAGATTTAGCATATTATGACGCTCTCGGTGGTCTAGCGGTTTAGCACATCGCCTCACTTCCGATGGTCACAGTTTCGATTCCTCGCACGGTTCAAACATTTGTATTCATGAGTATTATTGTTTGTGATCTGGCTGTTTTCTATGTATATTATAAATGTATGTAAGTATTTATATCAGTCGTCTAGTACCCATAACACAAGCTCTGCTTACCGTGGGACTAGGTGGCGCTGTGTTAATTGTCCAGGGTTATTTATTTATTTACATCAGTTGTCTAGTACCCATAACACAAGCTCTGCTTACCGTGGGACTAGATGGCGCTGTGTTAATTGTCCAGGGTTATTTATTTATTTATATCAGTTGTCTAGTACCCATAACACAAGCTCTGCTTACCGTGGGGCTAGATGGCGCTGTGTTAATTGTCCAGGGTTATTTATTTATTTCTATCAGTTGTCTAGTACCCATAACACAAGCTCTGCTTAGCTTGGGACTATATGGCGCTGTGTTAATTGTCCTGAGTTATTATTATTATTATTATAAATCAATCTAGCAAAAAGAATTACCTGGTTTCGATAATCCGTCACTTTTAACAGCGGTTATAGGGGTTGAAGTGACTGGTTGCCCAGACATCGAACCCACTACCGTGGTAGGTTGAGGCGGCGAGCTGATTAGAGATGCCACTGTGGTCCCCGTCACCAATGGCTGCGAGGAGGGAACTAGTGGAGTAGGACCAACCAAGGGTTGAACGGGTACGAGGGGTGGACTGGCCGCAATTAGGGGTTGTCCGTTTATTAAGGGTTGTGCAGCCATTAGGGGTTGAGTTAATGGTTGTGTTGGAGGTATTAGGGGTGGGTTTGTAATAGGTTGCACTGCCGATAGCGGTTGAGAAGGGATTAAGGGTTGTGCATCGATCAGGGGTTGAGTTGGAATTAGGGGTTGAGACTGACCGATCAAATTTTGGGTCGCAACTGGTTGCGTTATTGGTTTCACGCCGGAAATCAAATCTGGGACCACGGATGGCTTGACTGGTTGGACTAACGGCACGGTTGGTATAGATTGCGGTGGTCCGGTGCTAATAAGGGATTGGTTGCCGAAATCCCCAAGTAGTGATTGGTTGGTTGGTTGCTGTGGCAACCCGGATATAAGTGGTTGCTGTGGGATGGTTGGCATGGGCGGGATAGGGGGTTTGGATGGTGGGGTGAATTGTTTTTGTTGAACTGAAAAGATTTATAATTGTATTCATTATATATTATTTTACTAGCTAATCCCGCAATCGTTGTTTTGCCACATAAATTAAAATTGATATAAAAAAATAAGGATTAAGTAGAAGGGTGAAAAAATATTATTGTATTTTTTTTATTGCCACATAAATATAAATAAAAACAAAAAGAAATGTTAGGGGTGGACAACCCTTATCACTTAGGGGTATGAAAAATAGTTAGTAGCCGGTTTTCAGACCAGAATATGCATATAAATTTTACAACAACACAACAACCCGTTTGGGAGGAGTATGGTA
This sequence comes from Achroia grisella, assembly GCF_030625045.1. NCBI lineage: Eukaryota > Metazoa > Arthropoda > Insecta > Lepidoptera > Pyralidae > Achroia > Achroia grisella. Next base: position 780,661 of record NW_026712739.1, read on the forward strand.
ACTAACATTGTGACACAAGAATTTTATATATAAGAATAAGATTATTCTATTCTAAATTTCTAATATACAACAAAATCCCGGAAAGCATAAAACAAGAAGGTACTTGCTTACATTGTATATATATAAATAAAAGTAGCATAAGTCACTCCTTATTACAACAGCTACCTGCCAAACAAGTCCCGTCAAAATCGGCCCAGCCATTTCAGAGATTAGCCGGAACAAACAGACAGACAGATACAAAAATATAAAAAAGAATATTTCGGTGTGTATTTATATTTATATGCGTGTAGTAAGAAACGGTTATTTCAATATTACAAACAGACACTCCAATTTTATTTATATGTATAGATATATACTAGCTGAGCCGCGTAACTTCGTCTGCATCACACTTAATTTACATTCATCATCTGCTTCTTCCTTATCCCATTTATTTGGGGTCGGCGTAATATGTTTTTCTCTTCCATTCATCTCTGTTCGCAGTCATTCCGTTATTTACTCCCTTTCTCACTATATCATCTTTCACACAGTCCATCCATCTCTTTTTCGGTCTTCCTCTACCCTTATAACCATCCACATTCATATGTAACACCGTCCTTAGGATATGATCTTCATTCCTACGCATTACATGCCCATACCACGATAGACGATTTTACATTATATATTTTAAAATTATAGTCTATGTGTTCTTCTGATGTTTGTTACTCTTTCACGTAACAACTACTGAACGGATTTTGACGAAACTTTACACTAATATAGCTCATACATCAGAATAACATATAGGCAAATTTTTTTATCGAAATTTAACGCGAGTGAAACGAGCTAGCAAACACAGCTATTATAAAAATATTTTGATTTGATTTCAAATCTAAGTAAAGTATTTTGTTTTGATTGATATTGGGATTATGCAAGAGGCATACGTCCAGCAGTGGACTAATAGATGCTGAAGAACTTACCTTGTGGACTGAGAGAGGCGAGTAGAGACGGCGGTAAGATCTTCGGCACTTCAATTCCATGTAGTTTCAAGTTGATTATCTGAAAAGTGGTATAATGAATTTATAATAATTGATACAGAAAGAAATTAAAGATAAAAGATATAATGAATTTAGAATAATTGATACAGAAAGAAATTAAAGATAAAAGATATAATGAATTTATAATAATTGATACAGAAAGAAATTAAAGATAAAAGATATAATGAATTTATAATAATTGATACAGAAAGGGAAATTAAAGATAAAGGAGAAATTAAAGATAAAAGATATAATGAATTTATAATAATTGATACAGAAAGAGAAATGAATGATAAAAGATATAAAGAATTTACAATAATTGATACAGAAAGGGAAATTAAAGATAAAGGATAAATTAAAGATAAAAGATATATTAAAGATAAAAGAGAAATTAATCTTATTATAACTATAAACGCGAAAGTTTGTGTGTATGGATAGATGTTTGTTACTCTTTCACGCAAAAACTACCGAACGGATTTTGATGAAACTTTATGGTAAAACTTTCGGGCACATCTAGTTAAAGATAAAAGAGAAATTAAAGATGATAACATTTGTGACAATTTATCAACTTATTTTTTTTTCAAATTAAACTAATTAGAAAAAAATAAGTTCAATAGTTTAAATAAACTGAATTATAGTATTAAGGTGTTATGTTTTTGAAGGGCTGCGATGGTGATGATGATGTTTTTGAAGGATTACAATAATAATAACCCTGGACAATTCACACAGCGCAATCTATATCTATCCCAAGCTAAACAAAGCTTGTGTTAAGGTTACTAGTACTCAGTTCTTTTACATACGAACTGACGGTAGTTTTTGACATATCATAAGTCTGTAATAGAGATATTTTGGTTAGGTTTGAAAATAATATGAGTGATATTATTTATATATATATATATGTATACCTTGCAAGCGATGGAGAACTCTCGCAGATCTAGTTTACCATCTGCATTGGTGTCTGCTAAAGTCCAAATGGCGCCGAGTATGGGCGGTGGTAGTTGACTCTGTATAGAATAGAAACTATCATCATTGCATTGCTTTTATCCCATTATTTATTTACTCACATACACACACACACAGATACTGAATATAATATAACTAGCTGTCCCAGAAAACGTTGTTTTGCCTTAAAATAAAAAAAATGAGGGTTGGACTATCCCTAACATTTAGGGGGATGAAAAATAGATGTTGGCCGATTCTCAGACCTACTCAATACGCTCACAAAATTTCATGAGAATCGGTCATGCCGTTTCGGAGGAGTATGGGAACGAAAACTGTGACATGAGAATTTTATATATAAGATATAATTAATAATATAATATACTGAATAGTATAAAATATTAATTATGTTTATGTCTACATGTACATTAATTAAAACTGTTATCCTTGTTTTGTGAAGGAACTTGACTGTGAACTGATATACAGCTCACGCTAGCTTGGGAGTCGGGACTGCATCAAACTGTACACTGATGTACAGTTTAAATAAATAATTATATGGTATGTATAGTATATCTCCCTAAAATATGGTTCGAGTGATGGCTGGCTCATCCGTCATACTCGTGAACGGGTGCTGTTTGTAGGGACTGGTCTGCTCTAATCACTGACTGATTTCCTCTTATTAATTGTTTAACCAGTTGGTTATATATTCAATATTTTTCTATTTGAGTATTTAATTGAATTAGTGCTAATTGGTGGTTTGTATTCACACACTTAAACTTAAAAATGTAAAGTAATAATAAAATTATTTAAATGAGCAACACGCAAGTTTCTTGCTCGTTCTTCTTGTGATGAGACAGCTTTCTGAATGAGCGGTAGATTAAAAAAAATGTAATGACTATTCAAAAGTGCTTCAATGTAAGTTTATTTGAATAAATGATTTCCTATTCTATTCCATTCTATTCTATTATCTTCTACTACTATGATCGAGTACTACTTTCATCCTTCTTCACAAAACTGTAATATTAAACACTTGTAGAATAGTCCGCAATTTTTTGTCTTCGACTTAAAAATTATCCATCCTCATCATTCATCATTTATACTGTCATTGTTTGGTGATTTTTACCTGCAATGATCAGCCTATTACCCCATCAAAGGGAGATATATAATATAAAATAAAGAAATATTAATAATAATAGAAGAATCTATTTCCGGGTTGATGTGCGATGGACTCAAATATGGTTGAGTGCAATGATGGCTGGCTCATACGTCATACTCGTGAACGGGTGCTGCTTGTGGGGACTGGTCTGTTCAGGTTGCGAACACTGATTAAATTTTTTGTTCTTTACGATAGCATATGCTGGTGGATACTCTATTCTCCCAATTTTGAATTTTAATGACTGTGTATTATTATAAACATGTTTCAATATTATTTGAAAAAATACGAGCTGAGTTTCTTGTCACTTCATCTCATCTCGATATCATTCCGAACTGACGGTAGATTTGACATATCATAAGAGTCTGTAATAGACCTACATGAATAAAGATATTTTGAATTTGAATTGAATTTGATTTACAGTGAACATTACAAATTTACAGCAGTAACTGTAGTCCTGTAGTCTATAATTTAGTAATTTAAAAATAAAAAAATTTAGATAGATAGAATATACTTTTTTTGTAACACAGTAAAGAAAAAAGCATAAACAATGTATTAATCATATATAGCTTATGGATCAGAATAACATAGGCTATATTTTGTATTGAAATTTATATATTTAAATTTTACACTTGTGAAACCAGCACAGTAAGAGAGACGACTGACCTGCAACATGAACCTCTTGGCCTGTTCTCCGGTGAGGGCGCCATTAACGGGGCCCAAGTTGTTGAAGTGCTCAGCAAATTTCGCATGCTCGTGTGGCTGAACGATCCATGGATCCGCCATGATGCTGGAAGAGGAATCACTTTAATTATATGAAACTTATTTTTTAAGCTGTTGATAAAATATTTTTCTTATTAGAAATGTTGCAGTATTGGTATTTAAAGTTTTTACTAACAATATTTATTTATTTATTTATTATTAAATTATTTATTGTATTATTTTATTGAAGGGAAATAGCGCACTTTCAACACTGTATTTCTTCTATTGAATAATATTCATTGTTGTCTTGTTTCGTAGATATTTAACATAATAATTAAAAATGATGTCCCGCAGAGCATGTGATCTTGATGCTAAGCTCAAGGTGACACTCTTAGAGTTAAAAAAATCCAATGAATTAAATAAGGCCTTATTACAGGAACGAGATGAAAGTGAGATTGAAATTAAGTTGATGTCTGATAAATATGTGGCTCTGAAGAATGACCTAGTGAAGATCAGTACAGACTTTGAAGTTCTACATATCGAAAATGAAAAACTTCAAGAAATTGTAAATAAATATGATCTGTGCAGAGACACATATGAGTCAGCATTGCAGAAAATCACTCATCTAGAGCGGCACCTTGAGGAAGTTCAATCACAAAATAAATCTTTGTTGGATCACAGGCGGTTGAGTAGTTATAACGAGACCATGGATCTGTATACAGAAATGTTAAATACTACTAGTGATCAAACATCTGCTCTGCCCCTTGTGACCATAGATTTGACAAATACACCAAGCTCCTATAGTCCTAATAAAGTACCTATTAATAGTAGTAATAAGTTAAAAAAATATGTAAAATTAAATAAATTTATTCGAAAATCAGAAAATTTAGTGAAAAGTCATAAAAAGTGTTTAAAATCAATTATTACTAGGAAGCAAAAAATTGACTTATCAATAGAATTAAATAATTGTAAAGAAAAAATATATAACAAAGATTTAGAAATAGATGAATTATCACAAAAAATTAAACTATTAGAGAATTCGTTGTCCAATTTATCTTTGAAATACGAATCAGCTAAGAATGAAATACATGAATATTCTGATCAGTTGGATAATTTAATAAAATTAGGTAACTACAACATGGAGCGGTTTGTTTCTCTTACGGATAGATGTCACTGTAATTCACCAGAGTCTGATAACTATATCCAACCGTCCCACCATAATCAGTTGAACATTGATATCTCATCCGTCACGGAACCAGACGTTTCATGTTTACCCACACGAAACAGTACAAAAGTAAATAAATGCAGCACTGTACATGAAACCATCAGGAGAACAATTATTTATTCAGATGAATTTGGCAAGGATTTAGGTAGTTTATTATCGAACTGTCTCTCGCAACAAGTAATGAATAATTGTTTTCCGGGATCAGGTATATATAAGATTATAAGAAATATAGTAAATGAAAAATATGATATTCACACGACCCTAGTAATAGCGTTAGGGAATTGTTTGCATATGCGTAAATCTGATATAGTTAATTTAATAAAATCATTATATAATATAGTGGAGCTTGGTATAGGTAAAATATTATTATGCGCATTTCCCTACTCTCAATCCCTGACTAATGAACAGAATAAGTTCATTTATAGTATAAATAATTTAATTTATTCGATGACATATCATTGTAATGATATATTTTATTTTGAAAGTAACAAATTTGTTACAAATTATTATATGACGGGAGGTAATTTTTATCTTCCTAAAAAACAAAAAAAGACTATTGCTAGTTTACTAGCGTATAACATTTATGATCCCATTATAAGTAGTATAACGGATTTAATTAGTAATATTAGTAATAATACTAATAATGTGACATGTGTTAATTTAAACTAACATCTACGACATTGGTTAAGCCACAGGATATGGTCATTATTCATCAAAATATTCGTGGCTTCTCCAGCAAAGAATTAGAATTAAGTCTATTCTTAGAATCTAACAATGTACGGGTGTTATGTCTGACAGAACATTGGCTTAAATAATATGAAATAATTTGTCCTTTTGAACATTATAATATAGCTAGTTTTTTTGCTAGGAACAATGCCATTCATGGCGGGTCAATTATTATTTTAAAAAATGATGTAGAATATAAAAACCGTCAAGACATTGTAAATATTTCTATTGAGCAAACAATTGAACTATCTTGCGTAGAATTAGTTACTTGTATAATAATTTGCGTTTATCGTCCGCCATCGGCTTGTTTTGATTCTTTTGAACTGGCTATGGAGGAAGCATTGAGACGAGTCGCACGGAGGAATAAAACATTATTTGTATGTGGCGATTTTAATGTTGATTTATTATCGGAATGCTCAATAAGCTTAAGATTGATTAACTTATTTAAATCATTTAATTTGCACAATCTTTTTTTAGAACCCACTAGGGTCGCAGGAAATTCTGCCACTTGTATAGATAATGTTTTTTGTAATTGTGAAGTAAAGGTGAAAATGAATTTCGACTGTCTTGGATCTGATCATTATGGACAAAAAGTTATAATTGAAACTAAGGGATCCAAAGGGACTCAAACAATTACATGCAGACAAATAACACAAAAGAATTTGGCACGTTTTAAAAATAAAATTGAACATAAAATATCTAGTGTCATAGTACCTCAATATGACCCGGACATTGTATGTGAACATATTTTTAATTTAATTGAACATGAAGCTAGCAGTGAATTTAAAACAAAAACCTTTTCAACTAGTGTAAAATCAAAGTTTTGTGACTGGGCCACGTTTGGTATTTATAAGTCTAGGGCTAATCTTTACGAACTTTACGAAAAACGAAGCTATATATCCGATCCCTTATTTCATGAACATGTAAAATCTTATTCGAAAATATTTAAAAAGGTTTGTCATACAGCTAAGTCTCTCTATTTAGGTAAAATAATAACTAAATCTAAAGATAAAATAAAAGCCACTTGGAAAGTAATAAATAGCGAAACTGGAAAAGTTAATTTTCAAAATAGTAAAATAGCTTTAAATATTAATAACAAATTGGTAAATTCCGACACAGAGGTCGCGGATACATTCGAATCTTATTTCACTAATATTCCATTAATTACGACACAGGCTCTAAAATCTTCCCCGTCTGCTGCTGAAACTTTACTAACAGACAATGTTAGCAAGTCATCAGCTGTATTTAACTTTAGACATACATCATCAGTAGAAATAATGAAAATATTCAAACAGCTTAATAATAAAAAAACAGAGGATCTATGGGGTATATCTGTTAAAATACTAGATAGTATAATGGAAATTATTGCGCCCTCTCTTGCTTTTATTTTCAATAAATGTATAGATGAAGGTAAATTTCCTAACATAATGAAAATTAGTAAAATCATACCGCTTTTTAAATCTGGAGATAGGAGTGACCCAATAAATTATAGACCTATATCTATACTCCCAGCACTCAGTAAAATTTTTGAAAAAATAATCCTTATGCAGCTTGTCAGTTATTTCAATTTAAATAATTTAATCCACAATAGTCAATTCGGTTTTTTCAAAGGTCGTTCACCTACAGACGCAGGTGCAGAGTTGCTTAGACACGTATTTGCTGCATGGGAAACTAAAATGGATGCGATAGGTGTTTTTTGTGACCTTTCTAAGGCTTTTGATTGCGTTGATCATAATACATTGCTAAAAAAACTTGCTTTTTATGGCGTCAAAGACAATGCTTTAAATTTAATAAAATCTTATCTATCTGATAGAATACAGAAAGTGAAGGTTAGCAACGCTACGTCTGACGGGTCACTTGTGCAAATGGGTGTACCTCAAGGATCTATTCTCGGTCCATTTTTATTCCTAGTTTACATTAATGATCTCCCATATGCCATGCAGGATAGATGCGGCATAGTATTATTTGCAGACGATACTTCATTGATTTTTAAAGTTAATAGAATGACTAATAATTATGACGATGTAAATAGTGCTTTGCGGCGTCTCCTGCACTGGTTTACAACTAACAATCTTATGTTAAACGCTAAAAAAACAAAATGTGTTAATTTCTCTATGTCTAAAAGTTTTAATACTAATTGCAATATTAAATTAAATGACGAATCTCTCGAATTTATAGAATCTACTGTCTTTCTAGGAATCACACTAGATAATAAAACACAATGGGGTGCACAAATTCAAAGCCTTGCAGCGAAACTAAGTTCGGCAGCTTTTGCCGTGCGTAAGGTTAGACAGTACACTGGTACTGATACTGCTAGATTAGTCTATTTTAGTTATTTACATAGTTTACTCTCTTATGGAATATTACTATGGGGAAAAGCGGCAGATATTAAAAATATATTCATATTACAAAAACGTGCCGTTCGAGCGATCTACTGTATGAAGAGTCGTGACTCATTAAGAGAGAAATTCAAAGAGGCAAATATTCTCACCGTTGCTTCTCAATTTATATATTCAAATATCCTATATGTTCATAAAAATCTTGACTTATTTCCAAAAAACAGCAATATTCATAATATTAATACAAGATTTAAAGACAAACTTGCTGTCCCCAAGTATCGTTTAGAAAAAGTTAATAGGTCTTTTATGGGAATAGGTATAAAAATTTACAATAAGATACCAAAGGATATGTTGGAATTACCCTTAAATAAATTCAAAACATCTGTTAAATCATATTTACTGAGCAAAGCCTATTACTCACTAAACGATTACTTGAATGACGAGTGTGCATGGCAATAGTTGTTCATGCACTGAATTTTCATTTAATGTTAGACATAGACACCTATATAAATATACATTGTAAATAAACTGGCTTTAAAAAAAAAAAGTAATTCAATTGAGTTTCTTGCCAGTTCTTCTCAATTGGATCTATATACCGAACTGGACGGTAGGGAAAAAAATAAAATTATAATGTAAAAATTTGACGTTCATAAGCGGCTAAAATGTCCTACATGAATAAATGATTTTTGAATTTGAATTTGAATTTGAATTTGAATTTGCAATCAGTCATGTGGACTATAAGCAGATGTGGTGTTCCCTATGTAGCAGGTAGAGTGTCACTCTCAATAGAGCAGGTCCTCGTTCTTAAAAAGTCAGTTCTGTCTGACTATGTTGGTCAAATATATCACACCTTTTCCATAATTAACAGACATTTTTGGGTATAGTAAGTTGCTAAGCTAATTTATTTGGGTGCCTGTGTAGTCGTAATTTATATTTGTTGCTGTAGTCATTCATTGCATCCTTAACTATGGAAATATCAAGTATTTTGTGGATTTCAGTTGTTCTTATAAACCATGGTGCCTCCGAAAGTTGTATTAATATATAGTTTTGAACTCGCCGTATTGTCATTATCTTGGAGTCACCGGCAGATCCCCATATAGACGCGCGCGCACATTGTGTTGTGAATTAAAATAAATTAGAACTGAGTTAAACCTACTGTGAAACTTACTGTGAAACTGGAATGCTAGCGAAGATATCTTCGAGACCCTGAAGCCCAAGAAATCCGCAGAACCATACAGGTACGTGACAGACGCTTCCACACATTTTTCCTTATATATATATACAGAGTATTTTCCCTAACATTTTGGTAGCAGAGAGTAAATTCCCTAACAAATATAATAAATAAGACATTCAAAGGTTGTAAAAATTTTTGTAATGTAAGAGTAAACTCTTAAGGGGTTAAAATAAAATAGGGGATGGAATTTTGTAAGGAGAATTGTCATATTTGAAGCTACAATGAAACTTTTTTCTTTTTTTTGGGCGAGATAATTAAATATTCTTTCTTTATTTGGTCAATGTCACTGTAACACGCATGAAACCGCAGGCTGAGCTAGTATTAAATATATTACCTGGACATAGAACGGTGGGCGTTAGTGGTATTCTAAATTGGATTATACATAACTCCCAGTTGCCAAATGAGTTTGGATTCTATTTCCATACATGCAACATCTATCTTTATATTACCGACAGACAGACCTTTTTAAAAACAATATAATTAACATACTGCTTAATGCAGTGATAATTTCTCTGCAAAATCAATATAATTAAATTAAAAATATATGTAAATAACTTACATAGAAGCGTATTGCTGTGTCGAATATGCTATAAATAAACACTCTTTCTTGTTCTTTTTTTTTCAAAAAAGAAAGCACTAGGCAATGAAATTTATTGATTTTGTTTGATCTCAAAATATCTATATATGTCTGATAAGAATGACAACGCTTTGACAATGACAACTGAATTTAATTTTTTTTGTTTTTTGGACCTGGAAGCAAAGGTTATTCTGTGACATTTTAATTAATAATTCTTGTTTAAGGTTGAATCTGACATATATTTTTGACTAACATATTTTTATGAAGATATGAAAATTTACGGAAATTTTTGTCAATATAGGTATCAAGTAAGCCGATAATTTTCATCATATATAGCACAGAGTAATATAGTAACTACCAAGTAAATGGATAAGAACTTAGCGTTACATGCTCTGTTAATGATTCATAGATTAACTGACAGTTATTTACAATATTATTATTGCTTATTTTATTTGTGCTGTAAAACTACATCATTAAAAATTAAATATAATGACTAAAATAGCGGATAACGTGAACCCTCACGTGTACGAGAAGGGTTCAGAGCGGGAAGTAAGCACAGAGGATCATAACGAGGAGGTTGAAGACGAGTTTGACGAGCGTGAAATATTCGATTTAATTCGTAATATCAACGACCCTGAACATCCACTGACTCTTGAGGAGCTGAGGGTCATTGAAGAGAAGAATATAATTGTTAATAATAAGGATAATACTGTTGTTGTTAACTTCACACCCACAATTCCACATTGTAGTATGGCCACTTTGATAGGTTAGTATTTTTATGGATTTTGTCTTTTTATTTTCATTGAGTGTTTTGGGTGTTAAGACCTGTAGTACTGCGACCGTGCATGGCAGTAGTTGTTCATGCTAGATTTTCATTCAATGTTAGACATAACACCTATATAAATATACATTATAAATAGACAGGTTTTTAATGTAAAAAACTTGACATTAATAAACAGCTAAAATATCCTGCAGTAATAAATGATTGTTGAATTTGAATTTGATCTATATAGATCTATTCTTGCCGCCATTTTTCAGAGTTTGCTACGTAGGCTTGTCAGGGACAAGAATTGAAGTAAACTTTTAGAAGCAATGGTTTTTATCTCTAGGACAGAGTGTATACTTTCCAAAGGAGATATTTCGTTTATGCATGAGTGGGCTACAACCACATAGGATGTGTAGTGGCGTTTCATCTTCTGCTTGACAAAAACTGCAAATTGTTGCTTTTCATCTGACAGATAAAGAATAGAATAGAAGATTCTTTATTCAAATTTAAATTCAAGAACTTTAAATAATAATTTTTTTTTTAAATCTACCACTTATTCATAGCATTGTCTCATCACAAGAAACTTTAGATTCACTGTCTTCTGCAATTACGCATACAAATTTCTTGTCTATGTCAACCTGTTATACAAATTTTATTATACATGTATTTTACTTAACTACTATTTTAATTGTAAGCTAACAAACATATGTTGTGTTGTCCTTATTCTAGCATTCTCAGCCAACTGCAACAGTCTTTTCCACAAATACAGTTAACAAAACCGTAAACCACACCACTGTCTTCCAAACCACAACGTTGGCAAAATCACTGACCTCATGGAAGCCTTTTAAATTAAAAGAAAAAGAAGCATACAATTATATTATTTATTGGTCTCGGTTATAATAATTTGTTTTTCAGGTCTATCAATCCGTGTTTTGTTACTTCGTGCACTGCCCAGTAGGTTCAAAGTGACGGTTGAGGTTTCAGAAGGTACCCATGTGTCTGAACATGCAGTGAACAAACAATTAGCTGATAAGGAGAGAGTGGCTGCAGCATTGGAGAATAACAATCTGGTGCAGATAATAAATCAGTGTGTGGCAAGTGTTCAATGATTTAGTTTTTGTGGTAAAATTTTTGTATGGAGAGTGGTAATTACATATTATCATGTCAACTTATTTTTATGACTATACTAGCTGTCCCGGCAAATGTTATTGTGCCTTAAAATAAAAAAAAAAATTAGGGGTGGACTACCCCTAACATTTAGGATGAAAAATAGATGTTGGCCGATTCTCAGACCTACTCAATACGCTCACAAAATTTCATGAGAATCGCGCAAGCCGTTTCGGAGGAGTATGGGAACGAAAACTGTGACACGAGAATTTTATATTTTTACTAGCTCTCCTGGCAAACGTTTTGCCATGAAATAAAAAAAAAAAATTGTCACGATGGGCTAGCTGACCTGACCTTACGTTCTTATCATCCTCCACTGGTGCCCCGCCAGCGTAAACCGTTAGCGCAGGCGGGTGCAACATTCCCATTATCATCCAAAAAAAACCAGGATTATGTTCTAGTTGGTTGGTCTACTTGACATGCCTTGCTGGCAATATTAAAATTTATATTTAGTTACCACTTATAATAATTACCACTAGCAATAATTACCACTCTTTATATATTAATTAAAGGGTATGAAGATCAAGATAAAAGAAAAATTATGTGGTTAATGTATAACGCTGATTTAAGTTGAAGTGGTAAAAATATCTCATGTAAATGTATGTAATGTATGTATTTAGTTAATGTGAATATTTAGTTGATTACCTATATATATATATATATATGTATCATATATATATATGTTTTATTTACGAACCGTTTTGGAGAATTAAGGCAAGATTATTTATAACTAAAATAACAACTCAAGATACAAGTTGAACTTGTATCTTGAGTTATATAAATAAACTAGCTTTTGTCCGCGGCTTCACTCGTGTTAATTTATCCCCTTAGGGGTGGAACTTATCAAAATCCTTTCTTAGGGGATGCCTACGTCGTAGTAGTAGAGCATAAAGTCAGGTCAGTTAGCACATCGTGGCACATTCACTATTCTCTAAATATATATGCATGAAGGGAAAAGATGTTTATTAACCTTTGAATTAGTAACCTCATTGCTAGATGGTACATCCATATCTGGTTGACCTCCATGCGGTTCCGTTTGGAAATCATGTTAAATTCCTGGTGATTTTGCCATGATATGCTAACTGACCTGACCTCATGTTCTTATCATCCTCCACTGGTGCCCCGCCAGCGTATACCGTTAGCGCAAGAGGGTGCATTACATTATCATTTCTTAAATTAAAAATATATACATCTTATTTATTAAAGGATTCGAATCAATAAAAAGATCTTAATTTCTGTAAATATTAGGCATATGTATTTAACAATATTCTATTATATAAATACATAAGTTATTGTAAATTGTGCAAAAAAGAATAAAAATATTTTTTAAGTTCACACATTGTTTTTATCACAAAATAAAAAAATAACAATCCCTTATCATCACTTTGGTTTCTGCTTATTCCTATCAATCATGGCAAAATAACGCACGCAAAGCCACACGTAGAACATATAGTTTGTTCCTTCTAGAAGGCAGTTTTTATTTACTGTTGGCTGCTTTAGTCTCATTCTTGATATCGTCGTATGAGGTTTGATTCTGAAATCATTATGAAATTAATTATTTATACCTAAATTGTGGAATGAGCTGTTTTCTCTTTAGAGTCTACAGCATGGTGTGTTTCAAGAAGGGTATATTAACACGTTAACCCCAATTTACACTCAGCCCGATTGGGCAGGGAAGTGAGCAGCGCGAGTGTAAACACGAGACTTCCCATTCCACTGGCGCTGCCACTCGCCCGGCGCTCCCTCGATTGTCGGTTTTTCGTGCGCGAGTCAAAGGACAGCGTGGTGGCAGCGTGTTTTTACATTCAGCCCTCTCGCTCAGTTGTCGCCCGGCAATATTTCGGGCAGCGCGAGTGGTAGGGGAAGCAGCTGAATGTAAACGTAGCATTACGCTATGTTTACATTCAGCTTGTTAATGACCTGTTAAAGGTCTGTAAAAGACCGCATGCCTGCCTGCCAGCGCCGGTGGGTCACTCCGCAACGAAAGTAAATTTACACATCGGAACCCAGTGACCACCCGTGGGACTTTAATTGAAATAAATCTAGGGGGTTAAATAATGTCTACCTCAAATTCTTGTACGCTAAAACAATATTTAAAAAATAATCTACGTAATTAACAATAAAAAATGCAGGTCCCTATGTGAGGAATAAGAATTTTCGATGTGGTTTTCAACGTGTTAAGATTTTATTATATCAGCGAACAAACAAGCTTGCGGCTCACCTGATGGTAAGTGATTACCGCCGCCCGTGAGCACCTAACACCAGGGGAATTGCAAGTACGTTGTCTGCCTTTTAATAATAAGCTTTTATCTTGACGGTTTATTTTATACCACTTAGGTGGCAAACAAGCATACGGCCCATCTGATGGTAAACGGTTACCGTAGCCTATGGACGCCTGAAACACCAGGGGTGACACATACGCGTTGCCCACACTTAAGAAACCTTGAAAGTTTCAATATAGTATCGGTTTTGAAATATATTGCTGGAAGGTGAATCCTCAAACTTCCATTCATCTAGATGATCAGGAATTTGGGACTGAAAAAAGGTTTCTTCGAGTTTCAGGTGTCCATAGGCTACTACATAATATACATAGAACACACCCAGTCCGATTTAAACAATCATACTCATGAATACAAATTGTTGTACCGTACGAGGAATCGAACCCGCGACCATCGGAAGTGAAACCGTGTACTAGACCTCTAGACCGAGGCTGTCAATCTACTTTACTACGTTACTTCCTAATATTTTTTTTATAAACTTTTGACTCACTTCCCACATATCAGCGTGCCAGCTATTTTAATAATCATACTCATGAATACAAATTATTGTACCGTACGAGGAATCGAACCCGCGACCATCGGAAGTGAAACCGTGTACTAGACCTCTAGACCGAGGCTGTCAATCTACTTTACTACGTTACTTCCTAATAATTTTTTTATAAAATTTCTACTCACTTCCCACATATCAGCGTCCCAGCTGGGGAACAGCTTCTTGAAGACTGCTGGCTCCTTGCCCTGCTTGACTGTCACCACGAGGGCGTTGTCCACAGTCCGCTCCAAACCATCATCTTCTATATATTCCTGTCACATTAAACAACTATGCCAGAAGGAATATAGTACATATAATATATTTTAGCTATTTCCATAGCATTATGTCGTATGGTATTTTGTTATGGGGCAAAGCAGCTGATATAAATACAATATTTACTTTACAAAAGAGGGCCATTCGCTACATTTATGGTATGGGTTCCAGGGAGTCATTGCGAGAGTGTTTTAAGGAATCAAATATCCTCACCGTTGCTTCTCAATACATTTATGAAAATATCATCTATGCCAGAAGGAATATAGACAGTTTCAAAAGAGTTAGTGATTGCACTAATAAAAGCTTACGTAACAATAACAAATGTCGTTTGGCTAAAGTTAGTAATTCGTTTTATGGCAATTGCGTAAGGTTTTACAATAAAATACTAGTCAGTTATAAACCTGCCAGAAAAAAGATTTAAATGTCAAATAAAACAGTTCCTTTGAAAAAAAGCTTACTATACAATTGAAGAATTCGTTAACGATAATAATGTTTTTATAGAAAAACTTAAAATCCATAGCACTGACAATATTATCTGATTACACTAATAATGAGTGCGTAGCGGTTTCTATGTTGATTATCGCATGCCTCTTACTTGTTATACTGTAATTATTTATATAAAAAAACATCTATTAAAAAGAGCAACACACAAGTTTCTTGCTCGTTCTTCTTGTGATGAATCTGCGTTCCGAATGAGTGGTAGAATCAAAATATGACTATTCTAAAGTGCTTGTAATGAGTTTATTTGAATAAAGATTATTTCTATTTCTATTATGTTCTATTATGTTTGTATCTATTATGGGGGACACATTAAATTATAAGATACTAGCTGTCCCAACAAACGTTGTTTTGCCTTAAAATAAAACAAATAATTTAGGTGTGGACTACCCCTAACATTTAGGGGGATGAAAAATAGATGTTGGCCGATTCTCAGACCTACTCAATACGCTCACAAAATTTCATGAGAATCGATCGAGCCGTTTCGGAGGAGTATGGGAACGAAAACTGTGACACGAGAATTTTATATATAAGATTAGCAAAGATAAGATAACTGTATAAAGCAGACGTGACCTATTAGTCCACATGGCGGGCCGCACATAAACTGTGTACAGATCTATACATCTATACATTGGAGTGTCTGTTTGTGATATTGAAATAAACGTTTTTTACTACATGCATATGAATATAAATACGGTACATACCCCAAAATAACATTTTTTACAATTTTTGTCTGTCTGTCTGTCGGTCTGTACAGATCTATACATCTATACATATAAATAAAATTGCAGCGTCTGTTTGTAATATTGAAATAAACGTTTTTTTACTACATGCATATGAATATAAATACGGTACATACCCCAAAATAACATTTTTTACAATTTTTGTCTGTCTGTCTGTCGGTCTGTTTGTTCCGGCTAATCTCTGAAATAGCTGGACCGATTGTGACGGGACTTTTTTTTAGCAGGTAGCTGATGTAATAAGGATTAACTTTAGCTACTTTTATTTTAGAAAAATAAATTAAATTCCACGCAGTCGAAGTTCAGCTAGTAGTAAATAAATATGCTATAAAAGTTCACTATTGAACAGTATGAAGGACCGGGACCAGCTGTAGTGACTTATGTAAAAAATTAACATCTTACTAATGTTACAAACGCGAAAGTTTGTAAGTAGTTTGTAAGTCTCTTTCACACAAAAACTACTGAACGGATTTTAATTAAACTTTACAGTAATATAGCTTATGCATTAGAATAACATATAAACCTGTATTTTTATTGAAAGTTAACGCGGATGAAACCGCGGGCACAGCTAGTATTATAAACGCGTGAGTATGAATGGAAGTTTGTTACTCTTTCAAAATCACTCGACGGATTTTGATGAAACCTTACAGTAATATAGCTTATACATCAGAATAACATATCCTTACTAATATTACAAATGCGAAAGTAACTCTGACTGTCTGTCTGTATGTCTCGCTTTCACGCCGAAACCACTGAACCGATTTAAATGAAATTTGGTACACAGATAGTCTAGACCCTGACAAAGGACATAGGCTACATTTTAATGCGAAAAAAGGGTTGCAAGGGGTTGAAATATGATATAAAAGGTTATATGGAATAATGTCATTTTACGCGGACGAGGTCGCGGGCACAGCTAGTAGGCTATAATTTAAAAGTACCTATATGTAAATTGGTCGAAATATAATTATTAATGTCTAGTAAGTGTAATACAGACGAAGACGGATCAGATAGTATATAAATAAATAACAATATTGTGTCGATATTAAATTACAAAATTATTAACTAAATCTAAAATTGTTTAGCAATTATTTCGAAGTTACCTTAATAATTTCACTCCTGGCCGACTTCACCCTCTCGGGGATGTTGGCGCCCTGCCACAGATACATCTCTTCACCATTGTCAAGTACATACACACCGTCATCAGACAGATCCTGAAAAATAAGTTATTTAAAAACAGCTGAAAACATTTTATCATACGCTATACTCAATGCTATATTATATCAAATGCTATACTCCACAAGTCACAGGTTCGATTCCTCACACCATTTTCGTGTTGTATTCAGGAGTATTATTGTTTGTATCGGTCTGGGTGTTTTTTTATATATAATATGTATGTATTTACGAAAAAATCTATGTATTTGTATCAGTTATCTAGTACCCATAACATAAGCTCTTGATAGCCTAACTTGGATCTAGATGACGCTCTGTGTATTGTACTGAGATTATGTATTTAGAAAAAAAAATCTAAATACATACATAATATACATAGAAAACACCCAGACCGATACAAACAATCATACTCATGAATACAAATTTTTTTGAGAAATCGAACCCGGGACCATCGAAAATAAAGCGGCGTGATAAACCACTAAATCACCGAGGTCGGCACCATGCACTGAAAACAATTAAGTATAGGGTTTTTGTGTGTGTTTGTAATTATTATTATTACTGTATCGCTGTGATCATCACCTCACCACTGTATCGTTATATATGATGTGATGAGGTGTCGCCACATAATATATTGTTCATTGTAGTATGTAGGTAGTGAGTATACAGCTGTAATAATTGTACTATTTATTGTACATTAGTAAGTTTGTTTAATAGTGTGCTACATGACTTATTAGTGACGCGTACATTCCACGCGGAGTCGTAACGTGGACTGACTTTACACTCAACTTAAATCCATGTTATCTGGAGAGGTACTAATGGAAGGGTGCAGAGTATTGACAGAAATATTACACTGAACTTAAACCTATGTTACGTAAAGTAATGGAAGGGTGCCAAGTGTTGACAAATATTTGTTACGGGGCGGCAGCAGCAACGAAAGACTATTCATTTCTTCTTTAACTTATATGTATTTTTCACTTCGAGCATCTGAACCGAGCTGGTCTGTGCACACAATACAGTGAAAAGTCAGTAGGTAGGTGGGACTGTTATGATCAGATTAGAACTTATATCTTGTACTCAATAATAAACATGATTATATCAAACTTCTAGAACATACGTTTCATGTCATAATTATAATTAGATTTAATATTTACTATTTATATATTTAAGTTTATAAGCATAAATAATATTCCTCTTATTAATTGTTTAATCAGTTGGTTATATATTCAATATTTTTTCTATTTGAGTATTTAATTGAATTAGTGCTAATTGGTGGTTTGTATTCACACACTTAAACTTAAAAATGTAAAGTAATAATAAAATTATTTAAAAGAGCAACACGCAAGTTTCTTTCTCGTCTTCTTGTGATGAGACAGCTTTCCGAACGAGCGGTAGATTAAAAAAAATGTAATGACTATTCAAAAGTGCTTCAATGTAAGTTTATTTGAATAAATGATTTTCTATTCTATTCTATTCTCGAAATCATTCCGAACTGACGGTAGATTTGACATATCATAAGAGTCTGTAATAGACCTACATGAATAAAGATATTTTGAATTTGAATTTGAATTATTCACCTGCTGTGTGAAGTCAGGAGAGAGCTCCTCAAACTTGATCTTGCCAATTATGGTAACGGTGACGGCGGTGAGACTGATGGGCGTGGTCACTCTCCTGCTCACCGTCTTCCGCCACCCTGACGCGTCTTCCTCATCCTTCTCATCAGGTGCTCCACCTGTCGAATTTGTAGACGAATTATTATTACGTCTGGGAAAATAATAATAACCCTGGACTATTAACACAGCGCCATCTAGTCCCACGGTAAGCAGAGCTTGTGTTATGGGTACTAGACAACTGATATAAATAAATAAATAACCCTGGACAATTAACACAGCGCCATCTAGTCCCACGGTAAGCAGAGCTTGTGTTATGGGTACTAGACAACTGATATAAATAAATAAATAACCCTGGACAATTAACACAGAGCCATCTAGTCCCACGGTAAGCAGAGCTTGTGTTATGGGTACTAGACAACTGATATAAATAAATAAATAAATAACCCTGGACAATTAACACAGCGCCATCTAGTCCCACGGTAAGCAGAGCTTGTGTTATGGGTACTAGACAACTGATATAAATAAATAAATAACCCTGGACAATTAACACAGAGCCATCTAGTCCCACGGTAAGCAGAGCTTGTGTTATGGGTACTAGACAACTGATATAAATAAATAAATAACCCTGGACAATTAACACAGCGCCATCTAGTCCCACGGTAAGCAGAGCTTGTGTTATGGGTACTAGACAACTGATATAAATAAATAAATAACCCTGGACAATTAACACAGAGCCATCTAGTCCCACGGTAAGCAGAGCTTGTGTTATGGGTACTAGACAACTGATATAAATAAATAAATAACCCTGGACAATTAACACAGAGCCATCTAGTCCCACGGTAAGCAGAGCTTGTGTTATGGGTACTAGACAACTGATATAAATAAATAAATAACCCTGGACAATTAACACAGCGCCATCTAGTCCCACGGTAAGCAGAGCTTGTGTTATGGGTACTAGACAACTGATATAAATAAATAAATAACCCTGGACAATTAACACAGAGCCATCTAGTCCCACGGTAAGCAGAGCTTGTGTTATGGGTACTAGACAACTGATATAAATAAATAAATAACCCTGGACAATTAACACAGAGCCATCTAGTCCCACGGTAAGCAGAGCTTGTGTTATGGGTACTAGACAACTGATATAAATAAATAAATAACCCTGGACAATTAACACAGCGCCATCTAGTCCCACGGTAAGCAGAGCTTGTGTTATGGGTACTAGACAACTGATATAAATAAATAAATAACCCTGGACAATTAACACAGCGCCATCTAGTCCCACGGTAAGCAGAGCTTGTGTTATGGGTACTAGACAACTGATATAAATAAATAAATAACCCTGGACAATTAACACAGCGCCATCTAGTCCCACGGTAAGCAGAGCTTGTGTTATGGGTACTAGACAACTGATATAAATAAATAAATAACCCTGGACAATTAACACAGCGCCATCTAGTCCCACGGTAAGCAGAGCTTGTGTTATGGGTACTAGACAACTGATATAAATAAATAAATAACCCTGGACAATTAACACAGCGCCATCTAGTCCCACGGTAAGCAGAGCTTGTGTTATGGGTACTAGACAACTGATATAAATAAATAAATAACCCTGGACAATTAACACAGAGCCATCTAGTCCCACGGTAAGCAGAGCTTGTGTTATGGGTACTAGACAACTGATATAAATAAATAAATAACCCTGGACAATTAACACAGAGCCATCTAGTCCCACGGTAAGCAGAGCTTGTGTTATGGGTACTAGACAACTGATATAAATAAATAAATAACCCTGGACAATTAACACAGAGCCATCTAGTCCCACGGTAAGCAGAGCTTGTGTTATGGGTACTAGACAACTGATATAAATAAATAAATAACCCTGGACAATTAACACAGCGCCATCTAGTCCCACGGTAAGCAGAGCTTGTGTTATGGGTACTAGACAACTGATATAAATAAATAAATAACCCTGGACAATTAACACAGCGCCATCTAGTCCCACGGTAAGCAGAGCTTGTGTTATGGGTACTAGACAACTGATATAAATAAATAAATAACCCTGGACAATTAACACAGCGCCATCTAGTCCCACGGTAAGCAGAGCTTGTGTTATGGGTACTAGACAACTGATATAAATAAATAAATAACCCTGGACAATTAACACAGCGCCATCTAGTCCCACGGTAAGCAGAGCTTGTGTTATGGGTACTAGACAACTGATATAAATAAATAAATAACCCTGTACAATTAACACAGCGCCATCTAGTCCCACGGTAAGCAGAGCTGGTGTTATGGGTACTAGACAACTGATATAAATAAATAAATATGTTAGATATATATATGACCAAATAAAGAGATAATATTAAAAAATCTAATCCAACAGACCAAAAGCAAAAACTTTCATCCCCTATTTCATTTTACCCTTAGGGGTAACGTTTTTACAACTTTTTAAATAACCTTTTACCTCCACTTTCAACGTCTTACAACCCTTTTGTTTTATTTAGGTATATCTAAATATATATAACTCAAAGGTGACTGACGTAGTGATCTATCAACGCACAGCCCAAACCACTGGACGGATCGGGTTGAAATTTGACATGCAGGTAGATGTTATGACGTAGATCCGCTAAGAAAGAATTTCCCCAAGGGGATAAAATAGGGTATGAAACTTTAAACCGGTCGGACTGAGACTTTGCATGCATAAAGCTACTATGACGTAGGCATCCCCTAAGAAAGGATTTTGATAAATAAATAAATAAAGGGGATTAAATAGGGGATGAAAGTTTGTATAAATCTTCATAGATTTTCGACTGATTGAATTGAAATTAAAGATTGAAGCTACTATGATGAGGACGTTCGCTTGAATAAGATTTTGATAAATTCAATCTCCATGGGGATAAAATAAGGGATGATGCAGGATGTAAATGTATTAGTTTGAACCTATCAGTACCTAACAGAACGAATAAATTAAGACGAACAAAATAGTTTTTAGTTCTTTAGACTACTTTTATTTTAGAAAAAAAAAGTTAAATTCCACGCGGACGAAGTCGCGGGAACAGCTAGTGAGGAATAATACCATACCACTCGATATGTTTATAAATGGCGCGAACAGTCTTTGTGATATTTGGCATTATACTTGAATTAAAAAGGAATGTGAGATAAGGACACAATTTTAAGAAAACAAAACAAAATTATAAGGAAAATACTTTATGTGGAAGCGTCTGTCTCGTACCTGTATGGTTCTGCGGATTTCTTGGGCTTCAGGGTCTCGAAGATATATTTGCTAGCTTTCTAGTTTCACAGTAGGTTTAACTCAGTTTTAATTTATTTTAATATACAAATAATGCGCGCGCGTCATGGCCGCCCTACTATCTGTTCTGTCATAGGTAAGGGGGGGGAAGGAAAGCGCGGGAACAGAAACTAACGGACTCTAATATAATAATCTGTGCTTACGATGGTACAAGGTAGATTTTAAACACAGAGGATAAAGAAGAATACGTCACAGAGGATAAAGAAGAACACATTACAGAGGATAAAGAAGAATATATTACAGAGTGTTAGGGAAAATACTTTATGTGGAAGCGTCTGTCTCGTACCTGTATGGTTCTGCGGATTTCTTGGTCTTCAGGGTCTCGAAGATATTTTCGCTAGCTTTCCAGTTTCACAGTAGGTTTAACTCAGTTTTAATTAATTTTAATATACAAATAATGCGCGCGCGTCATAGCCGCCGTACGGTCAGTTCTGTCATAGGTAAGGGGGGGGAAGGAAAAGCGCGGGAACAGAAACTAACGGACTCTAATATAATAATCTGTGCTTACGATGGTACAGGGTAGATTTTGAACAAAGGAGAAAGCTGGAATCATACCTAAAGCATCCCAGAATTCATCAGGCTCATCGCCCTGTTCCACTTCGGTCACCTCCCTCTCATCGCCGACTACCACTGTGACGAAATTGACAGCCGCCTTTGTTTCTTCAGGGCTGGATTCCTGAAAAAAAGAAGTGCTCTGAAGAATCGCACGACGTTATGCCCACGGCTTCCTTTTACCATCGCACCGCTCGTCATCGACAGGGAATTCATCGCACGCTGGAACCTAAGTGCGAGTCTCGGACAGTGCGATTTCCGAGGAGCTCGCTCCTCCCGCGTACACTTACATTGTGGAATGAACTACCTGCCGATGTTTTCTCTAGAAACTTCAGCATGGGATTTTTCAAGAAGTATATATGAAGGTTTCTTAAGACTCGGCAACGCGCACGTGACGTCTCTCGTGTTCCAGGCGTCCATAGCTACGGTAACCGTTTACCATCAAATGAGCAGTATGCTTGTTTGCCAACATCGTAGTATAAAAATGCATTCTCGTGGATACAAATGTTTGTACCGCATGTAAGGAATCGAACCCGCGATCATCGTCAGTAAGGCAGTGTGCTAAACCACCAAACCATCGAAGCTGTCCATATGTTAGATGATGAAAAGATCAATATTACCTTTCCAATACGAATGTAAACCACATCAGGAGTCTCCAGCACGAAAACGTCGTCATCTTCCAGGATATCAGCAGACTCCTCCACCTGCACCGCCCTCATGTCCACACCCAACTTGGTGCCTTCCACCTATAACATGAAGGAATGAGAATAGAATAGAAATTCATTTATTCAAATAAAATTACATTGAAGCATTTCTGAATCTACCTCTCATTCGGAAATCTGTCTTATCACAAGAAGAACGAACAAGAAATTTACGTGTTGCTCTTGTAAATAATCGTTGTAACTTTACATTTTTAAGTTTTTTTGCAACTGCAAGATAAGATATCTTTGACATCATATACGCGTACATAGTTCTCGTTACACGATTGATTAACTTTTGCACCAGAAAAAAAAACTCAAAGAATAGTCCGATAAAACATAGATTTACATGGTATAAGAAATGTGACAGACTCAACCAATTGGCTCTGCAGCGAGAAATTGCATCTCTGTGCATTTTCTACCGCATATATCACGTAGAGTGGTCTGAGGAATTGTTCGAATTAATACCAGCTGCTGAGTTTCACCACCGTACCACCCGCCAGAAACAAAACTACCATCCTGATCATCTGGATGAATGGAAGCGAAAAACATATTACGACGACCACAAATAAATGGGATAAGGAAGAAGCAGATGATGATAGGTGATTGTTTTTAAACTTTCGTATCTAATTGTAATATCCCTGGACAATTCACACAACGCCATCTAGTTCCAAGTTAACCAGAGCTTGTGTTATTGGTACTAGATAGAAACGAACTTCTTAACATTTCATAGTTAAAAGGGCAACTGTAACCACTAACCATGGAGTTAAACTTAAACTCGATGGATATACCTAAGAAAGGAGGAATAAGTAATTGTTCGGATTCGGATTATACCAGCTGCTGAGTTTCACCATCATACCGCCCGCCAGAAACTAAAATACTATCCTCATCACCTGGATGAATGGCGGTCCTCCACAGTGCGGTTTTCTAGAAACTTTTTGCCTCGCACAACCACATTGTGGAATCACCTTCCAGCAATGGTATTTCCGAACCGAAACGATATTGAAACCTTCAAGAAAAGAGCTTATTCCTTTTTAAAAAACTGACAACGTACTTGCAATTCTCCTGGTGTTAGGTGCTCATGGGCGGCGGTAATCACTTACCATCAGGTGAGCCGCAGACTCGTTTGTGCTATTAAAAAACGACATTCAGGATGTAATACGGAAAAAACAAACTCACTCTGAATAGCCTAATTTTGTCATCGTCATATGTACTTTTTGCGTTGGTCGGTTTATACTCATCGTCCTTGTTGCCGAATATTATTGCTAGATTGCCTGTAAAAAAAAAACAACATTAACATCGTATCACATCTAACATTTCCTTAACATTATCATTGATAGCCCCGGTCATCTAGCGGTTTAGCACACCGCTTTACTACCGATGGTCGCGGGTTCGAATCCTCGCACGGCACAAACATTTGTGTTCATGAGTATGATTGTATCAGTCTGGGTGTTTTCTATGTATATTATGCATATATTTAAGTGTTTCTGTCCGTTGCTTTGTCTTACTTGGGACTGGATGGCGCTGTGTGAAATGTCCTGATTTTATTACTAAACCTCATAAAGTACATAATATAATAGATAGAGAAGAAGGAGTTTGCCTATATATCTATTTTCGTTTTGTAAGATCCACTATCTATGATGATGACTTAGGCTTTGAAGCCAGCTACCGAAAGGGAAACCCCAAGTAGCGCCCGTGACTTGTGACACGGGTGTAGGTTTAAAAGGGCCTTTTAGAATGCATTAACACTCACCCTCACTACTTGCAGCTTCCCCCCAGACCCAACTAAATCCAGGATAAACCCATTTCTAATAATAATAATTCACTTTAGTATCCAAAACACAACCGGCACGGCCTGCGCTCGTCGACTGAATGCCGCGGCTCACCCAACGAAAGAGGATTATTCAACTACCGACCTCCGTATTTATAGACCAAAGTCAGTGTAGTAGTTTGGTCTATAAATACTAGATGGCGCTATTTACAATATTCGTAATAATCCTTACATTGGGTACTTCATTAGTAATCCTTACATTGGGTACTTCATTAGTACTAAAAACAAACTACCTTCTTTTAAAATATTTTTAAAATATCGGATTTTTTCTACAATAATGATGTGTGTAGGTGACTTAAAGTTCATATTTACAGATTTACACATTTTATATTTTATCAAAATATATTCACGTATATAACTATAATAATATAAATATATATACATTTATACTCTTATTATATACATATACTATACTTATATACACATACAATCATTATTGTACAACATTAATTTAATTCATGAGCATACTCGAGCGAAACCCGTAGTATGCGGTTGGCCGGACTTTCGGTGATGTACTTACCTGAGCGTCGTCTAACAGTTTTGTAACGCATCGCTTTGCTGCACCGTGCAGCGTCCGCTGCCGCTCGGTCATAGCCAGTCGCGATTATTCTGTATTAGGTTACACCCGTGTCGATTGTAGGCTCATTTCAATTAAATAATTACGAGTTTATTGGGAGTATTTCTATCAATTACCCCAAAATGTGAATTCTAACACTTGCCACGATGTGCTAACTGACCTGACCTCATACTCATACTCCGCTGATGCCCCGCCAGCGTATACCATTAGCGAAGACAACTTCACCATTAAAAAAACGCCTTGTTACTCAACAAATTTCAATATACCTTTGAAGATGTTCAGGAAATGCTTCGCTTCCTTCCCTTGGGGGACTTTCACCACGTTGACATCGCCGTCCACTTCATCCTCCAGCTCGGATGCCAAAGTGGTCGCGGCTGCTTTATCATCCGATGATGCGTCGGAGCCCTATGTATTTTTCAAGAAGGGTATATTAAGATTTCTTAAGGGTCGGCAACGCGCACGTAACAGCCCTGGTGTTTCAGGCATCCATAGGCTACGGCAACGGTTACCATCAGATCGGCCGTATGCTTCTTTGCAACCATTATTACATAGTATAAAACAAAGTCGCTGTTGCTGTCTGTCCGTCCGTATGTATGCTTAAATCTTTAAAACTACGCAACGGATTTTGAAGCGTTTTTTAAAATAGATAGTGATTCTAGAGGAAGGTTTATATATAAGGTTTGGTGATCTGTATTACAGGTTATGCCTATCTCAGACACCAGCTCCTCACAGCAAATCGATTAAAATAATAAATTTAAGTATTTTACTATAAAAAATACTACATGTATTGTTGCCATCATGTTTGTGAGGAGAAATAAATAAATCATATTATTATTATTATATATTACATGTACACCCGGGCGAAGCCGGGTCGAGTAGCCAGTAGTAGTATAAAAAACTGTTGACACAAATTTTTTTTTTTTTTCTGTAACTTTCAACCAAAATCTCCGAAGAAGGTAAATTGGTACAACCTTTATACGTAACAAAACATTACAAAGAAAACGCTGTAGGATTTGAAACTTGGCGGTATGAACGAATGGGAACGAATGAGTATGAATGAATGGAAACGGAGGAGCGAATGGATAGAAACGAAAGAGTGAATGGATGGAGAAATGAATGAATGAGAAAAGAGAATGGGCATCGTTCTCTTCCTCATAGACTTGTATAGTAAATGTTTCTTTGTAATTTAAATAAAAGGAGTTCTGTAAAAATAATCACCTGTTATTTGCGAATCCTCATTCCCACATAAATAAGTATAATATATGTGTGTAAGAATACCATACATCTTACTAATATCATAAATGCGAAAGTTTGTATGGAGTATGGATGGATATTTGCTACTTTTTCACGCAAAAACTGCTGAACGAATTTCGATGAAACTTTTCAGTAATATAGCCTATACATTAGAATAACATATAACATAACCGCGGGCACAGTTAATATTTGTTGGCCACTTACGATCCAAGTGTATATAACATAGGCGTCGTCCCCGTCTGCGTTCGTATACTGATATTTCACTACATAAACTTCGCTCTGGTAGAACACCGACAGTCCCGACTCGAAGCGCTCCGTTACATCTTCTTGGTCTCCTGCGATCCTGGTGATCAAAAATCATTATGATTCCCTTTTTTATACTACTATGGTGGCATACAAGCATACGGCCCACCTGATGGTAAACGGTTACCGTAGTCTTTGGACGCCTGAAACACGAGGGGTGTTACCTGCGCATTGCCAACCCTTAAGAAACCTTAATATACCCTTCTTGAAAAAACCGCAAAACTTACACCTAATTGCCAACACGTTTATATCTTAAAACTATTATATATATATATATATATATATATATATAGCTTCTTTTACGGATGATAATATAATGTTGCACCCGCCTGCGCAAACAGTATACGCTGACAGGGCACCAGTGGAGGATGATACAGATGAACATGAGGTAAGGTCAGTTAGCACATCCGAATTCACCAAGAAATTATCAGGATGCTATTCAGGGGGAACCGCGTCGAGGTTCACCAAGTAAGGTGAATTTCTAGCAACGAGGTCATCAGTCCATATTACTAACCCTTTCTCCCTAATGTTTGTCTATTCTACTACTCATTTGCAAGGGCGGACCATGAATTTGTGGGGACCTGGGCTAAATCTACTTAGGGACCTACCTAATTATATTATTTAACTAAAAAAACACACCGACCAGAAACAAGCGACCAGAAATTCCCCGTTCCTTTCGATAGACGCGCACTTGCACGGGTTGCCAACCTTATGATAGGTTTTTTAACATTCTCGGGGTGACGACCGCGGGGGCGGACCCACCCCACCGCACTAGACCCGAAGAAGTCGCGCGCATTTCCCCGCGCGCCTTTCCCAGGGAAGAGGAGGGGAAGTAGTGGGTTCCGCTAGGGAACCCGCAGAGATGGGGCCCGCTGCTAGAGTGGGCCACCGCCGCCGGAGTTGCGGTTGACTGTCATCGATCCCGCGACTCCGGCTTAGGCGTTGGGTGAGGGACATCTTGGAGTTTTTAGTGAGTAGGAGTCTCACAGTACCGGGGGCTTCCCCCGGGGCCGGCGGGTCTCCATGAGGGATTTTCTCCATGTTAAAAAAAAAAAATGTTTTTTAACATTCTAGATATTTTTATCATTTCAGTGGCGACTGGGGCCCTTTGTATCCTCGGGGCACTGGGCTGGAGCCCAAAAAGCCCTTACGTAGAGCCGCTCCTGCTCATTTAGAATGTGGACTCAGCACAAGAAGAATGACCAAGAAACTTATGCTCAGAATTAGAAGATTACCTGGTGACAGTAAGAGAACCCTCTCCATTGTCTGGCATGTAGCCCCTGGCAGATGCACTCTTGCCGATCTGTTTAGCTGCAGCTGCTGACTCATCGGCATCTCCTGAATAATATCCGCCATCTAAAACAAAACGGCCAATTAATATTTTTATTAGCAGTCAAAAGGGTGGAAGATCACGGCATTTTCTTTTTTCTCATAACACAGAAACAAATGAGCATGCGGCTTACCTGATGGTAAGTGATTACCGCCGCCCATGAGCACCCGCAACACCAGGGGAATTGCAAGTACGTTGTCGGCCTTTTAAAAAGGAATAAGCTCTTTTCTTGAAGGTTTCAATATCGTAACGGTTCGGAAATACCATTGCTGGAAGATGATTCCACAATGTGGTTGTGCGTGGCAAAAAGTTTCTAGAAAACCGCACTGTGGAGGATCGCCATTCATCCAGGTGATAAGGATAGTATTTTAGTTTCTGGCGGGCGGTATGATGGTGAAACTCAGCAGCTGGTATAATCCGAATCCGAACAATTACTTATTCCTCCTTTCTTAGGTATATCCATCGAGTTTAAGTTTAACTCCATGGTTAGTGGTTACAGTTGCCCTTTTAACTATGAAATGTTAAGAAGTTCGTTTCTATTTAGTACCAATAACACAAGCTTTGGTTAACTTGGAACTAGATGGCGTTGTGTGAATTGTCCAGAGATATTACAATTAGATACGAAAGTTTAAAAACAATCACCTATCATCATCTGCTTCTTCCTTATCCCATTTATTTGTGGTCGTCGTAATATGTTTTTCGCTTCCATTCATCCCTGTCCACAGTCATCTCGTTATTTACTTCCTTTCTTACCATATCATCTTTCACACAGTCCATCCATCTCTTTTTCGGCCTTCCTCTGCCCTTATAACCATCCATAAAAACAATCACCTATATCAGTAGCATATTCTTTGGTGGACTTGCCTCCCACGGTGTCCCAGTTGTGGAAGTATTGTTGGAAGTTGGAGTTCTCGAGCCCTTGAGTCACTCTTGTGGCATGAACCTGCAATGTGACACGGAATTTTAATCCTGTCCAAGACCCGTAGGGAGAGTTTGCTGCCGTTGGTGTTGTAGAGTCGTGAGGTCAATAAGAACGTTAATTGGACCGCGTTGTCGCTGTTGTTATATCTTCTCGTTGCATACTTACTGTACAGGCTATAAGCTTCCTTTTGTCTTCGAGCGGAGTGGGTAGATAATAAAAAAAAATTCATGCTTAACACGTTAAAGACCGCATGCCCACCGGTGGGTTAACAACAAAAGTAAATTTACACGATGTGTTAAGGTAAATAGATAATAAGTGTGAAACAATAGTGTTTGCATTCAACGCCAATAGATGGCGCTGTAACAAAATTGAAACGCGCTAATGTTTCGTTTTATTGATTTCTCATATGTTATTTGTAATAAATTTGTACCTGTACCTGTATTTGAAACCGACCAATAAACCTTATATATACGAGTGTAGTGTTTTGGTTTATAGTACCCTTAGGACCTTGTGGTTTTAACACGATGCGACCGGGATATTCACCCGTGGGCACTTCAATTGAAATAAATCTAAAATAATGTTATGTACACCAAAAACATATTTAAAAAAGAATATATGTAATTAACAACAAAAAATTCCGGTGCCTATGTGAGAATGTTGTCTCCAACGTGTTAAGAGAAAAAAAACTTTTAGCGCGATGTACATTTAACCTAGCGCCATCTGATATCGTATTTGAGAAACATTATTATGCTCAGGTCGAAGAAACTATTCATCCAAAAGGTATCCTAGCGCCATCTGTTATCGTATTTGAGAAACATTATTATACTCGGGTCGAAGAAACTATTCACCCAAAAAGTGAAACATTATTATACTCAGGTCGAAGAAACTATTCACCCAAAAAGCGTCCTAGCGCCATCTGTTATCCTATTTGAGAAACATTATTATACTCAGGTCGAAGAAACTATTCACCCCAAAAGTAACCTAGCGCCATCTGTTATCGTATTTGAGAAACATTATTATACTCAGGTCGAAGAAACTATTCACCCAAAAAGCGTCCTAGCGCCATCTGTTATCCTATTTGAGAAACATTATTATACTCAGGTCGAAGAAACTATTCACCCCAAAAGTAACCTAGCGCCATCTGTTATCGTATTTGAGAAACATTATTATACTCAGGTCGAAGAAACTATTCACCCAAAAAGCGTCCTAGCGCCATCTGTTATCCTATTTGAGAAACATTATTATACTCAGGTCGAAGAAACTATTCACCCCAAAAGTAACCTAGCGCCATCTGTTATCGTATTTGAGAAACATTATTATACTCAGGTCGAAGAAACTATTCACCCCAAAAGTAACCTAGCGCCATCTGTTATCGTATTTGAGAAACATTATTATACTCAGGTCGAAGAAACTATTCACCCAAAAAGCGTCCTAGCGCCATCTGTTATCGTATTTGAGAAACATTATTATACTCAGGTCGAAGAAACTATTCACCCCAAAAGTAACCTAGCGCCATCTGTTATCCTATTTGAGAAACATTATTATACTCAGGTCGAAGAAACTATTCACCCAAAAAGTAACCTAGCGCCATCTGTTATCGTATTTGAGAAACATTATTATACTCAGGTCGAAGAAACTATTCACCCAAAAAGCGTCCTAGCGCCATCTGTTATCCTATTTGAGAAACA
The DNA here is from genome assembly GCF_030625045.1 of Achroia grisella. Taxonomy (NCBI): domain Eukaryota; kingdom Metazoa; phylum Arthropoda; class Insecta; order Lepidoptera; family Pyralidae; genus Achroia; species Achroia grisella. The sequence goes on from NW_026712739.1 coordinate 812,069, forward strand.
TTATTATACTCAGGTCGAAGAAACTATTCACCCCAAAAGTAACCTAGCGCCATCTGTTATCGTATTTGAGAAACATTATTATACTCAGGTCGAAGAAACTATTCACCCCAAAAGTAACCTAGCGCCATCTGTTATCGTATTTGAGAAACATTATTATACTCAGGTCGAAGAAACTATTCACCCAAAAAGCGTCCTAGCGCCATCTGTTATCGTATTTGAGAAACATTATTATACTCAGGTCGAAGAAACTATTCACCCCAAAAGTAACCTAGCGCCATCTGTTATCGTATTTGAGAAACATTATTATACTCAGGTCGAAGAAACTATTCACCCCAAAAGTAACCTAGCGCCATCTGTTATCGTATTTGAGAAACATTATTATACTCAGGTCGAAGAAACTATTCACCCAAAAAGCGTCCTAGCGCCATCTGTTATCGTATTTGAGAAACATTATTATACTCAGGTCGAAGAAACTATTCACCCCAAAAGTAACCTAGCGCCATCTGTTATCGTATTTGAGAAACATTATTATACTCAGGTCGAAGAAACTATTCACCCCAAAAGTAACCTAGCGCCATCTGTTATCGTATTTGAGAAACATTATTATACTCAGGTCGAAGAAACTATTCACCCAAAAAGCGTCCTAGCGCCATCTGTTATCCTATTTGAGAAACATTATTATACTCAGGTCGAAGAAACTATTCACCCCAAAAGTAACCTAGCGCCATCTGTTATCGTATTTGAGAAACATTATTATACTCAGGTCGAAGAAACTATTCACCCAAAAAAACCTAGCGCCATCTGTTATCCTATTTGAGAAACATTATTATACTCAGGTCGAAGAAACTATTCACCCAAAAAGCGTCCTAGCGCCATCTGTTATCGTATTTGAGAAACATTATTATACTCAGGTCGAAGAAACTATTCACCCCAAAAGTAACCTAGCGCCATCTGTTATCGTATTTGAGAAACATTATTATACTCAGGTCGAAGAAACTATTCACCCAAAAAGCGTCCTAGCGCCATCTGTTATCCTATTTGAGAAACATTATTATACTCAGGTCGAAGAAACTATTCACCCCAAAAGTAACCTAGCGCCATCTGTTATCGTATTTGAGAAACATTATTATACTCAGGTCGAAGAAACTATTCACCCAAAAAGCGTCCTAGCGCCATCTGTTATCCTATTTGAGAAACATTATTATACTCAGGTCGAAGAAACTATTCACCCCAAAAGTAACCTAGCGCCATCTGTTATCGTATTTGAGAAACATTATTATACTCAGGTCGAAGAAACTATTCACCCAAAAAGCGTCCTAGCGCCATCTGTTATCCTATTTGAGAAACATTATTATACTCAGGTCGAAGAAACTATTCACCCAAAAAGTAACCAAGCGCCATCTGTTATCCTATTTGAGAAACATTATTATACTCAGGTCGAAGAAACTATTCACCCAAAAAGCGTCCTAGCGCCATCTGTTATCCTATTTGAGAAACATTATTATACTCAGGTCGAAGAAACTATTCACCCAAAAAGCGTCCTAGCGCCATCTGTTATCGTATTTGAGAAACATTATTATACTCAGGTCGAAGAAACTATTCACCCAAAAAGTAACCTAGCGCCATCTGTTATCGTATTTGAGAAACATTATTATACTCAGGTCGAAGAAACTATTCACCCAAAAAGCAGTCCTAGCGCCATCTGTTATCCTATTTGAGAAACATTATTATACTCAGGTCGAAGAAACTATTCACCCAAAAAGTAACCTAGCGCCATCTGTTATCGTATTTGAGAAACATTATTATACTCAGGTCGAAGAAACTATTCACCCAAAAAGCGTCCTAGCGCCATCTGTTATCCTATTTGAGAAACATTATTATACTCAGGTCGAAGAAACTATTCACCCAAAAAGTAACCTAGCGCCATCTGTTATCGTATTTGAGAAACATTATTATACTCAGGTCGAAGAAACTATTCACCCAAAAAGCGTCCTAGCGCCATCTGTTATCGTATTTGAGAAACATTATTATACTCAGGTCGAAGAAACTATTCACCCCAAAAGTAACCTAGCGCCATCTGTTATCGTATTTGAGAAACATTATTATACTCAGGTCGAAGAAACTATTCACCCAAAAAGCGTCCTAGCGCCATCTGTTATCCTATTTGAGAAACATTATTATACTCAGGTCGAAGAAACTATTCACCCAAAAAGCGTCCTAGCGCCATCTGTTATCCTATTTGAGAAACATTATTATACTCAGGTCGAAGAAACTATTCACCCAAAAAGTAACCTAGCGCCATCTGTTATCGTATTTGAGAAACATTATTATACTCAGGTCGAAGAAACTATTCACCCAAAAAGCGTCCTAGCGCCATCTGTTATCCTATTTGAGAAACATTATTATACTCAGGTCGAAGAAACTATTCACCCCAAAAGTAACCTAGCGCCATCTGTTATCGTATTTGAGAAACATTATTATACTCAGGTCGAAGAAACTATTCACCCAAAAAGTAACCTAGCGCCATCTGTTATCGTATTTGAGAAACATTATTATACTCAGGTCGAAGAAACTATTCACCCAAAAAGCGTCCTAGCGCCATCTGTTATCCTATTTGAGAAACATTATTATACTCAGGTCGAAGAAACTATTCACCCCAAAAGTAACCTAGCGCCATCTGTTATCGTATTTGAGAAACATTATTATACTCAGGTCGAAGAAACTATTCACCCAAAAAGTAACCTAGCGCCATCTGTTATCGTATTTGAGAAACATTAACAGGTCGAAGAAACTATTCACCCAAATACGTCCTAGCGCCATCTGTTATCCTAGAAACATTATTATTCAGGTCGAAGAAACTATTCATCCAAAAAGTAACCAAGCGCCATCTGTTATCGTATTTGAGAAACATTATTATACTCAGGTCGAAGAAACTATTCACCCAAAAAGTAACCTAGCGCCATCTGTTATCGTATTTGAGAAACATTATTATACTCAGGTCGAAGAAACTATTCACCCAAAAAGCGTCCTAGCGCCATCTGTTATCCTATTTGAGAAACATTATTATACTCAGGTCGAAGAAACTATTCACCCAAAAAGTAACCAAGCGCCATCTGTTATCGTATTTGAGAAACATTATTACACTCAGGTCGAAGAGACTATTCACCCAAAAAGTAACCAAGCGCCATTTGTTATCCTATTTGAGAAACAAATATATGTAGATATATATAACTACTCACCCAAGAAGGATAGCCCTTGGCGTCTAGATACTTCTGCACGATGTCATAGTAGTTCTTCTTCGTGTCTGCGTCCACATCATTACCCAGCCAGATGTAGATACCAGAGCATGGAGTATCCAGGACATAGATTTCCTGCAAATAAGAAATCATTATATTGAGACTTTGTATCAAATGGTAAATTTCATTTATAGTTTACTAGCTACGTCCGCGGTTTCACCCGCGTCAAATTTATAGACTATATGTTATTCTGATGTATAATAAAAAGTATGTATGATAGCGCAAACTCAATACAATGACTATTTTCATTGTTAATTGATTAATTTAATTATATTCGGCCTATATTGATCAAATCACTGTTATTTAATATTTAACATAATGAAGTATTAAAGTTAAGGATTATTATAAATATTGTAAATAACGCCATCTAGTACTTATAGACCGAACTAAGTTGTTTGTCATAAGATAATCGTTACGCCTGCTTCTCTTCCTACTACACTGACTTCGGTCTATAAATACGGAGGTCGGTAATTGAATAACTCTCTTTCTGTGTGTAACCGTTGCACCGAATACATCTCTGGAATTTGATAAAAGTGTTTATTATTTAATTATCGTAACGATGAGTTGTCTGGTATCAATACTCTTACATGTATATATAATAACAAATCGATCTAACATTGTATTGTACTGATAAAGGCTGTAACAGAATAGCAGAGAGGGTGGACTCACCGCCCTCACTGAGTTATAGACCGTTTTGTCTCATTCATTAGTTATTAAATTATATTATTCTATGGGCAATAGTTGTATTGTGTAAAAAGTTTCTGTTTGAGACAAATAAAGATTATTATTATTATTATTATTGCTATTGTTTATTTTTTCTCAGCTATTGCTGGTTTTCTCCACACTTACGGGCCGAAACCAAGTAAGTGCAGAGTGTGTGTATGTGTGTGTGCGCGTGTATGTATGTGTGAGTGTGTGTGTACTTATTGTGTGCCTGGTGTGACTGGGTTATATAATTTTTATCGATTTCGAGAAATTTTCGGACTGTACGACAATTATTATTATTATTATTAAACTTTTGTATTCATACTTGACCAGCGAGTGTACCACGCGATGTTTAACGAACGAATAACTCCTTATTCCTGCTAAATTTAGATTTAATCTTATTGTGTTTTTATATTTGAGCCTAAATGAATTAGTGCTGGTTGGTAGTTTGTATTCACACGTTTCGACTTGTAAAATGTGAACTTACAAGGATTGTTTAAAAGAGCAACACACAAGTTTCTTGCTTATTCTTCTTGTGATTAGACAGCTTTCCGAATAAGCGGTAGATTTAAAAAAAAATGTTGACTATTCAAAAGTGCTTACATGAATAAATGATTTTCTATTCTAATCTGTTTTATGGATAACATTAGAAGTATGAGGTAATAATAGATTGTGAGTATGTTCAGAAATTGATAGATTTATATCAAACACCATTCCAACCAGGGGCGGATCTACCTACGGGCTTTATGGGCTCCAGCCTAGGCCCCCGTGGATACAAAGGGCCCACAGCCCCTACTCAAAATAAATTAAAAATAACTAAAATATTAAAAAACCGATCATAAGATTGACAACCCTGAGATCAGTTAACCCATATGTAGAAAGGAACGGGAAATTTCTGGTCGCTTGTTTTTGGTCGGTGTATTTGTCTAGTTGAGTAATATAATTAGGTAGGCCCCTAAGTAGTTTTAGCCCAGGGTCCCACAAATTCACGATCCACCCCAGACTTTTTATTTTGTCTAAATTTGTTCCCCAAAAACGTGTCGGTCACAGTTTTTGGGGGTCAAATTCAATTTGTATAAAATCTCAATTCTAGTTGAGTAATATAATTAGGTAGACCCTAAGTAGTTTTAGCCCAGGGTCCGACAAATTCACGATCCACCCCAGACTTTTTATTTTGTCTAAATTTGTCCCCCAAAAACGTGTCGGTAACACGTTTTTGGGGGTCAAATTCAATTTGTATAAAATCTCAATTCTAGTTGAGTAATATAATTAGGTAGACCCTAAGTAGTTTTAGCCCAGGGTCCGACAAATTCACGATCCACCCCAGACTTTTTATTTTGTCTAAATTTGTCCCCCAAAAACGTGTCGGTAACACGTTTTTGGGGGTCAAATTCAATTTGTATAAAATCTCAATTCTAGTTGAGTAATATAATTAGGTAGACCCTAAGTAGTTTTAGCCCAGGGTCCGACAAATTCACGATCCACCCCAGACTTTTTATTTTGTCTAAATTTGTCCCCCAAAAACGTGTCGGTCACAGTTTTTGGGGGTCAAATTCAATTTGTATAAAATCTCAATTCTAGTTGAGTAATATAATTAGGTAGGCCCCTAAGTAGTTTTAGCCCAGGGTCCCACAAATTCAAGATCCACCCCAGACTTTGTATTTTGTCTAAATTTGTCCCCCAAAAACGTGTCGGTCACAGTTTTTGGGGGTCAAATTCAATTTGTACAAAATCTCAATTCTAGTTGAGTAATATAATTAGGTAGGCCCCTAAGTAGTTTTAGCCCAGGGTCCGACAAATTCACGATCCACCCCAGACTTTTTATTTTGTCTAAATTTGTCCCCCAAAAACGTGTCGGTCACAGTTTTTGGGGGTCAAATTCAATTTGTATAAAATCTCAAAGTGCCTATAATATTACTCACGCTAGATCCCAAGGAGTTCTTCTAAGTTTCCTCAATAAAACTCTTGTTATACAATGTCACACAAAAAATTACTATAACCTCCCGTGTGACCGTATTTTACATAAGGTCCCAAGTGCCTATATGATAGTACTTACGCTGGATTCCAATTGTTTCTGCTTGTACGGTTTGCTCAATGCTTCCAGATCCAATTCATCACCAAGCTGAACTTTGTACAGGTAGACAGCAGAGACCGAATCACGAGTATAACCCTGGAAGCGGAAGTAGCAAATAAAATTCTCGTATCACAATGTTAGTTACCATACCCCTCCGAAACGACTTGACCGATTTTTATTAAATTTTATATACATGTTCAGTAGGTCTAAGAATCGGCTATTATCTATTTTTTATATGCCTAAGTGATAAGGATTATCCACCCCCTCTTACAACCAACCCTAATTTTTTATTAGCGATTTTAATTACGCTAGATGGCTACGCTATATATAATAATAAAAGTAATAATAATCTCAGGACAATTCACACAGAGCCATCTAGTCCCAAGTTAAGCTAGCTAGAGCTTGTGTTATGGGTACTAGATAACTGATACAAATACATAGATATTTTTTTTCTTTGTAAATAGATACATATTATACATAGAAAACACCCAGACCGATACAAACAATCATACTCATGAATACAAATGTTTGTGCCGTGCGAGGAATCGAACCCGCGACCATCGGTCGCAAAGCGGTGTGCTTGACCGCTAGACCACCGAGGTCGTCAAAATGTGCAGATTTTTAAAAATAAATTAATAAAAATACTCCTCATTCAGAAAACAGTGCCGTGATGTGTCTGCACTCTAAATGCAGGGTAATGCAAGATGTGAGTCTACTAGTGTCACCAGAACTTATGTTTATTTTATGTTTCAGTGTATAGTTATGTTTGATGTTTATTTATATATGGTAGTATGTCGTAAATGTTTACTCTGTGTTATCCGCCTAGATCTATGTATGTGTATTATTATTATTATTTTAATATATTTATTATATATGTAGGTATCCGCTGAAAACCAGCGTCGTGGCACCCCGTCACGACATATGCTGAGCGGACACCTATTTGGTACTGTAATTATTAATATAAACCGATAAAATGTAAATAAAAATTTAAAATTTAAAAATTATTTTCAGTGTACCAAATAAACAATTTTCTTTCTTCCTTTCTATATGGCAGAACAACGTTCTGCGGGGTCAGCTAGTATAATAATAATACCCTTGGACAATTCACATATTGGACATTCACATTGTAAACTGTTTCAGTTTTGTTTATCATGCCTGAGTGATATCACGGGGACATGATAACGTGATGTCAAATTCAAAAATCATTTATTCAAACGTCAAATTTTTCACAATATATTTTTAATTTTTTCCCTACCGCTCAGTTCAGTATATAGATCCAATTGAGAAGAACTGGCAAGAAACTCAATTGAATTACATTTTGTTTTTAAAAGCCAGTTTGTTTACAATGTATATTTATATAGGTGTCTATGTTTAACATTAAATGAAAATCCCGTGCATGAACAACTATTGCCGACTATTACGGACTGAACAATTCAAACTTATATGGTTTGAATTGTTCAGTCCGTAGTGCTGTTCATGTATAGGCGACGGTTACCAGTTACCATCAGGTAGACCCTCAGCTTGTTCGCCATTTCAAGTCAATAAAAATACTATCTACATATAAAAAAAAATAGACATATCAAGGAAAATTACCTTATCGTACTGGGCCATAACACAGCATTTCTGCGCTGATTTGCTAGAGATTCTAAAATTCTTTAAGCCAGTTACGATCCACATATCCAAAATACACTTGCCTAGTTGTATTTTTTTTTTGCTTTTCCACATGTTTTTTTAGATAATCTAAATATACTTACGTCGGTGGAGTCATCATCAAGCAAGTCATCCTTGGACCCTGACCCTAGTGCCTCGAAGAACACACCGAAATCATCATCTGACGAGAACTCGTCTAGAAATAAAAAAAATTAAAAATTATGTATCAGAAACCCATGTATTAAAACAAGTTTTAGTGTAAATTTTGCTTTGACTAATATAAGTTACTGATTCTCGCTTAAAATGAAAATAAAACTCTTATTTCATGCAATACTCAACTAAATTATACGATTTTTTACAACGGGAAATTTGTAGGTAGATCCGCCTGCCCAGGGGGAGGAGACGGTCGCATACTGTTGGACATCTGCTGTTTAAATTATGTTATTAAGTTGTTACTAACGAAATTGACTGTTGTGTGGTAATAAATCATTATTATAATATATATAAAAGCCCTTGGTGTCCTCCTATTAGAGCCAGGGTCACAGGTTCGAAGTCGTAGTTCACCGTGACCCAAAGTAAACTTTACAGTAGTTTTAAACTATGGTAACTACTATAAAATAATATAAAAAAAATGTAACAAACGTGCCAACAGAATATTTAGTAGCTTTATGCTGAGTTGGTAGCCTCTTCACATTTCTTTTATATTTATTTTTTAATTATGTCATGGTCTGTGTATATAATTTGTCTATATCTAAACATATAAATAAAATTCGTGTCTGTTTGTAATATTGAAATAACCGTTTTTTACTACATGCATATGAATATAAATACGGTACATACACCAAAATAACACTTTTTACAATTTTTGTCTGTCTGTCTGTTTGTTCCGGCTAATCTCTGAAATAGCTGGACCCATTTTGACGGACATTTTTGGCAGGTACCTGATGTAATAAGGAGTAACCTATGCTACTTTTTTTAGAACAATTCTGTTAATCTAGGAAAATAAAGTTAAATTCCACGCGGCCGAAGTCGCGGGAACAGCTAGATCTAATAAAAATGGACATTAAGATTTGGTTATCTCAAAAAATGTTTCAGAGAAAGGGCGGTCAGCGTCGCCGGAATTGCGGTAGAATACTAACGCGACCTCGGTACTCCGACTCTTATTTACTTCTAGGTACGTAGGGTCCAATACACCCCCTCGTAACCTCATCGGGAGATAGTCTTTCGAAGATTTTTCCATACGATAAAAAAGAAGCTGCAATACGGATGAAAGTTTCCGGAGACGAAGTTTTGGATAAAAGGAATTTACCGATTATTTCAATGGTGGCCCTTCCGTTGTGGTAGTCATCACGGAGGGTGTTGGCGACGCTGATGATCTTCCTTCTCTGTGTGGCTTTAGCACCTTCGGGCATGAGGACGAAGATGTCGTGTTCCACCTCCAGGATGAAGCAATGGTCCTTTGTCAGAGACGACGCCTCTGCTGGTATCTGGCGGTAAATAACCACATTCAGCAATTAAATTAATACCTAATATATATACCTAATAGTGTTCGGGGGGAGGGGGGGGGGAAGGGGATTGTTAGTAATGTGGACTGATGATCTTGCTAGCAATGAACCATGTCAGGTTGACCTCCACGCGGTTCCTCCTGGAATCCATCGTGTTAAATCTAAATCTGCTTCTTCCTTATCCCATTTATTTGGGGTCGGCGTAATATGTGTTTCTCTTCCATTCATCTCTGTCATTCACTTCCTTTCTAACCATATCATCTTTCACACAGTCCATCCATCTCTTTTTCGGCCTTCCTCTGCCCTTACAACCATCCACATTCATATGTAACACCTTCCTTAAGATGTTCTTCATTCCTACGCATTACATGTCCATACCACGACAGACGATTACTCTTCAACCTCTCCGACACCGGCGCCACTTTCATACTTCCTCTAATGTATTCATTCTTTATCTTATCCATTCTTGTCACACCACACATCCACCTCAACATTCTCATTTCAGTTGCATGCAGTCGTCTTTCATCCATCGCCTTTAAGTTATGTAACTATTATGTATTATATATTAATCATAATGCACCGCCCACATGAATCTCTGTTTGCCGTATGGTTGACTGGGAGAAAATGCCTCTAGATGTTAAGTTCTTCATGTGCAGCTTTATTAGTGTATCTGTGCATTAAGTTTTAATAAATATATAAATACCTCTTCGATCCTCATGTTGTCACATCCCGTCAATTTCAGGAGTCGCTTCTCAGCACCAGCATTTGTTTCCACCTCGGTGAAGCCTGACTCGTTGCCTCCTTCCAGATATCTGATGGCTGCAAATATCACTCCATTTATCTTATACCAAGATGACCCTACTTCGTCTGCGTTTCATTTCCCCACTTTTTTTCAATATTTTTCATTGTAGTTCCACTGCTATTGGTCGTAGCGTAATGTTATATAGCTTAAAGCCTTCCTCAACAAATGGACTATCCAACACAAAAATAATTTTTCTATTCGAATCAGTAGTTTCTGAGATTAGTGCATTCAAACAAACAAACTCTTCTGCCTATATTAGTATAGATATAAAATTCTCATACCACAATGTTAGTTACCATACTCCTACGAAACACGTTATAACAACGTTATAATATAATTTTCTCATTGCTTTCTTGATTTAATTGATTGATTTTAGAAATATGAAAGCGTAGCGGGTTTTGTATTGATTGCCGCATGCATTCCTATGTAAAATGTGAATACTATAACTATCAGATGGCAATTGTAAGTAGCTTTGACGTGGTCTAGTGTTTTGAGTAGTCATGCTCACTAAAATGTCCAGACTTGTGGCGGCGTGGTGGGCCGGGTCATTGGGCTCCCTAAAATATGGTCGAGCGCAGTGATGGCTGGCTCATCCGTCAGACTCGTGAACGGGTGCTGCTTGTAGGGACTGGTCTGCTCTAATCACTATCGACTGATTTCCTCTTATTAATTGTTTAACCAGTTGGTTATATATTCAATATTTTTTCTATTTGAGTATTTAATAGAATTAGTGCTAATTGGTGGTTTGTATTCACACACTTAAACTTAAAAATGTAAAGTAATAATAAAATTATTTAAAAGAGCAACACGCAAGTTTCTTGCTCGTTCTTCTTGTGATGAGACAGCTTTCCGAACGAGCGGTAGATTAAAAAATGTAATGACTACTCAAAGTGCTTCAATGTAAGTTTATTTGAATAAATGATTTTCTATTCTATTCTATTCTATAAACGGCTTGGCCGATTTTTATGAAATTTTATATGCATATTCAGTAGGTCTGAGAATCGGCTACTATCTATTTTTCATACCCCTAAGTGATAAGGTTTGTCCACCTAACCTTTATTTTTTACTAGTTTATTTTATATTTCTTCGATTTTTTTATAATGTTGCATTATCCAAGGCAGTGTCGAATGTATGCGGACCAGAAGTAACCTGACATTGAGGGTGACGCAGCTGGAATCGAGTCACAACGCGAGTTTCAAAGCGTTCGTGGCCCGGGTACCCATCAACATGCTGCGCACCTTCCTTAGTACCCATAACACCAGCTCTGCTTAGCTTGGGACTAGATGGCGCTGTGTGAATTGTCGTCTGCTTTAACACATTTTTGTATATCACGATTTTAGAAGTCAAGTATATGGTCCAACCACAGTCCAATGTTGTAAACGGTTATTATACTTGCTTGCCAATTTTTTTTATATAATAATAATAATCTCAGGACAATTGACACAGCGCCATCTAGACCCAAGTTAAGCTAGCTGAAGCTTGTGTAATGGTTACTAGATAACTGATACAAATACATAGATATATTTCGTAAATACATATTATACATAGAAAACACCCACATCGATAGAAACAACCATACTCACGAATACAAATGTTTGCACCGTGCGAGTTATCAAACCCGCGACCCTCGGAAGTAAGGCGGTGTGCTAAACCACTAGACCATCGAGGCCACTATCGGCGTTTGCATTGACAAACGCCGATAGTGGCAAATAAGTGCATAGTACGGTTAAATATTTGAGAGCTCTGGAGCAGTATAGTAATAATGAACACAAAATAGTATTAAATAATATCTATAATACGAGAAATAACACGCTGAGCAAATTTGTTCAACCGAGAGCTATCAATTATTACGGGGAAAGAACAACGGGGCGGGTGGTACGGTGGTGAAACTCAGCAGCTGGTATTAATCCGAACAATTCCTCAGAACACTCCCCGTGATATATGCGGTAGAAAATGCACTTTTAGATAAACTTTATAATCTGTAAAAACGTGTATTTATGTGGATAGATGTTTATGGGTAGATAAGTATTTAAAAAAACAGCGATATCTTGCCAACAAACTGTTCTACAGTTTGTCAATATTTAAAAACAACTGTAATCTTTATTAAATATATAAAAAAAAAGTATACAATCTACCTGATGGTAAACGGTTACTGTAGCCTATGTACGCCTGAGACACCACAATGTTTATTATTTATTACTGATTTCTAAGTATGATTTCAAGGACTGACCTGGTTGAAAGTACCCCAAGAACTTGCTAGACTCGTGCCCCTGTACCTCCCTGTGGTGCACCGCCTTCCCGCCTAGCATGTCATCTAGAGTGACCGTCAGAATGGCCGCTGAACCCTTTTTATCTTGTGTTGTTTTGCTGCCGAGCCAGAAGTGAGCATCGTAGGCGAGAGTCGAGTTATTACTTCCAGATGTCTGCAATTGAATAGAATAGAAATATTCTTAGGTCTTTTTAAACTTCCAAGTTTATTACACACTAGCTAAAAAATCTATTAAAGTGAAACGCAGTGGAATCTTAATAAAATGTGTTTACTAATCAAATTATAGTTTTACAATCATCATCACCATCATCTCAGCCACGAAGACGTCCACTGCTGGCCATTGGCCTCCCCCAAAGATCTCCACGACGATCGGTCCTGCGCTGCTCGCATCCAACGCCTTCCAGCGATCTTGACCAGATCGTCGGTCAACCTTGCTGGAGGCCTTCCCACACTGTCTTCCGGTCCGTGGTCGCCACTCGAGGACTTTATTGCCCCGACGGCCATCTGTCCTACGAGCTACGTGCTCTGCCCATTGCACTTCAGTGTCGCAATTTTTACAATGACATAATATTATAGAAAGTGAACTTAGCAACCGCGATTAGCAATGTCAGTTCTAACTACAGATAACATAATATATTCTAACAAAATCAAGATTCAAGATGGCGACCTTCTATGAAAAAAGATGAATCGATGAGAATTCTAGGACGGACAGTTACAAGGACTAAAAGTGGCATGTGTAGAAGGTACTCGTCCGCTGCTACACATATAAACCTTCCTCTTGATACACTGCTAAAAACTGCATTAACATCAGTCGCGTAATTTAAAAGATCTAGCTACCCCCGCCCCGGCTTTACTCGGATGTGCATATATTATATATATAAACCATCCTCTTAGATCACTATGTACAGCGAAAAACTGCATTAAAATCAGTCGTGTAGTTTACAAGATCTAAGCGAACAGACAGCGGAAACGATTTCATTTTATACTATATAAAGATTATTCATAGCAGAAGAGATTCAACTATCTACTGTTAATAACTGCATTAAAAAAGGTGCGTACGAAGAAACGATTTCATTTTATACTATGTAAATATTATTTATGGCAGGAGAGCGAGAGAGAGAGAGAGAGAGAGAGAGAGAGCTAAATACTTTTATAATGAGTTTTTATTATCAGTTAACAAATGCATATAAAGCCACAGTATCTCAAAAATACTTTATTATCTATCAAGGATTTATTGATTAAAATCCTTTTACGGTATTTTGTATACTGGAAATGGTAAACAAGCTGACCGACAATGATGCCAACCTTATAAAAATTCTCGAAATTAGGACGGCTTGAGCCGAGTTTGGAACCCCTAGTGCCCTCAGACAAAAGTAGTATCCGTCAGATACGAGTTGGTCTTTAACCGCTCTATAAGCCCTATTTGGTTCAGAATCCATTCAAACGTGGAACGAAACTACGACGTCCTAAGCCGAGTTTGGAACCCCTAGTGCCCTCAGACTAAAGTAGCATCCGTCAGGCAGGAGTTGGTCTTAAGCCGCTCCATAAGTCCTTCCTTTGGTTGAAAATGCATTCAAACGTGGAACGAAACTACGATGGCTTGAGCCGAGTTTGGAACCCCTAGTGCCCTCAGACTAAAGTAGCATCCGTCAAGCAGGAGTTGGTCTTAAGCCGCTCCATAAGTCCTTCCTTTGGTTGAAAATGCATTCAAACGTAGAACGAAACTACGACGGCTTGAGCCGAGTTTGGAACCCCTAGTGCCATCAGACTAAAGTAGGATCCGTCAGGCAGGAGTTGGTCTTAAGCCGCTCTATAAGTCCTTCCTTTAGTTCAGAATGCATTCAAACGTGAAACGAAACTACAATGGCCTGAGCCGAGATTCGAACCCCTAGTGCCATCAGACTATAGTAGCATCCGTCAGGCAGGAGTTGGTCTTTAGCCGCTCCAAAAGCCCTTCCTTTTTTTTTCAGAATGCATTCAAACGTGGAAAGAAACGACGGCTTCAGACTAGCGTCACATCCGTCAGGCGGGAGTTGTGCTTCAGCCACTTCAGTCATTTCTTTGGTTCAGAATACATTCAAATGTGGAACGAAACTACAACAGCCTGAGCCGAGATTGAAACCCCTAGTGTCCCCAGACTGGCGTCGTATCCATCAGGCGGGAGTTCTCTTTCAGCCGCTCCATAAGTCCTTCCTTTGTTTGGAGTGTTATCTGCACTCGCCCCCTATCGTCCGGTGAAGCTGTAAAGGCCAGCTGCGGCCAACAGTATTAGAATATTTCGAAAAAAGAATGGGTAGTAAGTATACAACTGGTGGCTGGTATTATAATGAACGAGTGAATGAAAAACGATTGAATGAATGAATGAAACTTTTTGTTCCACTCACAGATTTAGAATTATAATATTTGACGTTTACCTTTAAAACGATGTAAGAGTCTCCATTATAGAATTTCCCGTATTTCTTAGTGTCGATTGCGACAGGTTCAAATTTCTGAAAAAATAATAATAATCTCAGGACAATTCACACAGCGCCATCTAGACCCAAGTTAAGCTACAGCTTGTATTACGGGTACTAGATAACTGATACAAATATATAGATATATTTTTTGGGTAAATGTATACATAGAAATAACCCAGACCGACACAAACGATCCCACTCATGAATACAAATGTTTGTGCCGTGCGTGGAATCGAACCCGCGACCATGGGACGTAAAGCGGTGTGTTAAACCGCTAGACCACTGAGATCGTCAATAAAGTGACTGATAACTTGCTTTGTTGCTTTTTGTCTCATCTCCTGAGTCAGTTTTTATGCATAACTATAGCTGTCCAGGCAAACGTTGTTTTGGCATATAAATTACATAATATCGCAATTAAAAATAGGGGTTGGTGATAGAAGGTTGAAAATTTAGGGTTGTACGTATTTTTATGGTATTAAAATAATAAAAAATAAATTTAGAGGTGGACAACCCTTATCACTTAGCGGTATGAAAAATAGATAGTAGTCGATTCTCAGAAATATGCATATAAATTTTATAAAAATCAGTCAAGCCATTTCGGAGGAGTATGGTAACTAACATTGTGACACGAGAATTTAATATATAAAATACTAGTAATCATAGTATAAAATAAAATACTGTAATACACTACGTAAGTAGATATATATATATAGCGGCGCACCCGCCGGTAGCCTCGCGCTGTTGGCTCGTTGCTAGGCAACAGATACCCCGGTAGCGGTTGGGCAACGGGAGGCCGGCGGCAGTTGGTCGTTGAATACCGCACGCAGCGCAATAGTTTTACAACTTATTTTAATTATTTTTATGACGATCCAACAATTGGCTTCCCAACTCGGGCAATAACAGTGATTATTCGTAACGAACTCACGTCGACAAAATACTTATCGTACATGTTCGTGTCTATAAGGTCTTTGTCTTACATCAGTTTTGAAAAGTGAACTGTTACCAAGTGCGTAGTGCGTATTGTTTTATAGTGAAACTGTTTATAAATCATATTGTTGACAATGCCGCGTAATAATGCCCGTCGTAAAAGTCAGATTAGTGACAGTGAAGAAGTGGCAGACGTTTCCTTCTCCAGTGAGAACCAGTTCGCGTCACTATTGACCGCTTTCGCAAAGGTTCAAGCGGAGTCCAATAGTCAACTCGTAGCAGCTATCCTAGCAGCACAGTCTGGCAGCGCTGCTGGTTTCGTTTCGCCACCACCTTCACCACACACATCACCTGCGACATTGGGTAACTTCGCCAAATGCACGGCCCGGTTCCGCGGCGACACTGACGCCGACCCTGCGGTCTTGGAGGCATTCATCGATAATATCGAAATTTATAAAGAGTGTATGAGTATACCTGACACTATAGCACTAAAGGGCTTGCCGATGCTCCTAGAGGGAGATGCTGCCGTGTGGTTTAGAGGTATTCGAACCTCAGTAACTTCGTGGGAAGAAGCCATGAGTCGCTTGCGTGCTATGTATGGTACGCCGCGGCCACCACACAAAGTGTTCCGTGACATATTTAAGTCCGAGCAAGATGCTGATCGCACAGAAGTGTTCGTGGCCCGCCTGCGCGCCCTTCTCACTACGTTACCTTATGTATTAGATGAACGAGTACAGCTAGACATTATATATGGGTTACTAAACAGATCTATAAGGAAAAGAGTTACGAGAGAGAGTGTAACTACGATAGAAGAACTTATATATAAAGCCCGTAATGTCGAAGAAGCGTTAAGTGAAGCAAATAAACTGTCGTCGAAGTCGTCGTCAACTGTTACGCAGTCAGCGCGCGATTCCATAAGTCGTGCGCATTGCGCGCCAACAGCGCGCGCCATAACGCCTGTGCGCGAGCAGCGCGCACCGCCGCACGCAGCGCGCGCCGCCCGGTGCGCGTCCACCCGCCGAAGCGCAGCGTTCCGCCCCTACGGCGCCGGCCCCGCAGCCGGATAGTGCCGACTTCGCGCCTTCTACGTCCAGTGCTCCGGTAGTAAGTTCTACCAAACGAGGTAAATTTTGTGTCTACTGTCGTAAATCAGGACATGATAGAAGTGCTTGTGATAAGAAAAAAAGTGATTTAAAGTGTTACGGTTGCGGTACCAAAGGTACCATTAGATCCAATTGTGACAACTGTAAGTCTAAAACATTTTACTCTCTTTCTGAATATAATAGTCTAAGTAGTAATTGTAATTTAGGTAACTTTAAATCGTGTGACTGTCGTCAGGCGTCAAAGAATGAAAATTTGTGTTTAGATAGATGTCACACTCAGAGGTCAAAGAATATAAAACTGTCTCTGAGAGACACTTTTCATAATAGTACCCAATGTTGTAGTAATAAGTTGTGTTATTGTTACTATATGTCAGAGAATACAAATGTGTCTCCGAGAGACAATGTTAATGTAAGTAGCAATGTTAAAACTGATAATTTATGTAACCAATGTTTAAATATATCGCGAGCGGATTTTTGCGTTTCACCGTTGTGTTTTATGCGGAATGACGACTCAACGCGCCGACCTCTATTAAATATTGAGGTATATGGGTTTCGTGGTACGGGTTTAATAGATACCGGTGCTAAATGTTGTGTTGCTGGTAGCACTCTTTATTTTTTACTTCAACAGCAACAGCATCCCTTTCGAGAGGATTTATTGACAGTTAAACTAGCTGATGGTTTAATTCGCGATGTAAATGTAAAGCTCGTGGATGTAAATGTTCAACTTGCAGGTATGCTAATACCTACCACTTTTGTTATTTTCCCCGACGCGAGTAATAATGAAACATTGTTAGGCATTGATTTTTTGCGTAAAGCCCGTATAGTCCTTAACTTACCCGAGAATTACTGGTTCACAGCTGATCGCCCCGAGGTCATTCACCCCTTGTGTTTTGAGTCATGTGGTGACGTAGTTGGATGTGCAGCCACAAATGTTTTGCGGCCAGATGAGGGTTCCATGCTATCTCCATCAGAGAAGATTAGACTCAGTGAGCTACTCCAAGAATATGAAGACATCTTTGGAGAAGGGGGAGGGCCTACGCCTTTTGCGGAGCATTGTATAGAGACTGGGGAGCATGCGCCTATTGCTGTACCTCCGTACCGACTTACGCCCGCCAAGAAAGCTGTTATGCAAGAACAATTGGAGCATATGATCCAACAAGGTATTATTGAGGAATGCGAGTCTGCATAGGCGGCGCCAGCTCTTTTAGTACCTAAGAAGGATGGGTCATATAGATTTTGCGTAGATTATAGGAAACTGAATGCTATTACAAAGAGTGACGCTTATCCGTTGCCTGTTATCGACGATTTGCTGCAGTACACAGGTAAGAGTTGTTACATGAGTACTGTGGACCTGCGGTCCGGTTACTGGCAGGTTTCCGTTCGTATGGAGGATCAGGATAAAACTGCGTTCGTGACTCCCTTCGGAATGCATAGATTTAGGCGCATGCCTTTTGGTTTACGCAACGCACCAGCCACCTTCCAGCGGCTCATCGATAGATTCCGGTCGGGAGCAACTCTCAAGGACGTTACCATTCTAGGATACATAGATGACCTCATTATAATCTCAGCCAGCTACGAACAACATCTTCGGGATCTTCGTGCCGTATTTGAACGTCTCCGTACTTTCTGCCTGCACGGTAATCGCGATAAGTGCATGTTTGCGCGTGACAGTGTCAAGTACCTTGGGCACGTTATTACACCCGAGGGAGTATCACCAGATCCAGACAAGGTCGCTGCCATCTTGGAGATGAAGGAGCCACGTAACTTGAAGCACCTGAAAAGTTTCCTACAAACTGCTTCTTGGTTTAGGAAATTTGTTCCGAACTTTTCTAAAGTCGCGCAGCCGTTGACATTGCTGACAAAGAAGACCCAGTCATGGATATGGGAGGAAAACCAAGCCGCTGCGTTCACGGAACTTAAGAAATTACTTACGTCCGCTCCGATACTTACGCAGCCAGACTACAGTCTTCCTTTTGTTCTCAGGACCGACGCTAGCAATTATGCCTTGGGGGCTGTTCTACTCCAGGGGGAGTCTCACGAAGAGCGTCCTATTGAGTACGCCAGTCGTCTTCTAACTCACGCCGAACGAAACTACTCGACAACCGAGCGAGAGGCACTCGCTGTTGTTTGGGCCGTTGAGAAGTTCCGCGGTTATATTGATGGACATCCGGTGCACGTCGCTAGCGATCATCAGCCACTCAAATGGCTGCTCACTCTCAAGTCGCCCACGGGTAGACTGGTCCGCTGGGCTATGAAGCTACAAGCCTTTGACCTCAAAGTAGATTACACTCCGGGTAAGGCTAACCTTATTGCAGATACCCTCAGCCGACCGCCATGTGACGAAGTTGCTCGTGACATCTGTGAAGTGTGTACCGTTGTAGTGGAAATTCCGCGCTGGGATGCTGCTACGCTCCGTGACGATCAACTTGCTGATCCGGAAGTGGCGAAGATAGTCTTGGACCTGGAAGGAAAAGAAGAAGTATCGATTAAAAGATGGACAGAAAGAGGGTATCATATGTCAAAAGGAATACTTTACCGTTATGCTGATCCGGAGACAGAAGAACCACAGCTTGTTATACCTGAAAAGTTAAGAGAACAGGTTATGAAAGAGTATCACGATGCTGCTACTGCAGGTCACGGTGGAGTAGAGAAGACACTGCAACGCATTTCGCAAAGATTTTATTTCCCTGGAATGAGACGGTTTGTGGAAGATTATTTAAAAACTTGCATTAAATGCCAAAGGTATAAGCCCTCCAACTGTAAACCAGCCGGACTTATTCAAACGCCCGTACCTGCACAAAGATTTGAAATCATAGCCGTCGATCTTTTCGGACCACTAACAAAAGGACCTAATGGTGAGAGGTGGATCCTTATCATTGAAGATACAGCCAGTAAGTGGGTGGAAATATTCCCACTCGTAGAAGCGACATCCGAAGCTTGTGCCAAAATATTTGTTGAGGAAATCTTCTTACGTTATGGTGTGCCTCGTCGGGTTGTTTCAGATAATGGTGTCCAGTTCGTTGCAGACGTTATG
This sequence comes from Achroia grisella, assembly GCF_030625045.1. Lineage (NCBI taxonomy): Eukaryota > Metazoa > Arthropoda > Insecta > Lepidoptera > Pyralidae > Achroia > Achroia grisella. The sequence continues at coordinate 831,890 of NW_026712739.1, forward strand.
CAACAGACCATGTTTGTTCTAGGAGTGAAGCAGAATCTCATCCCGTTTTATCATCCAGAGGCGAATCCCGTCGAGAGGAAGAATCGCGAGTTAAAAATACAACTCGCCATTCTAGTCGAGAAAGAACATGGACAGTGGCCATCCGCGCTACCTGCAATACGTTTTGCATTAAATACTGCGTCGTCTAAAAGTACCGGATACACGCCGTCATTTTTAACGTTTGGCAGAGAGTTACGCTCACCTTTTTCCGCTCGGAGTGATCTTCGAGCCATCGTCGAAGCTGAAAATTATGTGCCGCAGATAACACCGTACCTTTTGAAGCTGAATGATGTTTTAAGGACAGCTAAAGAGACCTGCGAAAAAGAACAAGATGTTGGTAAGATATCAAAAGATAAAACACGACGAGAGGCTGAGGTATTTGAGCCTGGTGATCTCGTACTTCTCAAGACTCACACGTTGAGTAACGCTAGCAAGGGTATCAGCTCCAAGTTTAACCCAAGGCGTGATGGACCTTATCAAATCTCAAAGAAAGTAAGTCCCACTACCTACTTACTTGAACATTGTAAGGAACCTTTTGATTTTGTAGGAAAGTATCACGTCTCTGATTTTCGGCGTTATCATTCGCGATCCGAGGGTGATCCTGTGGAGCCAGTGGTACCAAAAAGAGGGCGTGGCCGTCCGCGTAAGACCAATGCTTTATTTTTTTAATATCTTGGGTATCCTTAAACTAAACTGTTGTAGTGTTGATTTTTCTTGATTTTGTTTGACCTATTGTGAGGACACTGATTAGGTCAAAAGGGGGAGTATGTAATACACTACGTAAGTAGATATATATATATAGCGGCGCACCCGCCGGTAGCCTCGCGCTGTTGGCTCGTTGCTAGGCAACAGATACCCCGGTAGCGGTTGGGCAACGGGAGGCCGGCGGCAGTTGGTCGTTGAATACCGCACGCAGCGCAATAGTTTTACAACTTATTTTAATTATTTTTATGACGATCCAACAATACATGATAAAAAAAAAGAATATCACTTGAGTTTCTTCCCAGTTCTCAATTTAATCTATGTACTGACTTGGCGGTAATACAATAAAATATTAACACAAAAAACTTGACGTTCATAAGCTATAAATGTCCTATATGAATAAATGATTTTTTGAAAACTAACACAAAAAAACTTGACGTTTATATGTAGCTATAAATATCCTACATGAATAAATTATTTAGGAAGACTAATACAAAAAACTTGATGTTATTAAGTAGCTACATATAAATGTCCTACATGAATAAATGGTTTTTGAAAACTAACACAAAAAAACTTGACGTTTATATGTAGCTATAAATATCCTACATGAATAAATTATTTAGGAAGACTAATACAAAAAACTTGACGTTTATAAGTAGCTATAAATATCCTACATGAATAAATTATTTAGGAAGACTAATACAAAAAACTTGATGTTATTAAGTAGCTACATATAAATGTCCTACATGAATAAATGATTTTTGAAAACTAACCCAAAAAACTTGACGTTTATATGTAGCTATAAATATCCTACATGAATAAATTATTTAGGAAGACTAATACAAAAGACTTGATGTTATTAAGTAGCTACATATAAATGTCCTACATGAATAAATGATTTTTGAAAACTAACAAAAAACTTGACGTTCATAAGCAGCTATAAATGTCCTACATGAATAAATGATTTTTGAAAACTAACAAAAAACTTGACCTTACTAAGCAGCTACATATAAATGTCCTACATGAATAAATGATTTTTGAAAACTAACAAAAAACTAACAAAGAGCTGGCAGCTACCTTGGACAAAGAATTAGTCTAGCTATTCAAAGAGGGAACGCTGCCAGTATCTTCGGAACGTTGCCTAAAGGGACCCCTTTTAATAATTATTTTAGTCATCATATTACATTTTTTTAATTTTAGGTTCTTAGTTGTACAATTAGGTTGTGTAAATACTAGTAATAAATCAGAATTTGACTTGTATTGTATATTGGTAATAGAGATATTTTTTAATACAAAAAACTTGACGTTAATAAGCAGCTATAAATGTCCTACATGAATAAAAGATTTTTAATTTGATTTATTGTAGGTCCGTACTTACGTCAATGGTCCATATTTCGATGCCGGGGTTGGCTCCCGCATCCTCAAAAGCTGGATGAGACATTCTTCTTCAAAATATAAAATACACAAGTATCACAACCACGCGACTGTCGTCGACTAAAATAAGTATCAATACAGCGTGTTATCGTCCTGTCAGTAATTATCTGATAATATCTAATCGTATACAGGATGTTTGTAAGTATCTATATTAATAATTTCGTCAAAGGGTACGGTGGACTCGAACGAAACCTTATGTGAATTACAAAACATAAAAAAATATTGATTTCGAGTCGACAACATATATCCCGCAAAATTCGGATTATGGAGTATTTCCTTAAATTCTAATGACACTGACAAACAAACCGCAGTCGCCATCTTTTCATTTCACTAGCATTTTCTTCGGTCGTTGACGTTTCGCGAAAATATTGTTTTTAACACTTTTTTATGATAAAAGAGTATGTGTTTTTTCTTTAAACCTGAAATTGGCCGATTGCGAGACATTTTTGGCAATTTTTTTTATTAAATTGTTTTACGGCTCTGGATACAAGTCCTTTTTAGCCCAACTTAGAATAACATTTAGAATAGAATAGAATAACACTTTATTTACTATATTTATTAAACACAATGAATGAAACTTTACAAATCTATGCCTTGCTTACGTTTAATATTCGTATGAGAACCGATGACTATAGAAATATCTACCCACATTTCACCCGAGCGAAGCCGGGTTTTCATCTAGTATATTTATAATTTACTAGTTGTATGTCAACTTCGTATGCATCACACTTACTTGACATTTATCGTTATACTAGCTAACCTCCCCGGCTTCGCACGGGTGTACATGTATTATACATATAAACCTTCCTCTTAAAAGAGCAACACACAAGTTTCTTGCTCGTTCTTCTTGTCATGAGACAGCTTTTCGAACGAGTGGTAAATAAAAAACAAATTGTTATGACTGTTCAAAAGTGCTTAAATTAAGTTTATTTTAATAAATGATTTTCTATTCTATTCTCTTGAATCACTATCTATTTAAAAAAACCGCTTCTAAATCCGTTGCGTAGTTTTAAGATTTAAGCATACATAGGGACGGGCAGACAGCGATTTTGTTTTATACTACGTAATGATATCGCCCAAGTTACATCATATCTTTTTAAATTATAGCCTCTGTGTTAATCTGATGTATAAGCTATATTACTGTAAAGTATCATTAAAATCCGTTCAGTAAGTTTTGTGTGTGAAAGTATATACAGTAGCTATAAAAAATACAGGATAAAGTAATCAGCCTGTATGTTGATTTGTTACAAAATCGATATTTCTGAATCATTTTAATGTATACAGAAATAATTCATTCTTGATATCTATTAGTCATGAAATGTACATCGTATCTCTGACTATAAATGTTTGTATGTATATATTGTGCATGTCATCATACTCCGAAACTGTTATCTATATAATAATACGTGAATAATGTTTGTAGCGGAATCGAACCCGCGACCATTGAAAGTAAGACGGTACTAAACAGCTAGATCGCTTGAGGTCGTCAGTAATCTCATATATATGAGATTATTGATGAGATTTATGATTAGAAGTTACTAAATAATATGATAATAAAAAAAATTAAATCATAACATACATTTTATTATTAAACACCTACCAAAACATAAGTCGACATTATTATTAAAAAAACGAATTTATCTCAAAGTTGTGTATCATTATTAAACAAACAAAGAAACAATACATAAAATATGCAAAATAAATGATAATGTCAAAATCAATCATCTAAACTTATGTTATTTACTTTTATCGTATACTGGCTGTGCCCGCGGTTTCACTCGCCTGATCTTTATAGCCTATACTACTAGCTGTCCCGGCAAACGTTGTTTTGCCTTAAAATAAAATAAAAATTAGGGCTGGACTACCCCTAACATTTAGGGGGGTGAGAAATAGATGTTGGCCAATTCTCAGACCTACTCAATACGCTTACAAAATTTCATGAGAATCGGCAAGCCGTTTCGGAGGAGTATGGGAACGAAAACTGTGACACGAGAATTTTATATATGAGATGTTATTCTGATGTATAAGCTGCATTACTATATAGTAAAGTTTCATCTAAATCCGTTCAGTAGTTTTTGCGTGAAAGAATAACAACTCACAAACTTTCGCGTTATTATTAAGATAACATTAGAATAGAATGGAATAGAAATAATCTTTATTCAAATAAACTTAATATAAGCACTTAATAATAGTCATATTTTCTTCATTCTACCACTCATTCGGACTGCAGACTCATCACAAGAAGAATGAGCAAAAAACTAGTGTATTGCTCTTAATGAATTTCAAGCTGTACCCGCTACTTTGTCCCCATGAATATAGTCCCCATGACCAAATAATGGAAAAATATTTAGTGATCTAACCCAATAAAATCCATAAAAAAAGTTTATCGTTCTAGTTTCCAAACTGATGAAATTCTATACAATATTTCATCTCATTTTCAACCCCTTATAAACCCCCCCCCCCCGGAATCCGGAAGGGGATTGTTAGTAATGTGGATTCGTGACCCCATCACTAGCAATTTACCAAGTCAGGTTGACCTCCACGCGGTTCCTCTTGGAAACCATCGTGATAAATTCCTTGTGAATTTGTCACAATGGGCTAACTGACCTGACCTCATCCTCGTCTTGTCATCCTCCACTGGTGCCCCGCCAGCGTGGGCCGTGGGCGCGGGCGGGTTCACCATTCCATTATCATCCTTAAAAAAAACCCCTTACAACCCTTTTTTCGCATTAAAAAGTATTTTAGTAGCCTATGTCCTTTTTCAGGATCTAGACCGTGTACTACATTTCATTTAAATGAGTTCTGTAGTTTTAGCGTGAAAGCGAGACAGATAGACACACGAGTTACGCATTAGGAAGGATTTATTATACATGGAAAGTACCTCTCTTTGTTCATTATATCAATCGTCTAATGAACAAAGAGAGAACAGAGAGAGAACCATCGCTCCCAAGAATATCTTATCTATCAATTCTTATCTCTGACGGGTCTAGGTAGCGAACTTTGAAAAAAGGGCGAGCACAATAGATCTATGTAGGTCATCAACATTTACCATCAGATAGGCCGTATGCCGAGGTGGGCCGACGATCTGGTCAAGATCGCGGGAAGGCATTGGATGCGAGCAGCGCAGGACCGATCGTCGTGGAGATCTTTGGGGGAGGCCTATGTCCAGCAGTGGACGTCTTCCGGGCTGCGATGATGATGATGATGAGGCCGTATGCTTGTTTGCCACCATAGTGGTATAAAAAAAGCTCACTGACCTGTAATCGAATTCAGAGCACTGTTACAGGACAATCACACCGGGTCCAGAGAACACGTCCGGATGGCAGGAAAACGAAGACAGTCTCTCGTGGAATATAACGAACGACGCTCGCGAAATAGTTTCTATTAACAGTAAACACAAGCGGTATCTTCGTCTAGGAATATTCTTCTAGACTGTTCTATAACGCGTGTAGATATTAATAATTATTTAATGTAGAATAAATGGAGCACAATGACTAATTCTTATGATATTTTTGTCAACAAAAAACAAAAGATGGCGGACGTTCATTTTCTTTTTTAGTTTTTATTTAAATGTTCGTTTTATTAACGGCCAGTAATTAAGTTTATTTAAATAAATGACTAAAATTTTATTACTAGTATTTACATAACCTAATTGTACAACTAAGAACTTAAAATTAAAAAGCTTAAAAAAATATATGATGACTAAAATATATTATTAAAAGGGGTCCCTTTAGGCTAAGTTTTAATTTTGAATAGCTAGACTAATTCTTTGTCCAAGGTAGCTGCCAGCTCTTCTGTCATGTCTGTCTGTGATGTCGACTAACCTTTTCGTTATTTCTTTGAAGTCTTATAGCGCTAGGACCCCACGGACCAAGGGTCTCCACACCGAATGGGACAAATTCATATTCGGAGCCCTGTATTTACATGTTTTGGCTTTTTCACCGCTTCACATGTTGCACCAGCATCCATGTAGATGGGATGGGGCAGCGTGTCTGCACAGGTTGCATCCCATACCAGCACCCGCCCATCTTCCATGGAATCAAACTCATATAATAATATTCTCAGGACAATTCACACAGCGCCATCTAGACCCAAGTTAAGCTAGCTAAAGCTTGTGTTATGGGTCATAGACAACTGATACAAATACATAGATTTTTTTTTTCGTAAATACATACATATTATACATAGAAAACACCCAGACCGATAAAAACAATCATACTCATGAATACAAATGTTTGTGCCGTGCGAGGAATCGAACCCGCGACCATCGGTCGTAAAGCGGTGTACTAGACCGCTGGACCACCGAGGTCGTCAAAATGTAATATCAATATATTATTATTATTTTAATTCGGATTACATCCATATTTTGTTAGTAAAAACTTATGAACGTATAAAATTATGGAGGCTATGAATTTCATGTGGGTACAAAAACAGTGGATACAGAATAAAGACATAATCAATAAAATATTATATTATATTTTTTAAGGTTTTTAATTTTAGGTTCTTTGTTGTAGAATTAAGATCATCATCATCATCATCATCGCAGCCCGGAAGACGTCCACTGCTGGACATAGGCCTCCCCCAAAGATCTCCACGACGATCGGTCCTGCGCTGCTCGCATCCAATGCCTTCCCGCGATCTTGACCAGATCGTCGGTCCACCTTGCTGGAGGCCTTCCCACGCTGCGTCTTCCGGTCCGTGGTCGCCACTCGAGGACTTTACTGCCCCAACGGCCATCTGTCCTACGAGCTATGTGCCCTGCTCATTGCCACTTCAAAGTCGCAATTCTTCGGGCTATGTCGGTCTTAAGAATTAAGATATGTATATATAATTTATAATTATAAATGTAATATCTCTGTATAAATTTAATAAATTGCCAATACTTTAGTATATATATGACCTACGGTAGTCGCTTACTTTTAAATATATTAAACATGAATTGTGCAAATGTCATATCATCAAGATAAAATATATAATATATACGTACATATAATATAATCTAATCTAAACATATAAATAAAATTCGAGTGTCTGTTTGTAATATTGAAATAACTGTTTTTTATTACATGCATATGAATATATATACGGTAGATACACCAAAATAACATTTTTATCTGTCTGTCTGTCTGTCGGTCTGTTTGTTCCGGCTAATCTTTGAAATGGCTGGACCGATTTTGACGGGACTTTTTTTGACAGGTAGCTGCTGTAATAAGGAGTAACCTAGGCTACTTTTTTTTATTTTTTTATTTTTGAAATAAAAGTATAAAAATAAATTCCGCGCGGATGAAGGCGCGGGAGCACCTAGTTAATATTGACAGCCTCGGTGGTCTAGTGGTTTAGCACGCCGCTTTACTATCCGATGGTCGCGGGTTCGATTCCTCGCACGGTACAAACATTTGTATTCAAGAGTATGATTGTTTGTATCGGTCTGGGTATTTTCTATGTATAATATGTATTTATTTACAACAAAAAAAAGGTATCCATGTATTTATATCAGTTGTCTAGTACCCATAACACAAGCTCTGCTTAGCTTGGGACTAGATGGCGCTGTGTTAATTGTCCTGAGATATAATATATAAAATTTTCGTGTCCCAATGTTAGTTACCATACTACTCTGAAACGGCTTGACAGATTTTTATGAAATTTTATATGCATATTCAGTAGGTCTGAGAATCGGCTACTATCTATTTTTCATACCCCTAAGTGATAAGGGTTGTCCACCCCTAACATTATTTTTTTATTTTTTTGGCAAAATTTTTTATTTATATTTTTTTATCATGTCTCATTAAAAATTACATACAACCTCAAATTTTAACCCTTCTAGCATCAACCCCTATTTTTTAATAGCGATTTTAATTTATATGGCAATACAACGTTTGTCAGTTTACAAGTGATTAATAAAATTCTTTTATAGATTGTGAAAAATAATTTAATAGTAAAGTAAGATACAATATTTAAAAACATATTAAATTAGCTATGCCTAACACTGCGATAGCTGTTGTAAGTGAAGTTTCTTGAGGATTTCCAGAATTTGGTGAGGGTGTCTGAAATTTAAGTACTGTATTAATATTTTCAATCGTCTAAAAACTCGTCTGCGTGTACCTCAGTTTCACCTACTTCAGCCAAGCAGCTTGCTTTGTAAGATGTTTCGGTTGTAGTGCAGATTAGGAAGTGAAATTACAGGATAAGAGGCGTGACATTTTAGTACTTTGGAATGACAACGCAGGAATCTCACGGGTGTTACATGATAATGTGATGACCGTAGACAGTTACCACTTACCATCGGGTGGCACGTCAGCTTGTTTGGCATTACAATGACAAAAAAATGTACCGAAACTACATTAAAAGTACCAGGAGAACATGAGTTTATAGGCAGTTTGTTCAGAGATGACCTGTGAAATGACAGTGTATGGAGATCGGACCTCGCAGTTCTTCAGATCACCACCGTATTAAGGTGACATGATAACGTGATGTCCGTAGTGCTGTTCATGTATGTAGGCGACAGTTACCACTTACCATCGGGTGGCACGTCAGCTTGTTTGGCATTAAAATGACAAAAAAATGTAGCGTAAATACATTAAAAGTACCAGGAGAACATGAGTTTATAGGCGGTATGGAGATCGGACCTCGTAGTGGCACGTCAGCTTGTTTGGCATTAAAATGACAAAAAAATGTAGCGTAACTACATTAAAAGTACCAGGAGAACATGAGTTTATATATCACCTCGTAGTTCTTATATAAGTTACATGATAACGTGATGTCCGTAGTGCTGTTCATGTATATAAGCGACGGTTGCCACTTACCGTCAGGTAAGCGGGTTTTTTTTAATATTACAAATCGTCCCGGATATCAATTTTTAGGCTTATTACTGACTGATAATATAACTTAATATAAACTATGTAATATTTTGTTAGTTAGTTTGAGGCGAGACTTCGCTTCGCTTTGTGTGTTCTACCGATTATACAACGGACTGTGTTCTGAGGAATTGTTCGACATGATGCCTACGGCTACCTTTCACCATCGCACCGCTCGCCATCGACAGGGAATTCATTCCCACACGCTGGAACCTAAGTGGTCTCGGACAGTGCGGTTTCAGAGGAGCTTCCCGCGTACACTTAGATTGTGGAATGAACTACCTGCCGAGGTTTTCTCACGAGACTACAGCATGGGGTTTTTCAAGAAGGGTATATTAAGGTTTCTTAAGGGTCGGCAACGCGCACGTGACACCCCTGGTGTTTCAGGCGTCCATAGGCTACGGTAACCATTTACCATTAGATGGGCCGGGCCGTATGCTTGTTTGCCACCATAGTAGTATAAAAACAAAAAAATATTATGTTATTTGTGATATAAGCTTATTAACTATTTTCCAGGTGTGCTGCTTGTTTGTATCCGAAATACAATGTGTTTTATCGAATTAGATGTAATTTTGCAAAAGTTCATTTCATTACTTAACGTATTTGTATTATTTTGTTTAATTCCGCCCGGGTTCGCACGTGTACATGTATTATACATATAAACCTTCCTCTTGAATCACTCTATCTATTGCTAAAACTGCATTAAAATCCGTTACGTAGGTTAAAAGATGTAAACGACCAAACAGCAGACAAATCACACAGCGCCATCTAGACCCAAGTTAAGCTAGCTAAAGCTTGTGTTATGCGTTCTAGATATAAATATTTTATTTCACCTAAAAAATTAGTGCTGGTTGGAAATAGAAATATAAATAATATTTATTCAAATAAACTCATTACAAGAACTTTTGAATAGTCATATTTTGATTCTACCACTTATTCGGAATGCAGATTCATCACAAGAAGAATGAGCAAGAAACTTGTGTGTTGCTCTTTTTAATAGACGTTTTTTTTTGTTTGTTAAGAGAATGTATAATTTATTTAAAACACAATTTCATATCTTGCAGGCAAGATTTATGAAAGATTATTTAAATTTGTTACTATTAAAGAAAATAATTATTACAATAATTGCAAATATACATAATTCCTCAATATCAATTTTCTATATAAACAATTACAAAAAACAATCATTAGACGTTTTTATATAAATAATTACAGTATAACAAGTAAGAGGCATGCGACAATCAACATAGAAACCGCTACGCACTCATTATTAGTGTAATCAGATAATATTGTCAGCGCTATGGATCTAAAGTTTTTCTATAAAAACATTATGATCGTTGGTAGTTTGTATTCACACGTTTCAACTTGTAAATGTAAACTTATATTTTTATGCAACACGCAAGTTTCTTGCTTAATTTTTTGATGAGACAGCTTTTCATAGAAAAAAAAAATATAATTCAAAAGTGCTTAAATTAAGTTTATTTGAATAAATGATTTTCTATTCTATTCTATTGTAATACAGAGAAACCTTTTTTTAAATACATACATAATATACATACTATGTAAAAATTACTAAATGCACACGAATTCGTATTATCATATCCTAAAATAAAACAAAATTAATCTAATCTGTACCTGCCCACAATAAAATTGACGTATATATCTATGTATGCTATCTGTGTATAGCTACTTTATAATTAGTTTTAATCATATTATTATCATAAACTGTGTGAATTTAATCAGTATATGTATAATAATAATAACCCTGAACAATTTACACAGCGCCATCTACTCACAAACTAAGCAGAGCTTCAGCACTAGGGATGTTAAGGAGCTCCCAAACCGTATCCGAAAGGAGAAGAAGGGGATGGTCAGTAATGTGGACTTATGACCCCATTACTAGCAATGTACTGTGTCAGGTTGACCTCCACGCGGTTCCCCCTGGAAACCATCGTGATAAATTCATGGCGACCTCATGCTCATCTTATCATCCTCCACTGGTGCCCCGCCAGCGTATACCGTTAGCGCAGGCGGGTGCACCATTCATTTATCATACACAAAAAAAAACCGAAAGGAAGGGGGGATGGGAATTGTTAGTAATGTGAATTAATATCCACATTGCTAGCAATGTACCACGTCAGGTTGACCTCCACGCGGTTCCCCCTGGAAACCAACGTGATAAATTCATAGCGAATTTACCACGATGTGCTAACTGACCTGACCTCATGCTCATCTTATCATCCTCCACTGGTGCCCCGCCAGCGTAAACCGTTAGCGCAGGCGGGTGCACCATTCCACTATCATTCACAAAAAAAAACCGAAACGGTCTGTCCTTTTTTGCATGAAAGAGTAATAAACCCTTTCGTCCATAAATAGTCACAAACTTCCGCGTTTATAATATTAGAATATAGCAGGGATGTAAGGGAGCTTCGTAACCGTAACTTTAACTATCGGATATCCGATAAAAAAAAGTTCGTAACCGTAATCGAATCCGAAATAAAAGTGTCGGATAATATCGGATAGGGGCGGAGCCTAATTGAGACACGTTATGTAACCATTTTATTAGCTACTAGCTTTTGCCCGCGGCTTCGCTCGCGTAGTAGTATTATTATTAATTAGGTGTAGTTTTTGCGGCTTTACTTTTGTTTAGCGTGTGTAAAAAATTAGGGCCTACAAAATCTAAAAAGATTTATACATAATTTCATCTCTTATTTTATCCCCTTAGGGGTGGAATTTATCAAAATCCTTTCTTAGGGGATGCCTACGTCATAGTAGCTTTATGCATGCAAAGTCTCAACCCGATCGGTTTAAAATTGACAAAGTTTCATACAAACTTCCATCTCCTATTTTATCCCCTTAGGGGTAGAATTTATCAAAATCCTTTCTTAGAGGATACCTACGTCATAGTAGCTTTATGCATGCAAAATCTCAGCCCGATCCGTCCAGTGGTTTGGGCTGTGCGTTGATAGATCACTATGTCAGTCAGTCATCTTTGAGTTATACATATTTAGATTTGTAATTTACTTTTGCAATTTCTTAAGAAAATAATATCTGTAACCGAAACTAACGGATGATCCGAAATAATTTCATATCCGTAACCTATCCGTATCCGATATAACCATATCCATAACATCCCTGTTCTAACAGAAACAAACCTCGATTCGTTGATTTGACATTTAACAATATTAACATTATTTGACATTGACGTTTTGTTATCAGTCGTGTAATATAATGATTTTTGTATAATATGAAAGTGGCGCCGGTGTCAGAGAGGTTGAAGATTAATCGTCTATCATGGTATGGACATGTAATGCGTAGGAATGAGGACAATACTTTAAGGAAGGTGTTACATATAAATGTGGATGGTTATAAGGGCAGAGGAAGGCCGAAAAAGAGATGGATGGACTGTGTGAAAGATGATATGGTAAGAAAGGGAGTAAATAACGAGATGACTGCGAACAGGGATGAATGGAAGAGAAAAACATATTACGACGACCACAAATAAATGGGATAAGGAAGAAGGAAATGATGATGTATAATAAGAAAATTTATTAATTTAATGTATTTTTTAAAAGATTAAATTAAAAGAAATATAGCATTCTGCACTTCTTCTCTATATAAACTATAAGTGTGCGAAATTTCATACACAGTTTATGCTTCGTTTTTATATACTACTATAGTGGCAAACAAGCATACGGCCCATCTGATGGTAAACGGTTACCGTAGCCTATGGTCGCCTGAAACACCAGGGGTGTTACGTGCGTTGTCGACCCTCAAGAAACTTTAATGTAGTCTTCTTGAAAAACCCCAAACTGTGGTCTCTCAAGAAAACCTCGGCAGGTAGTTCAATTCATTATTATTATAGATTAGCTATACCCGCGATTTCGTCCGCGTGGATTTAACTGTATTATTTTAAAATAAAAGTGGCCTAAGTTGCTCCTTAGTACGTCAGTTACTTGCCAAAAAAAGTCTCGTCAAAATCGGTCCAGCCATTTCAGAGATTAAGCGGAACAAACAAACAGACGGGCAGACAAAAATTGTGAAAAATGTTGTACTGGTGTATGGTATATATATTCATATGCATGTAGTAAGGAACGGTTATTTCAATATTACAAACAGACACTCCAATTTTATTTATATGTATAGATTTAACTGAAGATCTAAAAAATGCGACAGAATGCGCAAAATTTGTCGCAACATTCTGGACAAAGTACATTTAGTTGCCATTGAAGTTAGTAAGAATCGGTTATTTCTATATTACAAACAAACAGACACTCCAATTTTATGTATATGTATAGATTATTTTCTCACCGCTGTCAGTTTGTTAACCTTCCCGCAACTGATCTCGTCAATGGACGTCCGGAACTTCTCAACTGCAGCTTTATCGTTGACATCCGGTTGGAACTTAAAGCTGTAAGAAAGCTTATTATTAATTATCACATCGATATAAAATATTATAAAGAATTTCATGTCATAAGCGGCTAAAATGTCTTACATGAATAAATGATTTTTTAAATTTGAATTTACCATTCCAGATTAAAAAGAAACACTTTTATCGTAGTTCTTGTATATATAGACATATAGTCTCGGTGGTCTAGTGGTTTAGCATACCGCTTTAGTATCCGATGGTCGCAGGTTCGATTCCTCACACGGCACAAACATTTGTATTCATGAGTATGATTGTTTGTATCAGTCTGGGTGTTTTCTATGTATAATATGTATATATTTACTAAAAAAATCTATGTATTTGTATCAGTTATCTAGTACCCATAACACAAGCTCTGCTTATATCTTGTATCCGTACCGTGGTGGTTATCACCTCACCACTGTATCGTTATATATGATGTGATGAGGTGTCGCTACATAATATATTGTTTATTGTAGTATGTAGGTAGTGAGTATACAGCTGTAATAATTGTACTATTTATTGTACATTAGTAAGTTTATTTGATAGTGTGCTACATGGCTTATTAGTGACGGGTACATTCCACGCGGAGTCGTAACGTGGACTGACTTTACACAAATTTTTTTTTTCGGACTACTCTAATGCTGTTGGCCGTAGCTGGCCTTTACAGCTTCACCGGACGTTATGGGGCGAGTGCAGATGGCACTCCAAACCCGCGGAAGGACTTATGGAGCGGCTGAAGGCCAACTCCTGCCCGACGGATACGACTTTAGTCTGAGGGCACCACTAGGGGTTCGAACCTCGGCTCAGGCCGTCGTAATTTCGATCCCCGTTTGAATTGGACGGGGGATCGATCGGAGGGGCGCCCGGGGGCTCCGGTGTGACGTTACACTCAACTTTTTTTCTCTTTATATATTTAGGAGCTTAGCACAATAGTGAGCATGTTAGCTCCATGTTGACGTCTTAATCAATTACATTACATCAAAACTTTAAATTACTATAAAGACAAATTTTACCTACTTTTATCTACAAATTTATAAATTAGTACCGATTGTTTTGATACAAGTTCTAATAAAGTACTCTGAAAGATTCCTAAATTAATTTTGTTTAAATTTATTTTTTTCAGTAAGATTTGCCTTTCAGTGTTTATCTTGACGCATTCCATCAACAAATGTTGAACATCATCAATACCACCACAAGTTTGACAATTAGGGGAGTCTACTCTTTTCATCAGAAATCCAAATTTGTTTGATGGAATGTGTCCTGAACGCAATCTACTTTACACTCAACTTAAATCTAGTTATCTTGAGAGGTAAACTAATTGGAGGGTGCCGGATGTTGACAGAAATATTACAAGTGTAGGCACATATGTATTTATAAAAAAAGAAATCTAAGTATTTATATCAGTTGTCTAATAACCATAACACAAGCTTAGTTTGAGACTAGATGGCGCTGTGTGAATTGTCCTGAGGTATTATTATCATTATATAGTATAAAATAAAGTCGCTGTCGCTGTCTGTCCGTTCCTATGTATGCTTAAATCTTTAAAACTACGCAACGGATTTTGAAACTGTTTTTTTAATAGATAGAGTGATTGAAAAGAAAGTTTATATATATAATTGCGAAGCATTAAAATTCTCGTGTCACAGTTTTCGCTCCCATACTCCTCCGAAACGGCTTGACCGATTGTCTTGTCCGAAGGTTTATGTATATGTATAATTCATATACACCCGTGCGCAGATGCGGTGGGTAGCTAGTATATACATATAAACTTTCCTCTTGAATCACTCTATCTATTAAAAATAACCGCTTCAAAATCCGTTGCGTAGTTTTAAAGATACTCATGTCTACATAGAGACAGACAGCGACAGCGACTTTGTTTTATACTATGTAGTGATGAAATAAAATAAATAAATATTATTCCAAATAAATAAATAAATAATATATATACTCTATTCAAGATGGCTATTTACTTGTTCTTTGGCCGCAGTCTCAAAGCTGATGATGTTAAATCTTTGGAAAGCGTTGTGATCTCTTTGTTTGATTCTGAACTGTCCTTGTAATCTATAAACAATATAAAAATCAGTATAATCATTATAAATTACGACGGCCTGAGCCGAGGTTCGAGTCATATGAAAGAATACATATGTTATTTTGTCTATGGGAGTTACACACACATACACGACACCGTCCTCGCCGGCGAAGACGACGACCTAACTATACCATACCGCGCAATCAATCGGTCGCCTGCGTGCGCCTGGGCGCTCCACACCGGTGCTCCCGGTCGCCCTTTCGATCGATCTGCCGTCCAATTTAAACGGGGATTGAAATTACGACGGCATGAGCCGAAGTTCGAACCTTGCGGTACCATCAGACTGGCGTCGTATCATCGTCGAGTGCAGATGTTACTGCAAACAATGGAAGATCTCCCTCCTCGTCAGGAGGATCTTCAGTCGCTCCATAAGTCCTTCCTTTGTTTGCAGTGCCATCTGTACTCGCCCTCTATCGTCCGATGAAGCAGTAAAGGCCAGCTGCGGCCAACAGCATTAGAGTAGTCCAAAAAAAAGTGAAATTATTCATTTTATTTACTTTCCAACAAGTCAGTAATTTCATTGTTTAATTTCTAGTAAAATCGTCTTGTTTCTTTTCAATGGCAACTAAATGTACTTTGCCCAGATTGTTGCGACATTTTTGCGCATTTTTTAGATCTTCAGTTAAATCTATAAATATAAATAAAATTGGAGCGTCTGCTTGTAATATCGAAATAACAGTTTTTTACTAGATACAAATAGCATATGAATATAAATACGGTACAAAAATAACATTTTTTACAATTTTTATCTGTCTATCTGGTTCCGGCTAATATCTGAAATGGCTGGCCAGATTGACGGGGCTTTTATTGGCAGGTAGTTGATGTAATAAGGAGTAACTTAGGCTACTTTTATTTTAGAAAAATAAAGTTAAATTCCACGTGGACGAAGTCTCGGGTACAGCTAGTAATAATTATGCTTTCACCGCTATTATCCTTATAGATCTCGGCTAGTTCCTTCTCGATCCTTGCTTCTTCATCTTCAGGCTTCAAACCATCGATTATATCAATGTCTTTGCTTTTTCTTCGGGTTTCTAAAGCCTTAAACAAAATAAAAATATTAAAGTTTTTGTGCAACAAATAAGAAACAAGCTGAGAGTCTAAAGTGGTAATGGGAGAGCTCGTCAGATGGCTGTTGGGGCAGTAAAGTCGACCGCAATGGCGACCACGGACCGGAAGACGCAGCGTGGGAAGGCCTCTGGAAATCTGGTCAAGATCGCTGGAAGGCATGATGCGAGCAGCGATACCGATTGTTGTGGAGATCTTTGGGGAGGTATATGTGGACGTATGCGTATATAGTCTAACTGTGTATATCGTATATAATTTGTCACAAGACAAGATCATTGTTTGCATTGTATGTACATATATATGTTATTTATTTATCATTATTATTGCAGCGGTTGATTGAGGAAGACAAACTTATAATTTTACCTAACATTGCCATCCATTAATCAAGTGAGGCTTGAAAAAATCGGGTAGGGGTTTGATAAAAATCACGAAATATCACAAGAGAGGAGGGGGGTCCAGTAATACATCACGTGTATTTATTTTATGCCAATCAAAAACAATCTCCAACCTTTCTGTCTAGACATTTTTATCATGGTCCGGGGGGGGGGGGGGGGGGGGGGGGGGTGTTAGTTTTAAACTTCACCACGTATCACCAAGGGGGAGGGGGGTTAAAATGCTTAAAAAAGATCACGTGATCAATGAACGGCCTCTTACCTATATTAGGTATAATTCTAGGTTTGTAGGTCTAATCTTGTATAAAACTTAAATGAATATAAACTGCATTACCACAAATAAATGGGATAAGGATAAATGATGTATACTATATTATTACATTATATTATTATGTATTTATGTATGTATATATATGTAAATTTGTGTATGTACTATATTTTGTTTACATAAGTGTATACTTAAATTTTTTTTTGTAAATACCTCTCTTTAAAGGTTGTCTGTAAGAGATTGCATTAGCGATAAGACCTTTTGTACATTTTTTTTTTGTTTTTAATTTTGTTCATGTCATTTATAAAATGATGGTGCAATAAAGTGTTATAATTAATTAAAATAAGGAAGAAGCAGATGAAGAAGATGATTTTTTTTAATTAAAAGAATATTTACTGTTGTGGTCTTAATAATATTCTTCTTGGTGGTCGCTTGTGTGGTAACGGTGGTCTTCTCATCGTCATCAACCTCTGCTGACGGTTCTTCTTCCACATCCGGTAGATCTAAAAAAATAATGCCTAAATTTCATCATCATCATCATCACAGGCTTGGAGACGTCCACTGCTGGACAAAGGCCTCCCCGAAAGATTTCCACGACGATCGGTCCTGCGCTTCTCGTATCCAGCGCCTTTCAGCGATCTTGACCAGATCGTCGGTCCATCTTGCTAGAGGCGTTCCCACGCTGCGTCTTCCGGTCCGTGGACGCCTAAATCTATACTATACTAAAAAAGTCTTATTTGTACTAACATTTTTTTAAGAAAAAGCTAAAATCATACTACCTTTCTACTGCTATGTGATTAGTGTCATCATTGTATATATATATCTTTGTAGTATTTATTATTTGATTTAGTATGTATTTATTATAAATCATATTTTTATTATAAATGTACATATATATATATATATATATATATATTATATATTATTTTTTTATCTTTATGTATATTGCATTAGTATCTGTATTTTGGACATTATATTTTTATGTTTAGTTTTAATTATTTATGATATTTTTATAAAAAATATTATTTTCACATTTTGACCCACTCAACACTTCCTATGCCACGCTCTATTGGGTTGACTGGAAGAGATCTCTTTTAGAGATAAGTCCTCCTTTGTTAATATTAGTGGAATTAATATACTTACAAATGTATTTAAGTGCAATAAAGAATATTTAATATTTAAACAACCGACTGAGCTGACTGAGTGAGACTATGCTTACAGAGCAAGAGAAACGCGCGGACTAGCGGAGACCGAATATGAGGACGCTCTTGATGGCGTCCTCATATTAAAGTCTAACATCGTTTTGACTAGGTAGCACTAGCCGTGGCCACACGTGGCCTGAGTTGAGGTTCGAATCTCAGCTCAGGCCGTTGTAAGTTTGAATTGGTCGGGAGATCGATCGGATCGGGGGCCTTGGCGGTTGAAATAAGAGAAACTGAGGACTCTACGCCGACGATTTTAGATGCAATTTCTAATCAATTTACCTTGGATTGATGAATTGAGCGAGAGATTGATCAGAGGGGGTTGGGCGGTATCGATCGAAAGGGGGCTTAGCAGCTGAAATAGGGAATAAGGACCCTATACAGACGACTGTAGATCCAATTTCTAATGTACTTACCTTTGACGGGAGCATTTATTTCTATCACCTCCTGCCCCATAGATTCTGTCAACGATTTGACATTATTCTTACACGATACACAGCTGAACAGTATCAAAAACGGTACAATTATAATGTAACGCATTATTTTAAACATAAGTTTTTAAGCAGCACAGAGAAATTTTAAATAGTTGTTTCGAGCCAACTCGATTTTAAACAATTAGTACATGTAGGCTATGGTTGGGTGGGTTGTAATAAGTTTATGTTTACTCGCGGTTTTACCCGCGTGAAAATTATAACCTATAAATCCCATCCGACGCCTGATAAAATATTACTAAAGGGGTTGTCTCTACCCCTTTGTTTCCATCAATATATAATGCATAGATATAATGTTTGCGAACGTTTCTGGGGCTGTTAAAATATCGTGATCAATTATGAAAATGTGATTAGAAATATACGAAAAATGGCTGTGCCAAGTTTTACCTGCGTGAAATTTATAACCTATATGTTATTCTTATGTGTAAGCTATATTACTGTAAAGTTTCATCGAAATCCATTAAGTAGTTTTTGCGTGAAAGAGTAATAAACATCCAACCATACTCACATAAATTCGCGTTTATAATATATATTATAATAGCTACTCGCCCCGGATTCGCCCGGGTGTACATGTATTATATGTACACCCATGTAGATATATAAACCTTCCTCTTGAATCACTCTATCTATTAAAAGAAACCGCTTCAAAATCCGTTGCGTAGTTATAAAGATTTAAGCATAGATAAGAACGGACTGAAAGTGACAGCGACAGCGACTTTATTTTATACTATGTATTGATTAAGATAATCATGGCTGCAAACCTAGATGGGGTAGTGATATATATGAATTAAACATCCGACTTATTATGTAGCTCATTTATTACTCGCTTTTAGAATATCAAAAACAAATTAATATCTTTTCTTTAGAAGAAAACACAAGTACATTTTCTTAAAAGAGGTTTACATACGCATTGTCAATTAGAGATTGCGTGGTGAACCTAACATTTTTGAAATTAAAAATCTATTTATTCATGTAGGTCTATTACAGACTTAAATGTCAAATGTACCGTCAGTTCGGAGTGCTTTTGAGCTGAGAAGAACTGATAGAAACTCAGCTCTTATTCTAAAGTATTTTAGTATTATATTTTCTTTATTTTTTAAGGAAAACATAAAAATGATGTAACTAATCTATTTATATTGTTAACCAGGTACTATTACGAATAATTTTATGGTAAACAAAGGTACTTCAGTGAGCTAGTGACCATGATTAGTGCAACCTAGTCGAAACGACGTGAGAGGTACAGAAATTACCCTGGATAATAAATTAAATAACCCTGGACAATTAACACAGCGCCATCTAGTCCCATGGTAAGCAGAGCTTGTGTTATGGGTACTAGACAACTGATTTAAATAAATAAATAACCCTGGACAATTAACACAGCGCCATCTAGTCCCACGGTAAGCAGAGCTTGTGTTATGGGTACTAGACAACTGATATAAATAAATAAATAACCCTGGACAATTAACACAGCGCCATCTAGTCCCACGGTAAGCAGAGCTTGTGTTATGGGTACTAGACAACTGATACATTTAGGTATAGTTTTTTTTCTAAATACATATTTCATTACATATGTACAATAGTGTAAAACAAAGTCGCTGTCGCTGTCTGTCCGTCCCTATGTATGCTTAAATCTTTAAAACTGCGCAACGGATTTTGAAGCGATTTCTTTTAATAGATAGAGTGAGTGATTGAAGAGGAAGGTTTATGTATATATAAAACATTTACACCCGTGCGAAGCCGGGGCGAATAGCTAATAATATACACAGAAAACACCCAGACCGATACAAACAATCATACTCATGAATACAAATTTTTGTGCCGTGCGAGGACTCGAACCTGCGACCATCGGACGTAAAGCGGTATGCTAAACCACAAGACCGCCGAGGAACAACGAACTCTATTCGAATAGTAACTGAAAAAGAAATGCGGACAGCTATCACTGCCAAGTTTAACCATTCAGTTATCGATTAACTGCGCCACAAGTAGTCAGTTAACTAGTAATGGTGAATGTGGTTTGCAGTTTATAAAACAAGGTATTTATTTCTTTACTAGTAGTCCTACCTGTCCCGAATTTCCACGAGTCTTTCTTTGCACTATTCCATTTTATATGGCGTTGGATCTTGTGGTTGGTTTGACGGTTAATTTTGCGGCGCCAGGGCAATATTCTTATTTATTTATTTATTATTTTTCACACAGAATTGTACACATGGCAGAATTAATGCCTGATGCTAGGACCAAGTATCAAAGTCTGATGGCATTCTCTACCAGTCAACAGTCGCTGTGATCAGAGATAGTATCGCGGTGTAATTTTAGAAGTATTAAATAGATTAATACAGAATATATATATAGGTATATATATCATCAAATAAACTTACATTGAAGCACTTTTGAATAGTCATCACATTTTTTTAATCTACCGCTCATTCGGAAAGCTGTCTCTTCACAAGAAGAACGAAAAATAAACTTGCGTGTTTTACATTATACATATTACTTTACATTTTTAAGTTCAAGTGTGTGAATACAAACCACCAATTAGCACTAATTCAGAATATATAACCAACTGGTTAAACAATTAATAAGAGTAAATCAGTCGTAATGATTAGAGCAGACCAGTCCCTACAAGCAGTACTCGTTCACGAGTATGACGAATGAGCCATCACTGCTCTCGACCATATTCTAGGTAGCCCAATGACCCGGCCCACCACGCCTCCACATGTCATGAAATACTGGACGTTTAAAATGCTTATATTAAGTTTATTTGAATAAAGATTATTTCTATTTCTATTTCTTTATCATCAGATGGACTCGGAGGTGAACATAACAAGATCTGGTGATGAGCTGTGGGGGTTCCGACTCATTGGTGGCGTGGATTTCAAGATGCCACTGACAGTTGTCAAGGTTAGTTCTATGAAGTGAAATGAAATGAAATGTTTATTTACAAAATACTGTCAATTGCACAGAGCAGATCTTACATAATCTATACATATTATGGAATGTCTGTTTGTAATATTGAAATAACCGTTTTTTACTACATGCATATGAATATAAATACGGTACATACACCGAAATAATATTCTTTACAATTTTTGTCTGTCTGTCTGTTTGTTCCGGCTAATCTCTGAAATGGCCGGACCGATTTTGACGGGACTTTTTTTGGCAGGTAGCTGATGTAATAAGGAGTAATTTAGGCTACTTCGATTTTAGTAAAATAAAGTTATACTCAACGCGTACGAAGTCGCGAGTACAGCTAGTAGTAAATAAGGATACTGTAATGCTGAATAAATATCTTTATTATTATTATTAAAAGAGCAGACGATGTCGCAGATAACGGCTAGTGTTATAATGTGTTGCACAACTTGATACTCGTCCAATTGTCACCGCCAATGGCATGTCACACGCCAATCAACTATTTACAGAGTACTGTGTCAATGTCACACTTTGATGTGAATGAAATGAATCGATAGATCCCACTAATGTTATAAACCACAAGCTGCGCCCGCGACTTCGTTCGCGTGTTACAGTGACCTCGACCTGAGATAATATTAAAAATCTAATCCAACAGATGTTATAATGGGTAAATTGAAATAGGGGATGAAAGTTTTTACTTTGGGTAAAATCTTTCATCCCCTATTTCATTTTAACCATAGGGGTAACGTTTTTACAACTTTTTAAATAAGCTTTTACCTCCCCTTTCAACGTTTTACAACCCTTTTGTTTTATTTATATCTAAATATATATATCTCAAAGGTGACTGACGTAGTGATCTATCAACGCACAGCCCAAACCACTGGACGGATCGGGCTGAAATTTGGCATAAGAAAGGATTTTGATAATTTCCACCCCTAAGGGGATAAATTAACGCGAGCGAAGCCGCAGGCAAAGCTTAATTATAAGCCTAGAAAATAAATTTCCAGCTTACAACCCTTTTTTCTCATCCTTTTTTAGGGTGTAGACTACCTGTGTACCAAATTTAATTCAAATCGGCTCAGTAGTTTTGGCGTGAAAGCCTGTCTGGCAAGCAGAATTTTTTTTATTGGGTTGATTGGGCTATAGTCAGATGTTTGTAGCACCTATAGCACTGCGACCTACATAGATCTATTGTGCTCGCCCTTTTTCAAAGTTCGCTACCTAGACCCGTCAGAGACAAGAATTGAAAGATATTCTTAGGAGCGATGGTTTTTATCTCCTCAGGATAGAGTGTACTTTCCAAAGGAGATATTTCGTTTATGCATGAGTGGGCTACAACCACATAGGATGTGAAGTGGCGTTTCCTCTTCAGTTTGGCAGAAGATTGGCTGCAGATTTTTGTCGTTCATAGGCCTAGTTTTGCCATATGCCAGGCAGAGTTACTTTCACATTTATAATATTATTTATTTATATATTTATTGCACCAGAAGTATATTATAAAGAACATAAACGGAAGTAATAAGGTCCAAAAGGAGGTATTATCGCGTAAGCAATCTCTTCCAGGCAACCTTTGGGTAGAGGAGAGAAGATAGAAAGTGGTGGATGGCGCAGGAATGGTCTAGAGAAATAAAAAAAGGCATAGCTATAAATATTAGTCAGGATTTTTTTTTAATCTAGATTTATTTGGTAGTTTTTGTTTTTAGTCATGTCAACCCCATTATTGCAAACTAATCGGAACAATTCTTAAAAATAATAAACAATCAAATAATTGCCAACTGCGAGGGATCTATTCATTAAGTTGCTTTTATCATCGCACACAACCGCAGAGCAATATCCGTAGTAGGGGCATGTAGTATGCTCTGAATAGTACCCACATCAAGTTTGTTGATTTTAAAATCTTTAATAAATTGTTCCCTCTCTACTCTAGTCCTATCACATTCCATCAAGAGGTACTGGACATCTTCGACTTGACACATAACACAGTCGGGTGAATTCTCCTTTTTCATTAAATATCCGTACTATATAATATAGTAAAGATTATAATCGTTTTTCTTGCAGCATATGAAATTTTAATCATTCAATTCAAATTCAAAATATTCGTGTAGGTCTATTACAGACTCTTATGATATGTCAAATCTACCGTCAGTTCGGAATGATATCGAGATGAGAAGAACTGACAAGAAACTCAGCTCGTATTCTTTTCAAGTAAATGTTGTACATATTTACAATAATACAGATTCATTTTTAAATTCAAATTTAGGAGAATAGAGTGACCACCAACATATGCTATTGCAAAAGCAAAAAGTCTAATCAGTGTTCCCAACCTGAACAGACCAGTTCCCACAAGCAAAACATTAACATCATCCAAAGGGCCCAAAACCAGTACCGTCTTTACCATAAGGGCACACGGGGCCCGTGCACAGGGCCACCAGCATATGCTATTGCAAAAGCAAAAGGTCTAATCAGTGTTCGTAATCTGAACAGACCAGTCCCCACAAGCTGCCCCCGTTCAGTATGACGGACGTTGAATCTATAACTTGTTGCAGGTAGTACCGGCTTCACCAGCGGAGATGGCAGGTCTTCAGAATGGTGATACGGTATCGCGTATTAATGGAAGAGATGCGAGCGATTTGTCGCACGACAACGCGCGACAAATAGTCGACGAGGCTACAGATAGTCTTAGACTTGGCATCACACGGTAATGTATTTGGAAATAATTATTTTTTATCTGTAACATAAGGGTTCCCAAACTTATTTTATCCACTGCGCACTTTGAGAATAAATTATTTAGCGCCCCCATTTTTTTCTGGGTCTCTTACCGCCCCACTTCCACTCTTACCGGCCTGCAGCGTGCTATCGTCGTCGTCGATCTCATATTGTATTTTACTGATAAAGGCTATAACAGAATAGCAGAGAGGGTGGACTCACTGCCCTCACTGAGTTATAGACCGTTTTGTCTCATTCATTAGTTTTGAATTATATTATTGCATTAGTGTTGTTTGAGACAAATAAAGATTATTATTATTTTTTATTTTTTTTTTCTCGACTTTCGCCGGTAATCTTGGTATGTACGGGCCTAAGCCAAGTACATAACAATGTTCTATTTCAGGTGGATATACCATAATACAAATGTAGGCCTAATCTGTCTGTAGAAACTTTCTAACAATGCGGCATGTGTTTAGAACTACAGCCTTCTGTAGTTGGCAGTATATATTAAGGGGCAAGTTCAGGGTATTTAGTGACTGATGCATGTGTTTCGGTATGACACCTGTAGTTGAGAGGACGATTGGGACTATTGTTACTTTTTGTAAGTGCCAGAGTCGGGTTATTTCTGTTTGTAATTCTTTATATTTTGTTATTTTTTCTTATTATTATTATTATTATAAAAGAGAACTTTGGGAAAGACTGGTCTATAGTATATTTTAAACCATCCATCATCATCATCACCAACCATCCATATTGCAAATTCATGTGGAACAAACATCTCATTGTAAGGAAAATATAGAAGGTACCTTCTATATTTTACTTTATTTGACAACCTCGGTGGTCTAGCGGTCTAGCACACCGCTTTACGTCCGATGGTCGCGGGTTCGATTCCTCGTACGGCACAAGCATTTGTATCATGAGTATGATTGTTTGTATCGGTCTGGGTGTTTTCTATGCATATTATGTATGTATTTACGAAATAAATATCTATGTACTTGTATCAGTTATCTAGTACCCGTAACACAAGCTTTAGCTAGCTTAACTTGGGTCTAGATGGCGCTGTGTGAATTGTCCTGAGATTATTATTACTTACTTATACATTTGGATGACGTTCATGTATCTGTTTTTTTAAAACATCAGCGTAGCGCTATTTGGATATTGTAACAAAAATGTAGTTGCAATTTTTATCGTACTACTCTAATGCTGTTGGCCGCAGCTGGGCTTTACAGCGGACGATAGGGGGCGAGTGCAGATGGCACTCCAAACCAAAGGAAGGACTTATGGAGCGGCTGAAGGACAACTTCCATCCGCTTGACGGATACATCGCCAGTCTGAGCGCACCGCTAGGGTTCGAAACTGGGCTCTGGCCGTCGTAATTTCGATCCCCGTTTGAAGAGACGGGAGATCGATCAGAGGGGGTTGAGTTGGTTAAATACATACAGTATATAATATATATGTATGAATGGGTGTTGCTTGTGGGTTTCATCAAGTTACAACTGATAATAATAATAACCCTGGACAATTAACACAGCTCCATCTAGTCCCACGGTAAGCAGAGCTTGTGTTATGGGTACTAGACAACTGATATAAATAAATAAATAACCCTGGACAATTAACACAGCGCCATCTAGTCTCACGGTAAGCAGAGCTTGTGTTATGGGTACTAGACAACTGATATAAATAAATAAATAACCCTGGACAATTAACACAGCGCCATCTAGTCCCACGGTAAGCAGAGCTTGTGTTATGGGTACTAGACAACTGATATAAATAAATAAATAACCCTGGACAATTAACACAGCGCCATCTAGTCCCACGGTAAGCAGAGCTTGTGTTATGGGTACTAGACTACTGATATAAATAAATAAATAACCCTGGACAATTAACACAGCGCCATCTAGTCCCACGGTAAGCAGAGCTTGTGTTATGGGTACTAGACAACTGATATAAATAAATAAATAACCCTGGACAATTAACACAGCGCCATCTAGTCCCACGGTAAGCAGAGCTTGTGTTATGGGTACTAGACAACTGATAGAAATAAATAAATAACCCTGGACAATTAACACAGCGCCATCTAGTCCCACGGTAAGCAGAGCTTGTGTTATGGGTACTAGACAACTGATATAAATAAATAACCCTGGACAATTAACACAGCGCCATCTAGTCCCAAGCTAAGCAGAGCTTGTGTTATGGGTACTAGACAACTGATATAAATACATACATTTTTTTGTAAATAATATAGAAAACACTCAGGCCGATACAAACCATCATAATCCTGAATATAAATGTTTGCACTGTGGGAGGAATCGAACCCGCGACCATCGGAAGTAAAGCGGCGTGTTAAACCCGCTAGACAATCGAGGCCTTCAATAAATGAAATGAGTGTTTATTTTCACACCAACAAAATTCTGAGTTAGCGTCAACGAAAATTTGGAATGAATAATTAAATTAATTTCATTCTTGTTAGTTTCCATTAATTGCAATATTTATGGTCAAAAAAAAGTATAATCACAGATAACATAATATTACATACAGATACCCCATCCCATACTAGAAAATGGTTCCTTCCTAACTCGGGCTATTCTTCGGGCTATTTTATTTCGCCACCGTAGCCGCTAGATGTCGCTAGATCTGAAGCAGTTCGGATTACTAGTGGGTGCTTAGTAACAAAGCATGAAAATAGATGGCAGTCAATTCAGTCTACATGACATCTGTTTTGCAAAGATATGTATATAATAGATATGTAGGTAACTGTATCGTGTACCTCATTAGGGACGATTCAAGATTCAATGTAAATGTGTAGGTATAATATCGTTAGCCGACACTCTGCAGATATGGCTTATGTGCCAATGTATACACCTATTATGTTATGGTTTATTTTACATTCCATGCCTATTTTTTTGATATGTTGTAACGCGTCTGCGCTATACGTATAGCCCGATTTTGATACTTTTATACTCGTACGTATCAAAATCGGGCTATATGATTTTTTATTTCAATCGTTATGTGTAAGAGACTGGTTTTAGCTACAATTAATTTACTGGTATATACTTCATGTATTCTACGATGTACCCCTCTTTTCCCTAATGAGAATTCCGCTATATCTTATATATAAATTTTGTATCACAGTGTTAGTTGCCATATTTCTCCCACATTTTGATGAAATTTGATATGTATACTTGCCAGGTCTGAGGTAGGGTTGTTATCTATTTTTTATACCCCTAAGTCATAGGGGTGGCCTACCCCGAAAAATATTTTTTTGTATTATGGACAATTTTTTATTTATTTATAATATTACATTGAAAATACATACACGCCTAAATTTTCACCCGTCTTTCACCAACCCCTATTTTTAATAGCGATATTCTTACAAATATTATAAATGCTAAAGTAACTCAGTCTGTCTGTTTGTCTAGCTTTCACGCCAAAACTACTGAACTGATTTAATTGAAATTTGGTAGACAGATAATGTAGACCCTGAGAAAGGCTACTTTTTAATGCGAAAAAGTATTGAAAGGGGAAATGAAAGGCTATATGAGGATATCGTAATTTTTAAAGTCAGATCTTGTAAGATTAAGTGAACAGGGTTGGTCTAGGTTTTTCATTATTAGAAATGTGTAACGGGGTAACACGTTATTTAGTGCGAAATTGTGTATATTACAATAAAATTTAACGAGAAAATATTATAATGATGTCACTGGGACACTCATTGCCTTACTACTATATCGTCCGTTAAACACGAGAGGCGCGCTCCTATTGGTTAATAGATGAGGTAGACGAGTCTCACGGCGCCGCAGCGTAAGTACTTACTATACATACGTAGTATACATATGGGTGTTACAAATGTTTTTATTACGAGTAATATTACTCTGTTATCTAAGCAAGTAATGTGTGCTTATTTTGAACTTGATAACATTCTGAATTACTCGTATATCTTTCAATATCTTTAGCGGTATAAACCAGGTTATGTACTACTACTAGTATTGTTAGTGAGGGATAAAGTTGATGAACAAAAATAAAACAATATTCGTATTAAAAATATATTCATCTAATATTTTTGGCATTATTTTTAAGTTTCTTCCAAATACAAGGGGTCTGACATGGGGTGTTATGTACCTACATTAAAAGATAATTTTTGAAATGTATGAAAGAAATGTATGTACCTACATTAAAATATAATTTTTGAAATGTATGAGATGTATGAAAGAAATGTATGTACCTACATAAAAAGTTCATTTTTGAAATGTATGAAAGAAATGTACGTACCTACATTAGAAGATAATTTTTGACATGTATGAAATGTATGTACCTACATAAAAAGTTCATTTTTGTATGAAATGTATGAAAGAAATGTATGTACCTACATTAAAAGATAATTTTTGACATGTATGAAATGTATGAAAGAAATGTGTGTACCTACATTAAAAGATAATTTTTGACATGTATGAAATGTATGAAAGAAATGTAGTACCTACATTAAAATATAATTTTTTAAATGTATGAAAGTAATGTATGTACCTACATTAAAAGATAATTTTTGACATGTATGAAATGTATGTACCTACATAAAAAGTTCATTTTTGAAATGTATGAAATGTATGAAAGAAATGTATGTATGTACCTACATTAGAAGATAATTTTTGACATGTATGAAATGTATGTACCTACATTAAAATATAATTTTTTAAATGTATGAGATGTATGAAAGAAATGTATGTACCTACATAAAAAGTTCATTTTTGAAATGTATGAAAGAAATGTATGTACCTACATTAAAAGATAATTTTTGACATGTATGAAATGTATGAAAGAAATGTATGTACCTATATTAAAAGATAATTTTTGACATGTATGAAATGTATGTACCTACATAAAAAGTTCATTTTTGAAATGTATGAAAGAAATGTATGTATGTACCTACATTAGAAGATAATTTTTGACATGTATGAAATGTATGTACCTACATTAAAATATAATTTTTTAAATGTATGAGATGTATGAAAGAAATGTATGTACCTACATAAAAAGTTCATTTTTGAAATGTATGAAATGTATGAATGAAATGTATGTACCTACATTAAAAGATAATTTTTGACATGCATGAAATGTGTGTACCTACATTAAAAGATAATTTTTGACATGTATGAAATGTATGAAAGAAATGTATGTACCTACATTAAAATATAATTTTTGAAATGTATGCACCGTACAATAACAATACACGTTAAACATCATACCACAGAGTCATACGCAAGTTAAAAACAAACTGCTATGATATATTAATGAGAAAGGAAAATCAACTTTATGGTATTCGAGTTAGGGTCGATTTCTCTCTTTTTTTTAAATACTATTTCAATCTTACCAGTTGCCAGTATTCGAAGACAGCTACGATTCGTACTCTATATTTTAAATTATTATGTAATCGATTATTCAGTACAAATGTAAATAACCAACGACACTAATAATGTACTACTATATTCCGTTCTTTGAAACGGAACACTGCTATAATACATAATAATGAAAATTTACTGTTCACAACGACTCATTAAAAGCATCATCGAATAATGCGCTGTAATAAAATCCTGTTATCGATTATTCAAAAAAATCGATAATACATGTATTTATTTTTAATATGACAACACTTCATACATAAGTATTATTGGAAATAGTATTACTTGCTTGTTCGGCTATTTTTAATTTACTTAAAAAAATTTTATATGTTTAATTTACAATAATAATATATTAAGTGCTTATTATTGGAAAATATAAAAAAGACATTTAATTAGGCCGATACAAATGACGACAATGCCATCTATGAAAGCATTTTGAAAACATTGAGCCCCATATTAGCACTGATTAAAGTGTAATTAAGTACTGGAAAATAACAAAATGAGTAAATATATGAAAATTACTTTTCTAAACGCATTATTTCATTTTAACATGTATATATAACTTTTTAAAAATTGATTAAACATTTTTGAAAACACAGTTTTGTTTTTTAAAACGTTTGCAAAACTATGAAGAATTCCATCGATACCAATCACGCCATCTATATGCAACTTTTAGCAATAATAATGGCTACTTCCTCATTGAGTGCCACTGGTATAATTAAAAAAGAATATTCCGCAAAAAGAACTCTCCGGCGGGGAATCGAACCCCGGTCTCCCGCGTGACAGGCGGGGATACTGACCACTATACTACCGAAGATGTGAAGATTAATGTCGAAATTACAAATGTCATTTAGATGGATGACTTTTTATCAGTATTGAATTATTTTTATCTCATAATAGATATGTACATCAGATACTAGTGACCTGTCCTAGCTTCGCACGGATGCATTGCAAACCATTGAATTTCTCAGCTTATTCTATACTATAACACGTATATATTATACTATATATATGTATAACACACATGTATTATACTTATAAATAGCGTTGCCAGGGGGCAGGGGATTGTTAGTAATGTGGACTCTTGACCCCATTGCTAGCAATGTATCATGTCATGTCTACCTCCACGCGGTCCCCCTGGAAACTATCGTGATAAATTCCCGGTGAATTTGTCACGTTGGGCTAACTGATCTGACTTCATATTCATCTTATCATCCTCCACTGGTGCCCCGCCAGCGTAAACCGTTAGCGCAGGCGGGTGCACCATTCCATTATCATCCACAAAAAAAAGTAGCGTTGCCAGACGTCCCGTATTTCCCGGGACGTCCCGTATTTTAGGATTAGTTTAAAATGTCCCGGCGGGACTGTCTCTGTCCCGTATTCGAATCGTGCTCCTATTTTTTATTCTTTAATCGATCGATCTACATTACACAATTTATGTTTTGATAATTTGTCCCGGGAAAAAACTAAATTCTCGTATTTTTTTGCCGGCTGAAAAAAAACTGGCAACCCTACATATAAACCTTCCTCTTGTATCACTCTATCTATTGTTAAAAACTGTATTAAAATGCGTTGCGTAATTTAAAAGATATAAGAAGATAAAAAAGATATAAGAGGATCAAAAAAATTAAAATACTCAAGGAAGAAAGAAAAGATAAAATTCTTGTCGCAACTTATGCATGAATTAAAGAATTTATTCAAACTAAAACAAAATTACAACAATAACATGTTAAACATAAACATCTACATCACTACATAGTATAAAACAAAGTCGCTGTCGCTGTCTCTCCGACGCTATGTACGCTTAAATCTTTAAAACTACGCAACGGATTTTGAAGCGGTTTTTATTAATAGATAGAGTGATTCATGAGGAAGGTTTATATGTATAATACATGTACACCCGGGTGAAGCCGGAGCGAGTAGCTAGTAACGGCGGATCCAGGGTGATACCCATGACCCCACATGGGGGTCAAGCCCCCCCTAAGCCTAAGACTTAGGTGGACCACTAATTGAACATAATGATTTTATTTATATATTTTGTCACCATACAGATTTTATTAATATTTTTAAGTACAGTAATTACGTACATTAATGAATTTTTTACTTGTTAATGTTATTGTTATCAAAATTAAATTATAAGTTCATGACTTGACCACGATTATGTGACCTCCTGGCGCCAAAGCTGGATGCGCCCGTGGTGTGTTAAAAACTGTGATGCAGTTATTTGCGCTCATCTCCAGAGAATTGTATACAATTTAAATAAAAACAAATGAAAAATTACTACTTAGGAACATTTCGAGAAAGACAATCTATCTAAATATATATATAACTCAAAGGTGACTGACATAGTGATCTATCAACGCACAGCCCAAACCACTGGACGGATCGGGCTGAGACTTTGCATGCAGCTACTATGACGTAGGCATCCGCTAAGAAAGGATTTTGATATATTCCACCTCTAAGGGGATAAATTAACGCGAGCTAAGCCGCGGGCAAAAGCTAGTATAGAATAAAACAATGATCCCTATGAAATCGTGTTCCTTAAAATAAACGCACAGATACAAAATTAGATCATGACAGGCATCAATATGTTACAAGTTCGCGCCAATATTGAGTACAGATTAATTAAATAATGCGTGACCTTTTTGGGGGTCAAATAAACGGCGATGACAAATAAACATTCGCTTTTTTTTTCATTTGCGAATCGGTAACGAAAACGACAGTTTGAAACGATATTTATTTATTTATTTGCTGTTGTCTGTGGTCGGTCGAAATGAAGTTTTACCTGGTCTATAAAAATAAGTAAGCGCTACTTTTTTTAAGTATTTTTTTTTTATTTTAATTACTTATTTGTGTGTAGTCAACTTTTTGGAAGATTTTATTTTTATAAATTTAAATTGACGTTTTTATTTTTAATCTGTGGGAGGAATACTTACTTTTTTACATGGAATTTTATTTTTTAATTCGGTTATATTTATGATTTATAATTTTTTATATGCGTTTAGTTTTGTGGCTTTGAATAGAAACCTCAAGAATTGAATGAGAGAGTATATGATTTCAGTGACTTATATATATTATCTTATCTGTGCTTATATTCAGTAGGAAGTTAAAATTTGGTGATGATTATGAATGTTGATGATGATATGACTATATTTCGTTTGTTATTCGTTTTCAAGTATTTTGAGAGCTTACAATTGATACAAAATTGTTTGTAATCCTAATAATTTATGTAGAAACAAGATTTTACAGTTAGATAACGCGATTATATGCGATATACCTAAATAATTTTAACTATTATTGTTATATATTATGTTATTTTTTAAATCTATTACAAAAATAAGACTTTACTTTTTTTTTTACTTTAGACTTTACTTTACTTGTTTCTTTTACAAATTCATGTTGAATAAACTTCAAATTATACTATAGAAGGAGTGTAGCTGTAGATTTGGATGACATCCATATATATTTTTTTAATACATCGTCATAGTACATTAATACATCGGATATTGTAACATAAATTGAGTTGTATGGTTACATCTATACATGTAAATAAAATTGGAGTGTCTGTTTGTAATATTGAAATAACCGTTTTTTAATACATGCATATGAATATAAATACGGTACATACACCATAATAACATTTTTTACAATTTTTGTCAGTTTGTCTGTCTGTTTGTTACGGCTAACCTCTGTAATGGCTGGACTGATTTTGGAGGGACTTTTACTGGCAGGTAGGTCATGTAATAAGGAGTAACTTAGATTACTTTTATTTTTGAAAAAATCTCTTATTAATTTTTTTGTTAAATTCTACGCGAACGAAGTCGCGAGTACAGCTAGTGTGAAATAAACTTCAAATTATACTATAAAAGAATGTAGATTTGGATGGCGACCATATATTTTATTTTAATACATCGGATATTGTAACTCAAATTGAGTTGCAGTGTGGTTCAATACAATATATTATATGTATATATACAATATACAGTATGAACGGATCGTGTTTTCAATTCACGGTTAATAATAATAATAACTCTGGAAAATTAACACAGCGCCATCTAGTCCCAGGGCAAGCTTGTGTTATGTGACAGAGAAATGATTAGTTATATTTTTTTATAAATTGTATTTTTTTTTGTAAATACATACATATTATACATAAAAAACACCCAGACCGATACAAACAATCATACTCATGAATACAAATGTTTGCACCGTACAGGGAATCGTACCCGCGACCATAGGAAGTAAAGCGGTGTGCTAAACCGCTAGTCCACCAGATGAATAATATTTTGATTTTTTTTTCGGACTACTCTAATGCTGTTGGCCGCAGCTGGCCTTTACAGCTTCACCGGACGATAGGGGCGAGTGCAGATGGCACTCCAAACCAAAGGAAGGACTTATGGAGCGGCTGAAGGCCAGCTCCTGCCTGATGGATACGACTTTAGTCTGAGGGCACCACTAGGGGTTCGAACCTCGGCTCAGGCCGTCGTAATTTCGATCCCCGTTTGAATTGGATGGGGGATCGATCGTGAGCATCGAACTCGACAACTCGAATTCCAAAATCGGTATTTAGTTCAATAACGTAAAACAATATAGTACGTACAAACCTCGTGACCTTAGTCTTATTATAGTTTTATAAACGATGGCACGCTGACAAAATCTTAACTAGGTTAATAAGACTGAAAATAAATACTAGTATTAAATACCCTTAAAGTGCCGCAACGAAATATCGTGTTTTTCAATTATGTATAAAATCTTACGCGTTCTAAGAAATTTAAAGTAGACTACACTTTTGCTCTTAGCCTCTCATCTGGTTTGTTGTGCGTTAAAAAAATATAACCGTAGTATTTTGGCGCGAATTAATTTTAACTAAATTAATTATATTTGCTGCTGAAAGTATTGATGTAAAAAGTGTTAAACAACTGGAATCTAAAAATTATATATAAATATTTAGAATTTAATTATAACATTTTTTCGCATCGTATATATTTCCCGCCATTAATTAAAATTACCACAGATTAGTTAGAAAACATATCATAGACAATTAGATACGTGAAATCAATGGTTATTATTAGTATGTCGATAGCTTATAAATAATTATAATTAGTTTCTTTAGTTGGAAGTGTTTTAAGTTTAGTGACTATGAGTGGGGAAAATATAAGTGAAGTGTCGATTCTAGCGCGAGTGATTCACAGATTCTATTGGAATGACTATAATAGTGTTGTATGTATACAGTTATATTATTTTTTTTAAAGATGGCGTCTTTTGTAGTCGTACAGCCTTAACCTTATTTTATAAAAAAAAAACAGTTTAATTCGCAACTATAATAATAAAACAAGGATTTGTATCTATAATTCGTCTTGGTAAAGCCGTTTTTTTTTTCTTATGTTGATAATGTAATGGTGCACTCGCCTGTGCTAACGGTATACGCTGGCGGGGCACCAGTGGAGGATGATAAGATGTGCATGAGGTCAGGTCGCCGTAGTAAATTCACCAAGAAGTTATCATGGTGGTTTCCAGGGATCCTTACTACCCCTAATCTCTTTCAATCCTTGACGAGTTACCAGTTCTACTCAACTGAGCCAGTTGCCAGCTGACTTGGCCGTTTTTTTTTAATCTTTTTCGGATGAGCCGCATTAAGAAGCCGGAAACTCTTGCTTCTTATGATGCCCTGGCTAAAATTATTATTTATAAGTTAAAACACATTAACAATACATAAGTGTACACTACATACAAGCGAAAACTTTTTATGATTATATTTTATATTTTAGTATTAAATCTATTATATACTTTAATATAATATTTTATGTATAATATATGTGTAATTATGAAAATATGTATAATATAATATATATCCCTACAGTGAAAACTTCTATTAAAAACTTCCCCTGTATCAAATCGCAGCGGGAGTCTAAGATTTAAAATAAATCAAAATATATACGTTAAAAAAAACGGTGAAACAAATAAAAGGTGAAAAAAAAAACTTTTTCGTATAACTCTAATGCTGTTGGCCGCAACTGGCCTACCTAATTTAGTACCCTCTGCTAAATTTGAGACTAGATGTCGCTGTGTGAATTGTCCTGAGATATTATTATTAATCATATATCGGAACTGAACGAACTGGCTCAACGACTGATTTAATCTTATTGTATATTTATATTTGACCTAAATAAATTAGTGCTGGTTGGTAGTTTGTATTCACACGTTTCGACTTGTAAATGTAAACTTACAAGGATTATTTAAAAGAGCAACAGACAAGTTTCTTGCTCGTTCTTCTTGTGATGAGACAGCTTTCCAAACGAGTGGTAGATAAAAAACAAATTGTTATGACTGTTCAAAAGTGCTTAAATTAAGTTTATTTGAATAAATGATTTTCTATTCTGTTCATGGTTTAAAAAGAGTTTGTATTATCTGTTCCAGCGGGCTGTACGATCCGGTGCTGGACGACACCGAGCCGATCTACGAGCCGATAGACCCGGAAGATTTCGACCGACCATCTCAACCGACTGAGGTATTCCAAATACAACAGTTCCTCGACCCAACCAACCCCGACTATGATAAACCGGACCTTAAAGCAAATGCAAACTTGTATGATGACATACAAAATCCTAACAAAGTCAATGGCTACGGTGATATTAATGATCCTAGCTACATTTTGTTAGGAACCCCAAAACTTTCTGAATCCAGATCACTAACTGCTTCCCCTTTTCTTTTAACTCCGAAACCTTACCGCCCCTTTTCAACTGAACCTTTATGTGATATCCCCGATTTAGAGGATCCTATAATATTAAACCCCAACTACAGTGATGAGTTCGGAAGACATGGTGAAGATGAAGAAGTCATTGAAACCAGGTTTAAATTACCTATTTCTGAACAATATGATCCAGATTGGAAGAAAAAGGATCAGGATAAAGTTAGAAAACGAACAGACGTAGTAGAGACCAGTGTAAAAGAGATAACAGAAAGAACGACTATAGAAACTGTAACGACGAAAAATATTGAACAGGTTAGCAAGTCAACAATTGAAGAGTATAAAGTAGACACACAACAGATGACAAAAGAAGAAATAGAATTTACAAAGAAAATGAAACAGGAAATCGATCTTGATAAAATTGAAATGACCGCAACGAATATTGTGAATGAAAGCATTGAAACGGCAATGACTGTTGCTGAAGAAATAAAGAAAGAAATAGACGTAGAACTCATAGATGATGTAAGTAATAAAAATCAAGAAATCGTCGAAGCGAAATCTTATAAAGAGTATACTGAATTAAGTACTGAAAAAGTTAATATCGAGTCTAATGAAGTCTGTATAAAAAGTGATATGATAGAATTAAATTCTACAACTTCAGTATCACCAAACAAAGATACTATTGTTGCTAAACAGGCTACCAATGAAATTGATGCAAGAGACAATGCCGATATAAAAGTAGCTAAAATAGTCGAAAAGTTCAAATCTTCTGATATTACAGATCATTCCATTGACGAGAGGCGACATTCTGTTAAGCAAGAAATAGAAGAAACTATCGAAACTGGGAGTGTTAGAAGGAAATCTACAATTTTCGACAAGGAAACAGTTTCCGAAGAGAGTACAAACAAAAAAGATAATCAAAACAAGAAATCACTTCGGGAAGATAAGTCATCTCATGTTCAAGAATCAATTACTTTTGAAACAACTAATCAAAAAACTAGTAGATCAAAAGTGACTGATGAAAATATTACTTCTAAATTACTAGCAGAGCAGAGAGCCTACACAATTGGTTTACAGACTATTCCGAATATTAGAGGAACTATACATACAAATTACCATTACAATTTGCTATTAAAAACATTTTTCATTCATTTAACTGACGTTATGGTAGCTTTATCCAGATTTATACTGAGTGAGCCAGTATTTTCAAACGAAAGTCAGGAAAAAGTTACTAAAACGGTAAGTAAAAATGAAAAATGTGAAAAAGAAATAATACAAGAAGAAGAGAGACATAGAGAAACTCAAAAAGATATTAAAATATCTAGTGAAACAAATACTCAAAAAGATGAAAAAATAGAAATATCTGCGGATAAAATGGTAAAAGAACAAAAGAAATATATCATTGAGGAAAATAAATCTACAAAAACATTAGCAAAAGAGTTGGGACAGTTAACAATTGAAGAAAACAAAATTGAAGATATTCAACAAAGAATAGAAGTAGATGACAAGCGTAATATATCGGGTTCTAAAATGGCACAATTGAGCGATAGAAAATCCGAAGAACTAACTAATAAAATGGATGCCGTAATATCAGAATTTCAGAATAAAACTGGTATAGAAGAATCTGAAATTACGGAACGTCGTAAAAGAAGATCTAGAAGTCGTAGTCAGGTTGAAGAAGAAGTAATGAAAGAGAGCGATCCATTGGAATGGCTTGCAAAGAATGAGATTCACAGTTCGGCACAAAATGTAACTGAAATAACATGTACTAAAGCCGTTAGTAGTGAATTACATTCTACAGTACAAAAGAAGTCTGTAACTCATGAGTCAAGACAAGTATCCACTCCTACGCCGAAAGAGAAACAAATGTATGTGGCGATAGTCGAAGCTCACGTTTTTACAAATAAGGATGCAATTTTTGAAGAAGAATTGGCAGAATTTTCTGAAACTGCATCTGTTCAAAGTGCTGATGAAGTTAACATTGCTATCGAATCTAATGAAGCTGTGAGTATCGAAAATGTGGCAATGAAAAACAGAGAAGTTACAGAAGAAGTAGCTGATTCTACAGTAGAAGAAGCTCACGCTACTTCATCTATAGATACAATAAAAGAAGCTAAAGTTCAGGTTGCACAAGAAGTTACTAAAACTAGTCTAGAAGAGGTTCAGCAGAAAATACACAACCAAAATTCAGTACAAACTGAAATAAAAAGTGTAAAAGATGTAAATAATATCGATATTAGAACGGAACAAATGTCAGTCAAAAAAGAAAGTACAACTAAGTCGGTAGTCGAAAAATTAGAAGTTATTAATGCAAATAAAAACGACAACGTTGAAATTGAAGAAATAGTTAATGAATCCTCTTATATTTCTGTTAACGATAACGTAGCAAATAGCATTGAATTACCTGCAGAAGAATTTATTTCAGTGAAAACAGAACAATCACTAGATGTAGAAGTATCTGCCGATATTAAGGTTGAAAATGTAATCAAAGAGTTAGAGCCTCAAGTTGAATCTACTGAATTAAAAGTCGTGAAAGAACATGTTATAGAGGTGGACAATCCTCCTGAAATTGTACAAAAGTCGCAAACTAAAGTGGTACAAATTGAAGAGTCACTTGACTTATCTAAACAAGACACCGCAGTATCTTTAAGCAAATTTATTGACATATCCGAGTCTAGTTCTTGTGAATTCATACAGGAGAAATCTGAAAATTATAAATCAGAAATCAAGCACCAAGAAACCTCATTTAAAGAAGAATCTCTGAAATCGTCTTCATCAAAATTATCATCACAGAATCTCACTCTAAGGACCGATCTAGCTCAACAACTTGTTTTGGATAGACAATCATCAGTGCAAAGTGATGAAAATAATAATATAGATACTCCCACACCATCCACTGTTCCGCCTACCCCTCTAACTGATGAATACGTGTTTAAACTCCAAATACCACTTCCTAAAAACAAAGGCATCCCAATAAAAGAGGATGAAGACCCAAATATTGTCAAGAAAGAAGATTTTCATGAAGATCCCAACATAGTTAAAAAGAAGTTAGTACCCCATATTGAAACAAATTTGGAATCTCCCATTATTTATGACCCTCCATTACCAACTCCTCCAGAGGATAAAGTCCTTTCTCCGATTTATACAAAACCCGGATTACGGGGAGGTGCTGACAATTTTAAAGTGGTATGTATTTTTATGATCATTATTTATTATTAAGTGTTCTTTACTCTCTTTAATAAAGAATGTTTTTTTCCATTTATAACAATTTATATATTTGCAATATATGCTGTTTGATTCATCTGGAAATTTGCCAACTAAAATTGGCAACCATACTACTAGCGTGATATAGTATCAATTACTTTAGCTAGTTTCATATTAATCATTGAGCGCCTATCAGTAAGCAGGTATGTTTTACATTCTTATCTTAATTTTATAATAATATAATAACTAATATATACAGGAAGAAATTTTGGAAATTGGAAGAAAATCGTCCCTTTTAGCATCGGCCATAGACGAAACCATTAAAAGCATAGAGGAATATAAAGAGCAAGCTGGTATAGAAACAAGTAACATGGACGACGACGTTGAAGAATCAAAAACTGAATATACTGCAGCGAGAACGTTCGAGAGCTTCTCAAAAGAAGAAACCACCGTAGAATTCAAACAGTCCAAAGTTGAAACAGACTATAAAGTTGAGTTGCCTACTATCGATAAACAAATAAATAATGCACAAAGTGATACTGTGCATTCTAAAGTCGATAACGTTGATATCGTAGAAGTCGACGATGATCAATCAAAATCTGAAATTGAAAACAATTCTAAGCAAGGAATCAACGGAAAAGTCGAAGAACTATCAGAAATTCAAGTAAATGGCAGTAATTTAGAAGAGAAATTCAAGGTTGTGTCAGATATTTCTACTATTGATGGTAAACAGACAGAACAATCAGAAATTCAAATAAATGGCACTACTTTAGAAGAGAAATTCAATGCTGTGTCAGATTTCTCTATTATTGATAGTAAACAGACAGACACGGTTATTGATTTCAGTAAAGACACTTCTGAACGTAAAGAAAATTGTCAAACCACTGAAATTAACACACAAAATGTAGAATCTGGTGATGGGAAATTATATGAAATCGCATTAAATAATGAAAATGATAGTTTAAAAGAAGAAGAGAAGGTAGATCCATTACTAGGTTACAGACCTGTTGTATTTAATCCAGAAGATATTGTGAAACATAGACATTTCGAAATGGTTGAGGTAAGAAGAATTATGTTTTGTATTAATTTAAACTAAGATATATTTACTCATAACTCTATTACAGCTACTTATGATAAATCAAATATAGTGTGGATAGAAGCAGTTTCCATGAGGATATCAATACAATAGATTGTTTTTTATTTAAATCAACTTAAATTTAAATACTTTTGAATAGTCATGTTTTTTAATCTACCGCTCATTCGAAAAACTCATCACAAGAAGAACGAGCAAGAAACTTGCGTGTTGCTCTTTTAAATAATTGTTGTAACATTACATTTTTAAGTGGATATGTGTGAATACAAACTACCAACAAGCACTGATTCATTAGAGTCAAAATATTAAATACACAATCAACTGGTTGAGTAACTAAATAATCCCATTAAGTAACACTTGGTCACGAATATGACGGATGAGGCAGCCATCACTGCGCTCCATCATTGACCCTAATAAATTAGTGCTAGTTGGTAGTTTGTATTCACACGTTTCGACTTGTAAATGTGAACTTACAAGGATTATTTAAAAGAGCAACACACAAGTTTCTTGCTTGTTCTTCTTGTGATGAGACAGCTTTCCGCATGAGCGGTAGATTAAAAATATATTATGACTATTCAAAAGTGCTTAAATTAAGTTTATTTGAATGAAGGATTGGATGCGAGCAGCGCAGGACCGATCGTCGTGGAGATCTTTGGGGGAGGCCTATGTCCAGTGGACGTCTTCCGGGCTGCGATGATGATGAATGAAGGATTTTCTATTCAATTCATATTTTAGGGAGCCCCATGATCAAATTTCCATCAGTTGGGCAATTTCCGTGTTGTTTATCATAACAATAACAATTAGAAAATCCATTCGTAGGAACAGCAGGAACCTGAGCAACCTTCTAGTTTGTACATGACACCCACAGGAGAGATTTTGGGTACAGTTCAGGGTATAGTCGATGGATTAGAAGAAGCAGTCGTGGACGAAGAAGTTGCTAGTAAGTAAATTGTTAATTTTATATTTAACTAGCTGTTCCCGTGACTTCGTCCGCGTGGAATTTAACTTCAATTTTCTAAAATAAAAGTAGCCTAAGTTACTCCTTACTACATCAGCTACAAGCCAAAAAAAGTTCCGTCAAAATCGATCCAGCCATTTCAGAGATTAGCCGGAACAAACAGACCGACAGACAGACAAAAATTGTAAAAAATGTTATTTTGGTGTATGTATCTACCGTATTTATATTCATATGCATGTAGTAAAAAAAGGTTATTTCAATATTACAAACAGACACTCCAATTTTATTTATATGTATAGAAGATAACTAACTGTGTATAATATATAATCTACTAACTTTTGCCCGCGGCTTCGCTCGCGTTAATTTATCCCCTTACGGGTGGAATTTATCAAAAATCCTTTCTTAAGGGATGTCTACGTCATAGTAGCTTTATGCGTGCAAAGTCTCAGCCCGATCGGTTTAAAATTGACAAAGTTTCATACAAACTTTCATCCCCAATTTATCCCCTTGGAGGTAGAATTAATCAAAATCCTTTCTTAGCGGATGCCAACGTCATAACATCTACCTGCATGCCAAATTTCAGCCCGATCCGTCCAGTGGTTTGGGCTGTGCGTTGATAGATCACTATGTCAGTCACCT
Source organism: Achroia grisella (assembly GCF_030625045.1). Taxonomy (NCBI): domain Eukaryota; kingdom Metazoa; phylum Arthropoda; class Insecta; order Lepidoptera; family Pyralidae; genus Achroia; species Achroia grisella. Next base: position 874,422 of record NW_026712739.1, read on the forward strand.
TTGAGTTATATATATTTAGATAGAAGATAGATAAATAATTTTTGACGCTGTTGTGATGCTGAGCTATATTGCTGTAAAGCCGCTTTATCACTAGCGTGACATTTATTACCTACTAGCTACACACCCCGGCTTCGCACGAGTGTACATGTATTATATATTTATTTATTTAACTTTAATGCACAAAAACAATGTGTACACACGGCGGACTTAACACCTTGCGGCGTTATCTACCAGGCAACCATGAGTGGTGCAGAGAAAGATTGTTGGCGGTGCACTAATATAAATGAGAAATGTCGTTTACAAATATATATAAACCTTCCTCTTGAATCGCTAAATCACTAAAAATTTGAATGTATTTTTAATGCTACATAATAAAAATCGAAAATTTAAAAAATATTTATTTTGCGGTGATCCACCCTTAACTCTTAGAGGTTTAAAAATTAGTTATAAATCTATTCTCAGACCAGCTGAAAATACATATAAAATTTCATCAAAAACAGGTCCATGGTGTACATGAATTATTATATATATAAACCTTATTCTCGAATCACTCTATGTATTAAAAAAACCGCAACAAAATCCGTTGCGTAGTTTTAAAGATTTAAACATATATAGGGACGGACAGACAGCGACAGCGACTTTATTTTATACTATGTAATGATGATGATGACTAACTGTACCTGCAGTTTCACCTGCACGTTTATAGCCTATGCACTATTCTGATATATAAGCTATATTACATTGAAGTTTCATAAAAATCCGTTCAGTAATTTTTGCGTTGCGTTGCGTTTATAAAATTTAGTTTATATTGTATAAAAAATAAAATTTAGTAAAATTTATATAAAATTTAGTTAATAAAATTTATATAAAATTTAGTTTATATATATGGGCAATATTTTTATTTAATTAATAATCATTTATAAAACAATATATAATACGACGTATTGGTTTAGCAGACCGCCTTACTTCCGATGGTCGCGGGTTCGATTCCTCGCACAGCACTTACATGAGTATGATTGTTTGTATCAGTCTGGGTGTTTTCTACTTATAATATATATGTATTTACGAAAAATATATATCTATGTATTAGTATCAGTTATCTAATACCTATAACACAAGCTTTAGCTAGCTTAACTTGGGTCTAGATGGCGCTGTGTGAATTGTCCTGAGATTATTATTATTACTATTATAATAGCGTTGTATACGTTAGAAACATTGTTAACTATATATTGACACACACGCTCAACACGTCCGTTCCCTTCGCGATCTGCTCGTATAATGCCTTTTTTCCGTATCACTGTTCATAGGCCGCCATCTTGTGCCCCACTACTCTCGAATAACCGGAAGTCATAATTTATATGTTAAAAAGATTTTTTTTTTTGAGGTTATACAGTTACTTTCAGTGCTGGTTGAAAATGCAAATAATTTCAATAATATAATTGCAGAAGAATTAGGCAAGCCTGGTATGACTGAGGATAAGATAGCAGAATTGATATCTGGAGAATCAGAGATGCTGAGAGAGGCACACGTTATGGGGTAAGACGATATACATTTATAATGTGGAAATTAACTTTATTTTCCTAAAATAAATATAAATATAAAGTCCCGTCAAAATCGATCCAGCCATTTCAGAGATTAGCCGGAACAAACAGACTGACAGACAGACAGACAAAAATTGTAAAAAGTGGTTTTTTGGTGTATGTACCGTATTTATATTCATATGCATGCAGTAAAAAACGGTTATTTCAATATTACAAACAGACACTCCAATTTTATTTATATGTATAGAATAGGCCAGCGGTTTAGCACATATCACGGTTTGCTTTACTTTTGATTGTTGTGGGTTCGATTCCTCGCACGGTACAAGCATTTGTAACTTCCGATCACCGCGTTTTCAATTCTTCGTACGCTGCAAACATTTGTATTCATGAGTATGATTGTATCCATCTGGCTGTTTTCTGTATGTTGTCTAGTACCCATAACACAAGTTCTGCTCAGCTTGGGACTAGATTAGTACCCTTAACACAAGTTCTGCTCAGCTTGGGACTAGATTAGTACCCATAACACAAGTTCTGCTCAGTTTGGAACTAGATAACACAAGTTCTGCGCAGCTTGTGACTAGATTAGTACCCATAATGCATGTTCCGTGGAACTAGATTAATTAACACAATTCAGTTTATAATATATTGTCCACCGTCTAAATAAAATACCAGACTTAAATCATTAACCACTATGTTAGGTTGCATTGGTTTTATTATAACATTTCGATGAATACCTTCCGATTCTTAATTACTATCAGAGCATTTTCAACCTTTTTGTTATCCCGTTAAAAAACATATTCGTCTAAGATTATAATAATAAAATAATTTACGTTTTGCTTCTCAATTCATTTAAACATCCATTATTCAAAGCTCATTTACTTAGATACTAGTAATAAATATGTTCACTATCAAATACTAATTGGTCCTCCTCTGACTGACTCTACTCCCATAAAATGGTTGAAAACAGGCTTATAAGTGTGATATCCTCACACATGCAACAAATCAATGAGGACGACTAGACTCCGTCAGCGTCGACTCCTCAAGTATCCATTTTCTCACAGAATAGAATAGAATAGAAAATAATTTATTCAAATAAACTTAATTTGAGCACTTTTGAATAGTCAACATTTTTTTTAAATCTACCGCTTATTCGGAAAGCTGTCTCATCACAAGAAGAATAAGCAAGAAACATGCGCTTTGCTCTTTTAAATAATCCTTGTAAGTTCACATTTACAAATCGAAACGTGTGAATACAAACTACCAACCAGCACTAATTTATTTAGGCTCAAATATAAAAACACAATAAGATTAAATCAGTCGTAGTGATAAGAGCAGACCAGTCCCTACAAGCAGCACTCGTTCACGAATATGACGGATGAGCCAGCCATCACTGCGCTCGACCATATTTTAGGGAGCCCAATGACAATTGAATAGAGCCCAATCGTCCATCCATTTTCTTAAAATAACTCAAACGTTGAGCAATGCCTAGTCGCCCAAATACTAGTAATAAATACATTCTCTATCTACAACTACTAATTGGTCTTCTCTCCTACTTCTCTTTTCTCCTCCCACAAAATGGTTGAAAACAGCCTGAAAAGAGTGATATCCTCACACATGCACCGAACCAATGAGGACGATTCCAGCGTCGACTTCAACAAGATCAAGCCAATCGTGGAATCTCTGCACAATTCCGAAGTCCTGAAAGCTTTGAATGAGGAGCTGATCAAGACACAGGAGGCCAAACGGAAAGAAGAGGAGAGGAAATGGACTACGTTCCTGCAGAAACCGAAAAGGCCGGTGCCGAGGGCCAAATATGGGTATTATGCGTATGTTGCACCCGAGGAACCGGAAATAGAGGTCAGTGTTATTTTTTATAATAGTAATAAAAATGAATGGTTATATAGGCAGAGGAATAGCGAGAAAGAGATGAATGGACTGTGTGAAAGATAATAAGAAAGGGAGTAAATAACGAGATGACTGCGAACAGGGATGAATGGAAGAGAAGTATATTACACCGACCACAAATAAATGGGATAAGGTTGAACCAGATGACGATGAATAATAAAAATATTTACATTTTACATTGTTCTCTGATACCTAAACTATGTAGAAAGCTGTATTTTAGATACCAGTTCTTACAATTTACAATTACAATTACCTCCTCTTACCATTACAATTGCCTCCTCTTACAATTTACAATTATTGGAATTATAATTGACTGAAAACATAACCAAAAGATAATCAAAATTGGTATTAATTTAACTTGAATAACTAAAAAAACTGACGGTCCATCTAATCTCATCTTATATGATGACTAGCTCTACTCGCGACATCGTTCGCATGGAATTTAACAAAAAAGTTAATTGGATAATTTTTCTAAAATAAAAGTAGCCTAAGTTACTCCTTATTACATCAGCTACCTGCCAAAAAAAGTCACGTCAAAATCGGTCCAGCCATTTCAGAGATTAGCCAGAACAAACAGATAGATAAAAATGGTAAAAAATGTTATTTTGGTGTATGTACCGTATTTATATTCATGTACATGTAGTAAAAAACGGTTATTTCAATATTACAAATAGACGCTGCAGTTTTATTTATATGTATAGATAAAATGTACATGGAAGTATATAGAAGATGGTTGGCACTTACATACGTACATAAAGAGAATATAATATAAACATAGTGATCAGCAGCATAATCTATTATATTAATGTTACAAAACAAAACAATTGAATCTCTAGCCATAACCTCAGCCATTTTGTAATACCACAGAGCAATTAACTGTTGCCAAATATGTTTTTGGCGCCAAATCGTGTCATAATAATTTTTCATGTATCTTTACTTCCTTATTATTGACTATTATTGACATTGGTGCATTATTTATATCAAATTATGCCATAAGTTTTAAGCTGATTGGCTTGATTTCAAGGTATTGGGCAGATAATATTTGGCAGAGTAGTATGGTGTACAGAAAAATGTTTTGCAGTAATTCTTTATCTGTCAAACAGTGTAGTGCTGATCGTGTGAAATTAAATTTGGTATTTATTTTTTTTTATATTTATTTAGCCATTGCTATTTTGGTTTAAATTATTGCTAAATTATAGCTGTATGCTTTCAAGCTTCTGTCACTTTTGTTGCTATTTATTTTTTAAGATAATATTAATATAGATTGTTTATGGTAGTTATTATATATTATATTACCAACATACTTACAACTTATAAAATAAGATAAAACGGTAGTACTTGTAATTTTGTTTTGTTCGTTTTACTTATTTTTGTTCTGTTTATCCTTGAACTGTGCCCATACAGCTATGTCTGTTTGTTAACTTGCAGCTTAACTTAAATATACAGCGAATATTGAGAAATATAATATGAATTACAAAACGAAAATAAAATGATATATGAGTCAAGATTTAGTTATTGTTTTTAATTAATTTACACTTCTGCGAATATCCGTAATAAGTTGGGAAGAATAATTTTGAGAAAATCGCACTCAACCTATTAAAGTACGATTTTCTCAAAACTATTTATCTCAACTTACTACCAATATATATTAAATTGTATATAACAATCATTACATTATAGCAATTATTGCTGTAGCTATTGTTTTTAATTTAATTACACTTCTGCCACACAATGCATATCAGTTAGTCTAGTCTCAGGTAGTAATAGGTCGCGAAAAATAATTTTGAGAAAATCGTACTTAAGCAATATCATTTAGTAGCGATTTTCTCAAAATTATTTCTCTCGACAAATATATATTAAACCGTATACAGACAGTAACATCATAGCTATTATTGCTTTAGCTAAGTTTTGCGCTTAATTTTTTTGGATGTCGATTAATTTTTAATACATAATTATGTTTATTTTTTTATTTCAGGAACCTTATAAAGTGAAAATAGTGAAACAACCAAAACCAAAAGTTGCCCCCGATTATAAACCAGAGGTAATTGTATAAATAATTGAAAGTAAAATATTATATAAAAAAATAATTTAAATGTGAATTAATGTTATATATGTAGAGTATAAATATGGCTAAATTTTTTGTTAATATAGTACAGAATAATAAAACAATAAATTACAAAACAAAGTGAATAAATTTTAGATTGTTATACACTGACAATACAAGTAATATTACAATTATTGTAATACATAACAATATTACAAATGTCAAAAATATGAAATTTAAATAATACATCAAATTGTACAATTATAAGATATTATACTTTATACTTAATTTTATTTATTTGCAAATATCAAAATATTCATTATAAATATATAAATTATATTTATATACTAATTTTATAAATTTATATATGTAAATTTACGTAATTTATTATCGTTAATACTTTGTATTTCAATAAACATATAAATTTATTTATTATTTATACAACAATTTAAACAATTACACAATTAAATAATTTTTATCGTGTTATTTATGATGTATTTAATAAATTGTCAATAGATAATTAAAAAATATATTTTTATATTAGTTTTTATTGTTTTCAAAACTGACTATAGATTATATAAATATATATATTATACTAGCAGATCCGGCCACGCGTTGCTGTGACTAAGGTTCTTGAATAAAACAATATTGCGACTATAAATTGAGATGTAAGCTATCCTATCTTTCAAGTTGGATCAAATTGCACACAATGTGCAAATCAAATTTGCAATCGGTTCAGTAGTTCAGGAGTCCATCGCGGACAAACAACGTGACACGTAATTTTTATATATAAATATATACCGGATGACTTTATATCTGTGTCTAAAATACAATATGACATTATAGGTTCCTGAAGAGGGTTTGATTGTTTGTTTATTATATTTGGCAAGTGACTAATTCATTAGTTACATGTACTATGAATTAGCTTATTTTTTTTTTCTTTATTTATTTAGGAGTTCAGTATCACAATAGTGACCATGTTAGCTTCGTGTTGACTTCTTAATCAATTACATTACATCTAAACTTTAAATTACTATAAAAACAAATCTTACCTAATTTTATCTACAAATTTATAAATTAATACCGATTGTTTTGATGCAGGTTCTGATAAAATACTCTGAAATATTCCTAAATTAATTTGAAATTTGGGCTGAAATTTGGCATGCAGGTAGATGTTATGACGTAGGCATCCGCTAAGAAAGGATTTTGATTAATTCTACCCCCAAGGGATAAAATAGCGGATGAAAGTTTGTATGAAACTTTGTCAATTTTAAACCGATCGGGCTGAGACTTTGCATGCATAAAGCTAGTATGACGTAGGCATCCCCTAAGAAAGGATTTTGATAAATTCCACACCTAAGGGGATAAATTAACGCGAGCGAAGCCGCAGGCAAAAGCTAGCGTATATGACCTTTTACAAAATATTCTTCTTTATATATAAAGTCATTCGGTATATAAGGTTGATATTTTAGACATATAAGTATCCAGGTATAATAATTAAACAAAACAATTTTGAAATGTCATCCCTCTAATATTTTTACATCCCCATTTTTATAGAGCTTCCTCCCGCGTACACTTAGATTGTAGCGTGAACTACCTGCCGTGGTTTTCTATAGAGACTACAGCCTGGGGTTTTTCAAAAACGGTATATTAAGGTTTCTTATGGATCTGCAATTTATATATTACTTACATTGTAATGGATCGGTCGACTGTATGTTAAATGATGAAAACACTTATATAATATGATAGTAAAATATATTTAAATACAATTGCGAACTGAAAGGAAGTATATCAAATAACGTGACATGAAAAAAATAACTCTACAAAAGTATAAATTTAAATATAATAAAAATTTCAAAAGAGTTCGGCTGTCGGTCGCCAGCATACATTGTATCAGTTATTTTTAATTGCAATGCAAGTATAATATTGCAATTAGATATAATTAATACAACAAACAAAATATTCATTCAAGTGAGTCTATTTGGAAGACGAATAACTTAAAATCCATAGCGCTGACAATATTATCTGATTACACTAATAATGAGTGCGTAGCGATTTCTATGCTGATTACCGCATGCCTCTTACTTGTTATACTGTAATTATTTATATAAAAAAAACATCTATTCAAAAGAGCAACACACAGGTTTCTTGCTCATTCTTCTTGTGATGAATCTGCATTCCGAATGAGTGGTAGAATCAAAATATGACTATTCAAAAGTGCTTGTAATGAGTTTATTTGAATAAAGATGATTTCTATTTCTATTTCTACGCTAGTTGCATTATCTTAATTGGCATTTTAGAGACGAAATGTATCTCCAGAACAGCATAACTCTAAAAAAAATTTTCAAAATTCAATTCATACTGATAAAGGCTATAACAGAATAGCAGAGAGGGTTTATTGTCTGTCGTTTGACATTTGTCTGTTTTGTCTCAATCATTAGTTTTGAATTATATTATTGTATTAGTGTTGTTTGAGATAAATAAAGATTATTATTTTTTTTTTCTCGGCCTATTATTAATATTATTAATTATCAAACTGGGAGCGTTATCACGTCATATTATCATCCAATTAATAATTGTAAAAGTGGAGATAAAATAAATAAATAAAAATAAATTGTCATTTTTAAAACGATTCGAATCTAAAAAAGTATAGCTCAAAAAAACACTTGCAAAATTCATCTTTTTCAATATATATATATACTGGTATATATATCAGTTGTCTAGTACCCATAACACAAGCTCTGCTTAGCTTGAGATTAGATTGCACTGTGTGAATTGTCCTGAGGTATTATTATTATATTATTATTATTATATATAATTGTAAAAGTGGAGATAAAATGTATATATAAAAATAAATTGACATTTTATAATGCTACGTTTACATTCAGCTGCTTCCCCTGCCACTCGCGCTGCCGGAAATATTGCCGGGCGACAACTGAGCGAGAGGGCTGAATGTAAAAACACGCTGCCACTCGCGCTGCCAGTCCTTTGACTCGCGCACCAAAAACCGACAATCGCGGGAGCGCGGGGCAGCGCGTGTGGCAGCGCCAATGGCATGGGAAGTGTTTCCACTCGTGTTTACACTCTCGCGCTGCTCACTTCCCTGCCCACTCGGGCTGAGTGTAAATTGGGCATAACAGGTCATCATGACACTAAAAGTCATGAGACGATTTGATTGATGTCTAAAAAAACTTAACTCTAAAAGTAATTTTCCGTCTTCTGTAAATGTTACAAATAGAGGGACTGACATTTCAGAATCTACCAAAGAGGTTTACAATTTTTTTTTATACTTAACACATTTTTTATTTTTTACACACACATTGATTTTATCGATGGTCATTTGCATTATATAATCATAAATTCGATACCATAATTTCGGTTTTTTTCTAATTAACCATAGATATCTTTTCATTGACCATAAGGTTAGTAGAGATTTAATACAGTCACCCATAATTTCGCTGGCTCCTGCTTCATTCACGTAGATTTTATAACTTACTGTTTAATTTAACATGCATTAAAAAGAATAACAAATATTGACTTGATTTTGCAGTTATTTAGCTATACTTTTTAATCAATGGTGACATTAATCATCATAGTGATGATAATGATGATTGGTTGATTGCTTAGTTACAAACATATATAGTTATACTACTAATAAAAAAATAAAAATGTTTATTTGTATTTAGTATTTAGTCATAACACAATACAGAATATTTAGACAGTCGCCATCTTGCATCTCATTTTCCCGCCAATAATTCAAGATGGCGGCAAACGAGATACCATTTAAGCTTTAATAAATTAAGTTAGTATTAGGTCCTTATATACGAAATTGGCGTTTTGTCGTACTGGCCACTTTGATCTCAAATTATCTCCTCCTTGGTTAGGAATTCTAATTTCAAATTTATACAGCTATTTACTCATGCACTTGTATTTCGAAAACCGTAATCCATATGTTTTTTCCATCTTTGGTTTATTCTTTGCGTCACAATAAAGAATATTTAGATCGTCGCCATCTTGCATCTCATTTTCCCGCCAATAATTCAAGATGGCGGCTAAGAGATACCATTTAAGTTTTAATAATTAAAGTTACTATACCATGATATCGATGAAATAATATCACGTTACATTCACATGTAAATAAAATAAAACACATATCACATACATAGATATATATGTATATATATCACCCCATACCATCAAACACCATTTTTTTCTCCAGAACTTCGACACCGGTCCTCTGCCTTGGGAGGAAAGAGCTCTAAACGAGCCAACACCTCCACCTATAGAGCCAGAAGAACCAATATTAGTGCCTGAAGAAGTACCAGAGTTTCTAGAAGCAGTAGATCCGCTGCCAGAGAGTGAAGTTCCGGATCTGGAAGAGACTGGTAACTATTTATTTAGTCGCTGTACCAGCGACTTCGTTCGCGTGGAATTGAACAAAATAGTTAATTAGAGATTTTTTCTAAATTGAAAGTAGCCTAAGTTACTCCTTATTATATCAGCTACCTGCCAACAAAAGTCCCGTCAAAATCGGTCCAGCCATTTCGGAGATTAGCAGGAACAACAGACAGACAGACAACACTTGTAAAAAATGTTATTTTGGTGTCTGTACCGTATTTATATTCATATGCATGTAGTACAAACGGTTATTTCAATATTACAAACAGACACTCCAATTTTATTTATATGCATTTCATACACCTCAAAGAAGTTGTAAAAACTAGAAAACTAAAAAAAAGGGGTAGTAAAAATTTACTTAAAGTTTTGAAAATTTTCAGGTATTCCCTTACCACCACCAAAACCTGAAACCGAAGACGTAGCTCCACCGGAAGAAGTCGTAGACGAATCAGAAGAAATTGCAGAAGTAAAAGAAGATATAACAGAACCTGAACCGGTGGTAGAAGAGACGCAGAAAGCAGAAGATATGGAGAACAAAATAGCTAATCAGCTTATAGCCAGCGTTCAAAGTATTGTTGGTGAGTTGAATGGTGATAGAAGTTAAGAGAACATACACGTATCCGTCAGGCGGAAGCTGTCCTTCAGCCGTTCCATAAGTCCTTCCTTTAGTTAGTTAGTTAGTTAGAATGCATTCAAACGTGGAACGGAACTACGATGGCCTGAACCGAGATTTGAACCCCCTAGTGCCCTTAGACTCGAAATTCGAAACCCTAGCGGTGCCCTCAGACTGGCGTCGTATCCGTCAGGCGGGAGTTGTCCTTCAGCCGCTCCATATGTCCTTCCTTTGGTTTGGAGTGCCATCTGCACTCGCCCCCTATCGTGCTACACCGCTAGACTCCAGAGGTCGTCTGTATTTAAGTGTCTATATATCTAGTTTAGTACCCACTAGCTGTACTCGCGACTTTGTCCGCGTGAAATTTAAATTATTTTTTTAAAAATAAAAGTAGCCTAAGTTACTTCTTATTACATCAGCTACCTGCCAATAAAAGACCCGTCAAAATCAGTCCAGCTATTTCAGAGATTAGCCGGAACAAACAGACAGGCAGACAAAAATTGTAAAAAATGTTATTTTGGTGTATGTACAGTATTTATAGTCATGCATTACAAACGGACACTCCAATTTTATTTATATGTATAGATAAAGTTAAATTCAACGCGGACGAAGTCGCGGGAACTGCTAGTGATAAAATAGAAACAAAAAACATGTCAAAAATGATATATATATTTTTCGTAGACCCTAATGCTACTCTGGACCAGCAGTTGTCTCAAATGAGGGCTCAACTAGCAGCACTGGCCCAGTTGCCAGGGGTCATCCAGCAGACCCTGGAAATGGTGACGAAGCAGTTAAGCCAGATTACGATCCAGGTATACCTTTTATTAATTTAAATTCTTTCTTTCTTCATGTAGATATATAGATTTAGCACACCGCTTTACATCAGATGGTTCTGGGTACCATTCCTCGTACTGTACAATCATTTGTATTCATGAGTATGATTGTTTGTATCGGACTAGGTGTTTTCTATGTATAATATGTATGTATTTACGAAAAAATAAATATCTATGTATTAATATCAGCTGTCTAGTACTAACACAAGCTCTGCTTACCGTGGGACTAGATGGCGCTGTGTTAATTGTCCAGGGTTATTTATTTATTTATATCATTGTATATACCCATAACACAAGCTCTGCTTACCGTGGGACTAGATGGCGCTGTGTTAATTGTCCAGGGTTATTTATTTATTTATATGCTTACTATCTGCTACGCATAATATGAGTATTGCCTTTAACAAACATGCAGGCGTTAATAATCTAAAAATATATAACTCAAAGGTGACTGACATAGTGATCTATCAACGCACAGCCCAAACCACTGGACAGATCGGGCTGAAATTTGGCATGCAGGTAGATGTTATGACGTAGGCATCCGCTAAGAAAGGATTTTGATTAATTCTACCCTCAAGGGGATAAAATAGGGGATGAAAGTTTGTCAATTTTAAACCGATCGGGCTGAGACTTTGCATGCATAAAACTACTATGACGTAGATATCCCCTAAGAAAGGATTTTGATAAATTTCATCCCTAAGGGGATAAATTAACGCGAGCGAAGCTGCGGGCAAAAGCTAGTTAGGAGATAAAAATAATTCAATACTGATAAAAAGTCATCCATCTAAATGACATTTGTAATTTCGAGGTTAATGTTCACATCTTCGGTAGTATAGTGGTCAGTATCCCCGCCTGTCACGCGGGAGACCGGGGTTCGATTCCCCGCCGGAGAGTTCTTTTTGTACAATCGATTTTTTTTGACGGCACTTTTTTTGGCAGGTAGATGGTGTTAAGGAGTAACTTAGGCTATTTTTTTTTTTGAAAATTCTTTTATTCTAGAAAATAAAGTTAAATTACACGCGGACAATATCGCGGGTTAGTTAGTTATATATATAAACTTTCCTTTAGAATTACTCTATTCAAAATCCGTTGCGTAGTTTTAAATATTTAAACTTACATAGGGACAGACACCGACAGCGACTTTATTTTATACTATGTAATAATGATGTATTTATAAAAATAGAAATATATATATCAAATAAACTCATTACAAGCACTTTTGAATAGTCATATTTTGATTCTACCACTCATTCGGAATGCAGATTCATCACAAGAAGAATGAGCCTTGTGTGTTGCTCTTTTTAATAGATGTTTTTTTCATATGAATAATTACAGTATAACAAATAAGAGGCATGCGATAATCAACATATAAGTCGCTACGCACTCATTATTAATGTAATCAGATAATATTGTCAGTGCCATAGATTTAAAGTTTTTCTATAAAAACATTATTATCGTTAACGAATTCTTCAATTTTATAGTAAGCTTTTTTGCAAAGGAACTGTTTTATTTGACATTTAAATCTTTTTTCTGGCAGATTTATAACAGACTCTGGTATTTTATTGTAAAACCTTACGCAATTGCCATAAAACGAATTACTAACTTTAGCCAAACGACATTTAGGTAAAATCAGTTTGTTATTGTTGTAAGCTTTTATTATGCAATCACTAACTCTTTTGAAACTGTCTATATTCCTTCTGGCATAGATGATATTTTCATAAATGTATTAAGAAATTTGATTCTTAAAACACTTATATATTGGAACCCATACCATAAAAGCGAATGGCCCTCTTTTGTAAAGTAAATATTGTATTTATATCAGCTGCTTTGCCCCATAACAAAATTTACATAATGCTAGAAATAGCTAAAATAGACAAGTTTTTCCATGTTAATTGTCTGATTCTTCTTACCGCATAAGCGGCAGAACTAATGTCGACTCGCCAATTTAGTAAAAACCCCATTGCAACTTGGAATCTAATGTGATCTAGAAATACAGTATCGTCAACAAAATTAATAGATTTATTGTCCAATACGATTTTTGAATCTACCGGCCTTACATTGGGGAGAAAATTTGATACATTTAGTGCATTTTAGCATTAGGTATTTGCCGTAAACCATTTTAAAACATAAGAGAGAGAACCGTTTACTTCGTCCATATCATCAATATGTTATTGATTGAATACATATATAACAGAACTATGTCAGCTATCTTTTCTACCATATAAGGAAGATCGTTTATGTAAACTAAAAATGAATAGAGCTTTATAAAAATAAATCTAAGAAAATCAATTATATATTTACATAAAAATAGAAAATGTATTGCTATTTACATAATAGCAAACTTCATTTTCCATTTTCGATTGCGGTACAGCGGTTAATGTACTGTTAAAAAATTGCAACCTTTTCTATTCTCGACTTAAAATAATTTATACCTAAAAAAGTCACGTCTTTTTTAGGTATAAATTATTTTAAATTTTATATTAAACATATATAAAAAAGCCTATTATAGGATAGATGAATTTATAGATGATAGCAATATATAGCAAGAATAAGTTTATTTGCGGACAACGTTATAATATACTGCTTTCTTGATATATGATAGCGTAGCGGCTTTTGTATTGATTGCCGCATGCATCCTCATGTAAAGTGCGAATACTGTAACTACCATATAGTAATTTTAAGTAGCCGTGACGTGGTCGAGTGGAATGAGTAGTCATGCTCACTAAAATGTCCAGACATGTGGCGGCGTGGTGGGCCGGGTCATTGGGCTTCCTAAAATGTGGTCGAGCGCAATGATGGCTGGCTCATCCGTCATACTCGTGAACGTGTACTGCTTGTAGGGACTGGTCTGCTCTTATCACTACGACCGATTTAATCTTATTGTATATTTATATTTGACCCAAAAAAATTAGTGCTGGTTGGTAGTTTGTATTCACACGTTTCGACTTGTAAATGTAAACTTACAAGGATTATTTAAAAGAGCAACACGCAAGTTTCTTGCTCATTCTTCTTGTGTTGAGACAGCTTTCCGAATTAGCGGTAGATAAAAAAAATTGTTATGACTATTCAAAAGTGCTTAAATTATTTTTATTTGAATAAATGATTTTCTATTCTATTCTATTTATTTCAGGAGTCTGTGGCTAATCAGCAGTTGATTGAAAATGTAATAGCGCAAAATGAAGGTAAGTTGATGTATTAAGAAATCGTATTGATAATCAGTAATAATAATTATTAATTAAAATAATCAGAGCTGCAGTGACACTAAAAGAGCGCAGTGATCGTTTTCTCGCCCGTCATACTCGTGAACGGGTGCTGCTTGTAGGATGGTCTGCTCTAATAACTATGATTGATATATTTTGTTACCCAAATACTTTTTTCTGTGTTAATTGTCTTATGGGTTATTTATTTATTTATAAGAGCATAACACAAGCTCTGCTTTGACGGACTAGATGGCGCTGTGTTGATTGTCACACCGGTTACTTTTTATATCAGTTGTCGATTCCTCGCATGGTGCCAACATTTGTATTCATGAGTATAATTGTTTGTTAATTGTCAGGGTTTTTATTTATTTATATGTATTTACTAAAAAAATATATTACTTATTTATTTATATCAGTTGTTAGTACCCATAACACAAGCTCTGCTTACCGTGGGACTAGATGGCGCTGTGTTAATTGTCCAGGGTTATTTATTTATTATTTATCTTGCTAATTCTTCTTGTGATTAGTCCGCGTTCCGATGGAGTGGTAGAATAAACAAAACTGACTATCTTAGAATCTCAATTCGTGAAACTATAGGACAAAGATTTTCTCTTTATAAAACTTTGATTTTTAATTTCCACAGTGGAAAATCACATCGAACCAACTATCATAGAAGAAGTAAACGAGAACGGCATAGAAGAAAGCGTCGAAGAACAAAACATAGTTCAAGAAGAGAAAGAGAATGTAATACCGGAGATGAAACAGCCAAGTCTAACGCAGGAAGAGTTAGAGAAATTGAGGAAAGAAGAAGCTGAAATGTTGGAAGAGCAAAGGAGAATTGAGAAACAGAAGAAGGTATGTAGTAGTTGTTTTTTATATAATAGGACTGGAACTAATTGGAGAATCTTAGTATATATAGGTATATATATATATTCTTCTGTACGTGTATTTGTCTTAACTCCTCATAAACGACTGGACCGATTTGAATGAAATTTTATGTTAATATTTCAATGGATTTTTTAATGATATGATAATACTCGTATATTTGGACCCTGCAGCTGACGTTACTTTTCTTAATATATAATTTATTCTGTATGTGTTTGTAACTTAACTCCTTATATATTACTGAACCGATGTGAATGAAATTTTATGTGAATACTGCAATGGATTCTGAATGCTTGAGAAACATTTTGGACCCGGTAGTTGACGTTGCTTTTCCGAACAAAACGACGTCTTCCAAGTCCTTTACTATTAAATAATGTTTAAAGCCTACAAAATAAATAATTAGGTTACCAGAGTTAGACAATTAAAACTCCTCTGCGTGTGTACCTCAGTCTCACCTATTTCAGCCAAGCAGCTTGCTTTGTAAGCAGTTTCGGTTGTAGAGTGCAGATTAGGAAGTGAAATTACAGGGTAAGAGGCGTAACATGTTAGTACTCTGGAATGACAACGCAGGAATCTCACGGGTGTCATAAAATAACATAATATCCGTAGTCCTCTTCATGTATATACGACGCTTACCACTTACAATCAGCTGAGTTGGTAGTTTTTTGCTCTTCCAAAATATGTAAGAAAGTGCCTAACATAAGGTAGCCTGGATTCTTCAATAGGATATTATAGAAGAAATGAGGCAAGAACAGGAATCTAGGCAGTTGAAACAAAGGCCCACGCCTCGTGTTGGGAAGCCTAGACCAGCGTTTGGGCCTATCGTGCCACAAGAGCGTCCTCTAGTCTTACCTGGAGGTAGGAAATGGAGGGGGCCAAAGGACGCCTACAACGAACAATTCTTCGCTGAAACCTTGACCTCCCAAGCTGAGCTTATACAAGGGAAAACTAAAGGGTTTGTTCTGATTTAGTTGATTGTGTGGGGTCTAACAAAAATGGTGGTTATTTTGAAAGAAAGTGGAAATATTTATTCAGTTGTTACACAGAACTAATTGTTAACCGCGATTTCGGCTGCGTCTATAGTAGTAACTATTATATTCTTTAATCCATGATTTTATTGACCTACTAGCAGTTCCCACGACTTCGTCGGCTTGGAATTTAACATTATTTTTCGGAAATAAAAGTAGCCTAAGTTACTCCTTATTACATCATTCCTATGTATGGTGTATAGTTAGTTTGACATTTGATAAAGTGATAAAGATAGATCATAAGATATGCGAGAACATACGATTGCTACCAGAACAATGATCAGTAACAATTCTAAATAAAAATCTTACATATAATTTCTCGTGTCACAATGTTAGTTATCATACTCCTCCGAAACGGATTGCCCGATTTTTATGAAATTTTATATGCATATTCAGTAGGTCTGAGAATCGGCTACTATCTATTTTTCATACCTCTTAAGTTAAGTTATATTAAGGGTTCACCCCTAACATTGTTTTTATTTTTTGGACAAATATTGTGGCACAGAAAATCCCTACAACCCTAAATTTTCACCCTTCTACGATCAACCTCTACTTTTTAATAACTATTTTAATTTATATGGCAAAACAACGTTTGAGGACTGAGCTAGTATCTTCTAAGCGCATGAAAGACCCTGGGCACAGCAATTTACAATGAAATACAGTGCATGTATGCAGGTAGATGTTATGACGTAGGCATTCGCTAAGAAAGGATCTTGATTAATTCTACCCCCAAGGGGATAAAATAGGGGATGAAAGATTGTACGAAACTTTGTCAATTTTAAACCGGGCTGAGACTTTGAATGCATAAAGCTACTATGACGTAGGCATCCCCTAAGAAAGGATTTTGATTAATTTTATCCCCTTAGGGGTGGACCCTAAAGGGATAAAATAGGGCTTGAAAGTTTGTATAATAAATCTTCTTAGATTTTCGACAGATGGAACTGAAATTAAAGATTGGAGCTACTATGATGAAGACATTCGCTTAAATAGGATTTTGATAAATTCAACCCCCATGGGGATAAAATAAGGGATGATGCAGAATGTAAATGTATTAGTTTGAACCTATCAGTACCTAATGGAACGAATAAATTAAGAAGAACAAAATAATTTTTAGGTCTTTAAGCTAATTTTATTTTTGAAAAATAAAGGTAAATTCCACGTGGACGAAGTCGCGGGAACAGCTATTTTATTATATATACGTTTTTAAGCTATATATATTGTTTTAAATATTATATTTTATTATCAGATTTGCCCGAAGACTAGATGAGTGCAAAGTATTTTTGGAATCTGGTTGTATTTAGGTATATTTATTTTAGTCGTACAGTATAGTTAATTGATTTTGACCATATTTACCACCATTTCAGTTAGACCTTATTTATTTTCTATAGTTGAAAAAATATTGGTTTATAATGTAGTGTATAGAAATAATTTCAAAATATTTATGTTCATTCGCATTTCAATTATAGAAACTCTTAATTAAGATATAAATAATGGGCCATCTGTATTTATGTCATATTATGTCGTACTCTAGTGGACGGGGAGGAGGTTGACGAAGTGTGACATAGTGTGACAAAAGACGGGAGGAGTCTAAAGTATAATGACGTGACATGTTAACATTTAAATATCTAAGTAGTAAAACGTTAAATTGAATTTTTATAGTAAAACTAGCTACTCGCCCCGCCTTCGTACGGATGTACATGTATTATCTTATGTATAAAATTCTCGTGTCACAGTTTTCGTTCCCATACTCCTCCGAAACGGCTTGACCGACTCATGAAATTTTATGAGCCTATTGAGTAGGTCTGAGGCCAATATCTATTTTTCATCCTCCTAAATGTTAGGGGTAGTACCCACCCTACCACCCACCCCTAATTTTTATTTTTTATTTTAAGGCAAAACAATGTTTGCCGGGACAGCTAATATTTATATATAAACCTTCCTCTTGAATCGCTCTATCTATTAAAAAAACTGCTTTAAAATCCGTTGCGTTGTTTTAAAGATTTAAGCATACATAGGGGCAGACAGCGACAGCGACTTTGTTTTATACTATGTAATAATGATTAACATTTTCAATAAGTGTAATACATCCAAGGCTCAAAATTAATTCAATTCCTATGACGTTTTATATGGATGGCCTCTTAGTAAACAGATAAGATTATATCATACAGTAAAATATACTATTTGCTCATTTATGTGTAAATCATTTGTCAGTAGATCTGTCTGTAGCAAGGCATCGTAATACACAAATTGATGGACTAATATCAATGCAACATTTACAATTGATAGTCATTATTAGACTCATTTTATTTAAAATTCATTGTATACCATTTTTATAGGATATCATACGAAAGTGCACTGCTACCATTCGACGAGAGGTTGGTCATTTTATGTGAAGCATTTGCATGTATTAATTATCTATGTAAATGTATTTATAGATTTATTTTTATTATTATGTAATTGTAAATTTTTATTATAATTGTATTATACTAGTTGAGACGCCCCTGCTATGGGATCATCCATAAATTGCGTCACACTTTAAGGGGTTGACGAAGTGTGACACTGTGTGACAAAGAGTGACAAATAGTGGGAGGAGTGAATTTTGTGACGTCTTATTGAAAAATCTAAATATTATTAGGATAGTGGTGTTTATTGGTAAATTAAATAATTTCCATATTTAAAATCGTTAAATATGTGACGTTACACTATGGGGTGGAGTCTCACAAATGTGACCAACTGTGACAAGGATAAGGATGATTATAATGACGATGACGGATCATTTAATCGTAAAATATATATGACGTTATTAATGGATGCTCCCTTCGCACGGGTTTATAACGATTACATATGTATATAAATTATAAATAATATGTACCTTTCATATAAACTTTCTTCTTATATTTTACCTCTTAAATACTGATCTGTATATTCAATAATATTTATATTAGAGTTAGTATCTTAGTGTATTCTTACCTCGACTTACGCCGGAAAGTCTTGAATACCGCCAAAACAGCAAAACATTTGTTTCAATTCTGGCTGAATTTAAGGTTATAATTTTAGCTATTAAATATAAAAAAAAAGAAAATAGAAATAGAAATAATCTTTATTCAAATAAACTTAATATAAGCACTTTTAAACAGTCAAGATTTTTTTTATTCTTATATTTAATTAACAACAAGGATTAGGCTGCGACAATTAGAAACCGGAATGTTCAATCAGATAACAACTTTTGCCATTATTATCATTTATAAATATTTTATTATTTTAATAAGGCAAAAATCGCACCTTATGTTTACCATTATTATTATTTGATGTTTGATTATATTAATTTTATTCATTGTCCAATAGCATAAACGATGAATGAATAACAAAAAAACGAAAAATTATAAGGCACGCGATTTTTGCCTCAATATTATTTTAATAAAGCAAAAATCGCACCTTATGTTTACCATTATTATTATTTGATGATTGATTATATTAATTTTATTCATTGTCCAATAGCAGAAACGAAGGCGTACCACCTACACCGGTGTTATGCGCTGCCCGATGAGGCAATAATAATGAATGAATAACAAAAAATGAGAAATCATAACATACGCAACTTTCGGCCTCAATATTATTTTAATAAGGCAATAATCGCGCGCCCTATTATTATCTATTAATTTTTATTAATTCTTTATTATTACCCGATTATTGATTATTTTAGTTTCTATTCATCGTCGAACAGCACCATTGAATGCGTACCATCGCTGGTACGCGCTTCCCGAGGAGGCAATAATAATAAATAATCAATAAAAAATAATAAGGCGCGCGATTTTTGCCTTATTATTATTTTAATAAGGCAAAAATCGCACCTTATTTTTACCATTAGTACTAGCTATTTATTATTATTTCATTAAATTTATTTTATATTATCTATTTATTTTTATTAATACTTTTTTTTTATATCATAACTGCAATCTCACCTGATGTTAAGTGATGATGTGGTCTAAGCTGTTACACGCAAGCTCAAATAATGCCTATTCACTCTTGACTTAAAAGACCCAATGTTGTAAGAGGCAGGAAAAATAGACGCTGGTAGAGAGTTCCACTCCTTAGCTGCTCGCATAAGGAAAGATGATGCAATACTTTATTACTGCCCGATTAATGATTATTTTAGTTTCTATTTATTTGACGAATAGCACCATCAAATGCGTACCATCGATGGTACGCGCCGCCCGATGAGACAATAATAATAAATAATCAATAAAAAATAATAAGGCGCGCGATTTTTGCCTTATTATTATTTTAATAAGGCAAAAATCGCACCTTATTATTACCATTAGTACTAGTTATTTATTATTATTTGATTAAATTTATTTTATATTATCTATTTATTTTTATTAATTCTTTATTATTACCCGATTATTGATTATTTTAGTTTCTATTTATTTTTCGAATAGCACCATCAAATGCGTACCATCGCTGGTACGCGCCGCCCGATGAAACAATAATAAAAAATAATAAGGCGCGCGATTTTTGCCTTATTATTATTTTAACAAGGCAAAAATTGTGCGACTTATTATTATTTATTTTTATTGACTATTTATTATTATTTAATTATTGATTATTTTAGTTTTAATTCATTGTCTAATAGTACAATCGAATGCCAACCATTGGTGGTAGGTCCGTCGAGACGATCTAGTGAACGTGTTAATTCATATATACTTATATATTGTATATACTAATAATTTAGAATAGTTATACATAAACCATTATATAAATATGTACAGTGTATTTTAATATTGTGTATAGATGTAGCATAATTCATAAAATATAACTTAGAAATATAACTTACATATTTAATAATAACTTAATATTTTGAATATATGATGATTATATATTTGTACAAGTGTAATTGATATCCCCGGTTGTCTAGCGGTTAGCACATCGCTTTACTTCTAATGATCGCTGGTTCGATGAGAATATAAATAATAACAGATTATTATATAATGAGAATATAAATAATAGCGGATAGTGCTCTGAGAATGTAAATACTAGCGGATAGTGTTCTAACTGAGAATATAGATAATAACAGATTATTATATAATGAGAATATAAATAATAGCGGATAGTGCTCTGAGAATGTAAATACTAGCGGATAGGGTTCTAACTGAGAATATAGATAATAACAGATTATTATATAATGAGAATATAAATAATAGCGGATAGTGCTCTGAGAATGTAAATATTACCGGATAGTGTTCTAACTGAG
This sequence comes from Achroia grisella, assembly GCF_030625045.1. Taxonomy (NCBI): domain Eukaryota; kingdom Metazoa; phylum Arthropoda; class Insecta; order Lepidoptera; family Pyralidae; genus Achroia; species Achroia grisella. The sequence goes on from NW_026712739.1 coordinate 896,117, forward strand.
AATATAAATAATAGCGAATGGTGCTCTGAGAATGTAAATACTAGCGGATAGAATTCTAACTGAGAATATAAGTAATAGAGCATTATTATTTATATTCTCAGACATCCTAAAATTACTTAGAAATGATATCATTTCAGTATCAGTATGCGTCACTGGCTCTATCATTAGATATTACAAATATTTTGTAGTCATCTAACATTTTGTGTTGTTGATCAGTCGGTGTGAGTGTCACTAACTGTTATTGTCTGTTTGTTTGCATGTTTGTCCGCTGGTGCAGATCGAAAACTGGAATCAGATTTGGCCGTGGCGTGATACTAAGTCAAATTGTAAACTGTCTAATAGGTAAGTTTAGAAATAGAAATAATCTTTATTCAAATAAATATAATACAAGCACTTTTGAATTGTCATATTTTTTATTCTACCACTCATTCGGAACACAGACTCATCACAAGAAGAACGAGCAAGAAACTTGCGTGTTGTACTTTTGATTAATGTTGAATAATTCTTTTGAATAATTTTTAAGTTGATGTTTTCTATGAATACAAAGTAATTAAATAATAATAATTATATAATTCTATTTTATATTGTTCTTTCCTACTTCCAAGGGTGGACTTTAGTCTGCCTACGCTAGAGCCTAGGCAACCTATCAATGTCAGGCAGGAGTTATCCTTCAACCGCTCCATAAGTCCTTCCTTTGGTTTGGAGTGCCATCTGCACTCGCCCGCTATCGTCCGGTGAAACTATAAAGGCCACCTGCGGCCAAGAGCATTAGAGTAGTCCGAAAACAAAGTATAAATATTATTTAACACGGATGAATTCAGAAATAGGCACTTATAAATAGACGAGAAATGTATCGTTTGATTTTTTATTTAAATCCATTCCAGGGAATCGAACTGCCACCTAGTGGATTTTCATACACTGCAAGACAAATATGTGATCAATTTTAATAATATTGTCAATGTGAGTGTAGTTTTTGCATGGGTTTTGTATGTTCATATTAAAACTAAACATTACGCACACTGAAAAATATTTTGTAAAGTCAGAAAATTCGAGTGATCTACGAATGGCACGCAATCGAGTTAAGATCACATCGAATAAATAACTTCTACCATTTGTTGTAGCAATACGATAGGTTGTTTTTCGTTTTTATTTTGTTAACAACAATTTGATAAAAAAAAATCTTTATAGCGTAAACAGAAGTCAATAATTTTAACGTACAATTACAATTCTGCTAATTTGTTTCATCGTCCACTAAACAAATTGCACCAATGTATTGTATATAAATGAAATTTCACACCTTCATTGTAAAAATAATCAATTTTAGAACAATTTTAAAGTATATTCTATTATTTAACAACTAAATAAATAATAATAGATAATAAGAAGTGTATTTTCATTGTATTGTACTTACTGTCCTATGTTTATGTATGCGCAATAAAGAGTTATTATTATTATTAAGAAGTGATCGCCCAATGAATGAAATTCGACCATAATTAAATTATAATTTTGGACATTATTAAGGTTCTATTGCCAAAGATAATGTCTGCGTCAAATACAGGCTAGTGTGCGTAATGTTTATTTTACTAATTTATAGTATTTTATATACATAATAAAAAAAAATGCATTCTGCGCACCTTCTCTATATGAACTATAAGTGTGCTAAATTTCATACTTCTCTGACCGCGCAGTTTTCGCAAAAAGTGGTACGAAGCTTTTGCGTCACTTATAAATATATATATGCTATATTTATACATAACAGTTTATATAAATCATTGTTTTTTTCTGAAAACAATAAAGATTTTTTCATCATCAAAAATCATTTATTCATGTAGGACATTTTAGCCGCTTATGAACGTCAAATTTTTACATTATAATTTTATTTTTTCCCTACCGTCCAGTTCGGTATATAGATCCAATTGAGAAGAACTGGCAAGAAACTCAATTGAATTACTTTTTTTTTTTAAAGCCAGTTTATTTACAATGTATTTTTATATAGGCGTTTCATTCATTCAATTTGTTTTCTATATAGGATCAACTTCATGAAGTACGAAAAGCCTCCAGTCTCTCTGGACCACCTCCAGAACTCCGATGTGTACAAGCTGGTCCACAACATGGATCAGACGCCGGTGAAGCGTGTTGAGATGCTCACACCTGTTGTAGCGGAGGTCGACTATAGACAGGTAGAGGAATTGACTTAAAATACCCGAAGGTCGACTATAGACAGGTAGAGGAATTGACTTAAAATACCCGAAGGTCGACTATAGACAGGTAGAGGAATTGACTTAAAATATCCGTTGGTCGACTATAGACAGGTAGACGAAATTGACGTAGAATACCTGACGGTCGACTATAGACGAGTAGAGGAATTGACTTAAAATATCCGTCGGTCGACTATAGACAGGTAGAGGAATTGACGTAGAATACCCGACACTAGCTTATCAAATCCTGTTACTAAACTCTATTTTACTAGTTATGTATATGATACGCTTACACCTATTGTAACGGAGATCGACAATAGACAAATAGAGGAAATGACGTGGAATACCCGACGGTCGACTATAGACAGGTAGAGGAAATGACGTAGAATACTCGACAGGTAGAGGGATTGACGTAGAATACCCGACGGACGACTATAGACAAGTAGAGGAATTAACATAGTATACCCGACTATTCTATGTTAATTCCTCTACTTGTCTATAGTCGACGATCGGGTATTTTATGTCAATCCCTCTACCTATCTATAGTCGACCGTCGACTATAGACGGGTATCTAAGTGGAAATGAGTCATAGAACACCCGACAATTCACAATAAAATGGCAGAAGACTTTGTATAAATTTTATTAGTTAATTGTTATATTTTGATAAATTATTTAATAATTACAATTTTTTTATAGAAATGCCGCTCAATATCTCCGTGCCTCGGCAGAATGAGTAACGAACACCATCTTGACATCCCGCAACAATTGCAGCCTTAAAATCAGTATTAATCAGCTATATCCAACATTTTTACAAACTATTTTTAAATTTCAATATTTATGTTAATTGTGGTCAAATCTCACAGATATATTTTTAAACTGTTTACTCTCAACCGATTGGATTTATTTTTTTCTAATGGATTCAACGGATTGCGCTGATATTTATGTATAATATTTGGTTTGGATAATAATAGCGTATATGCTTAATGGCGTCGATCTAATATTCAAAATGGCCGATCAACCATTATGGCGGATTAATAATTTTTTAATGCACTTCCATGATGAGTTTTGAAATGCAAAGGCGTATTGAGAAGACAACTAAAAATAAAATTACATAACTCTAAAACCAATATGGTGAACTTGAGATTATTTTTTTTACTATTTATTTATTATTTTGACCATTTGATTTCCTCGTTTTAACCGAAACCACAAGAAATGTTCATTTAAACTAATTTACATTGACGTCAGCCCTTGAGGAGTATGCAGAGAGTGTTACTATAAATATGATATGAAATTGAAATAAAATAAATTAATACACATACAGTTATAACAACAAACAAATGTTATAGATAGTCATATTGGTAACTGCCAACTCTATATATAATTTTGTATTCTTTTGTGTTCCATTTTTCTATTGTTTCTGTTGTGATAAATAAATATTGTTTCAAACTGTGTTTGCTGTTTTAATGTAATAGAAATAGAAATAATCATTATGCAAGTAAACTCAATACATATTTTTTTATTCTACCACTCATTCGGAACGCGCAAGAAGAATGAGCAAGAGACTTGTGTGTGATCTTTTGAATAAATGCTATTTTAAATAATACACAATGACAAGTAAGCGGCATGCGATAATCAATATAGAAACCGCTACGCACTGCAATCGGATACCTAATATTGTCAACGCTATGAATTTTATATTTTTCTACCAAAAAAATATCGTTTACAAAGTCTTCAATTTTATAAAGGATGAAAGATAAGGTAGGTAGGTAGCTACTATAATAAAATCAACTCCAGGTACTAGTAAATGTATGTATATACTTGTGCATATATCTATCAACACTCGGCACCCTTCCATTTGTTTAATTTAGATGTGTAGTCAGTGCACAATACGACTTAACTATAAAAAATAACATGTATTCTAAAAAAATGTACTGGACAATTTTAGCGGCACTTTCCGTTGCAAATAGCTGACATAGGGGGTAATTTATGACGTAAGCTTCACTTGTTTTAAATTTTTTAATATTAATGAATAAAGTCAAATATTGCGCGGACGATGTTGTCGGTAACAGCTCTAGTTAAGATGATAAAATTGGGGCGTGCGTTGCGAATTGTGTGCTTTTGTGTATGTGGCAAAAATTTTGTTGTTGAAAAATAAGAAAGTGATTGTGAACTATAAGTATTGTTTTATTTATAATATTATCAATATATATTATTTTATCAATAATACATAAAATAATATATGTCGAATTGTGAAGACAATAAATTGAAGGATATATAATATCAGAAGACTACCGAGCACAGTGGCTGTTTGGGCCCATTCCTTTTGCCTTTCTCTGAAACGGGAAAATCGAACAAAAAAAAAAGAAATCACCCTATTGAATGAAATTATTTATTGAAGAACATAGAAACTTATCAATAAGTTAATATATATTCGATTACGTAATAAAAACATTTCAAGAGGTATCATTTGTAAAGACTATTGAAGACATTGGCTGTATTAATAACTCTTTACTTTATATAAAGAAAATATAAATTTGAAAATTGTACATTCCTTGTCATCGTTAGAACAATAGAAAATAAAGACTGTAAATTTAAATTAAATATAACTGTGAATATAGCATATTTTACTGTCCTCTTTTATTGATGCCCTTTCTAAGAACCTAATTATAATTCAATATCTATTATTATATATATATTGGATTTGCTGTACTACCCAATAGGCTGTATGAGCTGCATCCTTTTGCCTTACCCATAGACGGGAAATCCGTACCAAAATAAAAATTAAGTTAGGTTAGAAGTGTCAAGGTCATAACTTTGACTGACGTTTGTTATTTTTTGTTTTGATAATTTACACATTTTCTAAATAAACATTCTTGATTTGTACTTTATTATTTAATTAAACATATATAAAATATTATTATATATCTGTTCTGCATAATAAAGAGCCAGAGATGATTACTTCAAAGGTATGTTGAGTATTTTAGTGTTGTTTAACATTGTAAACAAATCAAATACAGAATATTAAAACTGAAAATGTCCTTGACAAATAATTATTTGTTTAAATGTAGTTATTTAATTATAATTAACATGTATAAAATCACTTTTATCATACTATATACAGTAACTTAAAAGTAAACTAGTTGATTACTTACTTATATATCTACTATTTAACCCGGCTCCCTAATTTCAATATTCTAGAAATTTCCATTACAATGTTATTTAAATGTATTTTTTAATTAACTAAGATGCCCCGGCCACGAGTTTCTGTAACTGAGTAATTCAAATATTAAAAGTCTTCTTTTAAGTTGGACCAAAGTTTTTAGTTTTTTTTACTGTGTGATAATTACTTTAATTTATTATTTATTTACTCAATTTAGGTTACTAATGACCCATATTGAAAATTAAAACTTTTGACCGCGGCTTCGCTCACGTTAATTCCACCCCTTAGGTGTGGAATTTATCAAAATCCTTTCTTAGGGGATACTATGTCATAGTAGCTTTATGCATGCTTCAGCCCGATCGGTTTAAAATTGACAAAGTTTCACACAATGCCTATGTACATGTAACATCTACCTGCATGCCAAATTTCAGCCCAATCTGTCCAGTGGTTTGGACTGTGCATTGATAGATCATTATGTCAGTCAGTCACCTTTGAGTTATATATATTTAGATACCTTATAGACTAACATTAACATTATAACAATAATTTATATTATTAATTTATATATATGTAAGTCTATCTTACTTTGAAATAAAGGGCAAGCACAATATATCTATGCAGGTTGCAGTGCAGTGCTTTGTCTGTTTGTCTATGCATTTATGAACTTTAATCTTCTAAGATTAATATGTTTCTTCTTCTTCTTTATTTTAAATGGCCGCCACCAATTTTGATCGGTGATTTGTTTGAGAGACACAGTCTGATTAAGTATGAATTTTAAAACCGTCTTGGCCATCTAAGTATATTTTACTTTTTATTTACGTAATGATTCGAAATTCGAAATTTTAAAAATTATTATAACAAAAGTTTGATACTATAACATGGCGTATTAATAATTCATTTTTTATTTTGTAAATTACTTAATATTAAACACTAGTGGCTGAAAGGAAGTGGTATTATTTTATTGGATCCGTTAAACACAGTCTAATATGTAGCTGTGGCTTATTTCTATTTGCTCAGTGAAGTTTGGCAATTTTATTAGGGTTCGGTATAGTATAAATAACATTAAAACTCATAAATTTCTGAATTTTGCCATTTCTGAATAACTTCACCAATTTTGTGCAGTTACCATTAGGTTCAAAACTACAAACAAACTTTCTATTTCAGTTGGAAGTCCTTGTGGATTTTGGAACAAATCCCGTATCAAAATTATTAGACAAAACACTGACAGAACTGAAGTCACAGGATGGAGTCAAAGAGGTTTGTATCTGATATGATTAAAATTTATTTTCCCGGGATAAATATAGAGTGAGTTTCAATAGTAACAATAAAAGAAGTTGCGTGAAGATAGAGAAATATTTTGGAAACAGAAATAATCTTTATTCAAATAAACTCATTACAAGCACTTTTGAATAGTCATATTTTGATTCTACCACTCATTCGGAACGCAGATTCATCACAAGAAGAATGAGCTAGAAACTTGTGTGTGCTCTTTTTAATAGATGTTTTTTTTATATAAATAATCACAGAGGGCATTATATTAAAGGTCTTCATAGATAGATAGATAAATGCTTTATTCAACAATTACATACATGAGATACATTTTATAAATAGAAATAAAGTTTACAAATTAAATAATGCAAAAATATTACAAAATAAAATAAAAATGAGGAGGTGGCTCTATGTGTCGCAATGAAGAAGAGGCAACCAACTCAGCATGAAGCTACAGATAACTCTGCAGCGCTGATATTCTGTTGGCTCCTATAATTAAATACACACTTACATACATATATATGTGAATTTTTATATATTACACTTCAAGCTCTTAAGAGGACTATTACAAAATGATGCCGCTCAACTTTAGGTTTAATCGTATGGATTTACGCACACACACAGTAGTACACGCACACAGACGCAAATAACCGTGTAGCGCAATCGGTGTGGATTTAGTATGAACCATTTTGATCCTTGTAATATTTTAATTAATAATGTAATATGTTTTTACTTAACTGAGTAACATAAACTATTTATTGGATTTTTTTAAATAACGTGATTTATCTTAATTATCAAAGTGCTAATAATGACCATATTTTTTTATTATATTATTCCTAGAGGGTTGAAGTCAGGATGCTGGCCGATTGTATAACTAAAAGCCAAAACCTTAAGTAATATGAGTAACAAATAATTGGGATAAGGACAGGAAGATGAAATTACTATAACATAAATGTACTATTTAATTCTTATTATATATTAATTAAATTTATTTATTAATAAATACAAGATAATTTATTATAAGAGTCGGATGCATTATTGCCATATTCACTTGTTCTAAATATTAAACTTAGGCAAATAATTATTTTACTTATATATAATAGTTGTGTTTTCATGGCTTTATTTCGATTTAAAGTTCCCATCCTTATATGTATATTAGATGTGGCCGCGACTTCGTCAACGTGGTATAATGAAATTGACCAAATAAAGGAAATATATTTAGATTATAACCCAAAAAAGTTTCATTGTTTCACTTAAACAATGATGATACTTTTATACAACCTTTCATCTCAGCTTTCAATCCCGTACAATCCTTTTTCGCACTATAAAGTAGTCTATGACCTTTCTCAGGGTATACTATCTGTGTATATGCATACCTATCTATATAGACTATCTGTGTATATATATGGCAGTGAATTTACAGGGTACAGGGGAATAACACCTCAGGAATAAAACATCACATTCTCAGGAATGGCAATGCATGGGCGGCCGTCAGCTTGTTTGCCATTCTAAGTTGTATAAAAAAACCTTCAACTGCTATCATTGCTGTTCCTGCATCATTGACGTCGCCGCATGATTGGCTGATATTGCAGCTTCTCGTTCTTGGTTGGCCGATTCTTGATTCTTGATAAATAATTACATGTTAATATCAAAACTTTTTATAGATTATTACAAGACGCCTCATTGATTATATGGAATGAAATCACCATGAGCTATAGAGATTTTGGACAGAACCTTAAAAGACCTTAGAAACACCTCTGCTCTCATTGGCGGGATTACTTTTATACTTTTGCTGGAGATTTCTGAAAGACTCTCTGTGTCATTAACATCGTCTCCCTTATGGACTTTAATTGAAAGTTTAAAACTACTGACAAATTTGAGAACCCATCTTTATGGAAGCACAGATAGTGATTTCCCACACTAACTGCTCAAACTTGAGGAAGGAATTTCTCAAAAGCATGCTCCAATCATGAAGTTTAAGCCCGCCGAACATGTGCAATGGCGTCCCATTGGATATGTTGCTTACTAAAGAATTGAAAGACAATTTAATTGTAGACCATTATAACCGGTACGTTAGCTGGGCAACCAGCTCATATACCAAGAATACCGACGATTCCAACTGATCTGCCAATACCATTTTAAAGTTAAAATATCATCTACACATGTAATAGATCTATGTATTTTGATCTTAAAAAACTACGCAGATTTTGATTCGTTGTTAACAGAATAGATAGACTCAAGAGGAAGGTTTATATATAACGTCCCAATATTGTACACGGATCTTTAAACGCGCGATAACCTATATATCCCATATTCACGCGGGCGAAGCCGCGAGCTAAAAGCTAGTCTCTAAATAAAAACATTTATAATGTTGACTTTTCACCCAAACACGCATAATTATTTGACATAACTGTACAGTAATGAAAGTCCAACGAGTATAATAACAGAATGGCTGCAATTTAGAAATATCTGTATTGTGTAAAATAAAATAAAGTAAATTGGATAAAATATCTCTAAACATTAAGGAATATAATTTATATATAATTTGGTAATTTATTTACAATCCACATTGCAGATAGATGATATAACACAAGACAAATGTACGTAAAAATAATAATGGTATTTTTATAAACAATAACCCTATTTTAATTTAGAAAAAAACTACAAAATAAACATAAAGTAAAATTGGTTTACATTTCCTTACATTTTTCTCTCAGATAAGCGTTATTTTTAAAAATACTAAAATGTTCTCTTTTTTAATTTTAACAATTAATTGCCATTAGTGTGACGAAATACCATGCTCTTGTGCTTTTTATAGTGCAGCAGGGTAGGTAGGTTTTATTTGTAGCATAACTGTACTTTTGTTTTGGCATGCTAAAATAAATATTATATATATATGTAACAACAACTTTAAATTAATATTCGTAGAAATAAGTATATATTAGCAAAATTAATTAAATATTACTTAAATTATCAAAATTGTTTAGTCGCACTATACTAATGTTCACTGACAAATGTTTACGAATGTCTTATCGTAGCGGTGTCGTAAAAAATAGCATAGGTCCTACCTCGACGAGCGCTAGCGCAGCACTGAGAATTTACTTTTGGCGCAACGGAATTTATACAACTTTAAATTATTATTATTGTTTATTTTTTTCTTAGAAACTTATATATTTTTTTATATTTCTAATTTACAAGTATATTAACTTTATTATTATGTTTTTTTTATGCAAAAATTTCGTTGTATTTATGAGAAAATTAGAAATGATTATGGCAAAGTTTTGTTGAAATTTCGGGTTTCATTATGATCAATTTTTTAGATATTTAAGTTGAAAATGAAAAAAAGGACGATGCTGTCTCAATTTATAAAGTAATTATCAAGTTTTAGTACAGATATCATATCAATTTATGTTTGTTTATTAATGAACGACGACCCCAAACTTCTGTCTCTTAGCGTTTTTGAATAAACTATTTTAGAAATTAGGAAGACTAACAAAGAGAAAATTAACATTTCAAAGATGTTGTTTTTAAGATTAGATATCTATCTATATAATTCAGGAATCAAAATGTATATCCGACTCTTAATTTCTTAGAACCAGAACCCCAAAGACCCCGCTTTTACGCCAAAAAATGTGAAAGGCCTCTTAAACAATTATTTTGTTTTATTCTGCTGCAGGCAATATACAAGGATGGAGCAATCATGGTTGAAACAACACTTCCGAATTCCGTTATACTGGATTTAGTGGCTAAAACATCAGGAAAGCGGACTGTCTTGCAAGGTTTTGGAGGTAACAACATCATTTACCATCTTCCTTATCCCAATCATTGTGGTCGAATAAGTTTTTCTCTTCCATTCATCACTGTTCGCAGTCATCTCTCTGGTTGTTTTCTATGTATAATATGTGTGTATTTACGAAAAAATACAAGCTTTAGCTAGCCGAAATTGGGTCTAGATGGCGCTGTGTGAATTGTTCTGAGATTATTATTATTAGCTATACACAGCTCACTAGTCATGCTCACTAAAATGTCCAGACATGTGGCGGCGTGGTGGGCCGGGTCATTGAGCTCCCTAAAATACGGTCGAGCGCAGTGATGGCTGGCTCATACGTCATACTCATGAACGAGTGCTGCTTGTAGGGACTGGTCTGCTCTAATCACTACGACTGTTTTAATCCTATTGTGTACTTAATATCTGAAGCTAATAACTTAGTGCTAGTTGGTGGTTTGTATTCACACGTTTCGACTTGTAAATGTAAACTTACAAGGATTATTTAAAAGAGCAACACACAAGTTTCTTGCTTGTTCTTCTTGTGATGAGACAGCTTTCCGAACGAGTGGTAGATAAAAAACAAATTATTATGACTATTCAAAAGTGCTTAAATTAAGTTTATTTGAATAAATTATTTTCTATTCTATTTCTATTCATACGTCATACTCGTGAACGAGTGCTGTTTGTAGGGACTGGTCTGCTCTAATCACTACGACTGTTTTAATCCTATTGTGTACTTAATATCTGAAGCTAATAACTTGGTGCTAGTTGGTGGTTTGTATTCACACGTTTCGAATTGGAGGAAGTAACGAAGCTGTACATACATGGAACGAAATTAAGTATGGTCAAAAATAATGTCTTCCATATGGCGATAAAAATTTATAATAAAATACCAGATGATATAAAGTCACTTCCACGAGGACGATTGACATATAAATTAAATAGTTGGTTACTCGACAAATGTTTTTACTCCGTAAACGAGGTTTTAAATTAATAATAGTGTAATAATAATAATATGTATTTATAATTCTCTGATGACAATTGATTTAATAATTAAATAATATTTATTATTTGTACATTTTGCATGCCTAATGAGGCAAAACATAATGGGACATTATATTACAATAACAACCAATGTAAACCTATGTTTAGTGCAAATAAATTTGATTTGATTTGATTTGATTTGGAAATGTAAAGTTACAATGATTATTTAAAAGAGCTACACGCAAGTTTCTTGCTCGTTCTTCTTGTGATGAAGTTTTCCGAATGAGCGGTAGATTTAAAGAATCACTATTCAAAAGTGCTTAAATTAAGTTTATTTGAATAAATGATTTTCTATTCTACTAATCTGTTATTTTTCCACAGATACACAATCAGCGGTGGCCATGGTCACCAGCCAGTCATGCTGCAGTGGTAAAGTGGTAGGTGTGGTCAGGTTCCAGCAGGCGGGCGACGGTGCGCTGGTAGCGGACGGCAGCATCGACGGTCTGACCACCGGCCCTCATGGTCTGCACGTTCATGAAGTTGGTGACCTTAGCAGGGTTGGTAATTTTTTTTAATGGATAGTAATAGAATGTCTTAGATTGGTATCCAAGAAGGAACCAGGCCGATAGAAAAAAGGTGGTTGGTTGATATAAGGGCAGTGGCGGGACCAACATGGAGAAGGAAGGTCCAACACCTTGGAGGAGCCTGGAGTCTTTTGGAGGAGGCCTATGTCTTAGGACAAGCCTATGAACCTAGGCAGAGAAATCTACACATATATATAAATATTGAAGTGTCTGTTTGTAATATTGAAATAACCGTTTTTTACTACATGCACATCAATATAAATACGGTACATACACCAAATTAGCTATATTCATAATTTTTATCTGTCTGTTTGTTCCGGCTAATCTCTGAAATGGCTGGACCGATTTTAACGGAACTTTTACTGGCAGGTAGCTGATGTAATAACGAGTAACTTAGGCTACTTTTATTTTAGAAAAATAAAGTAATGTTGCAAAATTCCACGCGGACGAAGTCGCGGGAACAGCTAGTAATTAATATATTAAATAAAGTGGTTAGCAGAGTTCCGACTATTATTGTATATTCTAACACATATAAATTTTTATTAATTAAAACAGGTTTATTATTCCAGGGTTGTCAATCTATAGGTGATCATTTCAATCCGTACGATTCACCACACGGCGGGCCGCAAGACCCCAAAGAGCTGAGACACGCCGGCGATTTGGGGAACATTGTCGCAGATGAGCATGGAAGGGCCACGTTCAGAATACAGGATAGTGTACTGAAAGTAAGTATTTGAAGGTATTGTCTTAATATATATACACACACACAAACTCATCATATCTATACATATAAATAAAATTGGAGTGTCTGTTTGTAATATTGAAATTCATTACGTCAGTGTTTTAAAGATTCAAATATCCTCACCGTTACTTCACAATACATTTATGAGAATATCATGCATACACGGAAGAATTTAGACAGTTTTAGAAAACTTAAAGACTGTACAAATAGAAACTTACGCAATAAAAATAAGCTAATTTTACCTAAATGCCGCCTGCACAAAGTCAGTAATTCATTCTATGGTAATTGCGTAAGATTTTATAATAAACTGCCAGAATCTGCACTAAATCTGACAGAGAGGCAATTCAAATCTTATATTAAACAATTTTTATGTAAGAAAGCCTATTACAGGATAGACGAATTCATAGAAGACAACATATCAAGTAAATAATTAGTTTATTAGCATACAACGTTATAATTTGTTTATCTCATTGCTTTCTTGATTCAATTATTTTAGAAATATGAAAGCGTAGCGGGTTTTGTATTAATTGCCGCATGCATTCTTATGTGAAATGTGAATACTATAAACATCAGATGGCAATTGTGAGTAGCTATGACGTGGTCTGGTGTTTTGAGTAGTCATGCTCACTAAAATGTCCAGACTTGTGGCGGCGTGGTGGGCCGGGTCATTGGGCTCCCTAAAATATGGTCGAGCGCAGTGATGGCTGGCTCATCCGTCATACTCGTGAACGGGTGCTGCTTGTAGGGACTGGTCTGCTCTAATCACTATGACTGATTCCTCTTATTAATTGTTTAACCAGTTGGTTATGTATTCAATATTTTTTTCTTTTTGAGTATTTAATTGAATTAGTGCTAATCGGTGGTTTGTATTCACACACTTAAACTTAAATTGTAAGTAAGAATAAATTATTTAAAAGAGCAACACACAAGTTTCTTGCTTGTTCTTCTTGTGATGAGACAGCATTCCGAATGAGCGGTAGATTAAAAAAAAAAAAAAATGTTATGACTATTCAAAAGTGCTTCAATGTAAGTTTATTTGAATAAATGATTTTCTATTCTTTTTCTATTCTATACTGTTTTTTACTACACGCATATTAATATAAATACGGTACATACACCAAAATATCATTTTTTACAATCTCTGAAATGGCTGGACCGATTTTGATGTAATAAGGAGTAACTTAGGCTACTTTTATTTTAGAAAGATTCTCTAATCATCTTTTTTTTAATTTCACGTGGATGCAGTCGCGGGTACAGCTACTGTCATATAAAATAACAAGTTGCGCGTGCGGTTTACCTCGGTTCCCCCTGGAAACCACCTGACCTGACCTCATGTTCATCTTATCATCCTCCACTGGTGCCCCGCCAGCGTAAACCGTTAGCGCAGGCGGGTGCACCATCTATCTTAATAATATCATAAACGCGATAATATGTAAGTATGGATGTTCGTGACTCTTTCACGCAAAAACTACTAAACGGATTTTGATGGAACTTTACAGTAATATAGCTTATGCATCAGAATAACACATAGACTATATTTTTTTATTGAAACTTAACGCGGATAAAACCGCGGGCACAGTTAAAAAATCACACATAAAACATACATGAATAAACATATTTTATTTTTGATAGATCTGGGACATCATAGGTAGATCTGTAGCTGTGACAGAGAGGCAAGATGACCTGGGACGAGGCGGGTCGGCTCAATCCAAGATAAACGGAGACAGTGGAGGCCCGTAAGTGTACTATAAAATCGACCATCAGTGTTTAAGGCCCTAATAAGGCTGGTCATCATCATCATCGCAGCCCGGAAGACGTCCACTGCTGGACATAGGCCTCCCCCACCTTGCTGGAGGCCTTCCCACGCTGCGTCTTCCGGTCCGTGGTCGCCACTCGAGGACTTTACTGCCCCAACGGCCATCTGTCCTACGAGCTATGTGCCCTGCCCATTGCCACTTCAGAGTAGCAATTCTTCGGACTATGTCGGTCACTCTGGTTCTTCTGCGGATCTCCTCAATTCTGTTTCGATCACGCAGAGTAACCCCAAGCATAGCCCTCTCCATTGCCCTCTGAGTGACTCTGAGCTTGTTGGGGCCCATAGTTAGCGACCACGTCTCTGTTCCGTAACTCATCACTGGCAACACACATTGGTCGTAAACCGTCATCTTGAGACACTGCGGAAATTTGGACGAAAAGATATATCGGAGCTTCCCGAACACTGCCCATCCGAGTTGGATTCGACGATTGACCTCTTTCTCGAATAATAAGGCTGGTATACGTTATGTATTTAAGTAGCTATGACGTGGTTGATTGGAATGAGTAGTTATGCTAAATTCAAATTAATTTATTCATGTAGGACATTTTAGCCGCTTATGAACGTCAAATTTTTACATTATAATTTTAATTTTTCCGTACCGTCCAGTTCGGTATATAGATCCAATTGAGAAGAACTGGCAAGAAATCAATTGAATTACTTTTTTTTTATAATGTATATTTATATAGGTGTCTATGTCTAACATTAAATGAAAATTCAGTGCATGAACAACTATTGCCATGCACGCTCGTCATTCAAGTAATCGTTTAGTGAGTAATAGGCTTTGCTTAGTAAATATGATTTAACAGATGTTTTGAATTTATTTAAGGGTAATTACAATATATCCTTTGGTATGTTATTGTAATTAATGAGTCACGACTCTTCATACAGTAGGTGCTCACTAAAATGTCCAGACATGTGGCGGTGTGGCGGGCCAGGTCATTGGGTTCTCTAAAATATGGTCGAGCGCAGCGATGGCTGGCTCATCCGTCATACTCGTGAACGAGTGCTGCTTGTAGGGACTGGTCTGCTCTTATCACTACGACTGATTTAATCTTATTGTATATTTATATTTGACCCAAAAAAATAGTGCTGGTTGGTAGTTTCTATTCACACGTTTCGACATGTAAATGTAAACTTACAAGGATTATTTAAAAGAGCAACACACAAGTTTCTTGCTCGTTCTTCTTGTGATAAGACAGCTTTCCGAACGAGTGGTAGATAAAAAAAATTGTGATAACTATTCAAAAGTGCTTAAATTAAGTTTATTTGAATAAATGATTTTCTATTCTATTCTATTCTGGATATTTTCTATTATTATGACGGCCTCGGTGGTCTAGCGTTGTAACATACCGCTTTACTTCCGATAGTCGGGGGTTCGATTCTTCGCACGAAATAAACATCTATTATAATAGACGGGTCTAGTTGACATTATTTTCTTTCTTTCTTTCTTTTTTCTTTCTTCCAGAGTCGCGTGTGGCATAATTGCTCGATCAGCGGGTGTATTCCAAAATCCAAAACGCATATGCGCATGCGACGGCGTCGTAGTATGGGACGAGAGAGACAAACCCCTAGCGGGGAGAGGGAGAAGAGAAGAGAAGGAAAATAACCAGAAGAACTGTTCAGGATGTTGTAATAAGGAAATAAAGAAGCAAGAAGAACCAGTGAAGCCGTGTTGTAAAGTTTAAATTTGTGGGTAAAAAAAAACTTATAAATAAAGTTTTTTTTCTTTTCTTTAGTGGTGTACATACTATCTGATGGTAAACAGTCACCGTTGTCCTATAAATGGCTGAAATAATTTATTTATTTATTTATTAATCATTTATTTACATAATAGCTGTGTGCACGCGACTTCGTCCGCGTGGAATATAACTTTATTTTTCTAAAATAAAAGCAGCCTATATTACTCCTTATTACATCAGCTACCTGCCAAAAATAGTCCCGTCAAATCTGTCCAGCCATTTCAGAGATTAGCCGGAACAAACAGACAGACAGACAGACAAAAATTTAAAAAAATGTTATTTAGGTATATGTAATCGTATTTATATTCATATACATGTAGTAAAAAACTGTTATATCAATATTCCAAACAGACACTCCAATTTTATTTATATGTATAGATATAACTGAAGATCTAAATGCGACAGAATACGCAAAATTTATCGCAACATTCTTGGGAAAGTACGTTTAGTTGCCATTGAAAAGAAAGATTTAACTAGAAATTAAAACAAATTAAATAGGTTAACGTGAATGTTTTTTATTTCTACCATCCCCTTCAATCGATCCCCCGTCCAATTCAAACGGGGATCGATATTACGACGGCCTGAGCCGAGGTTCGAACCCCTAGTGGTGCCCTCAGACTAAAGTCGTATCCGTCAGGTAGGAGTTGGCCTTCAGCCGCTCCATAAGTCCTTCCGCGGGTTTGGAGTGCCATTTGCACTCACCCCCTATCGTCCGGTGAAGCTGTAAAGACCAACAACATTAGAGTAGTCCGAAAAAAAAATATATATTTCTGCCATTATTCTTCTAACACAAACTCAAAATATACAGTTTAATAAAGTCCAAGCAAATCGCATTATAAAATACCCAACCAATACTATTGTTGCATTATTTAATATTGGAAATGTTATGTTTTTAAATAAATATATATTTTAAAAAAATTGTTTTATATTTAACTAGTTTTGCCCGAAATTTATAACCTATATGTTATTCTGATATATTAAGCTATATTACTGTAGTTTCATCGAAATCCGATCAATAGTTTTTGCGTGAAAGTGTAAAAAGAAATTAGTCTATGCATTTTAGAATACACAAATAAAACATACAATAGACATTGTAGACGTATATTTTACTTTAATCTTGTGTAGAATGGATTAAAACACATTAGAAACCTTGTTAGATTTCATATGCAAACAAAAACATATGAATAACCAAAATTTACATTCATATAATGTAACGTAACATAAAAATTGTAATACAAAATTATACGCTGTAATATTACAACGTGTAATTTCGTATTACAATTTTTTCTGACATAACAGATGAGTGTGTGAGTTATGTAATGGTAATAGTTGATTATGTAACCAAATAAAAATGTGTAAAATCTCTCAGTATCATAACAACCACTGCGCAACAAATCTAAAAACGCGCGTATCCTCTACTACTTCCGTCCCTTTTTAACAAATCACACACATATTGCGAGAAAACGAGAAGAAAGATGTTACACATAAAAAAATAGTCAATATAATTTACATTCACAAAATTATACATATATATATATATATAATCAAGTCTTTTTATTAAATAGTTTATAAGCATTACATACTCATAAATTTATCTCATCGTTTTTTTTTTAGCGATTATAATACAGACACTTTTACCGTACTGCCTTAAATTATATTGTATACATGTATACAAAATTATTAGTTGTATACTTTAGAAATATATTTACACAAATGGAAATAACAAGAAATAGCAACATTGATGATTATTATTTAAGAATTTAAAAATTTGATGTATATATAATATGTATACAATTAATAATTTTGTATACACCTAGAATACAGTACATATTACAATAGCACATTTTATAATAATACCCAGCTTATGTGATCTATATAGATCGCATTTAAATCACTTATCTAAGATCCAACACGTTGATATTTTGTATAAATATATAGTGGATATGTCACAACGTGTAAAAACACAGCAAAGCAAATATTACTTTATTAAATAAAGTAAAATTTGACTAACTAAGCCCTACTAATGAACTTACATACTAGGAATAAAAGCACAGAATCTATATGTGTTTTTACACGTTACAATGTGGTTGTAGCCCACTCATGCATGAACGAAATATCTCCTTTGGAAAGTTTACACTCTATCCTGAGGAGATGAAAATCATGGATTCTAAGAATAACCTTCAATTCTTGTCCCTGACGCGTCTAGGTAGCGAACTCTGAAAAGGGCGAGCACAATAGATCTATGCAAGACGCAGTGCTACAGGTCAAAGTACCTGACAATAACCCAAACCCCACAATAAAAAAAATATACACGTTACAATAAAAAAATAAATGCAATTTCCAAAAGAAGACAACATAGTGTATAACACATAGTGGAACACTCGCGCGGGACGCGGTAACGATATCACGTCTGTTTTGATTGCTCTGCTATATTTAATTCGAATCTTAATCATATTGCAATTTTAAGATAATTTTAAACTGTAATATTATTCCAATACTAATAACTAATTGAAATTGTGAACTTTAAACTGTGTGATGCACGGATAAATATCATTTTGGACGAAAGTGTTATTAAAAGTGAACGTTATAAATAAATTGAATCAGCTTTGTGAGTGACAGTGAACTGTGCGTTGAACTAATAAGTTATTGACCTTTCAATAGTTCATTAGCCGCTATAGGATTGCAAGTGCAAGAGATTACATATTTCGACAAACCTAAACATCAGTTATTGGCATAGTGGTCTGACTGATACTTTCAGTGCATTTGGTGGCCCTGGTTCAAATCCCACCGAAGCCAAATTTGTTTTTTCTTTAATTTCTTCATCTTGTCATAATAAAATGTCTTCTAACAGTATTATATGTAATGGATGCCAAACTACTATTCGAGATAGAAGATATTTGTTGTGCGGTGGTTGTAATGGGTATTATGATTTAATTTGCGCTAACGTTTCTGAGCAGCGCTTTTATAATACCCTCACAAAGGAGCACAGGGACGCTTGGAGATGTGTGGAATGTATTAGCAAGAAGCCCAAAAGAGATAACACCAATACACCCGTTCGTGTTGCTGTAGATAGTATCACAATGCAGCGTGGAGCAGCAGTAAAAAGTCCTATGGAGCTCGATATGTCTATAGTGGAGCAGCCTCTGTCACTCACATCGAATCTTAATGACACTGCCAATAATGTGACAGTGGAAATGACAGATTACCAGTCACTTGTTATTGAAATGCGATCGTTTAAAGAGGAACTGAGGGAGGATATGAGAGTCAACCGCGAACAACTTAAAGTTATGACAGATACCTTGTCTGCGCTCATAGGCAGGGTAGCTGAATGTGAAAACCGCATTGATAAACTCAATGACCGTTTGGTTCTATTAGAGTGCAACACAAACACAGATAATGAACCTGGCAACAAATCCCTAGCAGAGTCCATTAAGCAGTTAAAGGCCGAAATAAATGAAAGGGACCAAGACCTTTTACTGAATGACTTGGATATATCTTGTGTTCCGGAGACCGGTGGCGAAAGCCTGCCACATATATTAAAAACTTTGGCTAGTAAGCTAGGAGTTACTATAAGCGATCAAGATGTCATCAGTACGGAGCGCGTGGGCCGCGTGTTGGAGTTTCAGCAGTCAGACACGTCGAAACCGACCCAAGAGACCTCTACTCGCCCTCGTACCATTGTGGTGCGGTTGGCACGGCGTGCAGTACGGGATGAGCTGTTGAGAGCTGCTCGAGTGCGCCGTGGTGCAACTACTGAGGGGTTGCACCTCCCAGGGGTTCCGAGACGGTTTTACATAAACGAGAGATTGACTAGAGTTAACAGGATGTTGTTTCGACGAGCGCGTGAATTAGCGGAGCGGCTTAACTGGCGCTACGTGTGGACGAGAGGTGGTCGAATATTTGCACGTCAATTCCATGGCCATGACTGTCCGCGATTCCGCCTAAAAACGGAGGAGGATCTCGAACGCATTTTTGGTCCAGATCCATTTCGTTCTTCAGCCATTAACTAAGTTAAAGAGTGGATATGTTTCCAGTGACGTATCTGGCGATGACTATTTTACTTGTTATTTTCATATTTTACACTTTGTTTTTATCATTTTTTTAATAAGTAAGAGTATAATCAGCATGAAGTACAATTACAGTTATTTGTCAACTTGTGTAACACCAGTTAGAAAAACTTTTTTCCTATATATATATTTTAAATTATCTAAACTCTTCAATAGGGAATCTTATAATAATTTTGTACGTACAATGGAAAGTGTATATAAGCAGTTAGAGTGCTATATTTGCAAAATGGAAACTTTAATGGAACATATATATAGCTATTATTCTTTATTCTTTGTTTTTGATTCATTTTTATTTAATATGTCTACAAATAAGCATATTGGTTCATTGAAGTCTCGTTGTGGTATATTTAATTGTTGGACTACTTATGTTTTTGTTATGTTTGTTGTATCTAAGAGTGTTATGCAGAAACGTAAGTGTGTGTGCACAGCAATGTTGCAAAGTTTATGGGATCCTAATGTACGAATTCATGTTCTCTTTCAATTATTTGGCTGTTCTTTTTCCGTTTATTTTGTATATAATATTCACATGTATTTTAAGCTCAATTATTATTATTTCTCAAATCTAATACACTATCGTAATATACGTATTTTATTAACCAGTAAAATTCAATCATAAAACTAAATTTCTTAAGTTAGCACTATATAATGCTGGTTCTCTGAATACTGGACATGACGACTTTCTCATAGCAATGGATCGTTTTAAAGCTGATATTGTTGCGATAAATGAGACATGGCTACCAGTAGGTCAAGAGGCTCGAGCGCCAGTGGTTCCCGGCTATTGCCTACGTAACGCACCACGCCCTCAAAACATACGTGGTGGTAGGGGAGGCGGTGTTGCATTCTATGTACGAAAAGACTTAAGGGTCCGATTTGAAAAGCATGCTGACGTCGGCATTGAGCAATTATGGCTATCGACGAGATCGAACGGGTATAGTCTAATTGTGGGAACAGCATATAGGCCACCATGGATGAATATTGATATGTTCATAGATGCATTGACAGACACAGTTACACACTTTTCTAAATATGACTACGTTGTCCTACTTGGTGATTTTAATGTGGATATGCTTAATAGATCTCATAGTAGCACTTTGAAAATAGAAGACTTTTTGCAATGTTTAGACCTACAACAGGTGGTGACTGAACCTACTCATCTCTCGGTTAATTCTCACACATTACTAGACCTTGTATGCACTAATTGCCGGATACATGATGTAAATGTCTCAAACATCACTGGATCACTCGGCCATGCCATGATAAATGTTAATGTAACATTAAAAAAACTCAAAACAACACCAAGTACCTTTGAATATAGAGCTATCAAGAGGATAAATTTGAGAGGGTTCAGTCAGGATCTTATGGCCTTAAATTGGAGAGTACTTCAGATTTTGCCTAATATAGATTGTATGGTGGATAAATATAGTTCCTTCCTTATGACTCTTTTTGATAGGCATGCCCCAATAGTATCTATGACAGTGAAGCAAGATCAGTCTCTTCCTTGGATAACGGACACAATCAGAAGTATGATAGAATTACGTAATAGGGCTTATGACACTTATCGACGTTCTGGGTCTGATGTGCAAAAGCAATATTATAAAGACCTTAAGAAAATGGTAATCAATAGTATTAAAAATGAAAAGTGTGCTTATTTTAATTACTTTATCAATTCTAATGCTGACAATAGTAAGGTATTTTGGAAGAATATTAAAGAAAAAATATTAGTGGATCCTAGTAAAGCAAAATGTCTGCCAGACTTCCTTAGTGACCCCGATATTATTAATGATCACTTCTTAACACAAGCTGGGTCAGATACAGTATCTTTATCTCAATTAACATTTTTTGAATATCACAAATTTGACACACAAAAACCCCAGTTTAAATTACAACCAGTCACTGAAAGTGATGTTGCTCGTTACATACTATCAATAAAGTCCAATGCTATCGGAAGTGACTGTATTAGCCGTGATATGGTACTGCTTACACTTCCACAAACTTTGTCTATTGTCACAGATATGGTAAATGAGTCACTCACTACTGGCTTGTTTCCTTCCCAATGGAAAAGGGCACTAATCACTCCATTGCCCAAAATTGAACATCCCAATGATTATAACGATCTCAGACCCATAAGTATTTTACCATTTCTCTCAAAAATTCTGGAAAGGGCTGTATATAATCAGGTTGTACATTATGTTACTGCTACTAATATACTACCGTCACATCAATCAGGATTCCGCAGGGGCCGTGGTACTGTTACAGCGCTGCTAGACGTGACAGACGATATACTTGCAGAACAAGATGTTGGACGTGGTTCAGTACTTGTTCTTCTCGACTTCACTCGTGCATTTGACAGTCTTGATATCTGGTTGCTTCTTTCCAAGTTGTCCTATTATGGATTCGATGCACATGCAATCAAATGGTTTACAAGTTACTTGAGCAACAGATGGCAATCCGTAAAACTACGTAGACATGATGGCTCATACTCGGTATCCACTCCGAAACCAGTAAAGCGTGGAGTTCCCCAAGGATCCATATTGGGTCCTCTTCTCTTTAATATATATTGTGCAGATCTACCTAACGTTATTGAACATTGCAAATATCACTGTTACGCTGACGATATACAACTTTATATCTCGTTAAAGCCAACAAAAATTAGAGAAACATTGAAGGCCCTTAATGAGGATTTGGGTAGAATAGCTGATTGGTCTTCTAATAATTGTCTCAAACTTAATCCGTCCAAGTCTAAATTTATGATTCTTGGTAGTAAAAAACAGATTGAAATGATCAAAAATAGCGACCCCGTTGTAAAAATTTTAAATACTTGTTTACAGGAGGTTAGTGAAGCCAGGAATCTGGGTATTGTTTTTGATTGCCAACTCCGTTTTGAGAGCCATATCCGGAATCTTGTAAAGAACTGTTTTTATAAATTGAAAGTTTTATATAAAATAAGAAATTGTGTAAATGAAAAAACGCGCATCACTCTATGCGAATCATTAATTTTGTCTAGGCTAAATTATGGAGATTTGGTGTACGGACCTCGATTACTTTACAAAACTCGTCGAATGATTCAACGTGTACAGAATGCATGCTGTAGATTCTGTTTTGATATTCCTCCGCGTACACATGTATCTCCGTTCATAAATAGGGCTTCAATGCTAAATATGGAATCACGTCGAAAATTACACCTTGCAATGCTTATGTTCAACCTTACAAAGCTGAAAAGCCCAGAGTATCTTTACCAAAAGCTAAGGTTTCGCACGTTCCACGACCAATATGGAGATGGTACACCTAGGACTCTGAGGCCACCATTGGCAGCGCACTCACATAAAACAATGGCGTTTAGAGGATGTTTCCGCTATCAAGCGACCAAATGTTGGAATAATATACCCCCTCCAATTAGAAGTATTCCCTCGAAACTTACTTTCAAGCAAAAATTAAAAGATTTGTTGTTGGAGGAACAAAAGTCAAGTTGATTTGTCTTTGTAACCGTTATACATATAATGTACATATATTTCTTCATTTTCCCCAATATTTGATTAGTGGTTTTGGTTGCTTGATAGTGGTAACACTCAACACTCAACACTCAACACTCAACACTCAACACTCAACACTCCTTTTAAACACTTCACACTCTTATGCAATAATTCTATTTTCTCTTTTGTTTTTCATATTTATTTTATTATATGAATTGATAATAATTTCCTATATATTTTATGCCTATATGTTATACCTATTTCTTGTTTTAATATAGTTTTTTTTTTTTTCTTTTTTAATATATTAATATTTATGATAATGTAATAGGGCTGATTACAAGCTGTGGTCTTGTTACACGCGTCCTCGCGTATGTCTCTGGGCAGTGCCTGAATATCAGTGGTTTGCTGCTTGTACGCTGATGCTGCAAACAATAAACTGAGGTGCTGCCATTTTACGTATGGGCTATGCACACACACTACGTTACTCATACCGTTTTTTGTTATCTGTATTGCATTTTATTTTATCTGTATAATTGTTGTGTATTGTATTTTGTTTGACTTCACTAATGTAATGTGTATATCTGTTTTATTTTTGTTCTTATTATTACAGTGTATTTTGTGTGTGTGTGTGCCTTTAACGTAAATAAAATTTTTATCTATCTATCTATCTATCTAGTGTAAGTTATCTACAAAGTCAGTAATAGCGACATAATTTACATAAGTATATACATATACATAGTCACTAAACGCTTAATGTGTGTCTAATGTATATATATACATGTTATAATTAAAGTACATTGTATAATTTTATTGTATACAAGTTAATGTCATGTAATTTTTATTTAGTTATCATATACTGAGATGCCATAACAGTCATGACCTTAGAGATTTAATAGTAGCCTAGACTGGCTCTTAATAATACAACAAACATTCATATACTCTACAATGTGGTGCCAAAAGAATTAAAAAAACTTTCGCGCCAAAATTTGAAAATGGAACATCCATAATCTTCTACTTGATGCAAATAATAAAAAAAAATTGACATTAAAATCTTAGATACATTTTAATGCTAAAACATTTGTGTAATATACAACACTTGCTGTAAACAATTGAAAGGAAATTCCTTTTTTAAATATTATTGAAAATTACTCATGGCGCCAAATTCTTTACAATATTTCCACCAAAAAAAAATATTGAAAGAAAATTTCTTTTTTAAAATTATTACTTATGGCGCCAAAATCTTTACAATATTTCCACCAAAAAAAAAATATTGAAAGGAAATTTATTTTTTTAAATTATTACTCATGACGCCAAAATCTTTACAATATTTCCACCAAAAAAAAAATATTGAAAGGAAATTTCTTTTTTAAAATTTATACTTATGGCGCCAAATTCTTTACAATGATTCCACCAAGATAAAAAATATTGAAAGGAAATTCCTTTTTTTAAATTATTACTCATGGCGCCAAATTCTTTACAATGTTTCCACCAAAAAATAAAAAAACGAAATTTCTTTTTTAAAATTATTACTTATGGCCGCAAATTCTTAATGATTGCACCAAAAAAAAGTAATAGTCTGGCAAAATGTATGTAACATTGTATATGAATAGTAATGAATAACTTACTCTATAGGTATAGACTAATAACTACGTATAATCGGATTTTTTTATACTCGACATATTTAGTAAGAAATGTTATAATGACTCTCTTGAAGCAAGTACTTCTTTTTTATTTTAAATGGCCGCCACCAATTTCGATCGGTGATTTTACCTAAGTCATGGTTTGAGAGAGCAATAGTACATAAAATTAACATTTATAGAAACGACATCCATGACAATTCCCACAGCGCCATCTAGCTCGAAACCAAGCACAGAATGTGGTGTGAGTATTATGCTACGTTTACATTCAGCCGCTTCCCCTGCTACTCGCGCTGCCGGAAATATTGCCGGGCGACAACCGAGCGAAAGGCGTGAATATAAAAACACGCTGCCAGTCCTTTGACTCGCGCACGAAAAACCGACAATCGAGGGAGCGCCGGGCAGCGCCAATGGCATGGGAAGTGTTTCCACTCGTGTCTACACGCGCGCTGCTCACTTCCCTGCCCACTCGGGCCGAGTGTAAATTGGGCATTAGGTAATACCGCAGATTGGTATTTTTTTTAAATAGATACATAATATACATAGATAATCCTCAGACCAGTAACAATACCAAAATTTATATCACATAAGTATTTGAATCTGCGATATCGAAGGTAAGGTAGAATGCTAAAGCACCTAAGACGTCTCCAGAATAACATGTATATTTTTGTAAGCATATTAAACACAGAGCTCAACCATATTCATCACGATGACCTAACTGACAATTTCATGCTCATTCTATCATCCTCCACTGGTGCCCCGCCAGCGTAAACCATTAGCTCAGACACGGTACACAATATTATACATCCTTAAATAAAAAAAAATTATCGATTCATTCCATGCATAGTGTTCGATTATACCGTATTTAATCGAGTAAATGCCAACATCGTTTACTAAATACGCCAAGTATAATTAACATTGTGTATATTTGTTACAATCTAACACTATTCTCTGTATTTTATATTCAACATCATATGGCAGTGTTATTCATGATAAATGAAAGCCATTAATGCATTTGTGAACACAGTATTCATACAATACTAAATCTCTAAATAACTTCACATATAAATCATATCAGAACAGAATATACTTCGTCGCCTCTTTAAAAAAAAAACAAACAACTGATAATTAGTACGATATAAAAATAACAGTTAAAGTAATATATATATTAATAAAATCACCATTCAAAAGGACACGATAAAATACAAAAACAAAATAGGTTGAATATCTTGGAATAATTAATTCCAGCACATTTTTAATACAGTTTGTCGATAGCCTTTCTGTATTTTTTTCTATCTTATATTAAAAAGTATTCCCAGTCGTGTTTATGAAATCATGGTTTACTATTTATATATAATTTCGTTTACAAATATATATTTATAAAATAAAATGTATAATATATATGCCAGGAGGCACTTTATGGCAGTTTACATGCGAAAATAAGCACAAAATTTTTGAAACAAAAACATTTGAAATTCGAATCTTAAATCTGGATTATTTTTTAAATCATGGCACCTCACAATGATGTATTGGGAAAGCTACAATGAAGCTATTTTTTTAGAATACATCTACGGCCATACTAATACGCTAGATGTTGTGCGTGTTAGCTACTCTACTTGTCAATGGTTTTAACTTCGCTATTAATATTAAATAGTAGGGAATATTTTCCTATCGTTTAAACTGAAATTTGTCAACTAAAACATTTCAGTACTCTAGTATTACTAACGAAATATTGTACAAAATATTTAATCACAGTCCTACACAATTTAATTAAATAAAAAAAAATATTATTACGAATTTTATTAACATTCATTTTTAATTTATATGTAACTATAAGAAGGTTGGACAGTAATTTTAAGTGCATATATTTTTACCAAAACGAAACCTATGTTTTTTTTTCACTCTATTGTAAGATTTTTTTTTTATTTAGTCATCGTAAATGAATAAAAAAAAAGGTTAACTTGGATTCACATTATCATATTCCTAGTCTATTAATATCTGAAACATCTTAACCTTTCAATTTCTATAGCCACCAATTTCCGCACGTAGGAACGCAGCTTTTAGTTTTTTGGCGCCAAATCGACTGACATTTGCCATTGTTTATTTAGGCTGTTCTTTATTTAAAAATGTGGCACGCTTTTTTTCTTCTGACTCCGACATATGGCACGCTTGTTCCATTTACAAATACAAACTTGTAATTTCCAATGATAGTGTAATTTTTTTAAATTCTAACCATAGATAAATAGAGTACACATAATGGTCTTGTTTATAGAAATACATACGTAGTTTTGATTGTTTATACACAATCTACCAAATGTATAAAAGCTTTTTCCGTTACACATAGACAATTTTTTAACACGTAACTACGCAATAGTGATATTTTTCAAAATTCACACTCATTTTTTTTTAAATACACATTTATTCATGTGAATACTAAAACAAACACTGTAGTACCATTGCGTGGTGCAATTAATAATTACAATTGTAATATTACACATTGTAAATAATGACTACAATATTACAGCCAAAAGAATTTGTAACATTACAAAATTATCAACTGTAACTTACATGTCATAATTTATAATTGTAATATTAAACAATATTCCTGCCGTATTATACGAATGTAACATGTCATCCTGTAATTAACGAGTGTAAAATTACATTCGTAATTAACTGTAACATAAGTTGTTATATTGATATATCTTAGATCGTTCAATCCACAGACGAGTCGGTGTCTTCATTCTTGGTGCACATGTGAAATGCAATAACTGGAATCGAACCTAACACCATACAGGATCCCATACCGTAGAAACACCATGAATATCCCCCGGTGACGTCACGTACAAGCCCTGAAATTTTGTAAAACATATTTAACTCGGTCGTCTAGCGGTTTAAGTTTACATTGAATACTAGCTGTGCCCGTGACTACGACCGACTGTTATAGTGGACTTAACCAAATAAAGAAACATATCTATTTAATAATCTAACCCAAAAAAATCACAGATATAATATTTATTGTTTTAGCTTCAAAAATGACGATTGTCCATACAAAGTTGTATGTTTCACTAATCTTGTAATTTCACTAATTTAAACAAATAAATAACTTATATATTACGTAATATAGTAAAATTATAAAATAAACGAATAAATCACTAAACGAACAGACAAATGATTAAACAAATAAACAAAGAAATACCAGCTGTTGGTGGTACGGAGACAGCAGCTATGCTCTGCAACATTCTGACGAGTCCATACGACGATACGAAATGAATATACAGATAAATGACTAAACAAATAATTTACTAAACAAATAAATGACTAAACAAAGAAATTACTAAACAAATAAGTGACTAAACAATTAAATAATAAACATAAATGACTAAACAAAGAAATTACTAAACAAATAAATGACTAAACAATTAAATAATAAACAAATAAATGACTAAACAAAGAAATTACTAAACAAATAAATGACTAAACAATTAAATAATAAACATATAAATGACTAAACAAATAAATGACAAAACAAACGAATTACTAAACAAATAAATAATAAACATATAAATGACTAAACAAATAAATGACTAAACAAATAAATGACTAAACAATTAAATAATAAACATATAAATGACTAAACAAATAAATGACAAAACAAACGAATTACTAAACAAATAAATGACTAAACAAATAAATACGTACCAGCTGTTGGTGGTACAGAGACGGCAGCAATGCTCTGGAACATTCTGACGAGTCCATACGACGATGCGATGCGAGCCGTCCCAAATGCATCCGCCAGCAGTACAGGCACCAAGAGAAACCAGCAGCCCAGACACAGACCGTAAGCACCTGTAATTGTAAAATAGACTAGCTGTAACCCCGACTTCGTCTGCGTGGAATTTAACTGTATTTTTCTAAAATAAAAGTAGCCTAAGTTACTCCTAATTATATCAGCTACCTGCTAAAAAAAGTCCCTTCAAAATCGGTCCAGCCATTTCAGAGATTAGCCGGAACAAACAGACAGACAAAAATTGCAATAAATGTTATTTTGGTGTGTGTACCATATTTATATTCATATGCATGTAGTAAGAAGCGGTTATTTCAATATTACAAACAGACACTCAAATTGTATTTATATGTAAAGATTTATATATATGTATTTATATATTATATGTATAGATTTATACATTTTTTTTATGGGTGATAATAGAATGGTGCATTTGCCTACGCTAACGGTATACGCTGGCGGGGCACCAGTGGAGGATGATAAGATGAGCATGAGGTCAGGTCAGTTAGCACATCGTGACAAATACACCATGAAGGTTATGTGAGTCGATAGTAAGATATACCGTTAGCGCAGGCGGGTGCACCATTACATTATCATCCATAAAAAAAGCCTGTAATTCATTGGCTCACAACAACTCCTGTTATAAGGATATAATAATAATAATAATAATCTCAGGACAATTCACACAGTGCCATCTAGTCCCAAGTTAAGCTAGCTAAAGCTTGTGTTATGGGTACTAGATAACTGATACAGATACATAGATAATTTTTTTTTTCGTAAATACATACATATTATATATAGAAACCACCCAGACCGATACAAACAATTATACTCACGAATACAAATATTTGTGCCGTGCGAGGAATCGAACCCGCGACCATCGGACGTAAAGCGGTGTGCTAGACCGCTAGACCACCGAGGTCGTCATTATGAGCCAGATAGAGATGGATCAGTTACCTGATGCTATAGCGAGCGACCACCAGGATGTCAGACTGGGCAGGGTGAGCACAGCTATACCGGCCACCAGTATACTGAAAACAGTAACCAATCATCGGCTATAAATATTGTAACCTGTTTGTTAACGTAACATAACACTAAAATAAAGATAGTCTATCTTTCTCTTTACTAGCTACTCGCCCCGGCTTCGCACGGCTGTACATATATTATATACTAGCTGTTCCCGCGACTTCGTCCGTGTAGAATTTAACTTTAATTGTCTAAAATAAAAGATTTTTTTCTAAAATAAAAATAGCCTAAGTTAGTTCCTATTACATCAGCTACCTGCCAAAAAAAAACCCGTTAAAATCGGTCCAGCCATTTCAGAGATTAACCGGAACAAACAGACCGACAGACAGACAGACAAAAATTGTAAAAAGTGTGTTTTTGGTATATGTACCGTATTTATATTGATATGCATATAGTAAAAATCGGTTATTTCAATATTACAAACAGACACTCCAATTTTATTTATATGTATAGATATAAACCTTCCTCTTGAATCACTCTATCTATTAAAAAAACCGCTTCAAAATCCGTTTTAAAAGTTTTAAAGATTTAAGCATACATAGGAACGGACAGTCAATTTTTTTTTCGGACTACTCTAATGCTGTCGGCCGCAGCTGGCCTTTACAGCTTCACCGGACGATAGGAGACGAGTGCAGATGGCACTCCAAACTAAAAGGATCAGGTAGGTCGGGGCGGACCGCCGGGTATGCAGCATATGACTGCTGGGGTGTGCCACCCCAGCAGTCGTTCGTTTACCAGCCGGCCTATAGGGCCAAAAGGATTTATGGAAACCAAAAGGACTTATGGAACGGCTGAAGAACAACTCCGGCCTTATTTATACGACGCCAGTCTGAGGGCACCACTTGAGGTTCGAACCTCGGCTCAGGCTAGGCGTTGTACTTTCGATCCCCGTTTGAATCTGTCGGGGGATCGATCGGATACAGTGATTAGATCTATTACTATACAATTATTCATGTAAAAAACCCGTTTAAATATATTAATATAATAATAAATAACAACTATTCAAAATCTTAAATGTAAATTTATTTGAATAAAAAAAAAAACTATTGTATTATACATGCTAAGAGAGAGAAGATCAGAGAAATCACAGAGTTAGTTATAATGTTTACTTACCTAACAATATACGCCTTTCTTCTGCAAAATAGATGCAGATCACACAGATAACCTAGACCCAGACGTCCGCAAAGATCCAGTACAGCACTGATAGCCACCAAATGACCTTAAAATAAAAAAAAATAGTTAAAAAATTGAAATTTAACATTAATTGTTGATGATTCGAGTGGTGAGACGAAATGACGCTATATAATAATAATAAATAGAAGAAATCCGACCATAAGTTTAATTATAAGTTTGAATCTTAACAAGGTTTTATTGTCAAAGACCATAGACAAATATTAAAAACAAACAATATTAATCTATTCTCAATTTTACCCCAAACTTTCACAATAAACAAAATTCAAAAATAATTGATTCATGTAGGACATTTCTCGCCGCTTATGAACGTAAAATTTTTAATATTATAATTTTTCCTTACCGTCCATTTCAGATATAGATCCTATTGAGAAGAACTGGCAAGAAACTCAATTGAATTACTATTTTTTAAAGCCAGTTTATTTACAATGTATATTTATATAGGTGTCTATGTCTAACATTAAATGAAAATCCCGTGCATGAACAACTATTGCCATGCACGCTCGTCATTCAAGTAATCGTTTAGTGAGTAATAGGCCTTGCTCAGTAAATATGATTTAACAGATGTTTTGAATTTATTTAAGGGTAATTCCAATATATCCTTTGGTATCACAGACGAACTAGTAAATATATCGGTTTGTAACTCACCCGCAGCAGACTTGCTATGTCCCACAGCCACAGTGTAAGCCGGCAAGTAATACAAAGCATACGGCGAGCCGCATGACATGAGGGCAACTGACGCGCAAAGTAGTCCAAACCGCCAAGACTTGAGTAACGAAACGTCCAAATATCTGAAACATAAAAAATGTATTTTTATTTAACTATATAGCTACCGGCCTCGGTGGTCTAACAGTTTAGCATACGCTTTACTTATGATGGTCGCGGGTTCGATTCCACTCACGGTACAAACATTTGTATTAATGAGTATGATTGTTTGTATCGGTCTGCGTGTTTTCTATGTACATTATGTATTTATAAAAAATATATATATAAGTATTTACATCAGTTGTCTAGTAATCACAAGCTCTGCTTACCGTGGGCCTAGATGGCGCTGTGTTAATTGTCCTGGGTCTACCGCTCATTCGGAAAGCTGTCTCATCACAAGAAGAACGAGCAAGAAACTTGTGTGTTGCTCTTTTAAATAATCCTTGTAAGTTTACATTTTTAATTCGAAACGTGTGAATACAAACTACCAACTAGCACTAATTTATTAGGGTCAAATATTAAATATACAACACTAAATCAGTCATTGTGATTAGAGCAGACAGGCCCTATAAGCAGCACTCGCTCACGAGTATGACGAATGAGGCAGCCATCACTGCGCTCGACCATATTTTAGGGAGCCCAATGACCCGGCCCACCACGCCGCCACATGTCTGGACATTTTAGTGAGCATGACTACTCATTCCACATGACCACGTCACAGCTACAAAAATTACTATATGGTAGTTACAGTATTCGCACTTTACATGCATGCGGCAATCAATACAAAAGCCGCTGTGCATATTTTAATGAGCAGAAATGAATAAAAATTATTTTTATTCTATACTGTTATTTTTGAAACTACCTCGATATCTTCTCAACGCATCCTCTTTTCTCTTCTTTCTGACTGCTATCTTCTTTCTGTATCTCCTGTTCTGGCTTCACTATCACAGGCTCCGATAGTTTGTTCTGTATCAATCGGTGCGGCAGAGGTGGTCTGATGTACAACGAACTGAAATATGGAATATTCGTTTTAAGGTTTCGTGAAATCTGTGATCGATGCATAAAGAATAGAATAGGATAGGATAGGATAGAACAGAATAGAACAGAATAGAAATAGAATAGCAATAATCTTTATTCAAATAAACTTAATATAAGCACTTTTGAATAGTCAAGTTTTTGATTCTACCGCTTATTCGGAATGCAGATTCATCACAAGATAAAGTTCATAAAACCTTAAGGGCCTTTTTTAAATGAGGGTTTTGGGCAACCGTTAGACCTGTAGTAATGCGATCTTCATAGATCTATTGTTTTTATTATAGTTTTTAATTTTTGTGGCCAAACAACAGCGGCTAATGAAAAAATAGAGAAGAGCTGTTTTGTGCAGAATTTATTTCTCTACAACTTTTATTTAAAATGTTTTTTCATATTGCTTATCGTTGTCTAGTTATTTCGAAAAAAGGCGTTTTTCAACCCTTTTTTAATTTTTTCTTGCTCGTTCTTCTTGTGATGAGACAGCTTTCCGAACGAGCGGTAGACAAAAAAAATGTAATGACTATTCAAAAGTGCTTAAATTAAGTTTATTTGAATAAATGATTTTCTATTCTATTCTATTTCATCCCATATTTCATGTATTTGCGGACTAATTTATTAATGAAAGCACAACTTTTTTTTTCGGACTACTCTAATGCTGTTGGCCGCAGCTGGCCTTTACAGCTTCACCGGACGATAGGGGCGAGTGCAGATGGCACTCCAAACCAAAGGAAGGACTTATGGAGCGGATGAAGGCCAGCTCCTGCTTGACGGATACGACTTTAGTGTGAGGGCACCACTAGGGGTTCGAACCTCGGCTCAGGCCGTCGTAATTTCGATCCCCGTTTGAATTTGATGGGGAATCGATCGGAGGGGCGCTCTGGGGCGTGGAGCGCCCGGGCGCCCAGTTGATTATTATTGCGCGATATGAAAGCACAACTGACGCGCCCACTGACCACTCGCAATCAAGTGGCAGTGGGAACTGATTTATTTGTACATAGTCTGTGTGAATTCACAAGGACCGTATTGTATTTTTTTTTTATAACACAGGGGACAAACGAGCATGCGGCTCACCTGATGGTAAGTGATTACCGCCGCCCATGAGCACCCGCAACACCAGGGGAATTGCAAATACATTGTCGGCCTTTTAAAAAGGAATAAGCTCTTTTCTTGAAAGTTTCAATATCGTGTCGGTTCGGAAATACCATTGCTGGAAGGTAATTCCACAATGTGGTTGTGCGAGGCAAAAAGTTTCTGGAAAACCGCCATTCATCCAGATGATCAGGATGGTGTTATGATGGTATTGTATTTTATATGCTATGTTACCAAACCGCTGTTGTAATATTGGATGCACTGTTGTATTGGGCATATACCTGTGATGATAGTGTGTATATAAATAAATAAATTGCGCCAAAACTGATCATATCATGGTTTAAATTTAAATTTTATTGGACTACAAGTGTCGACAGAAATATTACTATTTTAGGCACAGATTCAAAACACTCACCGACTGATCTTCCTCCTGCTTGCTTTGTAAACACAAGTGCTGTCCGTAGACAGGTCTTCAACTGAATGGAGGATGGACGACGACCGTGTCGGCCGCAGACGGAGGCGGGCCACTTCTTTTGGTAATCCTGTTATACCATTCGAATTAGATAAGATAAGATAAGATAAGATAAGATAAGATAAGCATTTATTGTCTATAACTGTGTTACATCATATATGGAAACGACCAGTTTATCCATTTCGGACGTACAATATGA
Source organism: Achroia grisella (assembly GCF_030625045.1). Taxonomy (NCBI): domain Eukaryota; kingdom Metazoa; phylum Arthropoda; class Insecta; order Lepidoptera; family Pyralidae; genus Achroia; species Achroia grisella. The sequence continues at coordinate 931,050 of NW_026712739.1, forward strand.
AATTAAAATATACAATTACATCAAATAACCAAATTACAAAAATAAAAAAATATATATATATATAACATAACTATCTACAACACAACTCAGATCAAACAATTTGTCACTACCCTCCACCAAGGTAATATTCATCTAAGTTGTAAAAGCACTTACACAATTTAAGGTTCTTTTAAATTGTCCAGCATTTACAATTATTAATAAAACTTGTTATTAACTGGCAACTATGTTGTAATTTTTATAGATGATAATGTAATGGTGCACCCGCCTGCGCTAACGGTATACGCTGGCGGGGCACCATCAGATCAGGTCAGGTCATCGGTCGGGATGTTTTCAATAATATACATATGTAAGATTTCTATATTGATTATTAATTGACGACTTCGGTGGTCTATTGGTTTAGCACATCGCTTTAGGTGCGATTGTCGCGGGTTCGATTCCTCGCATCGCACAAACATTTCATTCATAAGTATGATTGTTTGTACCGATCTGGGTGTTTTCTATGTATAATATGTATGTATATACGAAAAAAAATATTTATGTATTTATATCAGTTATCTAGTACCCATAACACAAGCTTTAGCTAGCTTAACTTGGGTCTAGATGGCGCTGTGTGAATTGTCCTGAGATTATTATTATTATCAGTTATCTAGTACCCATAACACAAGCTTTAGCTAGCTTAACTTGGGTCTAGATGGCGCTGTGTGAATTGTCCTGAGATTATTATTATTATCAGTTATCTAGTACCCATAACACAAGCTTTAGCTAGCTTAACTTGGGACTAGATGGCGCTGTGTGAATAGTCCTGAGATTATTATTATTATCAGTTATCTAGTACCCATAACACAAGCTTTAGCTAGCGTAACTTGGGTCTAGATGGCGCTGTGTGAATTGTCCTGAGATTATTATTATTATCAGTTATCTAGTACCCATAATACAAGCTTTAGCTAGCTTAACTTGGGTCTAGATGGCGCTGTGTGAATTGTCCTGAGATTATTATTGATTATTGGTATGTTTTGTTCCTCAGCTTTTTTTTGCTTGGTTTTTACGCTTTGCGTATACCACACTTATAGGCCAAAACCAAGTAAGTGCAGTGGTGTATAAGTGCGTGTGTGTAAGCGTGTGAGGTCGTGTGTTTATTATTTTTCTTCTCGGCTTCCGCCGGTAATTTTGGTGTGTACGGGCACAAGCCAAGTAGTCCAATTACATAGTAATGTTATATTTTGAAGTGAATATACTTTTTATTATTATTATTTACGCCATTGCTATTATTCTCACTATTGTCTCACTCTCTCAGCTTTTGTTGGTCCTTTTTCCACACTTACGGGCCAAAACGAATCAAGTGTAGTGTGTGTGTGTATGAGAAAGTGTGTACTTATTGTGTGACTGGTGTTATATCCTTTTCATCGATTTCCAGAATAGAATAGAATAGAAAATCATTTATTCAAATAAACTTACATTGAAGCACTTTTGAATAGTCATTACATTTTTTTAATCTACCGCTCATTCGGAAAGCTGCCTCATCACAAGAAGAACGAGCAAGAAACTTGCGTGTTGCTCTTTTAAATAATTTTATTATTACTTTACATTTTTAAGTTTAAGTGTGTGAATACAAACCACCAATTAGCACTAATTCAATTAAATACTCAAATAGAAAAAAATATTGAATATATAACCAACTGGTTAAACAATTAATAAGAGGAATTCAGTCCTAGGGATTAGAGCTGACCGGGATTCTACAAGCAGCACACGTTCACGAGTATGACGGATGAGCCAGCCATCACTGCGCTCGACCATATTTTAGGGAGCCCAATGACCCGGCCCACCACGCCGCCACAAGTCTGGACATTTTAGACATGACTACTCAAAACACTAGACCACGTCAAAGTAATTTTCGTACAGTTCGACAGATATTTAAAATGGCAGCGTTTTGAAGGGTGATGTGGAGTTATTATTATTATATTGGTATATTTTATTTTCAGCTTTTATTATTAATTAGTTAAATAAACTTACCAACAACTCCTAACACATCTAGCACCTCCGAATCTTCAGAATCTGAGTGTTGAGATTGCAATGGAGGCCGCGCCACCTGAAATATTATGTTAGAATTTGTTACTCAAATAGAATTATAAAAATTATATAAAATATTGTAATAACATAGTAATTAAATGTAATATGGCAACACTTTAGAATAGAATAGAAATCATTTATTCAAATAAACTTAATTTAAACACTTTTGAATAGTCATAACATTTTTTTTATCTTCTGCTCAATTGGAAAGCTGTCTCATCACAAGAAGAACGAGCAAGAAACTTGTGTGTTGCTCTTTTAAACAATCCTTGTAAGTTCACATTTACAAGTCGAAACGTGTGAATACAAACTACCAGCCAGCACTAATTTTTTGGGTCAAATATAAATACACTGGGCCTGGGCACTTGCACAGTGTACCCAGTGAGGAAGAAGGGCCTGATTATTAAAGGCCGAGCTTTTATGAAGATATAACCTGTTCTCTTGAAGGATTCAATATCGTATCGGTTAGGAAATACCATTGCTGGAAGGTGATTCCACAATGTGGTTGTGCGAGGCAAAAAGTTTCTAGAAAAAGGCACTGTGGAAGACGACCAATTATGCAGATGATTAGGATGATATTTCATTTTATTTCTATATACTGAACTGGACGGTAAGGAAAAAAATATTATTGTTCATAAGCAGCAAAAAATTCCTACATGAATAAATTGTTTTTTAATTTGAATTTGAATATTTGAATTTTATATATTTGTATCTACACCAGGTATTTTTTATAGGAGAAAAAAAACATTTTATCTTATTATCCATATATAAAAACTAACCTCTATAAGACTAGGGTGCATGATCTCAGTGATTAAATTGGATCTTTTGGCTTCCTCCGTGAGTAGAACATTCTTCTGGTTCAATGCCATTTCGGAGTCAGGTTGGAATAAGCTCTGCAGACGGTTGTCTTTTGTCGCCTCGGTTTTACCTGAAAAAAAATAGATGGCGTTATGAAATTCAAATAAAATAAACTTACTAATATTATAAATACGAAAGTATATTTTAAAGAAAGGTTTATAGTTAGAGTTCACATCATTATTGTAGAAATAATCCGCTATTTTAAAAAACATATTAAAAGAAGGTAGTTTGTATTTAGTACTAATGAAGTACCCAATATAAAGATTATTACAAATATTGTAAATAGCGCCATCTAGTATTTATAGACCGACCTACTACACCGACTTTGGTCTATAAATACGGAGGTCGGTAGTTGAATAATCCTCTTTCGTTGGGTGAGCCGCGGCATTCAGTCGACGAGCGCAGGGCGTGCTGGTTGTGTTTTGGATACTAAAGTGAATTGTATTAGAAATGGGTTTATCCCGGTCTTAGTTGGGCCTGGGGGGAAGCTGCAAGTAGTGAAGGTGAGTGTTAATGCATTTTAAAAGGGCCTTTTAAACCTACACCCGTGTCACAAGTCACGGACGCTACTTGGGGTTTCGTTAATTAATTAGTGCATCTTACACTATATAGTCAGACATGTAATCTAATGTTAAATAACAAATTTTAAAACAATATCTTAATTGTTACTAATGTTATAAACAGTATAGTAGTACAGTTATAAGTTTGTGAATATGGATCATCATCATTATCTCAGCCCGGAAGACGTCCAATGGACACAGCCTCTCCCAAACGTCGTCTTACGTCGAGAGGTAAATACCTTTATTTACCATAAAATTATTCGCGTAATACCCGGTTAATAATATATACATATAAATAAAATTGATGTGTCTGTTTGTAATATTGAAATAACCATTTTTTACTACATGCATATGAATATAAATACGGTACATACACCAAAATAACATTTTTTACAAATTTTGTCTGTCTGTCTGTTTGTTCCGGCTAATCTCTGAAATGGCTGGACTGTACTGTGATGTAATAAGGAGTAACTTGGGCTACTTTTATTTTAGAAAAATAAAGTTAAATTTCACGCGGACGAAGTCGCGTGTACAGCTAGTTAAACATATATTTTTATCACTTTCGGTTTTTCGAGAGTATATATATTATATATAGTACGCTATAGATATATACAAGACTGTACTGTACTGAGAAACCGGAAGTGGCCGCACCACTTCCGGTTTTTCAGTACAGTACAGATTTAAACTGATAAAGGTACTAGTAATTGTCTATTACCTTCCTGGATATCCTGCAGTAAAGTGGTGTTCTCCGTAGTAGTGGTGGTGGCAGGAGTCGAACCTCGTTCCCTCACGGTCGGCGGGGGACGGTACAATGTCGCAGATACACACACGTGCAGCATTCCACCACCTAGATGAGATTATATTAGTCTTTAATTACATTTATAAATGATAGTCTATCGCAGTGTTTCCCAATCTTTTAGCGCCTTTTATATTATATCTAAATATATATAACTCAAAGGTGACTGACATAGTGATCTATCAACGCACAGCCCAAACCACTGGACGGATCGGGCTGAGATTTTGCATGCATAAAGCTACTATGACGTAGGCATCCCTTAAGAAAGGATTTTAATAAATTCCACCACTAAGGGGATAAATTAACGCGAGCGAAGCCGCGGGCAAAATTTAGATATATTTATACAAATATATACATAAATATATGTATATATATTTATGTTACATATACTTATGTTGTAGCTTTTCCATTACTACGACGTCAGTTCTTTTTTTTATGAATATTTGACATTTAAATTTAATATTTTTAGTAACAATTAAAAATGTCGTAGAAAAAAATTTAAATTTAAATATCGCCCCTAGGGAGATATATATATATATATATAAATATCCCCTTGGGCACTTTGTGGCTCAGACGTGCCGTATAGGTAGTTTTTTGTTGATCCTTTTTCACTTGTTGATCCGGAGGCCTTTTGTTGATCTAATGCCAGATGACCATATATAAATGTTGATCCGTTTTGAGCCACAACTGTCACGACGAGTAATAATAATAATTAAGCGATTTATACACGATTTTATACAAATCCACCTTTTTGGCATACGAGCAGTTCTTGATCCAATTCAAACGGGCCAATCAGGGTGCAGCATTTGCCAAGGGCTTCCTCATTGGCACGTTTGGGCTACTACATTATGGCTACAGTAACTTAATAATGTCTAGCTAGTATTTCAAAAATAATAGTCTACCTAATCTAAATATTTATAGAAATCAGTCTGGAGTAACGTGACTCCAGATCAAACCTCAATACTTGTTATTTTTTGGACGGGAATTTTTCCTTTTGTAACAACGTTACTGAGCGAATGAAGAGAAGACGTAACGGCGGATCCAGGGGGAAGCGTCATGGAGGTCTTGGGAGTCATGGGGGGTCATGAATAGCCCAAGACTTAGGTAGACCACTAATTGAACTAAAAAATAATGAAACAGCTAAATTTTTTGCACGATCGGAGTGTTGGTGCAGTAGTATTAATTATAATTAAACATTGTTACTTAAAACATAACAGTTAAAGTACTATAACACTAAAAGCAAAATAGGTATTTTCAAAATACTTTTTCAAAATAAATTACCCTTTGAGTTTTTGTTCAAACCTCAGATATTATACTTATTTTAGGTATATCAATCAATACATAGTATAGCATAGTACAGTCATAGTACAGATTTATAAGGAGTAACTTAGGTTACTTTTATTTTAGAAAAATAAAGTTAAATTCCACGCGGACGAAGTCGCGGGAACACCTTGTTTTTAATAAAAACATCTTTTTTGTGGTACTTGAGAATGTTGAAGCCTGTTGTTTGTAATATTGAAATAACCATTTTTTACTACTTGCATATGAATATAAATACGGTACATACACCAAAATAACATATTTTACAATTTTTGTCTGTCTGTCTGTTTGTTCCGGCTAATCTCTGAAATGGCTGGACCGATTTTGACGGGACTTTTTTGGCAGGTAGCTGATGTAATAAGGAGTAACTTAGGCTACTTTTATTTTAGAAAAATAAAGTTAAAAACCACGTAGACGAAGTCGCGGGAACAGCTAGTGTATAATATATTAGAGATACCTACGTGTTTTTTTATTGATGACTAGCTGTACACGGGATTTCGTCCGTGTTGAATTTAACTTTATTTTTCTAAAATATAAGAAGTTAAATTCCACGCGGACGAAGTCGCGTGTACAGCTAGTTGTCGGTAGTCTAGCGATTTAGCTAGCACACTGCTTTGATTTCTGCTTGGTGGTCGAGGGTTCGATTCCTCGCACGCTGCAAACATTTGTATTCATGAGTATGATTGTTTGTAACGGTCTGGGTGTTTTCTATGTATAGATAATATATATGTATTTATGAAAAAAAATCTTTGTATTTATATCAGTACCCATAACATAATCTTCAGCTAGCTTAACTTTGGTCTAGATGAAGCTGTGTGAATTGTTCTGAGATTACTATTATTACTATAATAAATCTTTTCAAATCAGCCGATGTTTATTTTTGCCATAATACGTGCTGTTACCATGTGATAATATTACGTACGTACTTATTAAACTATTAACTTATTATTAAATTATTAACTATTTATACTGTTTTAAATGTGATGCGTTCATTATTTATATTTCCTTTGAATTAAAGACAAATGTATATATATATATTTATATACACTTGCACACTTAGTTGATCCAGCCACGATCCGTAGATATTGCTGATCCACTGTCTCTCTCTTTCTATCACTATCTTTGTATTCTAATATGCGATGTTGCCGTTCCGGCCGAGACCATGCGTTGTTGCCAAATGTATTCGTCGATAGTAGTAGATACTTATACTCGATATATATTTTTTCAACAATTTCCTGCAATAGTGAATCCGTATCGGCATTTTTTTTAAATGCACAAAGATTTTTTGGCTCTGAATATATTTAAAAATCATTTACTTGTGTGTTGATGAATTTATATACTAGTACATGAAGTACCTAATACTTGTTTTGATTTGAATAGGTAGCGATATTATGAATTTATTATACGTAATCTAAAGATTTTGACGAAATAAAAGTAATTAGTTATCTGTTAACCTTGACTTCATGCTGGCACCAGTATTATCAGATGATGAACATACTCTTCGAAAACTTACAGCAGAAATATCGTGTTTGGACTCATTAGATAGGTCTCGATGAATAGAGTTTAAAAAACTTAAAATAAATGGTACATTAGAAATAATGTATAAAAACCCCTTACGTAAAATTCAACCACTTTAAACTTAATAATAATAATAATTAGGAAAAGAGAAAAGCTATACATGCACTGAAAGTAATTGATGCCTTCCACACAATATTTTCAGTATTAAACAACTCTGTTTGTTCAGTAAAAGTGTAAATACACTGGTAACCTTTAATCATATTTTATATGCAAACATTACATATACAAACACTAAAGTTTTATTTCAGAATAGCCAGTAGTTTTCAAGAAATAAGTCTTTGAAATTGTACGTGTAACTTATATATATACCTACTAGTTTTTTCACCGTAACAAACAACACCAATATGGCCTAGTTAGTAGTTTACCTGTGTACCAATTAATAATAATAGTAATCTCAGGACAATTCATACAGCTTCATCTAGACCCAAGTTAAGCTAGCTGAAGATTATGTTATGGGTACTGATATAAATACAAAGATTTTTTCGTAAATACATATATATTATCTATACATAGAAAACACCCAGACCGTTACAAACAATTTAATAATAAGTTAATAGTTTAATAAGTACGTACGTAATATTATCACATGGTAACAGCACGTATTATGGCAAAAATAAACATCGGCTGATTTGAAAAGATTTATTATAGTAATAATAGTAATCTCAGGACAATTCACACAGCTTCATCTAGACCCAAGTTAAGCTAGCTGAAGATTATGTTATGGGTACTAGACAACTAATATAAATACAAAGATTTTTTTCGTAAATACATATATATTATCTATACATAGAAAACACCCAGACCGTTACAAACAATCATACTCATGAATACAAATGTTTGCAGCGTGCGAGGAATCGAACCCTCGACCACCAAGCAGGAATCAAAGCGGTGTGCTAGCTAAATCTCTAGACTACCGACAACTAGCTGTATACACGACTTCGTCCGCGTGGAATTTAACTTCTTATATTTTAGAAAAATAAAGTGAAATTCCACACGGACGAAATCCCGTGTACAGCTAGTCATCAATAAAAAAACACGTAGGTATCTCTAATATATTATACACTAGCTGTTCCCGCGACTTCGTCCACGTGGTTTTTAACTTTATTTTTCTAAAATAAAAGTAGCCTAAGTTACTCCTTATTACATCAGCTACCTGCCAAAAAAAGTCCCGTCAAAATCGGTCCAGCCATTTCAGAGATTAGCCGGAACAAACAGACAGACAGACAAAAATTGTAAAATATGTTATTTTGGTGTATGTACCGTATTTATATTCATATGCAAGTAGTAAAAAACGGTTATTTCAATATTACAAACAACAGGCTTCAACATTCTCAAGTACCACAAAAAAGATGTTTTTTTATCAAATAAACAGTTTTTATTAAAAACAAGCTGTCCCCGCGACTTCGACCGCGTGGAATTAACTTTATTTTTCTAAAATAAAAGTAGCCTAAGTTACTCCTTATAAATCAGCTACCTGCCAAAAAAAGTACCGTCAAAATCGGTCCAGCCATTTCAGAGATTAGCCGGAACAAACAGACCGACAGACAGACAGACAAAAATTATAAAAATTGTTATTTTGGTATATGTACCTTATATATATTCATATGCATGTAGTAAAAAACGGTTTTTTCTATATTACAAACAGACACTCCAATTTTTATTAAATGTATAGATGTATAGATTATTATTTATTTATTTATTTATTCATCCAAAATAATACAAATTGTGTAGGATAACGTAATAGTAACATTACAGTAAAATTTTGTCAACAACATAATAGCAACTTAAACATTAAATCTCGGTATATCTATAGACTAGCTGGCCCCAGCGACTTCGTCCGCGTGAAATTTTATTTTATTTTTCTAAAATAACAGTAGCGTAAGTTACTCCTTATTACATCAGCTACTTGCCAAAAAAAGTCCCGTCAAAATCGGTCCAGCTATTTCAGAGATTAGCCGGAACAAACAGACAGACAGACAGACAAAACTTGTAAAATATGTTATTTTGGAATATGTACCGTATTTATATTCATATGCAAGTAGTAAAAAACGGTTATTTCAATATTACAAACAGACACTCCAATTTTATTTACATGTATAGATGTATAGATTAAAAAAAAGTAACAGTCATAAGGCTAGTCGTATGCCTAATATATATAATAATGTAATAAATTCATTTAAACAGAAATTGCGGGAACATTATTTAAATTTGTAACTTTTTTACTGTCCTTCTCCTTTTTTCACATCTTTCTGTTATATCCATATAGTTCTCTCTATATTTTCTGATTTTCTTACTTTCAATTTGAGACTGTACTTATAATTTGATTATCGGATCATTATGTATTTACTTATATATAATATTTATACATTTATGGGTTATACTTAGATATATATTTATGTATGTATATTGTTATTTTTTTATAGAAATGTATATTTTGCTTATCTTTATTATCTTTATAAATCTTTTTTTGACATTTCTTATTTATATTAGTGCACCGCCAATAATCTTTCGCTGCACCACTCATGGTTGCCTGGTAAATAACGCGGCAAAATATTAAGTCCGCCACATGTACAAATTTTTTTGTGCATTAAAGTTAAAGAAATAAAAAAATACAATACTGTTTAATGAAAATGCGTGTTGTCTAGTGCTTTGAGATGTATCAAAATAAGGTCAACAAAAAAGTCCGTGATGGTATATGTCTATCTCTTAAGGATAACCAACAATAACCATTTTTTATCTTTTACATTTTACGGGATTTTTTTTTATCGTATGTTTCCCTTAAAATCATGTAAACTATGTTATTATGTCATAATCTAAAGAAATAATAATATTTTATAGTGACATATCCACTATAAAATACCAAAAAGTAGCAATGTAATTCGTTACGCGCGAATCAGGTGTTATAAGGTCAAAGGTCGGTGCACCCCGCGTATTTGATAAATAGTGCTTCTCTGGATGTCTTTAAGAGAAAATGGCAGTATGTACGTGTATATGTACAAGTCCTTAAGTGTTAAGTTTTTCAAATGTACATACAGTAAAGAATAAATATTTTTAAGTACAGTACTTACGTACATTAATATAATACCTACTTTTTACTTGTATCTATTGTTATCAAAATTAAATTATAAGTTCTTAACTTGACCACGACTATGTGACCCTCTCTTGGCGCCAAAACGAGTGAAAAAATGAACAGCATACGACGACGACGCAGTACCTATAGAGTGGAGCAACTGCTTATTCAGTTTTATTCAACTATTTAGTCCCTCCACCGTTACAATGAATGGAGGCGGATATTACAATGTACGTAGCATTGCGAATATAAAATATCTAGATTAGGTATAATAAATTCATAATTCATAGGCCGTTACGGTATCAGAGCCAAAGTCTTCTTTCTTTGTTTATGTACTGTTAGATGCGACAGCGACTTTGTTTTTATATTACTATGTAATGATTGATATACCTAAAATAAATAAAATATCTGAGGTTTGGACAAAAATTCAAAAGGTACTTAATTTTTAAAAAGTATTTTGAAAATACCTATTTTGCATTTAGTATTTGAAATACAAAACACAAAACTATTTTTGTTTTTAGAGTGACATTTCTATGAATTCACTGTCGATAGCGAGCGGTGCGATGGAAAAAGATAACCGTTTATAAAAATATAATAAATAACCCTGGACAATTAACACAGACTGATACTGAACTGATATAAATAGATATTTTTATTTTGTAAATACATATATAATATACATATAAAACACCCAGACCGATGAAAACAATCGATGACCGATGAGTACAAATGTTTGCATCGTGCGAGAAATCGAACCCGCGACCATCGGATGTAAAGCGGTGTGACCACCGAGGCAGTCGAAATATATAAATAATCTTATGAATTTAATTTATTCTAATTTATGTGCGCGGGGTGCGGTGTACGGTGCTCCCCCCTGCCTCCACCGTTGCTGGAGCTTGCATGTATGGAGCATTGCGAATATAAAATATGTAGATTAGTAAATTCATAATTGATAGACCGTTACGGTATCTATATATATTCGGATTAAAATAAGTATCGCAGTAAGGACCAGTATATAAAGTGATCAACACAATTAACTGATTTTTGAAATATATATACAGAGCCAAAAAGTCTTTGTGTATTCAAAAAATATCTAATTTGTTTGTGTGCGCGGGGTGCGGTGTACGGTGCAGGGGGGACCCTGCCTCCACCGTTGCTGGAGCTTGCATGTATGGAGCATTGCGAATATAAAATATCTACATTAGTAAATTAATAAAATCATAATTGATAGACCGTTACGGTATCTATATATATTCGGATGAAAGTAAGTATCGCAGTAAGGACGAGTATATAAAGTGATCAACATAATTAATTGATTTTTGGAATATATTCAGAGCCAAAAAGTCTTTGTGTATACCAAAAATTTAGCCGTTCGGAGCCATTCAGTCACGAATTATTAGTAAAAAAAGTGTCGAGTATATCGTACTATCGACGAATATATATGGCCACATCGCAAAATAGAATGCGACGTTGCCATACCGCCTGAGATATACGCGATAGGAGTCAAGTTATTCAGTGCAAAAGGTGGAATCGGCAAGTGTTTAGGTTGTGGCGTGATCAACAAAGTGCCCAAAGAGGTGTTTATATATATATATATATATGTAATAATAATAATAATAACATTAGTCGATAAATACCCTGCACTTGGTCCCTAATATATACCGCCAACTACAGATGGCTGTACTAAACACATGCCGCATTGTAAAATTTCTACAAACAGATCAGGCCAACATTTATATTACAGTATATTCACCTAAAAATAGAACATTGTTATGTACTTGGCTTAGGCCCGTATATACCAAGGTTACCGGCGAAAGTCGAGAGAAAAAAAAAATAATAATAATCTCAAGACAATTCACACAGCGCCATCTAGACCCAAGTTAAGCTAGCTAACGCTTGTGTTATGGGTATTAGGTAACTGATACATGTACATAGATATTTTTTTTCGTAAATACATACATATTATACATAGAAAACACCCAGACCGATACAAACAATCATACTTATGAATACAAATATTTGTGCCGTGCGAAATCGAACCCGCGACCATCGTACCTAAAGCGATGTGCTAAACCAATAGACCACCGAAGTCATCAAATAATAATCAATATAGATCAATATATATTACCTAATAGTAACACAGTTCCATGCAACCCATACATATCCACCAGTTTCTCAATTAACATCGGAAATACGAAGCTGCCTGCTGCCGTCCCGCTCACACATATACCATTAGCCAAAGCCCTGAAAAGAGAGAGAAATAAAACCTATGTATATATCATTGTCATCATCATTAGGTACATAGTATAAAACAAAGTCGCTGTCGCTGTCGCTGTCTGTCCCTATGTATGCTTAAATCTTTAAAACTACGCAACGGATTTTGAAGCGGTTTTTTTAATAGATAGAATGATTTAAGAGGAAGGTTTATATGTATAACACATATACACCCGTGCGAAGCCGGGGCGAGTAGCTAGTGTGAGTATAAAAAGTGCAGCATATAAAGTACGGATGTACATCTTATATATAAAATTCTCGTGTCACAGTTTTCGTTCCCATACTCCTCCGAAACGGCTTGACCGATTCTCATGAAATTTTGTGAGCGTATTGAGTAGGTCTGAGAATCGGCCAACATTTATTTTTCATCCTCCTAAATGTTAGGGGTAGTCCACCGTTAATTTTTTTTTTATTTTAATGCAAAACTACGTTTGCCGGGACAGCTAGTTATATATATAAACCTTCCTCTAGAATCACTATCTATAAAAAAACCGCTTCAAAATACGTTGCGTAGTTTTAAAGATTTAAGCATACATAGGGACGGAAAACTTAAATCTGTTACAAACAAACAGATAAAATATAAAATCAATATTATATCTTATTTTTATTAACGCAATATAAAACCTCTCGCTGACAAAGTGAACAAGACACCGACAAGTGAGTAATTCATCAGAAAAAAATGTATCGGTTTAGAATGTACTACCATTGTATTATACTTAATTTTAAAACAAATATATTGATGCGAGAAAGTCGAAAAAATTAATTCAATTAAAGAAATGCTTGGCGGGCCGCATAAACATGTTTGACGGGCCGCAAGCCCGCGGGCCGCGTGTTGATCAGCCCTGTTTTAAATGAACATACCTGTGTTTATCAAAATATTGCGAGACGATGACTATCCCTGGTGTTGTAGACAGACCTCCTCCGATTCCTATAACAAAATTATTATTATTAATTATTATTCACAATTTATTAATCATTTTCTACCAAAAAATTGTAGTAAATGTGATGAGGTTATAATAATCTCAGGACAATTCACACAGCGCCATTTCACAAATAATCAATTATCTATCATTTACTACAATTTTTTGGTAGAAAATGATTAATATTAATCATTTATTACAATTTTTTGGTAGAAATGAATAATATTAACCATTTTCTACCAAAAAATGTAGTAGTTTTTCTCTGCACAGCCTATGGTTGACTGGTAGAAAATGCCTTAAGACGTTAAGTCCGCCATATGTACTTTTACCTTGGTATTTTGTGCATTGAAGTTACATAAATATAAATAAATAAATGAGATGAGGTTATAATAATCTCAGGACAATTCACACAGCGCCATCTAGTCCCAAACTAAGCTGAGTAATATAGTGTATGTAATATACACGATGCTCACCAGTTCTGTTACTGAAGTTGGCTTGGCACGCTACCGCGTGTCTAGATTATACACTTACCAGTCATCACCCCGAAGCTCAGTAGAAGATGGAGCAGTCCAGTACTGAAGTAGGAGAGAGCCAGGCCCGTCGCACAGAAGAGGCCACCAATGAACACCACCAGACGACAAGAGTACTTCTCACACAGAGCTGATGACAACGGTGCTGGGAAAAAGAGAGATCTCAAATCATAAGCTATTTAGTAAAACCCAAAACTGTACCTTTCACCCCTTGTCACACGAAGTCACACTTTATCAACCTAAAAATCCATCCCTTGTCACTATTATTTGTACCTTGTTATTATTATTTTTTTTTTTCTTAGCTTTTGCTGGTTTTCTCCACACTTACGGGCCGAAACCAAGTAAGTGCAGAGTGTATATTATTATTATTATTAAAATAAATAAATCTGATAAACAAGTGTTTTTACTCATTGAAAGATTATTTTATATGCAAAATGGATGACAATATGTTACTTACTGGTAGAGAATGCCATCAGGCATTAAGTCCGACATATATACATTTTTGTGTGCAAAAAAAAAAAATTACTAGCTGTGCCCGCAATTTCGTCCCCGTGAAATAGTCACTTTGGATAGCACAAAATGTGTAATAATCTAACCCAAAATTACAAAGAAAAAAGTTTCATCGTTCTAGCTTCAAAAACGACGACATTTAAATATAAAACTGGTACAAACTTTGAAGGTCATATCTATTTATATTTAATCAACAGCCTAAAAAATAAGTTTCTAGGTTCTAGATTTAAAAATGACGATACTTCCATACACCCTTATATATTACCTTTCATCCCTTTACCATTTTTGCATTAAATAGTAGCCTATGTCCTTTTTCAGGGTGTAAACTATCTGTGCGCCAATATATATAACTCGAAGGTGACTGACTGACTGACATAGTGATCTATCAACGCATAGCCCAAACCACTGGACGGATCGGGGTGAAATTTGACATGCAGGTAATAATAATGAATAGGCATCCGCTAAGAAATTGATTTTCATTAATTCTACCCCCAAGGGGATAAAATAGCTTGGGATGAAAGTTTGTATGAAACTTTGATTTAAACCGATAGATACATGAGACTTCTTTTTATAAAATACATATTATACGTAGCAAAGAAAGGATTTTGATAAATTCAATCCCCTAAGAATAAATTAATGTTTGAAGCCGCAAGGAATCGTCGTTTAATAATTTTTAACGTGAATGCGCAAAGTGAAAGAAAGGATTTCATTAATTCTTTTTATATGTAAAAATAGGGAATACTCACCCAGAGCTAAGCACAATGTAGACAACGCCGCTGGTATCCAGGAGGCAACTGACTCCGAAGAGTCTGGGAATGTTTCCATGATCTCCACGTATAGTACCCCATACGACTTGAACAGACCGGCCACCCAGAACTGCACCATGAAAGCACCGAACACCACAACCCAGCCGTATCCACCATCGGGTGGGTTGGTTATACTGGAATTACAAACATTATGGTATTATAACACACACATTATAATACAGCTCGCCCAGTGGTCGTCATTCGAATATAATTAATTTACATTATTAACCGGGTCTTAACACGAATAACATTATGATTATACATTATTTATTTAATTTGTTTGAAGGATTTTGTAAAAAAAAAGTTGAAAATAAAATATTTTGAAATCTCATGTTACGAAATTCAGAACTCCTCCCATATCTTGTCCCATAATGACACTTCGTCAATTTCCTTCCACCCCTTGCCATACAATGTCACACTTTGTCACCCTCCTTCCACCCCTTGTCACACAATGTCACATTTTGTCAACCTCCTCCCAGCCCTTTGTCGCACAGTCACAATTCGTTAACCTCTTTCCACTCCTTGTCACTCAATGACACACTTCGACAAACTTCTCCCAATCCCTGGTCATACAATAACACACTGACAATCTCCTCCCAACCTTTGTCACACAAAGTCACATCGACAACCTCCTCCCAACCCCTAGTCACATAATGTCACATTTTGTCAACCATCTTCTACCTCTAGTCACAGAAATTCACACTTCGTCAATCTCTTCCCACCCCTTGTCACACAACGTCACACTATGTCAACCTCCTCCCCCTCTAACGAGTGACATAATTTATAGATAGCCACATATTTGGACTCCAGTTATATAAAAATAAACATGATGTGCCCTTACTCAGTGGTGGAGTCAGGCAGAGGCCGTAGCTTCCTCGAGGCAGCCAGCAGGGGGCGTGCTGTCACCGACGACAGTGTCAGCAAGGAGTCCTCCTCTTGCTCGGTCGGTGACATCGCTGATAAGTACGCGCCTACTTGCTGCGAAAACAGAACACAATGTTGAGATATGGCAGTCTTATCACAAGGTTGGTAAAAGAGTGGCGTTTTTGAGAAACTTCTGAATGAACCAGTGGTCTAGCGGTTAGGTATTTTCGATGATCGCGTGTTCGATTCCTTGCACGAACAAACATTTGTATTTAAGCGCTGTGTCTTGAGATATTATTATTACTTTAGCAAAACAATGTTTACCTGATATTTTACTTGAAGAACATCCTTATTTAGTTTGAATATAGGTACTTCAAAGTCAAATCATATACTCATGTCAATGTACCATGTCAGGTCGACCTCCACGCGGTTCCTTTGGAAACCATCGTGATAAATTCATGGTGAATTTACGACGGATGTACTAACTGACCTGACCTCATTCTCATCTTATCATCCTCCACTGGTGCCCAGCCAGCGTAAACCGTTAGAGCAGGCGAGTGAACCATTCATCCATAAAAATAAAAAAATTACAGTACATTATTTATATTATTAACCGGATCTTAACACAAATAATTTTATGGCAAATAAAGGTATTTACCTCAGTCGACGTTTCGACTAGGTTTTCATTTCGTTTCGTTGAACAATCTAGTGACGGTAGATGAAAAAACTGCTGTCACCTATCTACATTGACATCGCTGTTACTCCAGTCAGCTCGTGACCACGGCTAGTGTAACTAGTCGAAACATCGAGAGGTAAATATTTTACCTTCATTTACCATAAAATTATTCGCGTAAGACCCGGTTAATAATATATACATATAAATAAAATTGGAGTGTCTGTTTGTAACATTGAAATAACCGTTTTTTACTACGTTTGTAACATTGAAATGAATATAAATGGCTGGACCGATTTTGACGGACTTTTTTAACACGTACTGATGTAATAAATAACATTTTTTACAATTTTTGTCATAAACGCCTGTCTGGAAAGTTTTGTTCCGGCTAAGAATGAAATGTCCCTGACGGGCTGGAGCGATTTTGAAAAGGGCGAGCACTTTTTTTAGGCACGTAGCTGATGTAATAATAATAGGCTACTTTTATTTTCGAAAAATAAAGTTAAATTCCACGCGAACGAAGTCGCGGGAACAGCTAGTGTAATAATGTAAATAATGTATAGTTTACAAATAACTATTACATACAGTGGCTAACGGCAACTCGAGCAGCAGACTTGCGGGGCGCTCTCGTTGTTCAGGGGGTGCAGATTGCACCGACAGCAGAGAACCCTTGTCCGGGGACAGGTTGGCCTGGAATATTATATACTTTTTTATTTTCTTACTTATATATTTATATATATACATATATATAAAATTCTCGTGTAACAGTGTTTGTAACATAACTCCTCTAGAATAGAATAGAATAGAAAATCATTTATTCAAATAAACTTAATTTAAGCACTTTTGAATAGTCAACATTTTTTTAAATCTACCGCTTATTCGGAAAGAATAAGCAAGAAACTTGTGTGTTGCTCTTTTAAACAATCCTTGTAAGTTCACATTTTACAAGTCGAAACGTGTGAATACAAACTACCAACCAGCACTAATTTATTTATGCTCAAATATAAAAACACAATAAGATTAAATCATTCGTAGTGATAAGAGCAGACCAGTCCCTACAAGCAGCACTCGTTCACGAGTATGACGGATGAGCCAGCCATCACTGCGCTCGACCATATTTTAGGGAGCCCAATGACCCGGCCCACCACGCCGCCACATGTCTGGACATTTTAGCGAGCATGACTCTGAAACAGCTTCACCGATTCATATGAAATTTCGGTTCGTGATAAATTCCTGGAGAATTTAGTAGTAGTAGTAGTTAGTAATGTGGACTTATGACCCCATTACTAGCAATGTACTATGTCAGGTTGACCTCCATGCGGTTCCCCCTGGAAACCATCGTGATAAATTCATGGTGAATTTACCACGATGTGCTAACTGACCTGACCTCATGTTCTTATCATCCTCCACTGGTGCCCCGCCAGGGTATACCGTTAGCGCAGGCGGGTGCACCATTACATTATCCTTACTAATATTATAATTGTGAAAGTAGGTATGTTTGTTACGCTTTCACGCAAAAATACTAAACCAATCATCATGATATCTTGTACGCATATTCTTGGAGGTATCACAACGAACATAGGATACTTTTTATTAAAAAAAATCATAAATTATCAACATTTTGCTACTTCAGCGCCATCAGCAGCCAGTAATCATCATCACCATCATCGCAGCCCGGAAGACGTCCACTGCTGGACATAGGCCTACCCAAAGATCTCCACGACGATCGGTCCTGCGCTGCTCGCATCCAATGCCTTCCAGCGATCTTGTAGCGGCCAGTAATGAACTTATTTAATGGAGCAAAGCCGCGGGTAAAAGCTAGTCATCAATAAAACTCCCCTCCGATCGATCCCCCGTCTAATTCAAACGGGGATCGAAATTACGACGGCCTGAGCTGAAGTTCGAACCCCTAGTGGTGCCCTCAGATTAGAGTCGTATCTGTCAGGCGGGAGTTGTCCTTCAGCCGCTCCATAAGTCCTTCCTCTGGTTAGGAGTGCCATCTGCACTCGACCCCTAACGTCCGGTGAAGCTGTAAAGGCCAGCTGCGGCCAACAGCATTAGAAGTCCAAAAAAAAAAGCCACGGCATTCGGTCTTTGGGCACAGGATGTGCTGGTTGTATTTTAAATGCTAAAGTGAATTGTGTTAGAGACATAGTTAAATTAATGTTATATAGTTGTTATTTTATTATAATATATACTTTTACTAGTACATAGAGTTGATATATCTTACACATGCAGTCGTCTTTCATCCGATGCCTTTACGGGCCAGCACTCTGATGAATACAAGCCAGCAAGCCGAATCGTGGTCTTGTAAATTTTGCCCTTAAGTTTAAGTTTAAATCCCGACTCGAGAACAAATTCGGGATCGCGGGATTAGAAATATACGGAATTTTCATCTAAATTTAAAAAATGTTGAATTCAGATGTGAAAAAGCTAATAACTGCTTGTTTGTGCTGAGGTTAACTAAAATAAAATTAATCGAAAGAAAATAAAAAACTTTAAACCAACTAAATAATAATCAGGTTGTAAGGAAATTAAGATAAATGGTGCTTAATTCAGGGAATTAGGAGGATTTTGAAAATGATGGTATTAATAGTTTCATCTGCTAAATTCAAACAAATCCATTTTTTTTTAATGGTAGATTCTAATTTGTCTAAGCTGTAGACGCCGGACGCTCGCAGAGTGCTTGAAGCGATTTATTAGTTTGTGCAGCACGTAAATTCAAATCTTCTGCAATCATTGAAAGAGGCAAGTCATCTTCGATTAGTACTGCCGTATTAATATTGCGACTTTGAAGTTAGCTCGTAGGACAGATGGCCGTTGGGGCTGTCATGGGAAGGCCTCCAGCAAGGTGGACCGACGATCTGGTCAAGATCGCGGGAAGGCATTGGATGCGAGCAGCGCAGGACCGATCGTCGTGGAGATCTTTGGGGGAGGCCTATGTCCAGCAGTGGACGTCTTCCGGGCGATGATGATTAATATCTTACTCAAATAAACGATATAATCGTCAATTTCTTTTTCACTGCCGCCCAATCCCGTCAATTATCATATGATGCGTCACATTTTTCGAATTCTACACATTCGCGAGATCGGGATCATCACAATAAGAATGTAGAAATACAAGTCAACTTGTGAGTTTCTACATTGCCGCCACTTCATTGTGAATCTCTAAAAAAATCAATAAAACAAAAAATGGTGTCAGTAGGGAGGTCGATTTTTATGAGCTGACGTCCCGAGCAGTTGACTGTCATACTTCGACAGTTCCTATAAAATAGAATAGAAAAAATCATTTCAATACAAACACTTTTAATAGTCATATTTTTCTAATCATTAACGCAGACTCATTAAGAAGAAATAGAAATCAAGTTAACACCTGTATTTGTGACTTGTATTTCTACATTCTTCTTGTGATCTCTTTAAAATATGGTTTTTATGAGCATTAGAATAGAATAGAATAGAAAATCATTTATTCAAATAAACTTAATTTAAGCAGTTTTGAATATATATACTCACAATTGAATATTGTAATACATTTTATATATATTTATATTTGTGTATAAATCTTATTTAATACTAGCTGTTCCCGCGACTACATCCACGTGGATTTTTTTTTCTAAAATAAAAGTAGTCTAAGTTACTCCTTATTACATAAGCTACCTGTCAAAAAAGTCCCGTCAAAATCGGTCCAGCCATTTCAGAGATTAGCCGAGACAGACCGACAGACAGACAGACAGACAAAAATTTTGAAAAATGTTATTTTACCCTATGTACTTTTAGTGTAGTTTATGTAAAAAACGTTTATTTCAATATTACAAACATACACTACAATTTTATTAACATGTATCGATATATACCATAGATATTATTGATTTGAATGCATTAAAATTAGGTCACAATTAGAAACACAAACAATTATGTTTGTTTGATAACTCAGACCTCATAAACAACAAAAAATGTGTTTCTCTTGCGTCTACATTCTCCATTATCTATTTATAGAAGGGAGTTGACAACTCAAGTTGAATCGATATCGTACGCTGGAACTCGAATTCAATGATAGAACATTGAGTTAATGTAACCATGAAATGGTAATCTACCGATCAATATATGCTAAACCGTCACGATTGCGTGATTCAATAGAATAGAATAGAATAGAATAGAAATAATCTTTATTAAAATTAATAGCAATCTTACCTATACAGGGGCGGACCTATTTGCTTTTTGGGCTGCAGCCCAGGGCCCCCAGGATATAAAGTGGAGATGAAACGGATATCCGGTAACTATCCGAGGGCCTTAATACTATCCGGCCGAATACCGGATAACTACTATTGGGCCGGAAAGGCATCCGGACGAATTAAAAAAAAACCTTGGTAATTTTTTTTAAAGTAATTATTTGCTCTATTTAGTTAGTCTTAGTATTAATTATTACATAAGGAATAAAATTAGTTTTAGTTTTATATTTTTAATCACTCAATAGTAAATAACTACTGTTATAGAAAGAAAATGAATTTATTAGTTAGCTAAGTTCCGCCGGATATCCGGCTATTCGGTCACATGGTTGGCCGAATATCCGGTATCCCCACTGAAACCCCACTGAAACGATTCACATACATTAACAATACAATTTTATTAATGCAGACTGCATTAATTACACACGTGTTTAATAATTACTCGTCGCCAATTTGTACTGTATTTAAATATTTAAATAAATAAAATGCTAAACTGCGCTTCTAATTTAATTAGGCCGTTCCCGCCATTTTTACAATCAGGCTCTGTCAACTGCACAGAGTACGTTATGAACAATATTAATTATGCCAAAGACTATATATACTACAAAATATAAAAAAATATCTAGAATGTTAAAAAACCTATCATAAGGTTGGCAACCCTGAGATCAATCAACCCATGCAAGTGAGCGTTACACATAAAATACTATTCGGTGTCGAGACCCTTGGTCCGTGGGGTCCTAGCGCTATAAGACCTTTCAAAGAAATAACGAAAAGGTTAGTCGACATCACAGAAGACCGAAGAGCTGGCAGCTACCTTGGACAAAGAATTAGTCTAGCTATTCAAAGAGGGAACGCTGCCAGTATCTTCGGAACGTTGCCTAAAGGGACCACTTTTAATAATATATTTTAGTTATTATTATCAAATATTACTAGTTATATAATAATATGTATAGTAATATAATAACAAATGTAACACTAAAAACACGTAACTGGAAACATACTAAACAGCCACTGACTCATTTCTATTTATTAGTCACACAGATCAAAGAAAAGCCTAATAAAACCAAATAAATCATACTCCACCCCCAGTAAGGGTAAACGGGGGATGACTAAAACTTGGCCTTCACACCCCCAACCCTTAACTCTGGGCCAATGTCATAGCAGTGGTTCGATAAACAATTTATTATTAGTCACGATTAGTAAGGGATGGGCAGGTGAGGTACGAAATGTGGTATATAGTTTTTTTATCTAACTAGAACAGAGGGAAATTAACAATTTAATAAAAAATAAAGAGTAATGAGAGAGTGGCTGTTTAGTTTGTATCTAGTTACGTAATTTCTTCTCTATTGGATCTACATACCGAACTGGACGGTAGGGAAAAAATTACAATTATAACGTAAAAATTTGACGTTCATAAGCGGCTAAAATGGCCTACATGAAAAAATGATTTTTTAATTTGAATTTAAATTTCATATTCAATAATAATAGTATTTTATGTATGACTCATAAATAGGAATTAGTGAGTGGCTGTTTAATATGTTTCCAGTTACGTAATATTTAATAACTAGCTATTGTCGCGACTTCGTCCGCGTGGATATTATTTCTATACTTCTATTCTAAAATAAAAAAAAAAAACTAAAATAAAAGTAGCCTAAGTTACTCCTCATTACATCAGCTACCTGCCAATAAAGTTAAGCGAGCGAAGCTGCGGATAAAAGCTAGTAATATTATAAACGCGAAGTTTGTATGGATGTTTGTTACTCTTTCGCGCGCAAACTACTGAACGGATTTTGATGAAACTTTACAGCCAGTAATAAATATAAGATATACAGTATTCTAGCCATTTGGGTAATAATATTAACAAGTAAAAACTGCCCTGCGCGGCCTGACCTAGATAGACATTTCCGCATTTGCTAGCGGGTCATATAATCTGCATTCGTTAGGTCTTTGAACTGTTGGGGTCGTCCTTAATTTACGAACCAAGCACATATATGTCAAACTAACTTTTGCCCGCGGCTTCGCTCGCGTTAATTTGTCCCCTTAGGGGTGGAATTTATCAAAATCCTTTCTTAAGGGATGTCTACGTCATAGTAGCTTTATGCATGCAAAGTCTCAGCCTGATCGGTTTAAAATTGGCAAAGTTTCATACAAACTTTCATCCCCTACTTTATCTCCTTGGGGGTAGAATTAATCAAAATCCTTTCTTAGCGGATGCCTACGTCATAACATCTACCTGCATGCCAAATTTCAACCCGATCCGTCCAGTGGTTTGGGCTGTGCGTTGATAGATCACTATGTCAGTCACCTTTGAGTTATATATATTTAGACTAGCTGTACCCGCGACTTCGTCCGCGTGGAATTTAACTTTATTTTTCTAAAATAAAAGTAGCCTAAGTCACTCCTTATTACATCAGCTACCTGCCAATAAAAGCCCCGTTAAAATCGGTCCAGCCATTTTAGAGATTAACCGGAACAACGTTTTTTTGGACATTTTTTTTATTTTATTATATGTATATTGGCTTTAAAACTACATACTACCCCAAACTACGTGTGACGTTGTTTGTCCGCGATGGACTCCTAAACTACTGCACCTATTGCAAATTTGATTTGCACATTGTGTGCAATTAGATCCAACTTGAAAGATAGGACAGCTTACATCTCAATTTATAGTCGCAATATTATTTTATTCAAGAACCTTAGCCACAGCAACGCGTGGTCGGATCTGATAGTCTATATATAATTCCCTAATCTAATCTATGACCCTATTCTACAAATAGAATAGAATAGAAAATCATTCTTCAAATAAACTTAATTTAAGCACTTTTGAATAGTCATAACAATTTGTTTTTTATCTACCACTCGTTCGGAAAGCTGTCTCATCACAAGAAGAACGAGCAAGAACTTGTGTGTTGCTCTTTTAAATAATCCTTGTAAGTTTACATTTACAAGTCGAAACGTGTAAATACAAAATACCAAAATTTCCATTCCTAGGTACAAATTAATGACGTTTCCTCCATTTTGGAGACGTACCCTTAAATTGGGGTGAATGCCATACTAGAAAAACAAAAATAAAACAATCAGCTAACTGTACACAGGAGCAAAAATTAAAATCATCATTACTGTCTGTCTCTATGTATGCTTAAATCTTTAAAACTACGCAACGGATTTTGAAGCGGTTTCTTTTAATAGATAGAGTGATTCAAGAGGAAGTTTTATATATATAATACATATACACTCGTGCGAAGCCGGGGCGAGTATATAGCAAAATATAAAAAAAATGTAAATAAATAAATAAATGAAAATTGATAATATAATTAAGATATTAATTTCCGGTAGTGCCATGCTCCTATTTAAAAATTGTAAAAGAAAAAAAATTCAAATTTGACTCCGAGACAAAAAAAAACAGACTGCAGCTGTAAAGTGTAGTATATTTTGCTTCCCCGTCGCTGTCCGAGTCCGAGGTCATTGTGCTAGCTCTTGGCGGAGCGGCATTACCAACCGATCAATACGTACAGTGTTACAGACAAACATACCCGATATGATACCATAACGGAAATAGGTACCTACTTCCGTTTTGTTAGTTAGTATTGGAAATTTCTTTTATGGTAATTACGTAAGGTTTTACAACAAAATACCAGTCTGTTCTCAATCTGCCTGAAAGAAGACTCAAGCTTCAAGATTGTGAAATGAAACTAATTTATTCAAATATACACAATAAGATTAAGTCAGTCGTAGTGATTAGACCAGCAGACCAGTCCTTACAAGCACTCGTTCACGAGTATGACGTATAAACCAGCCATCACTGCTATTATCATTCTCATCATCTGCTTCTTCCTTATCCCGTTTATTTGTGGTCAGCGTAATATGTTTTTCTCTTCCATTCATCTCTGTTCGCAGTTATATCGTTATTTACTTCCTTTCTTACCATATCATCTTTCACACAGTTCATCCATCTCTTTTTCGGCCTTCCTCTTCTCCTGTAACCATCCACATTCATATGTAACACCTTCCTTAAGATATTATCCTCATTCCTACGCATTACATGTCCATACCACGACAGACGATTACTCTTCAACCTCTCCGACACCGGCGCCACTTTCATACTTCCTCTAATGTATTCATTCTTTATCTTATCCATTCTTATCACACCACACATCCACCTCAACATTCGCATTTCAGTTGCATGTGTTAGGGTACACATTGATATTGTCGAAAAATCTGATATTTAAAAGTATTAAAAGAAGGTAGTTTCATTATTACTCGGTATCGTTCAAGTAGTTGCGTATAACCCCCACTCATATCTTCTCTGTATAAAAGGAGGGTTTTTGTAAGCCCCTCCGATCGATCCCTCATCCAATTCAAACGGGGATCGAAATTACGACGACCTGAGCCGAGATTCGAACGAGGTGCCCTCAGACTAAAGTCATATCCGTCAGGCAGGAGCTGGCCTTCAGCCGTTCCATAAGTCTTTCCTTTGGTTTGGAGTGCCATCTGCATTTGTCTCCTAACGTCCGGTGAAGCTGTAAAGGCCAGCTGCGGCCAACAGCATTAGAAGTCCAAAAAAAAAGCCACGGCATTCGGTCTTTGGGCACAGGATGTGCTGATTGTATTTTAAATGCTAAAGTGAATTGTGTTAGAGATAATAGTTAAATTAATGTTATATAGTTGTTATTTTATTATAATACATACTTTTACTAGTACATAGAGTTGATATATCTTACACATGCAGTCGTCTTTCATCCGATGCCTTTACGGGCCAGCACTCTGATGAATACAAGGCAGCAAGCCGAATCGTGGTCTTGTAAATTTTACCCTTAAGTTTAAAGGGAACTCGTGAGTCACACGTGTCGTAGCCATAACCTGCCGCCACTTCATCTAAGCAGTGAATTTTGTGGTTTATGGTCATATCTAATTCACCATTGCTTTGGTGGGGTGAACTGCTATCATTATTTTATTCTATTACAAGTTACTGCTGCCATCATTTTATTCTATTACAAGCTACTCGCCCCGGCTTCGCCTGGATGTACATGTATTATACATACAAACCTTCCTCTAGAATCACTCTATCTATTAAAAAAACAGCTTCAAAATCCGTTGCGTAGTTTTAAAGATTTAAGCATACATAGGGACAGACAGCGACAGCGACTTTGTTTTATACTATGTAATGATGATTGTTATGTGACGTACCACAGAGTCAGTATTAAAGCTACGAAGCGAGGTGGCGTGATATAATCTATATTCCGAGAATGTTTATTCGTCTGTCTCCCTGTATTGATTCGTTTTATAACGACAACGGTGTCTGCGGACGGGGTGGTACAGAGAGCGAAGTTTAAAATGAAAATTCATTATAACTGGCTTCGCTAACAAAAACATAATAAAACTACTAAAGAATGAAAGTTTAGAATTCTTTTTCAATACTAATGAATTATGTGTGAATTGTCTTGAGATTATTATTATTATAGATTACTAGCTGTCACAACAAACGTTGTTTTGCCTTAAAATAAAAAAAAATTAGGGGTGGACTACCCCTAACATTTAGGGGGATGAAAAATAGATGTTGGCCGATTCTCAGACCTACTCAATGCGCTCACTAAAATTTTATGAGAATCGGTCAAGCCGTTTTGGAGGAGTATGGGAACGAAAACTGTGACACGAGAATTTTATATATAAGATTATTATTATTACTGTGTCACATACGACGATCTTTTGCGTCACATTTAGCTGGGACCGAGTGAAATTCTAAAAAAACATATATCGACCTTACTTTTTAAGTACACTTCATTGATTTTCATGTGGGTTGATGATGTTCCGGTAATTATTAACATAGAAGGGAGGTATCACAGAAAATTTACTCCAAAAGCATAAATGGTAATTTCTTTCCTCTGCTTCTCTGCTTACTTCAAAGGCCGCTGTGATTTAGTAGCTTAGCATTGTTACTTCAGATGGTCGCGGGTTCGCTTCCTCGCAACATACAAACATTTGTATTCATGATTGCTTGTATTGCTCTGGATGTTAATTATTGTTGAATTCATTTTTGTTTTGTGTTGAAATGTAAGAATTAGCTATTGACATGAGTGACGGATCGGAATGACATCTATCTATAAATATATATTTACACTAGCTGTTCCCGCGACTTCGTACGCGTATAATATAACTTTATTTTTCTAAAATAAAAGTAGCCTAAGTTACTCCTTATTTCATCAGCTATCTGCCAAAAAAAGGCCCGATAAAATCGGCCCAGCCATTTCAGAGATTAACCGGAACAAACAGACCGACAGACAGACAGACAAAAATTGTAAAAAGTGGTTTTTGGTGTATGCACCGTATTGATATCATAATAGGACGAATATGCGAAAAATATTGAAATATTTGTGACGAGTGAAAATTGTATGATATGAAATAATCGGAAAATTTCATGTCATTGTCAGTTCGATGACAGAATCATGCTCTCGCTTTTTCACTTGATTCATTCATTTACCAGTTGAATTCTTCCAACTCGAATTATGCGCAACTGGAGTTAACTCGAGTTGATACATCTCTAGGTTTTGACACGTTTATTTGCAAACATTTGAATGTCTTTCGCACATGCTTTGTTTGTCAGAACTCTTTCAGGATTAATATAAATATTTGAAAGTATCTCTCTCTGCCTAATCTTTTCCCATATAATTAGGTCGACTCTCTTCGTCCTTGACTAGACACATCTGTAGTGGATCGTCGACTCATTTATTTCTGTATACTATTCTTTAAGTCGATATTGACACGAAACTGTCGAGTTAGTACGCATAAATATTTGAAAGTATTCTAAATAAATATTATCACAAACAAATATAACTTTGCAGGCATAATTTTTTTAAAGTATTCTAAATACATATTAGAATAAAAATACCACGAAAAAATATTTTCAAATGTGTTTTTTTCCCATATTCGTACATCTCTTTTTCAGTAATGGAACAGGCAAAGATCCTTAGACCGTACAGCCTAGTCTATTTTTAAACTTTTTCATATTTGTATAAGTGATGAGGCCAAAGCCCATTTCAAATGTGTATTTTTTTTTTATATAGAATAAAGAGGCTAGGTTCGACAGAGGTTAAGGAACAAAATAATGAAAGGTGAAAGAACTAAGAATTGAGAGAATTGATTTTAAACCAGAAGTCATTCCAAGTTGTTGCATCTCTATTTTATCTTTCTTGCTTACTCTAATCCACGCCTTGAATACACTATAAATAGACTTGATTTAATGTAAATTATTTTCTATTACTCACCTGATTAAAGATAAACTCTCTGGGTAAAGACATCTTGTAATATCCGGGGGCGCAGGTATGGTTTGATTCTTAAAATGGTCCTCGGATTCCGTCGACTGGAGTTTCTCGGTGTTCCTTCTAGCAGAACATACGGCTATTGCCGTATACATTTGTTTATCTGATCTAAACTCTTTTAAAGACGCCGTTTTAATTCCTTTGCCTTAGCCTTTTTAATATAAAAAAGAAATATTCAATTTATTTTTTTCTTAATTTTATTTAAAATCCCGCGCAACAATATTACGGATTCGAGAACATTTTTAATGAGGAAATGTATAGAATAAAACTGTGCCCTTTTTTGACTTGATTTGGCACCGTGTTACTTTTTAAATTATTGTAGATTTTTTAATAGTTTTTTTTTCTCTAACAAAGCGGACGAGCGCTAAGGAACGCGTGTATATGACGAATGAGATTACTGCGAAGTTAGTCGTAATGCGCGGAGGTAAAATCAATAGTAAGGTTGCGTTCTCTTGCGTTCTCACTTTTGACAAGATTTCTCGAACCTACGATATTGCAACTCTGATATATTAATATTCTGTGGAGAATACTACTTATAAATATACTATTTTATGTAAAAACAGGAACATTAGCAAAATTAAACAATTTCACAATTCAAACCGACGTAGATAGAGAAAGTAGAATGGATTCTACGTCTACGCTTCTTATAGTTTTTTTATTTAATAATGGGGAAATTATGATATTTGAACCAAGTATAATTTTAAAACACAACGGTTTTGTTAACTACGTCGCGGTTACATCAACAATTGACTTGATCACTGAGATTATTATTTCCGACTTCCTTCCTTCCTTTCCTTCTTTATCTCTTTCTTTACCTCTATAATTATACTGTTGTCTCATCATGAGTAATTGTTGTTCTTAAATTGTGTTATTTTTAGATTTAGGGATAGTATATATATATTTTATCAAATATGAAATTAAAGAATCTTTTATTTATGTAGGACATTTTAGTCCAGTTCAGTATATAGATTAAGAACAATGACAAATCAGTTTATTTACATGTATATTTATATAGGTGTCTGTCTAACATTAAAATCCCGTGCATGAACAACTATTGCCGTGCACGCTCGTCATTCAAGTAATTGTTTAGTGATAGGATTTCCTATTTACTTATCCTACATCAGTCTCGCCTATTTCCAATAAGCTAGCATGATGGCGATGTTGTGATGATTTATTTTAACAGGCTCTTATTACCACTTACCATCAGGCAGGCCGTCTGCTTTTTGACATTTATTTACATGTAAAAAAAGGAGAGTGAAGTTTTTTTATATAAAGGGAATACCCATATAGACAAATAGTATACCTCAGTGAATTGTGTTTAACAATTCTTTTTTAAATAAATTAGATAATAAGTGATACGTTCAATTAAATAAATATATTATATTAATACATATATAATATTTAATATTAGAGCAATTCCTTTATAAATTTATTAGTGACACATTGTAATTTATATATTGTAATGAGTGAAAACTGTAATTGTTACAGCCCATGCTGAAAATCAGTGATTCCCAAAGTGGTCTATGACAAACTGCAAGGGGTCTACTACAACAGTCATCTTGTTGTTTTTACTTTATGTTTTTAACACTACACTTTACTATAGTTAGAAATTGACAAAAAATCAATACCAGGTAAGAGTGGGGGGTCTCTCCAAACCCTTTTCTATGTATAATATGTATGTATTTACGAAAAGTGCCCCATTCCAATCACTTCCAACTCTACCAGGCCCCATCTAAATCTATCAGGCCCTGAATAAACCTACAAAACTATTTTCTATGTTTATACCCGTCATATTCGTGAACGGGCGCTGCTTGTGGGGACTGGTCTGTTCAGGTTGCGAACACTGATTAAATTTTTTGTTCTTTGCGATAGCATATGCTGGTGGCCACTCTATTCTCCCAAATTTGAATTTAACAATGAATCTGTATTTATATAAACATGTACAACATTTATTTGAAAAGAATACGAGCTGAGTTTCTTGTCAGTTCTTCTCACCTCGATATCATTCCGAACTGACGGTAGATTTGACATATCATAAGAGTCTGTAATAGGCCTACATGAACAAAGATGATTTGATTTGATTTAAAATAATATTGTCTTTATGGTGTCTTTATTCTATAAATATAGACAACTCTTATTTTTTTTTAAAGATTTAAAATCATTCCCAATTGACATTAGATTTGACATATCATAAGTCTGTAATAGACTTACAAATATTTTAAATTTTGATTTCTTAAATTTGTTCTTTCTGTTCTCACCACCTCTCGAACCCACAGCCTTCTGGGCGTATTCCCTTGCTTCATATCTGCTGTAACTGGGGATTAAAAACCAAAGAAAAACAAAACAAAAACATTAAAACTAATTTAATGAAAATACCCATTTTAAAACGCTTGCGTGCAATTTTTTTTAATCATATACATTTTTTTTTATATACTTTCATAAATGTACAAGTTTTTTTTTAATTTCTACATATTAATAATCATAGATTATAATGGACTTGTGTTAACATAATTTACCCTATTTGACAAATAATATTAAAAAAAAAAGTTTTTCTTCCCACAATTGCGAACAGCCAGCTACTTTTTCTAAAATACTGACACTTTTATATATTTAAAAATAAATCGTTCCATTTTCAAATATTATTCATCAACATTACAGTTAGGGCTGCTACGTGCTTACCGACTTGGGCAATCAGCAATTACGCATTTATCGATAAAAACAATCGACTATTATTAAATAATAATTATTAATGCAGCAATAATAAGTGGCACCTCCCCCATTTTTATTAGACAATACAACTTTACAGACAAAATGTACAGATATTAATTAATATATTTGTGAGAACAAAATTTACAAATAACATAATTGACGTTGTATAGGCTTGCCGTACGGGACTCCTTGCATTATGGCCGCTGGCTGGCACATTTTCTATCTTTTATATATATATATAAATTTATATATACTGCATCGATTCCAAATAACGGGATGAATGCGAGGCAATAATGATTCTTTTTGTTACATGCTTTCGTTTATATACATTTTCTTTTCTTATTGTATTATACATATATATTTTATATCTTCTACATTGACCGCCGTCGTTGTTGCACCCATGCCAGCGTCCAAACAGTCCACACGAGTGCGAAAAAAATCCACATATACCCCAGTCGAGTAAACACAAAATATAACCTATATATATTAACTATTTTACGTTATGTTACAACTATTTATTTATATATTTATCAATAACTACCTTAAATATTCACATAATATATGACTAATCATATTTTTGTACACTATTTTTTTTTAATATTTTTTTTATTTAATTAGACGTTTCAAAAATGCAAATTTACCGGAAGTATCACATATAACTAGGTCTTTAACTATACAAGAGAAAAAAAAAAGAAAAATCAAACACTTTATAACTGAGATATAACCTAGCAAAGATTAACATACTTAATTTAAAAAAAAAACATATGTCTAATATACAGATTTAGTTGTAAAGGTACACAGAGCGTAAAAGCCAGTGGAATAGTAATTCATGAAGCTGAAAAACCTTCATAAAGAACCAAAATGTAATATTGTGTACAATACAAAGTGCGATCACGTGATCAATTTAGTACGGAAAAGTTTCCTTCGCTTCATTTCTCGATGTCTCGACTTCAGTTTCATTACCATTCCAAGCTTTTGTCGTATACCCCATACATTTCTGTTTTTATGCTGATCATAACATAAAGCAATACATGAGTGTTTAAAAATATACTAAATATACAATTTATTAATCACAAAATGGAGTCGTAAGGTGAACGTTAAAAACAAATTAAGATGGCGCGAAAAACATGTACAACTGCTTATTGGTTGACTTTTTATATTTTAAACAATTTATATTTTATATTTTAAACCAATTTAATTTATTTTCAAATTTTGAAAATATTTTATTTCTAAATTTGACATTCGCCAACCCTATTCTTGACTCTTGAAGCTAGTTTGAATAAAATCGAACAAAAAACATGGCGGACATCCAACAATAGACAATCTTAAACTTTTTTTTTTATTTGTACAATCACGCTCAGGACCTCACTTGCATTATACAGCCAAAGCCACTGAAAAAATATTTTAATGTTTGATAACCAATTTATCTAGTAGTTACCAATACGACCAATAGGAGCAGAGCTGCAATGAGAAATGTTGCAGACGAAGTTGCGCTGATCAACTAGTTAATATATACATATTTCTCATATTTAGTATATTTTTAAACAGTCGCTTACATGTTATACTATACCCAACACACAAAAATACCAATATATTGACTACATAATAAATTTTATATATCGTTTTACGTCAAGGGTGAAATACAGCTATTACTTGATGTATTTATATTATTTTTACGTATAATTAGTAAAAATCACGGGATCTTACCACGTTTTATATTTATTTGTTGGGATCGGTACCCAATCACTGGATTGAACTACACCAACCAAAAGTATTAACATCAGAACGGCATTATATCCCATACGGCTATAGGCAGGCTCTCTAATGCCTGGAATCCAGTGATTGGTTTAATTAAACAAAAACAAAACACGCGATCGAAAAGTGTATTAAATGTACGTGAAGATACTGTGAGTACAGTTTGCCGAGATGAATATCGAGCGAGTTCCAGTAGTAGCAACAAACGAAGACGTGTGAAGGTAGACGCATATGTCTGCCCATAAAAAGATTTCATTTTCCATCTACCCACTGCTCTTCAGTTTACCGTGATCATGGTGGTCGAAACACTACCGAAATATCGGGAACTCGGCAAATAAATATAAAACGTGGTAAGATCCTGTGATTTTTACTAATTATACGTATAAATAATGACCGCGTCAAGTTTAAAACAGTTTATATTATTTTGTTTGATTCCGTTACCATTTGCATGTGTTGGTACAAATATTCGGTGTGCAAACTTGCCTACCGTTACGACCTCTAATGGCGATCAAAATCGTTTGGTCGCCGAAGAGTCAACACTAGGCTTCCGAGCTATATCCAAACTCTATTCAACGCCTGATCATGCCTCTAGAGGCGAAACACTTCGCAATATGGGTGTAGACTTAATAACGGCCAGAATTTGATCACCAATAGAGAAGGTCGTTTCCAGTAGCGGTGGTCAGGTTTCCGCACTGAATATTTGTGGTCTCAGACATGCTAATTGTATCGGAATTAAACAAAATATAAATCCATTACGTAGTGAAATGGACTTCCGCAAAATAACATCTAATTCGAATAAATATATACGAAATACAGTTGTCACTATGTGACGTGACCGATTAGGGGCTCCACACTTTATGACACACTTTAACACGTTAATCGCCACAATAATATCTGAAAATTTTCACATGTTCAAATTCAAATGTATCAAGGAAACTTGATGTATCACAGAACATTTTTTTCTTTACCAATCTTTTCGGAAATACACTATTTCTTATGTGACATATATATGACTGACATGGCCCTATATTAAAACATTTTTCTCGACAAGCCGTGTCAGTGTTATATGTCTGACGCATCCAAACAAGATACAACAAGTATTAACGTGTTGTTTTGAACACAGAGCCTTCTACCAAATCGCGTACGTCAGACATATATGTCTGACTTGGCTCATGTAGAACTTCTTAGCGACAGAGACATGTGACTGAGATGGCGATTAACGTGTTAAGGGATGTAAACGACTTCCAAATTCATTCGAGCTTAATTGGCTTGGGATCGATGTAAATTGTTTATTTGTTTTACTAGCTACTCGCCTTGCCTTCGCACGGGTGTACATGTATTATACATATAAACATTCCTCTCGATTCACTCTATCTATTAAAAAAACCGCTTCAAATTCCGTTGCGTAGTTTTAAAGATTTAAGCATACATAGGGACAGACAGCGACAGCGACTTTGCTTTATACTGTAATGATGAATATTGAAATATTCTGTCTTATTTTCCTTTCCCCTACATTTCTATTTCAAAAAAATCAAGCGAGATTTGTCTTAATTTACTGTCTAAAACATTAAATTTTGAACCCCTGCTACCCTTTGGAGGATCTTAGATTTTCTGACGTCAGTTCAATTTTAGTTTAATATAACATTGTCTTCATTTTCGGTCGTTTAAGTCATGAAATCTTGGACCCCTTAATACCCTTGGGATTGATCTTAGGTTTTCTGACGTCACTTTAATTTTAGTACAACACATTTTTTTACAATGTAATCTTACATTGACACGGGTCGAAGGGTAAGGGTTGAAAAGGGATGAGCCGATAAATTTTTGTCTGTCAGTTTATTCATGCTAATGTCTTAAACGGTTGGACCAATTTTGACAGGAATTTCACTCGCTAGCTAATATTGTAAGAAGTAAATTAGGATACTTTTATTTTTAAAAAAATTAATAAATAGTTAAATTCACGCGGAAAAAGTACAAGAACAGCAAGTAATTAAAAAGCTTTATAAACAGATTTTACAGTTTCTTGCAAGAATACTATATTCAGTAAATATATATAATTTTAACACACTTCACAAAAGTGTAGTTTTACTGTGATATTTTTTAATTATATCTTGGTTTGAGATGAGCTTGTCATTATCAAGATCACTCCATGTCACAGTTCGGGTGCCTGTCCATGTGTCAGGTCAGAGAGGGAACTCCTCCCAGTTCCCGGGCCTCGTGACCCTGGTGTAGGTTTTAAGGGGCCCCTTGCCGACATACGTCTACTCACATTCATTGCGTGATTCTGTTTCCCTTTTATATTCGTCCAAATAAATTGGTCTCTAAAATTTCTCTACTATCAATATTCGATTTAGTTTTATTATAGATTATACCATATGACTTTTTTACCGTTCGGAAAAACTTAAGACATACAATTTTTTTACTTAATTCTGATACTGTCAGCCACTGGCCTTTACAGCTTCACCGGACGATAGAAGCGAGTGCAGATGGCACTCCAAACCAAAGGAAAGACTTATGGAGCGGCTGAAGGACAACTCCCGTCTGACGGATACGACTTTACTTTTGAATAGAACAAGAAATGAGCCGAACTGGTCGAGTTATGGCCACTGATTATACCATTTCCTTTTGACAAAATTGCAATAACATATGCTGGTGGTCACTCTATTCTGCCAAATTTGAATTTAAATGAATCTGTATTATTGTAAACATGTACAAACTCATTTGAAAAGAATACGATCTGAGTTTCTTGTCAGTTCTTCTCATCTCGAAATCATTCCGAACTGACGGTAGATTTGACATATCAAGAGTCTGTAATAGACCTACATGAATAAAGATATTTTGAATGGAAATTAAGCCATTTTTTTCGTACGGTAAGAAAACATCATCCGGTATAGAATAGAAATATAAAGTCTAACCAAAACAGTGCTCAATAAATTTAAAGACAATAACTATAGATAATAAATATCTTATCTATGGTAAAATAAAACATAAATATGTTATATTATAGTTTTTTTAATGGATTGTGCGAAAGATGTGAATAAAAGGAGAGTATGCTCAGATATGACGGCCGATAGAGATCAGTGGAAGAGAATGACATACTGCGACGACCACAAATAATGGGATAAAGGGAAGGCGATGATGATGATGATGATGATGATGACGATGATGACGATGATGGTGATGATGGTGATGATGATGATGATGATTATACTTTTTTTATACGTTATAGGAATAGCATAAAGGCTGACGGCTCTGATGGTAAGTGGTAACTTAACACTACGGACATCACGTTATCATGTGACACCCGTGATACCACTCATGTGTTACCATTCTAGAGGACTAAGTAATGCCTCTGATACTGAAACTAGTGTGACAGTGTATACCATCAGCCCAGGCGGATGCTATATTCCAATCCAGTACAAAAAAAATGGTTGCTTATTGTCTATGTTATTTGTAGACATCTCAAATAATTGAGCATTGTTTTCGTTAAACTCTACATACCATAAACTATCTACTCTACAAATTTAATATAGATACTTCATTGTCTAGAACTAAATTATTTTTTTTATAAATTCAATTTAGAAAGTACAGGCGACAAAATAGTATTTTTTTTTATCGTAAATATTTATATTATATTTCGAATTTATACGTCTAAATTGCTAAATTTATTATTAGGAATAGAATATACAGGGTGAGCTATAAAGTGTACAAGGCAAAAACTAGCGAAAACCATATAACCTACTTAAGAAACATAAAGAAAGTCGACGGCCTCGGTGGTCTAGCGGTGTGGCATACCGCCTTCCGATGGTCACGGGTTCGATTCCTCTCACGGTACAAACATTTCTATTCATGAATATGATTGTTTGTATCGGCCTGGCTGTTTTCTATGTATAATATGTATGTATTTACGAATCACAATCTATGTATTTGTATCAGTTATCTAGTCCCCATAACACAAGCTTTAGCTAACTTAACTTGGGTCTAGATGGCGCTGTGTGAATTGTCCTGAGATTATTATTATAATACAAGAAACTGAATGCCGTTCACTAAAAAAAAAAATTACAACTAAATTGATCACGTGACCTAGCAATTTATATGCAGATTTTTTAAAAGATAATTTATATTTTCTCCCTTTACTTCTTTCGGAAGGAAGGAATTAATGGAATAGGAATAGCAAACAGGTTGACAGCCCTGATGGTAAGTGGTAACCGTCGGCTATACATGAACAGCACTACGGACATCATGTTATCATGTGACACCCGGAAGGCGATGATGATATGATGATGATGGTCATCATAATCATCATGATTATAATACTTTTTTTATATGTTATAGGAATAGCAAACAGGTTGACAGCCCTGATGGTAAGTGGTAACCGTCGTATATACCTGAACAGCACTAAGGACGTCATGTTATCATGTGACACCCGGAAGGCGATGATGATATGATGATGATGGTCATCATAATCATCATGATTATAATACTTTTTTTATGTTATAGGAATAGCAAACAGGCTGACAACCCTGATGGTAAGTGGTAACCGTCGTATATATCTCTACGGACGTCATGTTACATGAACAGTCATCATAATCATCATGGACATCAAACGTTCATAAGTGTAACCGGGTATGAGACATCACGTCATCATAGGGTATGATACCACTCATGCCTTGTCATTCCAAAGGACTGAATCGTGCCCCTAATTTCAGGCAAGTTTTAGCATTAAATGATTGCATTGTACACCTTTATAACAAACCCTGTTAAACTTAATCATATCGACAACCAAAATAAACTCAATCGATAAAAGAACATCACTAGTAACGTCAAATTTGTACATCACTATACTAGAACCATTTTTACCGATTTTTTTTAAATAAACCTACTTCGCAGAGTTCTTCCTTTGCACTGCCGGTTTTTCCGCCTTCGGTTTTTTCTGCTCGACCTTCTGTTCCGGTTTTTTTTCTGTTTTCAGTGGAGGCGGGGTTGTTTTGTCTGTCGCTGGGGGGGTGCTTGGTTTCTTGGGCTTGTTGGCTTTCGCGGCGGCCGCGTAGTTAATAGGTTTGATGCCCGGCGTGCTTGGTTCTTCGACGGGCGTCGGAGCGGACGGTAACTGTGGCTATAAAAAAATATAAAATAAATAAATAACTCTGGTCAATTAACACAGCGCCATCTAGTCCTGCGGTAAACAGAGCTTGTGTTATGTGTACTACTTGTGGGGACTGGTTTGATCGGGTTGAGAACACTGATAGACTATTTGCTTTTGCAGTAGCATATACTGGGGTCACTTAAGTCTCCAAAAAATTGAATTTAAAAATGAATCTGTATTATTGTAAACATGTATAACATTTATTTGAAAAGAATACGAGCTGAGTTTCTTCTCAGTTCTTTTCATCTCGAAATCATATCATAGGTGTCTGTAATAGACCTACATGAATAAAGATTGCTCATTCTTCTTGTGATGAGACAGCTTTCTTGAGTTTGCTTTCATGAATGACTATTCAAAAGTGCTTCAATGTAAGTTTATTTGAATAAATAATTTTCTATCCTATTCTTAGATCATCTATAATATATAAAGCTGCATTACGGTCACTGACTGATTGACATAGTTGTTCTCCCAGAAGCAGTGCCGGGGGGTCGTGACGATGTATGGGGGAAGTGTACCTCTCGCTAGGGTGACCACGAGAAAATTCCGAAAGTTGGGAAAATCCAAGATGGCGGACCAAGATGGCGGCTGAACTTTGTCAATTTCCGTCGGATCGATTTCGTTCAAGCGGTAGTTCGTAGCGGGCCGCAAACAGTTGCATTTCAGGTTAAAAGAAAAAAATAAAATCCAAGATGGCGGCGTGAAAAATGAAAATGAAAATTGTAATTTTTCGAGGCTTTCAAAAACCGAAATTCCCAGGGTAGTTGCGGGGGTGCTGGCGACTCCGGTTGTGGGGCATAGGAAACTCGAAGGACCCGGCCTCTAGGGAAAATTATGAAATTTCGAAAATCCAAGATGGCCGACGAGTTGGGGGCGTGTGAAATTGGTCCTAAAAATCCGGATTATTTCCAAAGTCATTTTTTAGGTACAGGGCAACCCCGCAGCGAGTCGGCTTCTATGGGGCGATGATGGGTCTCGGTAAGAAGTATTGCCAGCGCTAAAAAGAATTCCCGAATTTGGGGTAATTTGGGAGAAATGGTCCAAAAAGTGGGAAAAATTTTTTCGACATTTTTGACAAAAGAGGCATCAATATATCGAGAAACATCCCCTAAAGGGTTTTAGGTGGGTTTTGTTGGAATTTGCTGGCAACACCCATACATGGTTTGACCAAAATAGAAATTGGGGTGTCTCTCCAAAAACTGAAATTCCTAGGGTACTTGCGGGGATGCTACCGATCCCTATTGTAGGGCATTGGGAGGCTGAAAGACCCGGCCTCTAGGGAAAATTATGAAATTTCAGAAATCCAAGATGGCGGCCAAGCTATGGGAGATTAAGTTTTTGGAAAAATTTTGGGATATTTTCAATCGCGTTTTTGATGCACATGGCAACCTCGAAGCTTGTCTCTTCCTACGGACTTGGATAACTCTAAGTAGGAAGGTTTATCAAGCCTTCAAAAAATTTCCCCGATTTTGGGTTAATTTTGGAAAAAAGTCCCAAAAAGTGGGAAAAATTTTTTTCGACATTTTAAATGAAGAAGCCTTGGTGATCTAACGAAAATCGTCCCCCGAAGGGGTTTAGGTGGATTTTATCGATATTTGCTGGCAACACCCATACATCATGATACAAATTTTGAAATTGAGGTCTAGCTTCAAAAACTGAAATTGATAGGGTACCTACGAGTATGCTAGCTCAACGCACTGTACGGCGTCGGATAGCCGAAGGACCCGACATCTAGGGAAAATTATGAAATTTTAGAAATCCAAGATGGCGGCAGAGATAGGGGAGTTTTGCTTTTCGGAGTAAAATTGGGATATTTGTAAATGTAGTTTTAGGACACTTGGCAACCCCACAGCCAGTCGACTTCTATGGAGAGATGATGTGTCTCAACACAAAGTATTACCTGGTATAAAAATTTTCCCCGATTTTAGGGTAATTGTTGAGATAGGTCCTAAAAAGTGGGAAAATTTTTTTTCGATATTTCAAACAAAAGAATGATGAAAATCTGTCAAAAACAATCCCCCTATTGATTTTAGGTGGTTTTTGTCAGAATTATCTGGCAACACCTTACATCAGTATTCTTAGAGAATAGTACTAGAAGGAGTCACCGAGGCTCTATACAATGTATGAACGAAATGTTTCTGTCACTAAGGTGAATACGTCAAAAGTATTAAAAAGTAAAAATCTAAGATGGCGGCCGAGTTAGGGTACTTAATTTATGTTGACAATTTTAGGGACTTTTTAAAATTCAATTTTTGGGGTACAATTAATCCCTGCAGCGAGTTGACTTCTATAGAGCAATGGAAACTCTCGGTGGAAAATTTTACCTGGTCTAAAAATTTTCCCCGATTTTGGGGTAATTTCAGAGAAAAGTAAAAAAACGTGGGAATTTTTTTTTTCGTTAATTTGAACAAAACAGTGATGAGCATTGGTTCAAAATCATCCCCCAAAAGGATCCTAGGTGGTTTTTGTCAAAATCATCTGGCAGCACCATACATCGATTTTCATAGTAAACCGTACTAAGGAACTAGAGGTGTAACTTGGGCTCTGTACAATGTATGTATGAAGTGTTTCTGTCACCAAAATGTATGTGTTAAAAGTATTTAAAAAGGAAAAATCCAAGATGGCGGCCGAATTAGGATACTTTATTTATTATGACAATTTTAAGGTCTTTTTAGTAAATTCAGTTTTGTGGCACCTATCAACCCTGCAGCGAACTGACTTCTATTGAGGAATGGAAACTCTCGGTGCGAAGTATTAACTAATTTTCATAGTAAACAGTACTAAGGAAGTACTAGAAG
This sequence comes from Achroia grisella, assembly GCF_030625045.1. Taxonomy (NCBI): domain Eukaryota; kingdom Metazoa; phylum Arthropoda; class Insecta; order Lepidoptera; family Pyralidae; genus Achroia; species Achroia grisella. The sequence goes on from NW_026712739.1 coordinate 971,820, forward strand.
GAGTCACCTTACATCTGTACAATGTATGGACAAAATGTTTCTGTCACCAAAGTGGATAAGTTAAAAGTATTTAAAAAAGGAAAAATCCAAGGTGGCGGCCGAGTTTGAGTATTTTTTCTCTGATGATAAATTTACCTGGCTTCCCTGCAGCGAGTCGACCTTTATTGAGCCGTGGTAGATTTCGGTTCGAAATATTACCTAGGTTACAAATGTTCCCCGTTTTTTGGGTAATTTTGCAAACCCAAAATGTGGGATTTTTTTTTCGACAAACTATATATAAGAGCAACGGAGATCTATAATAAATATCATCTTAATAGTTATATGCGAATTTTTATAAAATTAGGTGGCATGCATCGATTTTCGTAAAAAGTAATATTTACTAAGGACCCACTAGAAGGATCGTGTCTCTGTACAATATATGGACGAAAAAGGAAAAATGGTATGAAAATTTTCCCCGATTTTGGGTAATTTAGAAGACAAGTCCAAAATGTGGGATTTTTTTTTCGATATTTCAAACAAAATAATGATGGATATCTGTCAAAAATCATCCCCTTATTGGTTTTTCGTGGTTTTTGTCAGAATTATTTGGCAACATCTTAGATCAGTTTTCTTAGGGAATAGTACAAGAAGAAGTCATCGAGACTCTACATAATGTATGGACGAAATGTTTCTGTTATTAGGGTGAATACGTCAAAAGTATTAAGAAGTAAAAATCCATGGCGGCCGAGTTAGGGTACTTTATTTAATTCAGTTTTCATGTACCCATCGTCACTGCAGCGAGTTGACTTTTATGGAGCAGTGGAAACTCTCGGTACGAAGCACTACCTGGTCTAAAAATTTTCCCCGATTTTAGGGTAATATCGGAGAGAAGTAAAAAACGTGGGATTTTTTGTTTCATCATTTTAGACCAAACAATGATAACGATCTGTCAAAAATAATCCCCAAGGGGTCTTAGGCGGTTTTTGTCAAAATGTGCTGGCAACACCATACATCGATCGATTTCCATTGTAAACAGTACTTAGGAACAACTAGAAGGAGTTACCTTGGCTCTGTACAATGTATGGACGAAATGTTTCTCACCAAGGTGTATATGTTAAAACTATTTAAAAAGCAATCATTCAAGATAGCGGCCGAGTTAGGGTACTTTATTCCCGATGACAAGTTTAGGGACGTTTTAAAACTCATTTTTGGGGTACTATTTTATTCCTTACAGCATGTTGACTTCTACGGAGCAAAGATAAGAAGAATTATATAGGCTACAAATTTTCCCCGATTTTCGGGTAATTTAGCAAACCCAAAATGTGGGAAATTTTTTCGACATTTTTTTAAAAATAAAAGTGACGGGTATCTATTATAAATCTCATCTTAATAGTTTTATGCAATTTTTTGTAAAATTAGGGGGCAACACCAGGCATAGATTTTCGTAGAAAGTAATATTTACTAAGGACCCACTAAAAGGACCGTGTCTCTGTACAATATGTGGACGAAATATATCTGTCGTAATGTAATATATATGTCAGAAGTATCAAAATGGAAAAATCCAAGATGGCCGCCGAGGTTGACTTTGAACAAAATTTGGAAGATTTTTTTATTTTGGTACATAGTAACCATGCAGCGAGTCCGCTTTTATGGGATGGCATTGAATCTCAGTATTGCCAGCGCTAAAAACTTTCCCCGATTTTAATATTTATGATATTTTAATTAAAAGAGTGATGAGTGGTTATTATTTATCATAGGTCCTTTACCTACGATAAATAATAACCCTAAGGCTTTTATCAAAATTATTTGGAAAACTTTATTATGAAAACCGATGTAAGTTGTTACATCGGTTATACTAGACTATTAGAAGGAGTTGACAATGTATGGACGAAATGTTTTTGCCACCCTGGTAGCTAAGCCAAAATAAAAAAAAATAAAAATTCAATACTGCGGCCGAAGACGTCAATTTTTTGCCTATACCTTAGTATAGGTGACCACAAATATCAAATTAGTTTTGGATTGTGACATAAAAACTCACACAAATATTGAACATTTTCGATGTCGAAATTATTTTCAGGAATGCTGTTCTGAATAATTTGTGTCTTTGGATTTTGTAATTTGAAGATTGCAAAATGTGTAAAATTTTCAGATTGTAAATGATGAGAATAAGTTTTGTCCATACATTTCTTTCATTGTATGATATCCACGGTTTATTACCAGCTAAGGAGACTATCTTGGAATTCATTCCTGCTTTGGTGACTATTCTAAATGATAATCGTTCGTGTAAAAAATACAGTTATGATTTATATGTCCTTTACACTAGAAATTTTGGTCACAGATCTATTCTATAAGGTATAAAAGTTGGTTAGGTAAGGTTCAGTTATATGACCTCTACATTAGAAATAGCGACCATACTAATTAGTATATAGAAAGTAGGGTTCGATATGATTTTGTATTTCGTATTCGGTTAGGTAGTAATATAATGGCCAATTATAATAGAAATTATAGCCACAGATCAATACGGTATGCAGAAGTGAATTAGGTTAGATTTCGTATTCTGTTCTCTACATTATAAACTATGATCACAGACTAATATATTGTAAAGAAATGTAGGTTAGGTTTTGTACTGGGACTATTACAATACAAAGTGGCGCCATAAGTCAATACGGTATACAAACAGTGAGTTAGGTTTCGTTTTTTCACTCTTACAATAGGAATTGACATTTGTGGTATAGTTTCGTATCAAAACATGTTTCTGCCAACCAAGATCGAAAAGAAAACCTTCACCATAAAAAAATCAGCTAAAACGACCCACACGCAACCCAAATTATGGTCAAAGATATATAAGGTATACAGAGAGGTAGGTTAGGTTAGATTTTGTATTGCTACTCAATAGTAATTATTGCTTCAGACTATTAGTATACTGAAAAGTAAGATGAGGTTAGGTCTATAGACAGGAGAATATGGAAATTGGCCACAAATCAATAAGGTACACAGAAACGTGGGTTAGGTTAGGTTTCGTATTATGATCTCTACATCAGAAACTGTGAACCGAAATTGATATAGTATACAGAAAGGTAGGTTAGGTTAGGTTTGGTATTGCGATTCTTTACAGTAGAAATTATGGCCTCAGAATAATATAGTAAACAAAAAGGTAGGTTTCGTATTATGAGCTCTACATTAAAAACTTTGACCCCAGACTAATATAGTATACAGAAAGGTAGGTTAGGTTAGGTTTTGTATTGTGACCATTACAATACAAAGTTTCGCCACAGGTATATATGGTACACGTGAAACAGAAATACACTGTTACAATAGGAAGTCACCTAATCGTATCAAAACAGACAACTCTAACAACGAAAAGAAAACCGTCTTCACAAAAAAAATCTACGACAACGCCTCGCGGGCCTCTTGAGGCCCGCGCACACACGCACCCTCTAGTCTATAATATATAAAGCTGCATTACGGTGACTCACTGATTGACATAGTTGTTCTCCCAGAAGGAGTGCCGGGGGTCGTGACGATGTATGGGGGAAGTGTATCTCTCGCTAGGGTGACCACGAGAAAATTCCGAAATTTGGGAAAATCCAAGATGGCGGACCAAGATGGCGACTGAACTTTGTCAATTTCCATCGGATCGATTTCGTTCAAGCGGTAGTTCGTAGCGGGCCGCAAACGGTTGTATTTCAGGTTAAAAGAAAAAAATAAAATCCAAGATGGCGGCGTGAAAATGAAAATGAAAATTGTAATTTTTCGAGGGTTTCAAAAACCGAAATTCCCAGGGTAGTTGCGGGGGTGCAGGCGACACCGGTTGTGGGGCATAGGAAAGTCGAAGGACCCGGCCTCTAGGGAAAATTATGAAATTTCGAAAATCCAAGATGGCCGCCGAGTTGGGGCCGTGTGAATTTGGTCCTAAAAATCCGGATTATTTTCAAAGTCATTTTTTAGGTACAGGGCAACCCCGCAGCGAGTCGGCTTCTATGGGGCGATGATGGGTCTCGGTAAGAAGTATTGCCAGCGCTAAAAAGAATTCCCGAATTTGGGGTAATTTGGGAGAAATGTTCCAAAAAGTGGGAAAAATTTTTTTCGACATTTTTGACAAAAGAGGCATCAAGGCCTATCGAGAAACATCCCCTAAAGGGTTTTAGGTGGGTTTTGTCGAAATTTGTTGGCAACACCCATACATGGTTTGACCAAAATTGAAATTGGGGTGTCTCTCCAAAAACTGAAATTCCTAGGGTACTAGCGGGGATGCTACCGATCCCTATTGTAGGGTGTTGGGAGGCTGAAAGACCCGGACTCTAGGGAAAATTATGAAATTTCAGAAATCCAAGATGGCGGCCAAGCTATGGGAGATTTAGTTTTTGGAAAAATTTTGGGATATTTTCAATCGCGTTTTTGCTGCACATGGCAACCCCGTAGCTAAACGCCACCTACTGACATGGGTAAGTCTCAGTAAGAAGATTTGCCAGGCCTAAAATTTTTCCCCGATTTTGGGTTAATTTTGGAAAAAAGTCCCATAAAGTAGGAAATTTTTTTTTTGACATTTTAAATGAAGAACTCTTTTTGGTCTACTACAAATCGTCCCCTGAAGGGTTTTAGGTGGATTTTTTCAGAATTTGCTGGCAACACCCATACATCATCGGACAAATTTTGAAATTGAGGTCTAGCTTCAAAAACTGAAATTGATAGGGTACCTACGAGTATGCTAGCTCAACGCACTGTGCGGCGTCGGATAGCCGAAGAACCCGGCCTCTAGGGAAAATTATGAAATTTTAGAAATCCAAGATGGCGGCACAGATAGGGGAGTTTTGCTTTTCGGAGAAAATTTGGGACATTTTTAAATGTTGTTTTAGGACACTTGGCAACCCCGCAGAGAGTCGACTTCTATGGAGAGATGATGTGTCTCCATACAAAGTAATACCTGGTATAAAAATTTTCCCCGATTTTAGGGTAATTTTTGAGATAGGTCCTAAAAAGGGGGAAAATGTTTTTTGGACATTTCAAACAAAAGAATGATGAAAATCTGTCAAAAACAATCCCCCTATTGATTTTAGGTGGTTTTTGTCAGAACGAAATGTTTCTGTCACTACGGTGAATACGTCAAAAGTATTAAAAAGTAAAAATCTAAGATGGCGGCCGAGTTAGGGTACTTAATTTATGTTGACAATTTTAGGGACTTTTTAAAATTCAATTTTGGGGTACCATTTATCCCTGCAGCGAGTTGACTTCTATAGAGCAATGGAAACTCTCGGTGGAAAATTTTACCTGGTCTAAAAATTTTCCCCGATTTTGGGGTAATTTCGGAGAAAAGTAAAAAAACGTGGGAAATTTTTTTTTCGTTAAGTTGAACAAAACAGTTATGAGCGTTGGTCCAAAATCATCCCCCAAAGGGTCCTAGGTGGTTTTTGTCAAAATCTCCTGGCAACACCATACATCGATTTTCATACTAAACCGTACTAAGGAACTCCTAGGTGTATGTAACCCGGGCTCTGTGTATATGTTAAAAGTATTTAAATAGGAAAAATCCAAGATGGCGGCCGAATTAGGATACTGTATCTATGATGACAATTTTAAGAACTTTTTAAAATTCAGTTTTGTGGCACCTATCATCCCTGCAACGAATTGACTTGTATTGAGGAATGGAAACTCTCGGTGCGAAGTATTAACTAATTTTCATAGTAAACAGTACTAAGAAACTACTAGAAGGAGTCACCTTAGCTCTGTACAATGTATGGACAAAATGTTTCAGTCGCCAAAGTGGATAAGTTAAAAGTATTCAAAAAGGAAAAATCCAAGATGGCGGCCGAGTTCGACTATTTTATCTCTGATGATAAATTTAGGAATACATTTTGGGGTACCTGGCTTCCTTGCAGCGTGTCGACTTTTATAGAGCCATGATAGATTTCGGTTTGAAATATTACCTAGGCTACAAATTTTCCCCGATTTTTGGGTAATTTTGCAAAACCAAAATGTGGGATTTTTTTTACATACTAAATATAAGAGTGATTGGGATCTATAATAAATCTCATCTTAATAGTTTTATGCGATTTTTTGTAACATTAGGTGGCAACACCATACATCGATTTTCGTAAAAAGTAATATTTACTTAGGACCCATTAGAAGGACCGTGTTTCTGTACAATATATGGATGAAAAAGGAAAAATGGTATGAAAATTTTCCCCGATTTTGGGGTAATTTAGAAGACAAGTCTAAAAAAGTGGGAATTTTTTTTCGATATTTCAAACAAAATAATGATGGATATCTGTCAAAAATCATCCCCTTATGGGTTTTTCGTGGTTTTTATCAGAATTATTTGGCAACACCTTAGATTAGTTTTCTTAGGGAATAGTACAAGAAGTCATCGAGGCTCTACATAATGTATGGACGAAATGTTTCTGTTACTACGGTGAATACGTCAAAAGTATTAAGAAGTAAAAATCCAAGCTGACGGCCGAGTTAGGGTACTTTTTTAAATTCAGTTTTCAGGTACCCATCGTCACTGCAGCGAGTTGACTTTTATGGAACAGTGGAAACTTTCGGTACGAAGCACTATCTGGTCTAAAAATTTTCCCCGATTTTAGGGTAATATCGGAGAGAAGTAAAAAAAACGTGGGATTTTTTGTTTCATCGTTTTAGATCAAACAATGATGACGATCTGTCAAAAATAATCCCCAAGGGGTCTTAGGTGGTTTTTGTTAAAATGAGCTGGCAACACCATACATAGATTTCCATTGTAAACAGTACTTAGGAACTACTAGAAGGAGTTACCTTGGCTCTGTACAATGTATGGACGAAATGTTTCTCACCAAGGTGTATATGTTAAAACTATTTAAAATGGAATAATTCAAGATGGCGGCCGAGTTAGGTACTTTATTCCCGATGACAAGTTTAGGGACGTTTTAAAACTCATTTTTGGGGTACTATTTTATTCCTTACAGCAAGTTACTTCTATGGAGCAAAGACGTGAAGTATATTATATAGGCTACAAATTTTCCCCGATTTTTGGGTAATTTTGCAAACCTTAATTGTGGGAATTTTTTTTTCGAAATTTAAAAATAAAAGTGACGGGTATCTATAATAAATCTCATCTTAATAGTTTTATGCAAATTTTTGTAAAATTAGGTGGCAACACCATGCATAGATTTTCGTAGAAAGTAATATTTACTAAGGACCCACTAAAAGGACCGTGTCTCTGTACAACATATGGACGAAATATATCTGTCGTCATGTAATATATATGTCAGAAGTATCAAAATGGAAAAATCCAAGATGGCCGCCGAGGTTGACTTTGAACAAAATTTGGAAGATTTTTTTATTTTGGTACATGGTAACTATGCAGCGAGTCCGCTTTTATGGGATGGCATTGAATCTCAGTATTGCCAGCGCTAAAAACTTTCCCCGATTTTATTATTTATGATATTGTAATTAAAAGAGTGATGGGTGGTTATTATTTATCGTAGGCCCTTTTATTTATTTATTACCTACGATAAATAATAACCCTAAGGCTTTTATCAAAATTATTTGGAAATCTTTATTATGAAAACCGATGTAAGTTGTTACATCGGTTATACTAAACTATTAGAAGGAGTTGACAATGTATGGACGTTTTTTTTGCCACCCTGGTAGCTAAGCCAAAATAAAAAAAAATAAAAATTCAATACTGCGGCCGAAGACGTCAATTTTTCGCCTATACCTTAGTATAGGTGACCACAAATATCAAATTAGTTTTGGATTGTGACATAAAAACTCACACAAATATTGAACATTTTCGATGTCGAAATTATTTTCAGGAATGCTGTTCTGAATAATTTGTGTCTTTGGATTTTGTAATTGGAAGATTGCAAAATGTGTAAAATTTTCAGATTGTAAATAATGACAATAAGATTTGTCCATACATTTCTTTCATTGTATGATATCCACGGTTTATTACCAGCTAAAGAGACTATCTTGGAATTCATTCTTGCTTTGGTGACTATTCTAAATGATAATCGTTCGTGTAAAAAATACAGTTATGATTTATATGTTCTTTACACTAGAAATTTTGGTCACAGATCTATTCTATAAGGTATAAAAGTTGGTTAGGTTAGGTTCAGTTTTATGACCTCTACATTAGAAATAGCGACCCCATACTAATTAGTATATAGAAAGTAGGGTTCGATATGATTTTGTATTTCGTATTCGGTTAGGTAGTAATATAATGGCCAATTATAATAGAAATTATAGCCACAGATCAATACGGTATGCAGAAGTGAATTAGGTTAGATTTCGTATTCTGTTCTCTACATTATAAACTATGATCACAGACTAATATATTGTAAAGAAATGTAGGTTAGGTTTTGTATTGGGACCATTACAATATAAAATGGCGCTATAAGTCAATACGGTATACAAACAGTGAGTTAGGTTTCGTTTTTTTCACTCTTACAATAGGAATTGACATTTGTGGTATAGTTTCGTATCAAAACATGTTTCTGCCAACCAAGATCGAAAAGAAAACCTTCACCATAAAAAAAATCAGCTAAAACGACCCACACGCAACCTAGACGGTTTTGTTTTTCTTTATTTCCTTTACAATAGAAATTATGGTCAAAAATATATACAGAGAGGTAGGTTAGGTTAGATTGCTACTCAATAGTAATTATTGCCTCAGACTATTAGTATACTGAAAAGTAAGATAAGGTTAGGTCTATAGACAGGAGAATATGGAAATTGGCCACAGATCAATAAGGTACACAGAAACGTGGGTTAGGTTAGGTTTCGTATTATGATCTCTACATCAGAAACTGTGAACCGAAATTGATATAGTATACAGAAAGGTAGGTTAGGTTAGGTTTGGTATTGCGATTCTTTACAGTAGAAATTATGGCCTCAGAATAATATAGTAAACAAAAAGGTAGGTTTCGTATTATGAGCTCTACATTAAAAACTTTGACCCCAGACTAATATAGTATACAGAAAGGTAGGTTAGGTTAGGTTTTGTATTGTGACCATTACAATACAAAGTTTCGCCACAGGTATATATGGTACACGTGAAACAGAAATTCACTGTTACAATAGGAAGTCACCTAATCGTATCAAAACAGACAACTCTAACAACGAAAAGAAAACCGTCTTCACAAAAAAAATCAGCGACAACGCCTCGCGGGCCTCTTGAGGCCCGCGCACACACGCACCCTCTAGTTTTAAATACATACATAATATACATAGAAAACACCCAGAGTAATACAAACAATCATATAGAAGAATTTAAAAAGGTGAGCCATGGCACTAAACTGCCAAACTGAAGAGGAAACGCCACTACACATCCTATGTGGTTGTAGCCCACTCATGCATAAACGAAATATCTCCTTTGGAAAGTTTACACTCTATCCTGAGGAGATCGCTCCTAAGAATATCCTTCAATTCCGAGCTAAGAAAAGTAGCGAACTTTGAAAAAGGGCGAGCACAATAGATCTATGTAGGTCGCAGTGCTACAGGTCCAGGCACCTGACAATAGTCCAAACACCCAATAAAATAAATATATATATATTTGGCACTAAAAAGGCTGGTGAATACAATAAGTGATCTGAAGATATTACTAACCTGTACCTCTGTTACCACTTCCTCAACCTTTGCAGACTTCTCTTCAGCTTTTGTTTCGCTCTTCACAACTTTCACCTCCTTCTTCTTGGGCTGCACTTTGGTCTCCGCCTTCACTATAACGGGCTTAGTCTTTTTCACTTCTTGCTTCACTGGTTTCTTGGTCTCAATTTTTTTTATGTCTTTCCTATCTTTCCGTTTGTCTGTTTGTACGTCGGCGGCGCTCACTTCGGGCGTTTCTGGTGTTTCTGTAACTAACGAATATTTATACTACAGTATATGTATATATATTTTATTGTATACATGTATTAGTATATATATTAGACGGCTTCGGTGGTCTAGCTGTTTAGCACACCGCTTTACTTCCGACGGTCGCAGGTTCGATTCCTCGCACGGCACAAACATTTGTATTCATGAGTATGATTGTTTGTATCGGTCTGGGTGTTTTCTATGTACAATACGTATATATTTACGAAAAAATATCTATGTATTTGTATCAGTTATCCAGTACCCATAACACAAGCTTTAGCTAACTTAACTTGGGTCTAGATGGCGCTGTGTGAATTGTCCTGAGATGATGTTTATTATTATTATTTATATGACAATAAAAAAAACGTTATCTACCTTCTCTTTCCGTGACGCTATCTTCTGTTGATGTTTCTGTATGTTTACTGTCAATTTGGTCTGTAGATTCGTCTGTTGCGTGCGTCTCTGGTGAACTTATTTCTACTGATTCTGTTTTATCTCGTTTTTCTTCTGAAAACATAATAAGAATATATTAAACTTGTAATTACTGACTGTTATGGCCTAGTGGTTAATAACCAGACTTTCACCTAAAAGGTCGTGAGTTCAAATCTGAGAGTAGGGGGGTAGGGGATTGTGAGTAATGGAACACTAGGTGCCCATTGCTAACAATGTACCATGTTAGGTTGACCTCCATCCACGTGATACTCCTGGAAACCATAGTAAATACAATCCTGGTATATTTACGATACGACCACGATGTGATAACTGACTTGACTTCATGTTCATATTATGATCCTCCACTGGTGCCCCGCCAGCGTATACGTTGCCGCAGGTGGATGCACCATTGCATTATCATACATATATAATATAGAAACTATACATAAACTCAAATTCAAGTTAAAAATATCTGCATTCATGTAGGTCTATTACAGACTCTTATGATATGTTAAATCTACCGTCAGTTCGGAATGATTTCGAGATGAGAAGAACTGACAGGAAACTCAGCTCGTATTTTTTTCAAATAATAGTGGAACATGTTTATAATAATACACAGTCATTAAAGTTCAAATTTGGGAGAATAGAGTGACCACCAGCATATGCTATCGTAAAAAACAAAAAATTTAAACAGTGTTCGCAACCTGAACAAGACCAGTCCCTACAAGCAGCACCCGTTCACGAGTATGACGGGTATAAACATAGAAAATAGTTTTGTAGGTTTAGATGGGGCCTGGTAGAGTTGGAAGTGATTGAAATGGGGCACTATTCGTAAATACATACATATTATACATAGAAAACACCCAGACCGATACAAACAACCATACCCATGAATACAAATGTTTACACCGTGCGAGGAATCGAACCCGCGATCATCGGAAGTAAACCATAACCAAACTACCGAGGCTTTCAAACATAAATGAATACTTAATAATTCTTATTGTATATTTTGTTACCTGTTGTGGTTGCAGGTGTAGCGGTGGTGGACGCGGGTCGCGACCTCGTGAACGTAGGTACGAATTCAGCGGCGAGTGGGTTCAGTTTCGACCTTGATACGGTTTCTTCTAACGACAACGACGTGCTACCGTTGCTTGTTCTGAAACGATAGAAAATCAAATCAAAATAAATCTATAAATAGTTATATATTATTTATTGCACTTAAATACATTGTATTAGATATAGTAATTACATATAATGTTAACAAAGGAGGATAATCTATACATATAAATAAAATTGGAGTGTCTGTTTGTAATGTAATAATAAAATTATTTAAAAGAGCAACACGCAAGTTTCTTGCTCGTTCTTCTTGTGAGCTGTCTCAGCTTACCGAATGAGCGGTAGATTAAAAAAATATTATGACTATTCAAAAGTGCTTCAATGTAAGTTTATTTGAATAAATGATTTCTATTCTATTCTATTCTATTCTTGTAATATTGAATGACCATTGTCTACTACATGCATATGAATATAAATATGGTACATACACCAAAATAACATTTTTAACAATTTTTGTTTGTTTGTTTCCGGCTAATCTCTGAAATGGTTGGACCGATTTTGACGGGACTTTTTTTGGCAGGTAGCTGATTTAATAAGGAGTAACTTAGGCTATTTATATTTTAGAAAAATAAAGTTAAATTCCATGCAGACAGCTAGTATATACATTATGTATGTATATATAAATACATATATAACATAATACATACAAATACACATTATGTATGTGTATAGAATAAAAACTTACGTGGGATAGTGGTGGTTGTGTCCGTTGGCAACTGGCCTGTGCCTCTCTCTCTGTTCATCCTCCAACATCGCTTCTATACACTGCTCCATCAGAGCCTCCTCCTCTAATTGTTGCATCACCTGCAATACACAGTGTGAAGGATGGAGACCAAGACGACGAGCAAAGAAAACGGCACCATATATATACAGTATAGTCTTAAAATAATTGTGTATTAATGACTTATGTCATATAAAAACAATATAATATTTTTATTATATAGACAATAAAAAAGGTATATAAAATAGTTTCTAACACACAGACATCCTAATTATATTGTCTTATATTGAGTAATACATAATTTTATGAATTTTGCAACAATGTTTTTTAAATAAACACCCACACATTATTTCTGAATCATTACATAGTATAAAATAAAGTCGCTGTCGCTGTCTGTCCGTCCCTATGTATGCTTTAATTATTAAAACTACGCAACGGATTTTGAAGCTGTTATTTTAAATAGATAGTGGTTCAAGAGAAAGGTTTACATGTATAATACATTGTTAACTATCGTGTGACGCACCATTAATTAAAAATGGTAAAGTCAATAATCATGTAACCTGAAACGGAACGTCAGAGGCCAGAGCCAAAGTAATCTATGTGACATTGACAAGTGGATGACGGACGATTGAACGGAGGCAGCGGGAGTTTTGGAGCGAAAGTGTTGATATTATTATAAAAACAAATAAGAGATAGATAATTGTGAATATTGTAGGCATTGAGGTGTTTCTTTCCCTGACTAACCGGCATTACGCCTAAGTCGTCAGGATACTAGTGATTTTAAAAATTCAGAAGCGGTACCAATCCCGCCTACAAATTCGACTGTAAGGTAATTCTGACTAGAAGTTGTGGTAAGTGAATTTACGTTAATAACACGCATACCATTAAACGCAGTTTCTCACTTGTTTTATTGAACTTTTGGATGAATTGCTTTCTACATATTAAATAGATTTAGTATGTACGATAACTTGCGAGAGTAATGACATGACATGTAGCACGATATTGAGGTATACAATATACCTAAGAAAGAAGTATTATGAATACATTAAGTATAAAACAACATGGCTATCTAATTAGTTTAAAATACAGAGTAACTATTGTTATGTTATTAATGCCTATGATAGAGTATGATAGGATATCAACAGATTAGAAACAGTTACATTAACTATGTTGTCATACAGGTTGAACATGAGAACACATACCATGTTATACATATAAACAGTGTAATGGTATTGCTGAGTTTGTTGCTAATTCACAGTAAATTAGTCAAACTTACTGTTCAGTTTTGTGTGTTTGTTCTACGTGAATTGAATTGAAGAATTGTTATTATTTCTTTACATAGGTACACATATATGTTTGATGATCCCATTTCAGATAAATGACAATCACAGGCATAGTCCAGGTATATGTCTTGATGGTGGTTATATTCCCAAATTGAGACACTGTCATATGTATATATATTATATTGGTTGATACTTTGATATGTGTTTATTAATGAATTAATAAAGCATATTAATATAGATAGACACAGTATATTGTTGACATAAACTGATACCAGCAACATAACATGTTATATTTCATAATATTAGATATTAAAGACATTTTAGATGCTATCTCATGATTAGCTGTGAAGCTCTCAGTGAAAATAGTACTTAACTCTGATAGTACAATTATTATATTTATTTCTTGCTGTGTTTTGAATTTTATATATATAGCAATGGCTAACAATTGGTAGTAAACTCCAATGTTAAAAAACCGAATAACTGTAAACTATTATTATTAATAGTTCCTTATTTAATCATTATTTAGTATAAAATTCAATTGAGATCTATTAGGATCCTCAAGGTTATCATAATCATATGATATTGATTATTAATGTGTTGAAAAAGCACCTAGAGATGATATCCAATTCCTCAAAGGTGTCATATTATGCTGGAATTATATATTATATGTATGCTCAGATTGAATGTATTATATGTTTGAGCAATTGGTTCACTTCTTTGATGCTTCTCTTGAAATTCATTAGAATGGCCCTTAGCAGCTATTGTTGATCAATAAAGGTACTTAAAGGTCCTGTGCAGGTACCTGTAGCTATGTACATTTGTCATTTGAGACAATGTTTAGTAAGTGAGTGTTGGAATTTATAAGCACCACATTAATATGTGACATGTTAGAAAGTGATAGATTACAGGTAAGACTATTCTTACATGGTTCAGTTTTATAATTTATGAAGTTGTCTTTTAACCTAAAGAAAAGCTTTTGGTAACTCCAGAAATGAATGTTGTTGGCTCTTGATTGTATTATTGATTGTACAAGAAACCTGTTGAATTTTCTAAACAATACTTGAGCAACAAGCTTGTCTTTAAATTTACTATTAGTGTTATGAATATGAATAAAAGTTTTTGGAAATAAGTTAATATTTGTGTACATACAGAATGTTTGGATATATATATTGAGTCGCAACAGTGAGAGTATTTGCCTTTTGATGAGTTATAACTCTCCATACAGTAAATTGCACAAAATGTCATGATTTTATAATATTAATATGTACAACATACGACCATTGTTATCACAATAATGAAAATAGACTATTGTAATATATTACAATGTATTGCTATATTGTCCAATCTTGTGTAGTGCATAAGCTAATGAACTGAAGATTTGCTGCAAGGATCTGAGCTTAAGTTATCCATTGAGTTTTATTATTTAGTGTCATTTGTAGAATGACAGTACTAAGAAACTATAAAGTGGACAGATTCATTGTTAAATCTGTATTGGAATTGAAATGTCAACCAAGGAGGAAATCATAATTGTTTAAATTCAAATTGTATTATATATTTGTGAAGTACAGATAATAAAAAAAAAAATAGAATATAAGAATATATTATTGAATATTAATATAAATAAATGTATATCAGAAGATGATAATAACTGATTTAAAGCATTCATGAGTTAATAATGAACTCATCTTGAAGTTAGCACATGGATTGTGTCAAACAGTGTGGTCTAGAATTGTGAAATTTGGATAATAAACTTTATAATTCAGATATTATGGCAGGAAGATGGAAATAAATGAGTGCATAGCACTCTTTTGTTGTATATAGGTATGGACAGATGGGAGAGAATTAAGAGAATACATGTAAACTGGGATATGGTGAAAAAGAGGAGAAAGGAAAATTGGATACTATTTTTAAATGGTTTATGTAACTTACCTTTTATGTATTTGTATACTACAGGATTATAAAATATTTTATGATTTGACTAATGAAGTTTCTGTATATTAATTAGTTATTATTAAATAGTCTCTGTGGGAGGCAATGTTAAGATATTCAAAATACATAAGCTTTAAAATTATTATAGAAGAAAATTATGAGACACAGACAGACAAGATTGTTAGGAAAGTAAAGAGATATGGATATTCTAGAAAACTTTGCTGATGACCTTGGTAATGTGGTTATTAATAGGCTGCATAACATTCCATGCATGGAAATTCGTTCCCATTCTATACAACCGTTATATATTTATGAGAATTCCTGATTGTTGGTGTTTTATGCTATGCCTTTATAAGCATGTGGTTTGTTTTATTTAATATAACTTTATTACCAAAGAGGATGAGACTGAAGTTAGTCGGTTTTATGAAGATAGCATTTCTATACTGTGGCAAGCTTCCAATTATCTTCTGTGAATCTACTGTACTGTAGAGGACAGTGCATGGTGATTTCGGTATAGCTATGACAGGAATATATAAGTAAAAAAAAAAAAAAATAGGAAAAATCCTCAATATCTTGTGAACACAAGTTAATCACTGCAAATGTAACTTAGATTGAAAGTGAGATGTTGGTATCCGTTGGGATGAACAGTGATTCACAAGCACAGTATCAGTATAATTTATAGAAGAAAAAAATATATAAATAGTAATGATTCAAAAGAAAATTGTATCATATGTACAGGTATAAATACATATAGTAATGCCTATTTAACATTTAAATAGTATTGTGATTGATTGGATTGTAGGACGCCATATAATGAAATGAAAAATTTATAAGCCATATATATATATATAAGAAAATGGCAGAGACGACAGACAAAAGAAACGTAGGACAGCAGAAAAAAAAGATAAGCAGATGACATAAGAAAAAAAAAGGAAACAGCAGGAGAAGATTGGATGCAAACTTCCATAGAGAGAGACATGGATAGTCAGTATGGACGAGCTGGTTTATGAATATGGATACTGGCGTAATTTATGAGATTTTTATATGGTTTACTGATGGATAATAAACTACTTTATGAATAGTATATATGTAGAATGAAAAATAAATACTGCATGGTCTAAGTTGTAAGTTTTACATGTTATAGAGAATTATTTGTTGAGAAAATGTTTGCGAGCTGAGCCATTGTTCTTTAATTATAATGGTATTATAGTGAATACAAATTTAAGAAGCACAGGTAGTTAAAAGAAAAACAAAAACAAAAGGACAATTGATTGTTGTTAAATGTATGAGCATTAAAGTTTTGAAAAGTGTACATGGGTATACTAGATTTAAGTTGAAAGGATCCTATTGAACCTATAACTGTTTTAAGAGACCTTTATATCCAATGCAAATAAAATGAGAGACAATATAAGTTGTGGAAGTAAGGCTATATCTGTCAATTTAATCCCAGGAATATATAAGAAAAGTTACTAGAGGATATAAATGAAAGTTAAGATATAAGAAAGTTAAATATTGTTAACAATAGATTACAGTTTACAGTTATAAATTACTGTTGTAGATGGTTTTGCCAATTTTATTAATTTCTAGTTAACCTTTGTTAAATCTTGAGATATTGTATCTATTAAGATTTTAATTGGTTGAAAAAAAAAAAGAGTATAATCGAAGCGTATAATGCTAAATTAACGAGCATGTAAGAATTGTTGGTATACATGTTGACTCAATTGACTGGAATATGAGATTGGATGTGTTGTATTTAGACCATTGTCACTTTTGACATAACTGTTGAGTTGAAGTAAAATAAAAGTGTTAACTAAGGCTTTTAATAGTAAACTCATCAACATATAAGAATTGATGTTGTCACTTGCATAGCATACGAGAACGGATGTATTAAATAAGTGAGGGTGTTTTAATGTTGAATTGTACAAAATTACAGGTGTAGAGATATTGGAAGTTTATAATAATAACGGTGATGTTGTTTTCAAATATTTGGTTGATATTGATCAGATAAATAAGATTGAATTAAATTTAAAGCGTTGTCTTTGACGACGACGGAAGTTAACATTTTTATAAGTAATGATCAACGCAATCAAATGCTGGGCATTTGATTCCATAGATTAGTCTGAGCACCTATATGCACTTGTATGTGTGGCTGAACGCCCTTTGGAGAAATCGGATTGACTATTGTACTAACTAAATAGTTTAAATTGAAATTAATCCTTTCAGAATTGATTTTATGTGTCTGTTGTAATTAATGGGAAATTAGAAGAGGTGCTAATTTATAGAACCCAGACACCGTATACAGACACTTTAGAAATATTATGAATAAAGCGCTCGAGGTGTACAAGATAGTTACACTGCAAGATTGTAGTAAGGACGATCACAAGGTAAAATTTGATACACCTCTATGGAAAATAGTCGGTAAATATACGCGGTGAAGAGTTGTACATGAACGAATAGATCTGAAAGATTAAGGAATGCTAGTGATACAATGATGAGTTACAATCGATGACAAGCTGAATTATGAGCAAAATGGCTAATAGAACGGGCGGTTGATATGACAATGAAAAATGATTTGCAATACTTTGATGAAATTATGAGATTAATATAATAATCATATGACTATGAATACGATTTATGGATTTTAAGGTAAATGATGGTGATTTAGATTTGATGATATACTGATGAGATGATTGCGCTGAGATCGCGGCTGATGGTTCCGTATACGTTAGTTCACGGAGAAAATGGGGATCCGCGTGTGCTCAATGCGACGTACAACGAACGACTCGCTTTTTGTTGATGCTACTCAAGATTTGGTAGATAATAATAGGAGTAGGGTATGTGGTAGTAATATATTGCATGTTCGTTCAGAAATTGGTAGATACTAGATATATATCAACCAGATATATACTTCGAATTTGGTACATAATTAAATTGAATTAACTTATGATTAAATGTTATAAAGTCCTTTAAAGCGTTGGAGAAATAGTAAAATGGAACCAGGAAATCCAGTTCTTAAAGATATGTAATAGAATAAAAAGTAATAGTAAATTTTGATGGGAGTGCATATAACCCATAGTTGAGTTGCAATGTAGAGCACTTGAGGCTGAAGTAAAAATAGCATAGTACCATAAAGAATATGACTAGTTGGAGGCCGTAACTCCTTGCGTGCGCAAGCGGTGAATGCCTCATTGAGAAAATGACCAGTTGTTAAATATTTGATGTGTTTCAGTTGGAGGCCGTAGTTCCTTGTGGCGGCAAGCAGTGGCTGAGTCTAATGAGAATCTGACCAGTTTGAGGCCGTAGCTCCTTGTGTGGGCAAGCGGTGGCTGAGTCTAATGAGAATTTGACCAGTTTGAGGCCGTAGCTCCTTGTGCGGGCAAGCGGTGGCTGAGTCTAATAAAATCCAGATCTGTTGAGACCGTAGTCATAGTGGGCAAGCGGTGGCATTTTTTTAATGTTTTGTTTTAACAGGTATTTCACTAATTAGCTAGGCAGCCGTGTTTGCAGAGATGCTGACTAGTACCTGGTGTGAAAAATTAAGTGATACAACTTAAGGCGGAAAAATATAACAAAGACTGAAGTCATGATGTTGAAATGTAATGTGTAGTTGTCAGTGGCAACTTTCATATTTTAAGTATGTAAAGTATCTCAAACTAAATTTTATATGATTTTAATTTTATTATATTACCCGATGTTAACTGTTATGATAATATCGAATGAGGCCCTTCGATAACGTTGGATGGCCGAAGTGGCTACGAATACCATCGATAAAATATAAAGTGAATAGTAGGCTTACTAAACTCACGTTCGTTTGACGAAAGTTAGTAATTCGTTTTATGGAAATTGCGCAAGGTTTTACAACAAACTCCCAGAGTCTGTACTCAATTTGCTAGAAAAAGAAATCAAAAGTGTCATAAAATATTTTCTTTGTAAAAAAAAAAAAAAGCTTATTATAAAATTGAAAAATTTATAAATGTCATCATTTATAAATCAGTGTTTTTTTTTAGAAAATATCTAACTTGAAATTCATAGCGCTGTCAATGTTGTCTGATTGAACGGAGATTAAGTGCGTAGCGGTTTTTATGTTGATTGCCGCACGCCTAATCCTTGTTGTTAATTAAATATAAGTAAATCAATATTTATTTAAAAGAGCAACACACAGGTTTCTTGTTTATTCTTCTTGTGATAAATCTGCGTTCCGAATAAGCGATAGATTCAAAAATCTTGACTGCTCAAAAGTGCTTATATTAAGTTTGTTTGAATAAAGATTATTTCTATTTCACATTAATCTGGAACAGTGGGTTTTTGTTTATGTTAAACTGGTGTTGTAAAGAAAATTGATATCAGTATCTACAATCATTTATAGTTCCCTAAATGTACAGGGTTCAAAGGGTGCAATAGATTACTTGACCAGCGAGCTGATGGTATTGTTAAGTAAATCATA
Organism: Achroia grisella; assembly: GCF_030625045.1. Taxonomy (NCBI): domain Eukaryota; kingdom Metazoa; phylum Arthropoda; class Insecta; order Lepidoptera; family Pyralidae; genus Achroia; species Achroia grisella. The sequence continues at coordinate 991,555 of NW_026712739.1, forward strand.
ACTGAAATTCAATGAATTATGTTATATTAAAATAATTCTCTGGTAAATCAAGAGTATCGTCGAAGTAAAATAGTAGTAGTAGTATTCAGGGTATTAGAACCACTTGAATAATATTGACCTGTTATTTTCTATTGGTTAGGTGAAGGCAGGCAGCGATTTTGTTCTAATTTTATGTCACGAGAATAATACTTTCTCTTTATATTTTTTTCTCTATATATGTAGGTAATTAAGTTTTACCTTTTGTAATGTGATATGTTAAATTTATCCGTTAAAATATTCATGATGAGAAATGTCAAGTTCTATTTTGGAGGTATAAAAAAAAATGCAATGTTCATAAGATCGGAAACTTACATTGTGATGGTGATATGTTACAGTCTGACTCATAGAAGTCAATCACCGCCAAATAATTGTTTGTTACTCTAAAAGGTTGTTCATGTTTTTGGGTGATTTGGATTATGTAAATTAATATATGTTATGTTATATTTTGTGCATTCTGAATGCATGCCGAAACTTAGCTCTGTTAGTATTGATTTTAGATTGTAAACCTTTGACAGTATACTAAGATAGTCAATGTTATGAAAGTAATGTGTATCTTTAGTTTATTTAGTTAAGTATTTGTTATATGATCCTGTAGACACTATATCCTTTGATAAGCATGACTACGCTCATCAGTTACCTATGTGTCTGGGCCAGACACTATTGCAGGATGGCCGACTGTTAACTATCGTGTGACGCACCATTAATTAAAAATGGTAAAGTCAATAATCATGTAACCTGAAACGGAACGTCAGAGGCCAGAGCCAAAGTAATCTATGTGACATTGACAAGTGGATGACGGACGATTGAACGGAGGCAGCGGGAGTTTTGGAGCGAAAGTGTTGATATTATTATAAAAACAAATAAGAGATAGATAATTGTGAATATTGTAGGCATTGAGGTGTTTCTTTCCCTGACTAACCGGCATTACGCCTAAGTCGTCAGGATACTAGTGATTTTAAAAACATGTACACCCGGGCGGAGCATATTTTTTCCTTTCATGTTTCAAATTTACACAGAAGTATTATATATCATTTTAAAAGTATTTAGATAATGATTAAAGACGGCGTGGTTAATTTAATTGACTTATATAAAATGAGGCAATTCTAGCATGACATTTTCAATATTAGAAATATTGAAAATGTCATTTTCCTATTTAATCGACGATATCTTAGACCATCAAGTAGGTCATCAAATTGTTCTTGTTATTATTTAAATTATTTTTATATTTACACAGATGTATTGTATATAATTTTAAAAGTATTTAAATAGTGATTAAGACGGCGTGGTTGATTTAATTGTCTTATATGAAAGAAGGCAATTCTAGCTTCTAATTTTGAAAATGTTTCTTATTTAATCAACAATATGTAGGTCTTAGACGCCGGTTACCACTTACCATCAAGTAGGTCATCAAATTGTTGGCCAGTAAGATAAAAAACACATACCTGTTTATCGAATTCTTCTTCGTTCTCCATCCACATATAGTCCGCGAAGTCGTCCTGTGGGGGTGGAACGGGGGCGTACGGAGCTGGGGGGTAGTACGCACCGGCCATTACATACCCTACAACACACAGACAATAAATCATCACATTTTTTTAAGGCGTGGGGGATGTTACCTTGTGGTTTCAGAGGAGCTTCCTCCCTCGTACACTTATATTGTGGAATGAACTACCTGCCGAGGTTTTCTCTAGACACTACAGCATGGGGTTTTTCAAGACGAATATTAAAGTTTTTTATGTCGGCATGACATCTCTAGTGTTTCATTCGTCCATAGGCTACGGTATCCGTTTACCATCAGATGGGCCGTATGCTTGTATAAAAGAAATAGTACGCAGGCCATTACGTACCCTACAACGCACAGAAAGTCCTTACTAATATTATAAATGCGAAAGTAACTCGTCTGTCTGTCGCGCTTTCACGCCATAACTACTAAACCGATTTAAATGTAATTTCGTACACAGTTAGTCTAGATCAGTGATTCCAGTGTCAGTGAAAGTGGTCTATAACGACCCCCAGGGGTCTATGAAACTGCAAGGGGTCTACGACAACAGGCATCTTGTTGTTTTTACTTTATGTTTTTAAAACTAAACTTTACTACAGTTAGAAATTTACAAATTTCAATACCAGGTAGGAATGGGTGTCTACCCAAAACCGAAAAATATGGCAAGGAGTCTACGACACAAAAAAGTTTGGAAACCTCTGGTCTAGATCAAATAATAACATAAAAAAAATAGTTCACTTAAGAAACGGAATGTTAGGTTTTATGCAGAAATCACTAGAAAATTGTTAATGAACTTAACAATGGGCCCTCTTAACAATCAAATTGTCCCCCTGTGGGGCCCTCTTTACAATCAAATTGTCGCCCTGTGGGGCCCTCTTTACAATCAAATTGTCGCCCTGTGGGGCCCTCTTTACAATCAAATTGTCCCCCTGTGGGGCCCTCTTAACAATCAAATTGTCCCCCTGTGGGGCCCTCTTAACAATCAAATTGTCCCCCTGTGGGGCCCTCTTAACAATCAAATTGTCCCCTGTGGGCCCTCTTAACAATCAAATTGTCCCCCTGTGGGACCCTCTTTACAATCAAATTGTCCCCCTTTGGGGGGCTCTTAACAATCAAAATATCCCCCTCTGAGGCTCTCTTAACAATCAAATTGTCCCCCTGTGGGGCGTGAGCCCAACGTTGGGAAACACTAGTCTAGATAATGAAGTAGCAATTCGCTCAGCAAAGTGTCAACGACTGATTATGATGATTCTTACCTGGTATGTGCCCGCGTGGTAGATGGACTGGGTATACCGGTGGACGGTGGATACCAGCGTCACCGCTGCCGACCACACCGCCACCCACACCACTGTCGATGATCACGCCGTTTGGCTGAAACATGTGAAGGGTAGGTGAAAAAAATGTTAAGAAAGATAGAAATAGAAATAATCTTTATTCAAATAAACTCATTACAAGCACTTTTGAATAGTCATATTTTGATTCTACCACTCATTCGGAACGCAGACTCATCACAAGAAGAATGAGCAAGAAACTTGTGTGTTGCTCTTTTGAATAGATGTTTTATTTTATATAATTACAGTATAACAAGTAAGAAGCATGCGATAATCAACATAGAAGTCGCTACGCACTCATTATTAGTGTAATCAGATAATATTGTCAGTGCTATGGCTTTTAAGTTTTTCTATAAAAACATTATTATCGTTAACGTATTCTTCTATTTTATAGTAAGCTTTTTTGTAAAGGAACTGTTTTATTTGACATTTAAATCTTTTATCAGGCAAATTTATAACAGACTGGTATTTTGTTGTAAAACCTTACGCAATTGCCATAAAACGAATTACTAACTTTAATTAAACGATATTTAGATAAAATCAGTTTGTTATTGTTACGTAAGCTTTTATTAGTGCAATCACTAACTGTTTTGAAACTGTCTATATTCCTTCTGGCATAGATGATATTTTCATAAATGTATTGAGAAGCATTCTGCAAGCACATCTGCGTGCGTGAGATAAGAGATCTATCTCTTATCTCTTAGGAGATATAGATATTATAATTTTATTTTTAACTCATCCGTCATACTCGTGAACGAGTGCTGCTTGTAGGGACTAGTCTGCTCTTATCACTACGACTGATTTATTCTTATTGTGTTTTTATATTTGAGACTAAATAAATTAGTGCTGGTTGGTAGTTTGTATTCACACGTTTCGACTTGTAAATGTGAACTTACAATGATTATTTAAAAGAGCAACACACAAGTTTCTTGCTTATTCTTCTTGTGATGAGACAGATTTCCGAATAAGCGGTAGATTAAAAAAAATGTTGACTATTCAAAAGTGCTTAAATTAAGTTTATTTGAATTAATGATTTTCTATTCTATTCTATTCTATTTGCTTGAATATTTACAGTATATATGGTACATGTGTTAAGTACAAATATTTGCCTCATATTCAGGAGGTATGCAAATTATAATTCTTAGTGATTTCCAAATAAATTACATTATTAAATGTTAAGCCAATTCTCGGGGGGAAAGGGGATTGTTAGTAATGTGGACTGATGATCTTATTGCTAGCAATGTACCATGTTAGGTTGATTTCCCCTGGAAACCATCATTATAAATTCCTGGAGCATTTGTCACGATGGGCTAACTGATTTGACTTCATGTTCATCTTATTATCCTCCACTGGTGCCCCGCCAGCGTAAACCGTTAGCGTAACCGTAAAATTGGAGTGTCTGTTTGTAATATTGAAATAACTGTATTTTACTACATGCATATAAATATAAATACGGTATATACACCAAAATAATATTTTTTACAATTTTTGTCTGTCTATCTGTATGTTCCGGGTAATCTCTGAAATGGTTGGACCGATGTTGACGGGACTTTTTTGGCAGATAGCTGATGTAATAGGGAGTAACTTAGGCTACTTTTATTTTAGAAAAATAAAATAAAATTCCACGCGGACGAAGTCGCGGGAACAGCTAGTTATAAATACAAAATATTAAATGTCAAGTTAATTCTCGCAATGTAACAGCATTTTTATAGGAGCCATTGATGTAGTTATTTTTTAAATCTACTTAACGAACATCTCTCGAATTACTTAATATACAAAAACCTACTGACTAAACTACGTGAATAAATTATTTCATATTGGAATCGCGTACCATGTGATTTTTTTTTATTTCAGATTACTCTAATGCTGTTGGCCGCAGCTGGCCTTTCCAGCTTCATCCCACGATAGGGGGGCGAGTGCAGATGACACTGCAAGCCAAAGGAAGGACTTATGGAGCGGCTGGCTGTAGGCCAACTCCCGCCTGACGGATACGACTTTAGTCTGAGGACCGCAGGGTTTCGAACGGGTCAGGCCGTCGTAACTTCGATCCCCGTTTGAATTGGATTATTGATATAGTGTGAGGGCATATGTTGGAAACTACTATATTTTATATACCTTTTTTATTGTCTATATTTTTTATAATATTATATTGTTTTTATATGACATAAGTCAATTCAATTCACAAATATTCTACAACTACAACGGTGCCGTTTTACTTTTTGCTCGTCATCTTGGTCTCCATCCTTCACAGCATCGCTAGAGGAGGTTCGACCCTAGGCACAGGCCGTCGTAACTTCGATCCATGTTTGAATTGGATTATTGATATAGTGCCAGGAATCGAACCTGTGATTATCGGAATTATATGATGTACACAACAATAGTTCTCACCTGCCACTGTCCATTCTCTTCACTGCCATAGTAAGCGCCAACGTTGGCTGTTGTATCCGGAATTTTCATTATTAAACTCACAACTCTATAACAATGTCCAATCAGTACTCCATACACTTAATAATTTTAAAAAGTATATTTTAAATATTAGAAAAAAAAATACTGGCTTTAAAAATTTATATTATTGAATGTCTCCTGGGCTGTAGTAATTATGTTCTCTTTTCAAATTTGTTTGACAAATGTTTTTAAAGATTCAGGCACGTTTCTCATAAGGTTATAATTGTTTTTGGTTTCAGTATCTATGTTCATTGCTGTGCTTCTCGGCGGCTGGAACAGAAAAAATGCATTTGTCAAGATTACAGCTCTCACAGATTTCTCGCACTGTCAGGAGACTGAAGAGTAGAAATCTAATATAGAAAGGCATATAGCTATATAGCTAAATCAAGCAATACTCAACACATCAGTGTACAGTCTTATGACAGACCACAGATTCATCATTGCCTTTCTTTTATCCCATTATCTGTGGTCATCGCAGTATGTCATTTCTTCCACTGATCTGTATCGGCCGGCATATCTGAGCTTACTTTCATATACATATCATCTTTCACACAAAATCAAAATATCTTTATTTATGTAGGTTTATTTTTTATTTTGTTTTATTTATCCTTACAGGAAAGGCAAAATGTGTAAACCCATACAGCCATTGCAGCTCTATTATAGTCTTATGATGTCAAATCTACCATCAGTTTGGAGTGCTTTCGAGATGAGAACTGACAAGAAACTCAGCTTGTGTTCTTTTCAAATAAACTTTGTATATGTTTACAACAATACAGATTAGTTCAAATTCAAATTTGGGTGAATAGAATGACCAAATGCATATGCTATTGTAAAAGCAAATAATCTAATCAGTGTTTGTAACTTGAACTGATGATTTATTTACATGTTTAAAGTCTCATGGTCTGAGTCCTCGGTGGTCTAGCGGTCTAGCACCGCTTTATGACCAATGGTCGCGGGTTCAATTGCTCGCATGGCACAAACATTTGTATTCATGAGTATGATTGTTTGTATCGGTCTGGGTGTTTTCCATAGAAAATATGTTTCATTTTTTTTTATCTAGTATTTGTATCAGTTATCTAGTACCCATAACACAAGCTTTAACTAGCTTAACTTGAGTCTAGATGGCGCTGTGTGAATTGTCCTGAGATTATAATTATTATCATGATGAATTGTTCTACATAAACTGCAACAATGAAATTTAACATTTTTTGTAAAATTGAAATTTAACCTTTCGAATGTCTGTCGTCTGTCTCAGCGATCGAATGTGAAGAGGGGGTATGGCGCACCAGCTGTATTTTTTCAAATGCATTTCAGTCTTATTTTCTTTTAAATAAGGATAAAATTTGTTAAAAAATAGTTTTGCAGACACAGATCTGTGACAACACAATATGGTTTAAGAGTGGTGCACAGATCTGTGTCAAAACGTTCGAAGGGTTAAATTGGTGTTTGCCAAATCATGCGTGTTTTTTATTGGATGATGAATAAAGTTATTACCTACCTACATGACTAAAGATATTTTGAATTGTTGACAACAGCACTCTGCCACCAAGCAGCTTGCTTTACAAGCTGCATATCAATATCAAAGAAGAGAAGAGATACAGCAGTGAAATCATTATATTCTTTTCCTGATATTTTATTACAGTTTAGCTAGACCATCAGTATTAATACTCTGTGGCCAATATAAGTTCCATTATTATGGAATTATGTGTCTATTTCCTATGCCTAAATATAAATTTTAACTTTCATGGAATGTCTATTATCATTTAAATGTAATGACGAAACAAATACCACAACCACATAAATTACTTATTTACTCAACTAATCTATCCACTACAAAAATATTACTATCAACTACTTTATTGTCAAAACATTTATATACTGTGTACATTTTTTTGTGACGAAGTACACTGAATGCAGACAATAAATCAAACGATTGTAAATAAATCTACAGTAATATCATTGTGCAACGTCGAGAGCTCCCAAAATAGATCGCCTAGAATTAAAAATAATAATAACTGACCGAGTTTTGACGCTATGACAATGTTTCTATTTGTCAATGGCGTTACTAGGCACAAATTGGAGGCAAAATTGCACTGCAGACTCGCATAAAACTAATTATTTCCGATAAAATTCCTAAACAATTTTAACACGTGTATCAAGGAATTGAAGTGTAAAGCATTGAATAAGTAATGTACTCACTTATATAACGCACTTTTCGCGCTATTTCTACATCGATACGTATTTCGCTGTTTTTGAAATTGTTTTATTACGTTTTTAGGCACAATTATCAATTAAATTAACACAAATAACCTCTTTTTTGTACAAGTTTCCTGGCCAGCTATCGTGGCGCAAATGGCGACCAATCGGAAATTCGCGCGGTAACGTATCACAACTTCAACATCTACAACTTCACCGTGATCAAAATACCGGTGTTTTTATTTATTTATGCTTACTAAAAATGCAAACCATAATAAACTGTTTTACCTTTATAAATTTAATCGACTATTATTCTCTTGTAAATTTAGCTAAACCAAAATTGTTGCCAAAGTGACGGATTTGTTAATTCTTCGTTTCAAATATTTAATGGCATCTGGAAACCAAGAAAAACATTCTTTTAACTTACTGATATTTATCATTTGTAAATTTAAAGGAATATATCGTTTAGATTTTTATTATGTATATTGTTTCCTTTTTTTATATAAATCTTACTTTGTTATATTATTTTATTACGGCCACCAAGAAATGGAAACCCATGACCTTTGCATTAAAAAAATATAAACTTGAAACTGTCAATGTCAAAACTGTTATGTCAATTAAAAACCACTGCAAAAAATATCTGAAATCAAAACAATAAATACTTTTAGAATATATTTCAATAATTATTTATTAAATAATTTATAATAATAATATAATGGGTGCGCCCTATACAGAGCTAATTAAACCACTCGATGAGTATGCGTTAGTATGCCGTGGATGCCTGGCTAATTCTGGAGAAATGAAAAATATGATCCATTGGGATTTTGCTGAAGATTTCTACAAATTCACAAATATACAGGTATTTTTTTAATTTTTAAATTTTATTGTATTGGCTCTTGGGTAGAAACTCTAACCTCTCAGTAGAGAATAAATTACTTGTCTATAAGGTAGCCATCAAACCAATATGGACCTATGGCATACAACTGTGGGGAAGTGCTAGTAGCTCCAACATTGAAATTCTCCAACGGTCCCAGAACGTCATCTTGAAGACCATTCTTAAGGCACCATGGTTTATAACCAACTCGGAGATCCATAATTTCTCGAATTTACCTACAGTACAAGAGGAGGTTGCTAGCACAAGCTTAAAATACAAGGCTCGGCTGAGTGTCTACCCTAATGAGCTAGCCCAGAGGTTACTCATTAACAACCCCCCAAAACGCCTGAAAAGGAAACATATACTGGAGTTGCATAAAGTGTACTCCGGGTCTTGAAATCTAACCAAAGCACCAGAGGCATTTATTAAATAAAACGTCGTGCACTCACTGAACTGTAGATTTACATAGTAATTTACCAACCAATCTGATTGCAGATATACAAGGAACATAAAAAAAAAATTATGTAATAAATGAGCTATAAATATGGGATGTCTATGCTCATTATACAATCTATCACCATATATTTATTATACTAAACGGCTGGACAGATCTTGTTTTTATTTTTTTTGTCGATAATAATGGAGTGACCAGTGTAGTACTATAATGTAACCATGAAGTCATCAGTTGGCCCATCTTGGCAAATGGCAATTTACCACAATGGGTTCCAGGTGCAACTGCTGGTGGTCACTCTATTCTCCTCCATTTGATTTTAAGAATGTATCTGTATTATTATAAACATGTTGATGATCCCAATCTCTCAAACGGTATCGAACCACTTAGTTTGAGGCGAGACTTCGCATCGCTTTGTGTGTTCTACCGAATATACAATGGACTGTGTTCTAATGAATTGATTGACATGATGCCTACGGCTACCGTTTACCATCGCACCGCTTGCCATCGACAGGGAATTCATCCCCACATGCTGGAACCTAAGTGGTCTTGGACAGTGCGGTTTCAGAGGAGCTTCCTCCCGCGTACACTTAGATTGTGGAATTAACTACCTGCCGAGGTTTTTTCGAAAGACTACAGCATGGGGTTTTCCAAGAAGGGTATATTAAGGTTTCTTAAAGGTCGGCAACGCATATGTGACACCCCTGGTGCTTCAGGCGTCCATAGGCTACGGTAACCGTTTACCATCAGATGGGCCGTATGCTTGCTTGCCACCAAAGTGGTATAAAAAAAAATGTACAATGTCATTAAAAAAGAATGAGAGCAGAGTTTTTCGTCAATTCTTAGCTTGAAAGCACTTGAACTAACGGTAGAATTGACATGCCATAAGAGTCTGTAATAGAACTACATGAATAAAGATATATGTGATGGATGGATGGAATGGATGTGAACCGTGTGAATGAGGATTACTATACCATAGGGTTATCAGTCCACATCACTAACAATACCCTTTCCATCTCTTATGGACATTTGATATAAAGATTGCATCACAAAGATGGGCATAGACTATAAAAGGTAGTCTGGATGGGCATAGACTATCTTTTACTTCAAGTACAGCTAACTCGCAGGTAACAGCTACTTAATAATAACATAAACATTTATCTTCTAGGTGAACAATGCAGAAGGTTCCTCCAAACTGTTGTGTACGGCCTGCGAAGGCATTCTGATGACGTGTCGAAAGTTTAGAGAGCAGTGCCAAAATTCTAATGTGGTTCTACAGAATATTGTAAAGGTATCTAGTACCTATTCTTCTTCTTCTTTGGCGATTCCTCAAGGCAGAGGATTGTGACCATCAGGAATGGTTCTTCCAAGAATAGGAACTTCCACTTGGCGTAGGATAGAGATACTCTCCATCTCTATCCTACGCCAAGTGGATCTATATATCTATTAGTACTTTTATATTCAACTGTTATTATCTAATTTGCTGATGATGAATAAAAAACAACAAATATCTATATATATATATAACTCAAAGGTGACTGATATAGTGATCTATCAACGCACAGCCCAAACCACTGAACGGATCGGCCTGAAATTTGGCATGCAGGTAGATGTTATGACGTAGGCATCCGCTAAGAAAGGATTTTGATTAATGGGTAGTATTGGGTATAAAATAGGGGATGAAAGTTTGTTTGAAACTTTGTCAATTTTAAACCTATCGGGCTGAGACTTTGCATGCTTAAAGCTACTATGACGTAGGCATTCCCTGAGAAAGGATTTTGATAAATTCCACCCCTAAGGGAATAAATTAACGCGAGCGAAGCCGCGGGCAAAAGCTAGTCTAATATATGGATCAAAGAAATATATAATCTCAGGACAATTCACACAGCGCCATCTAGACCCAAGTGAAGGTAGTTAAAGCTTGTGTTATGGGTACTAGATAACTGATACAAATACATAGATTTTTTTAAACATATTAAATACCCAGACTGATACAAACAATCATATTCATGAATACAAATATTTGTGCCATACGAGGAATCGAACCTGCGACTATCGGAAGTAAGGTGGTGTGCTAAACAGCTGAACAATTGAGGCTGTATAAAAAATTTTAAAGATTCACTTTTGTTATTGATCTGCAAAGATATTTATAAAAATAGAACAAAATTCTTAAGCATGATACATACAGTGGTTTTCATTAACTCATGATAAATTTTTATTATTAAATATTAATTTATTGGTTCTACTTAAAGTCTCTTTACTTACTTTTTTACTTTTTAATAAAAATATTAGTCCAAACTTCTTTTAATATTTGTATCCTTTTATTACAGAAAAATATTAAAACAGATATATCACAACAAAAAGAAGGAAATACAGTAAAGTGTATACAGTATAATAAAAAATTGGTTGTTATGATAACAGCCCCGAATACCGAAGACAAAATATATTTGCCTTGCCCTTACAAATGTCCAGAAACGTTTACGAAAAAAAACAACTTATATTACCACTTAACAAAAGTTCACAAACTGACTAACTCTTTGACCATAGACTTACAATATTATTGCACCGTAGACGGATGCTCGTACGCGACAAATTCAGAAAAAAACAAATACTTCTCAGGTAGAAAATTTCTAAATCAACATTATAACAAAGTGCATTCAATTAAAAAGTACTGTGAGACATGTAAACTTGGATTCTCAACAGACATTGAGTTCTACAGACATGTAAATACTTGTAACACGACATTCTCGTGTCAATTATGTGATGTGCACTATAATACTAATGAGAAATTGTTGGTGCACCTGATGAGGAGACATCCAGAATTGCATAAGCAATATAAGGAACGACGCAAAGCGAATAAAAGAAAATCCGAAGTTGAGGGCGAGGGGAAGAAACGTAAAACTGAATGCGATAAACTACCTGAATTTATTTGTGATAGTCCTAAACGGTCATTTGCAACACAGACATTAAGCGATAATATAAAAAACGATGTCGCTCTACCGTCTTGGCAGAGTTTGGGAGGCAGGAGTGAAGTCTACGAAACAAAGACTGATGAGATATCAACTCAAACAGTTTTTGAAGATCTACTATCACTGAAATCGCAAACTAGTGAGGATGAGTCCATGTTTTTTTCTGAAACTGTATTACTATCTGATATACAAACACAGACGTTCCCTTTAGAGTTTGGTCTGAGTAGATCAAATAAAGAAACGATTACAGAGACTCAACCGCTCGATTGGTGCATTAAGGAGACTCAGACATGCTACTGCCATGACTCACCGAAACCTCTGAGATTGTTTGACAGTATTTCGTCTAGTCCATCTAGTAATAATCTCACATCGACTGAAACCCAAACGGCCGAACGGTCGCTAGTTAAATCGGACGTGTTACTCAGTTTCAACTCGGCGGAGACTCAAACGAGTTTCGATGACGAATTGGGTAAACACAATTTGTGATATTGGCAGTTTCTGTGAAAGCAGAACTTTTGGACATACACTGAATTATAGTGTTGTACCATATTATTTATATAAATTAAAGACAGACCCAATGGTGAAAGAAACAGTGGGGAAGTGCCCCATTGGGCTCTGTGGACACTGCTCGTGCCCAGAGTCTCGCGATGGATTTTTTTTTGTGAATGATAGTGGAATGGTGCACCCGCCTGCGCTAACGGTTTACGCCGGCGGGGCACCAGTGGAGGATAACAAGATGAGCATGAGGTCAGGTCAGTTAGCCCATGGTAAATTCGCCATGAATTTATCACGATGATTTCCAGGGGGAACCGCGTGGAGGTCAACTGACATAGTATATTGTTAGTTATGGGGTCATGAGTCCACATTACTAAGAGTCCCCTTCCCCCCTCCCGCGATGGATTGGGGCCCCCTAGTCTAGTCTAGTCCCTACTCCATTACCAGACGATAACCGGTAGCTACTCTACTCTCGCCTGAAAATCAGTCTTAACAAATGCTTACCGACTATGGTCAATTTATTCGTTTTTGTTATTTTTATAAATGTATAGCAAGAACTTGAAGACCTATCATCACTCATCACATAACTTTTTAAAATTATTTTTCATAGGGGCCCGATTAATCTAATGTGCCCAGGGCCTCTAATAGGTGAAAGAGGGCCCTAATTGAAGAGAATTTCTATTATGAGCGATTAGGGCAACTTTAAATACTAACTACCTATTACTTAGTTAATTGGTAGGTCGTGTTCAGTGATGACTAGCTCATCCGTCATACTCGTGAACGTGCTACTTGTAGGGACCGGTCTGCTCTAGTCACTACGACTGATTTACTCTTATTTAGTTACCAGTTGGTTGTGTCTTTATTATTTTGATGATTAATTAGTGCTAGTTGATATTTTGTATATACATTACAACTTAAAAATGTAAATTACAATAAAATTATTTAAAAGAGCAACACGCAAGTTTCTTGCTCGTTCTTGTGATGAGACAGCTTTACGAATGAGCGGTAGATTAAATAAGTGATAACTATTCAAAAGTGCTTCAATGTAAGTTTATTTGAATAAATAATTTTATATTCTATTCTTACTAAATTAATTGTAAATTAAAGAAATAATATTCTGTAAACTATATAAGGTTGATTTTAATTATAAACTAAGGAGATTGTTAATGTAAGTGCGAAAAAAAATCATTTTTTCAAAGTTACCCTTATACCATGAACGCTGTAGCATGGCGCGAGTGAGTTTCATTAATATTTCGTTTCACTCTTAAATGTTGCCGCGATTTACAAATTATGACTTATATTACGGGGCGGCAGCAGCACCGGGAGACTATTAATTTCTTCTTTCACTTATATGTATTCTTCATTTCGAGCATCTAAACCGAACTGGTCTGTGCACACAATACGGTGGTTCTTTTTAAAGTCAGTAGGTAGGTGGGACTGTTATGGTCAAATCAGAACTTATATCTTGTACTCAATAATAAACATGATTATATTAAACTTCTAGAACATACGTTTTATATCATAATTATAATTAGATTTAATCTTTACTAAATATTTATTTTAAGTTTATAATCATAAATAATATTTATTAAATATAAATATATTGTGATGGTTAATTTACTCAAATCACACGGTTGTAGTTACTGAAATCTGCTTTAGCGGGGCACACCGGCGAACGGTTGCCAGCGACGGTAACACTTAGTATTACAGCTGTATATTAAATAATTAATAACTGTATTAACCTAAATGTAGCAATTGTTAAATGTAATTTATAACTGTCACCCGCACCCTGCTACAGTGGACACAGTATAGTTGGTTTAAAACTTTTACCTTCAGGGGTGGGGGGATGTATCTTAAAGGCATGAAATCTAGGAATCCTCCCATCCTACTGGGATTATACAAGTATGTTGGTGCAGTTTTCGTGACTTCATATTTCAAAAATTAAATATAATCTGATTTTATTTATATATAAATTGTAAGAACACTATATTAATTAATTAAAATATTTCGACGCAAAAGAAAACGCCTTAGTTTTCATTCAAACAAATTCATATTATATGTGAATTGTATAACAATTTGTTTATTAATAGATGTATAAAAACTATATTTTTTATATATCAAAAATTAAAAAAGTGATTTAACACATTGTCTTTGTTTTCATACCATAACCTTTTATACTCTGCCATTCTTTCTTCTCTAAAAGATTTCGAGATGAGTTAGATATTTATATCACTACCTTCAGTGTATGTTTTTTGTGTATCTGATGCAATAAATCATAAAAATATCCACCATCTTGAGAAACAGCTAGCAACCTCTTACTTTACTACTGTCCATTTATTGGGTGGTCAGTTCATCATTCCAGTTACGTAATAAATAAAAAACACAATTAACAGTCAATATTTATTTCACTTCAATTTATACCTACATAATTATAAACATTAACATGGTACAAGCACATTGTGTAGCGCCGAATCGCCATACTGAATTAATAAATACAAAGTATGTTTGTACAAAAAAATCTGTCTCTAAGATTAAAGCAATAGCACTCTTATTATAATGGCAAATAAGCTCAATACAGTTTGTTCATGTTGTCTCTAACGCATCAAATGACAGTGCTAATTGTCCATGGTTTCTATTGCTTTAGTTATTCTGTGACTTTCTCGCCTATTTTTTTTTATACTACTTCTGTGGCAAACAAGCATACCGCCCATATGATGGTAAATTATTACCGTAGCCTATGGACGCCTGAGACACAAGGGTGTACGTGCGCGTTGCTGACCCTTAAGAAACCTTAATATACCCTTCTTGAAAACCCCATGCTGTAGTCTCGTGGAAAAACATCGGCAAGTAGCTAATTCCACAAACTAAGTAGCCAATTACAAAATGGCGTCCATTTTTAAACAAAAATGGATGGAATATATTAAAATAACTTAGAAACTGACGATTCGACGCATAAGATGATTTAAAATTGACAAAGCACACTTTTATTTTAAAACAATAATATAAAAAATCAGATAAGATTGTACAATAATTCAAAGTATTTACAATAGATATTCAGCAGGGATGTTAGGGAGGTCCGTAACCGTAACCGAAACTATCGGATATCCGATATAAAAAAATATTAACCGTAAACGAATCCGAAAAAAAAGTTTCGGAGAATATCGGATAGGGACGGAGCCTAATTGAGACACGTTATGTAACCATTTTATTAGCTAATTGTAATTTATTTTTGAAATTCATTAAAAAAATAATATCCGTAATTGTATATCCGAAACTAACGGATAATCCGAAATAATTTCATATCAGTATAATATCCGTATCCGGTATAATAGTCATTCCTATATCTGATGATATTCAGCAACTACATTGCTCTCATACATCCCAGTACCAATTACCAAAGTTCAGCAACATCGAGTAAATGTAGATTGATCTATAAAATTGTTTGTTTTTTATTTTCACAGAACATTTTAGCTGACATTTTAACTGAGCAACATAGGTTTATTTTTAGATGGGTCGTAATATAAAAAAAAATAGTTTTATTGTCTGTCAAGTATTAAGATTCATGATCTACCAATATTAAAATATCGATGACGAAACTTATCATAAGATATACATATTTTTCTTCTATCAATGAGTGAATAAAACCATAAACTATAACTTTATTTTTTGACGTTACATAAAGCTGTACTGCTTTGTACCTTTGCCTTTCTAATGTGAATAAAAAACTACAATTAGTCAAGTATTTACCGCCAAAAATGTATTAAAAAATTAAACTCCGACCTTATTTTACAATCTTTTCCGATTCATTTTATTTATGTGATAGCGTGCTCAAGCATATATAAACATATTATTATCTATATCTATGTAATTCGTTAAAATAGTCTTTATGTGTACAAATATAAGATACATTTCTATATGCAAGCTGTTTTACTGTGTTAATTTTGAAATGTTTTAAAAATATTCATTCATGTAGTAATATAATAATTGTAAGCTCGTACTTTTAAAGATATCTTAACAATATTCAATGAAAAAACAAGATAATAATGCGTATTGTTTAAAAAGCAAGCATTGTAAATTATAATGCAGCTCCACAGAAATAATCTCTCACAATGTAAATATAATTTGATGTTATTTATATATATAATTCGTTATGACAGCACCATCTAATTAATTAAAATATTTTGAAGGAAAAGAAAGCGCTAACACGTTGGTAAAATCTTTCTTTTCAGTGGCAACTTTAATGCACTTTCCCCAGAATATTGCGAAGACTTTTGCGCATTCTGTCGCATTTTTTAGATCTTCCTTTGTGTAGGATGTTGGGCACAAAGGATAGGAGAATAGATGGGTCTAATCTGGGATGGCGCGCGCATTCGCAAGCCTATCTTAAAGCGACACCCCATTTTACCAAGTTGTACCTGCAGCGGCCCATCTGGGTTCGCAGTCTATTAAACGATTCCCAAGTGGGCCATTGTAGGTCGCTACTTGGGGGCATACGTTCGGCTGGTTGAGTCCGAATGATATTTACCATTAAACTGTTAAGTAATATTACTTCGATCTTCTTGTTTTCTCTTACTGTTACTGCATTTACATCATAATACAAATATTTTAGAATTTATCGAACTATTTTTAATGCTGAGAGCAAAGGAGGGGAGTGCAGATGGCACTCCAAACCCGAGGAAGGACTTATGGAACTCCCGCCTGACGGATACGACTTTAATACGAGCATCTGTTGGTGACACTGGCACATCACTACTCACTCGATCGCCGCTTTAAGATGAAAAATATATATTGTCAAAAAACTATATTGTACATTCGTAATATTATATTAACAAAATAAACTATTTATACTAAACAAGTCGTTTTTCCATCGACCAAGTACATCAAATGGTAGCAGAGCGTGGTTAGAAAATTCGACAAAGTTATGAAATAAATAGAAACATATAATATAAAAAATGGCAACGTATAGAATCGAACCATTACATAAAAACAATTATGATACATGGTGTCTCCAGGCACAAGCAGTGCTTATAAAAGCCGACTTATGGGAATATGTTAGTGGACAAATTTCCCTAGAAACAGATGCATGTCCCCAAACTATCGCAGCATTTCAAAAATCCGATATGATGGCAAAATCGGAAATATTATTACTAATATCTCCATCAGAATTAAAACAAATAAAAACATGTAAGACATCAAAAGATATTTGGGATAAACTGAAATCATCTTATCAAAGTTCAGGTCCCGCTAGAAAAGCAACCCTCCTAAAAAAATTAGTTTTACAAAAAATGGACTCTCAAAGCGATATTCGCGATCATTTGAATGAATTCCTAGACATAGTCGATAAACTAGCCGATATGGAAGTCAAAATACATCCAGAACTATTGAGTATTATGATGTTATACAGCCTTCCTAGTGCATATGAAAACTTTAGAATTGCAATAGAATCTAGGGATACATTACCAAATCCGGAAGACTTAAAAATAAAAATACTCGAAGAAGGTGAAGCTAGAAAACAAGTTAACAAACCAGAGAGATCCGATGGAGCATTTTACAGCAGAAATAATAAAAATCTGAAACAAATAAAATGTGAAAACTGTAACAAACAGGGCCATTCCACTGAAAGCTGCTGGAGTAAGAAAAAGTACAATAAATATAATAAAAGTAGTAATTATAATAAAGACAAAAAATCAGAAAAAACATTAAATGTATGTTTATCACTTTGTAAAGAAAACATTGATACAGATTCTTGGGTATTGGACAGTGGATGCACATCACACATTACCTATCAAAAAGAAAAATTTACAAACCTATCATCAGAAACTGGATTGCTAAAGTTGGCATCTAACTTTCACACCGCTAACGTAAAAGGTAAAGGAAAAGTAACAATTAAGGTAGATGGTGATAAATGCAATCTCGCTGACACATTATATGTACCTGATATATCTGAAAACTTAATATCCGTTAGTAAGATCACTGATAAAGGTAATTCTGTATTATTTACAAAGAAAAAGGCATTAATAAAAAACAATGAAGGTGATATACTACTTACTGCTGAAAAATATAATGGATTATATTATGTAAAATGTGACAAAAATAACACAGCTTATGCAATAAAAAATGAAAAGAATGCTATGTGGCACCAGAAACTAGGTCACTTAAATGAAAATGATATGAAAGTTTTACACAAAGAAAATTTGATAAGAGGTATACAATTGACAAATGGAAAACTAGACCCGTGTGAAATATGTATAAAAGGAAAGCTGACCAGGCTACCATTCCAAAGTCATGAAGCTATAAAAACAAATGAACCTCTACAAATAATACACTCGGATGTTTGTGGGCCTATGCCACATGAATCATTGGCTGGTTCCAGATACTTTGTGACATTTATTGATGATTATACTAGATATTGTTGCATATATTTCTTAAAACAAAAAAATGAAGTATTAGAAATATTTAAAGAATATAAAAATAAAGTAGAAAACTTTTGGAATAAAAAGATCAAATCATTACAATCCGATAACGGAACAGAATATTGTGGAAAAGAATTTGAACAATTCTTAAAAGATAATGGCATCGTGAGACGACTCTCGACACCATATACGCCACAACAAAATGGAGTAAGCGAAAGAAAAAATAGATCTCTACTCGATAAAGCCCGTTGCATGATTATAGCATCAAAAGTTCCTAATTCGTTATGGGCAGAAGCTATTTTCACAGCGAACTATCTTATAAATAGAAGTCCTTCTAAAGCCTTACAACAAGAAACACCGTTTATGAAATGGATGGGACGAGTACCGTCAGCAAATCATTTACGCATTTTTGGTACAAAAGCTTTTGTTCTGATAAAGAAACGAAGGGGAAAGTTCTCACCGAAAGCAATTGAAGGAGTATTTGTTGGATACGCTAAAAGTTCAAGAGGCTACAGAATTTACATACCAAATAAAAATGAAGTAAATATTAGTAGAGATGTAAAATTCATAAATAAAATGTACTATGAAAGTGAAACAAGTGATGACTTTGATATCTTCAATAACGAAGAAAAACTCCTACCTGAAAATAAAAATGAAAATATAATTATTGAAATGGAAAATATAAATAATAATAATAAAAACTTACCTGTTTTACCGTCTACCAGCTCCACACCAATATTAGAGATACCTAATGAACATACACAATCAAATATAGAGATCTTAACAAGTGATGAAGAGCGAAATGAAACAGATAACAATCAGACTTCACAAGTTAATCAAGATAATATGCATACATCGCGTAGGCAGAGAAGACTACCATCGCGATATAATGATTACGTTCTGAATAATGTACAAGAACTCAATGAAAATATATATGAAATGACATACCTATGTGAAGAAGAAAAAAATGAGGATTGGCGTGACGCCATAAAAGCTGAAATCAGAGCTCATGTAAAAAATGGTACATGGGAGATAATGAAAAAAGCAAAAGACGCAAAAGTCATTGATCATAAAATGATATTAAAAAAGAAAATGTGTCCTAATGATACAGAAATAAAAAAGGCAAGACTTGTAGCGAGAGGTTTTACCCAAAGACCAGGGATTGACTATAATGAAACATTTGCTCCAGTTGCCAAATTAAGCTCAATTAGATCAGTACTAAGTTTATCTGTACAAGAAGGATTACAACTTAATCAAATGGACGTCACTACTGCTTATTTAAATGGCGAATTAGATGAAAATATAAGTATGAAAATTCCTGACTGTCTTGAAGAATATTTAATGGAAATTATGATAGACGAAATAGATAAAAATGACATGATAATATACAATAAAGCTAAGAAAATGCTTGAAGATTTAAAATCTGATAATAATGAAAAGATTTGTTTACTTAAAAAAGCTCTATATGGGTTAAAACAATCTGGAAGACAATGGTTCATAAAACTAGATAATGAACTGAAAGCATTACATTTTGAACCATCGAAAGCAGATCCATGCGTTTACATACTAGCGAAAGGAGGAGTGAAAATCATAGTTGCTATATATGTAGACGACATACTCATTGCTTACTCATGTTCAAAAACGCTAAACACAATCAAAAATGTTTTAGCCACAAAATTTGAATTGAAAGACTTAGGTAAACCAAATAGATTAATTGGTATAGATATCAGTTACCAAGGAGATTCAATAAAATTATGTCAAGAAAAATACATAGATATTATTTTAAATAAATTCAAAATGGAACAATGTAAAGCTGCTGTCACACCTATCGAACCCGGTTTGACATTAAAACCTAATAAAGAGAAAAAACGAGAATTACCGTATCAAAACTTGATTGGTACACTGATGTATTGCGCCGTAGCTACTAGACCTGATATTATGTACTCCGTAAGTTATCTATCTCAATTCAATGATAGCTATGATGAAGAACATTTTAAATGCGCAAAAAGAATTCTCAGATATTTGAAAGGTACAAAAACTATTGGTTTAAGATTTGAAAAGAAAGGCTCAAATAATTTATATGGACTGGCAGATGCTGACTGGGGTGCAGATAAAATGGACAGAAAATCATTTTCTGGATATTGCTTTAAATATGCTGGCTCATGTATTAGTTGGTCATCAAGAAAACAAAAGTGTGTAGCACTTTCAACAGCCGAAGCTGAATATGTCTCATTGTCTGAAGCTGCTAAAGAGGCAATCTACTTAAAAAGACTATTTGAAGACTTGGGCATCTCGCAACAAACTGTTGTAATATTTAATGACAACCAAGCTGCACTAAAGTTGAGTGAGAATCCGATAATCACATCGAAGTCGAAACATATCGATTTAAAACTACACTTTATTCGTGATAGTGTTAAAGAGGGAGTGATCCAAGTAAAATATATGGACACAAAAACGATGGAAGCTGACTTACTCACTAAAGGACTACCAGGACCAAGACTATCACAACTGAGAAGTTGTCTGGGCATCACAATCTAGTAATAGTGTTGTGAGGAGGAGTTTGTTGGTGACACTGGCACATCACTACTCACTCGATCGCCGCTTTAAGATGAAAAATATATATTGTCAAAAAACTATATTGTACATTCGTAATATTATATTAACAAAATAAACTATTTATACTAAACAAGTCGTTTTTCCATCGACCAAGTACATCAGCATCGCTAGGAATTGGGACCTCGGCTCAGACCGTCGTAATATCAGTTGAATTAGAGTGGATCGGGTAAGTATTTTAGTGCGTACATGTAAATATGTTCTATATAGGTTATATACAGAATTTGTGCTATTAAGCGAAGTGATTTTTATAAAATATATATCTTGAGGCGACTGTGCTTACTTACAATTATGATACAAGGGTTAGGGTACATGCCCCCCTCCCCTGAATATGTCTATACCCATAATCACGTAGAACAAACAATTATCTTTTACGAATACCACAAGGCCACTTCTATCACAAATCTAAAATCTTTTGTTAGTTTAATTACATGTGCAAACATAAATATTTTTTATAGAATGGATCCCATTGTTTTGAATTCACCAGGAATTAACCACAGGGGGCTAGTCTGAAATGTGCAAAAATAGGTCAGACATATCCCTCTCCCTTAAAAATTCAGTAGGAAATGCTGGATGCTGTAATTTTTTGAACCCTGTCTTATATTTTGACGGCTTTAATAAAAATTTACACGATATAATATTAATGTTACAACATTACAAGACAAAATGTAATATTAGGTATGTTGTATCATTATTATAAATATATTCTGTTGTGTAATATATAAAATATTCAACTTTGGTTACATATTTATAAGGTTTACAATACAAATGTAGTAAATAACTCTAATACAATATTATTACTAAAATATGGTGTGCAATTAGTGCATTTTATTATATGTAGTTATATATGCTGCTAATTAAAAAAACTCGGAAAAATGGCACTCATCCCAATTAAATGGGATTTTATATAGCACAGATAAATAAAATAGCTGCGGACTCAAAAGGACATGGTATCGAGAGCCATAAAACGCAATATAAAAAACAATAAGATAGTATTCTAAATTCAAATATCTCCTGGACATAATAAAGCGTAGGTTCATCTAAACTAACACAATAATAATTATTTTTACTGATTATATGAATTAATAATAAGAAATAAAGATTCATAAATCCATTTATCAATATTAACAATAATTATTATTTAATATTGTTATACTTAAGATATTAAAAAAAAAACCACAAATTACTGTATGATTAGTAAAAAATATATCTAAGTTTTTAGAACTTTAGGTACAGAAAATAAATGAATTGACACTTGCTTATCAAAAAGTATTTAAGTACTTTTTATTTATGGTTTAAAAAAAATAAAGTTACCAATTCAAAACCCAATATAAAGAAAGTTTAAACATAAGACTAACTTAGTATGTAGACAGGAGGGTCTCATGTCCAACAGTAGTACGATAAAGGGACCATATCATTACAAGAAAAAATTATATATAAAGTTATTTTGAATAGATTTCCAATATAACAGACATACATCTTATTGTTAGCAAGTGTAATAAAAGTTTGAAATTATAAAAATTTACTTTGAAATATCATAAATCGAAATTGTCTATATATTGTGTACATATTTATAATATTTTATACATTTCGAATGTTTTATCCGCCTGCACAAAGTCCCCTCACTTAAAAACAATGTAAAACTCTTCTTCAGACCATAATACATGTTAAACAGTTTCAACTTTGATCAAAAAGTCATAAGGGGACAACTCTTATAACACGTAGTGTTAATTACTGTGTACTATGCACAACAAATAGGTTTGAATAAAAATTAATCTGCGATATTTCAATGTAAATTTTTAATTATCTATGGCACTATTTTACAAATTCTTATAAAACATAAAATATTACAATATAATTTCTGCGTTATTTATTTATTTCATGATACATCTGTATAAAATCTCACATAAAAATTTATTTATAATTTTATAAAGACATTTGAATTTCAAATCTAAATACAGTAGGCCATATTTCACAGAGTGTAATTCCCGCCATTTCTTTAAACAGAAAAAACTAAAGGTAGACTAGTGGCGTAACTATCTGAAGCCTATGGCAGATTCACGGGATGGTGTCTTCCCTTAATCTAAAAAAGGCTTCACATTGTAGTCTCCTAAATTGATTAATAAATTTTGTTTTATTTGCTGTGCTTACGGCCTATCTGATTAGGGGACCTCTAGGTCCCGACCACGTGATATTTTGTACACAATTCCATTCTATTGTTACGTCACTGTCCATAACCTACTTGGTATAATATAATATTAAAAATTAGGCTATGCTACTCTTTTCATGTCAACTGAAGTATATATAACTGTATACTACGAAAAACTAAAAATAATATAAATGAATACCTACTTTATCTACAGGTAATGTGTCAAACCTGAAAATAAAATAAAAATCAAGTAAAACATATAGTACATGTAACTTTGTTTCCTGTGAATAATATTCAAGTGTATATTAATTTTTAATGAATGAATGAAACTCTTTATTGTTCCTCTCACAGAAAATACAATTACATATACAATTATGTACAAAATGATAAAAAAAAATATATAATACAATAAACAAGACAAAGAGGTAATAATGGTTATAGTTAACTAGATGTCTTTTCTGAATCAACACGCAAGTATCTCTCTCATTCCCGAGATGAGCTGTTGACGTTTCTAATGAGATGTAGAATAAAAAAAAATCGCCATTTAGATTTGCTTATATTAAGTTTATTTGACTAAAGATTATTTCTATTTTGAACACAATCCTTGAGGATGATTTGTTCAGAATCTGCTACTCAGTATATAGGCAGACAAAATAGAGTCTCATTACTTCATATTCTTCAGAGGTATTTATAAAGACGTCGGTAGCCACCGTCCGTGTGGGTGCACCTTATGTTATTTTGTTCATTTAAAGTAATTCAGCCTCCAAGTGCTTTAATTTGTCACATCTTAAGTCCTTTAGAACGACAGTGCATAGGATGAATGTGTAGGACGCGACGGTTGCCACTTACCATCAGGTGGATCGTCTGCTCTTTTGTTATATTAGTTAAATAAACATCTAAACTTCCTCGGTAAATGAGATATATTGCATTCAATGAAATTTTAAATGAGAATTTTGAACAAGTAATTCCTGAATTCCTGTAATTATCGCGCTACGTAATTCTCCTGCTTTATAATATTAGTATATATAAAATATAATCGAGGCCGTCAAATGATATAGTACTGTGATGACAGGAGCGGTGGTGAGAGTAAACACACACAGTAGGGTGTAACTTGTACATTAACTGTTACATCTTGAATTACTCTAGCTTACACTAATTACATACATAAACTATATGTATGAGGTACTGCGTGACCTACGTGTCGTTATACAAAACGTACACTGGCACAATCTACTATCGAACGTGCTGATTTGCATCACTATATCACAGTACATCTATATCATTTGACGGCCTCGATGGTCTAGCGGTTTAATCTGATGGTAGCGGGTTCGATCCTCGCACGGTGCAGATATTTGTATTCATGAGTATGATTGTTCGTATCAGTTTGGTATTGTTTGCTATATATATTATGTATGTATTTAAAAATATATATATATTTATATCAGTTGTACCTATAATGCAAGCTCTGCTTAATTAGGAAGCAGATGCCTCTGTGGAATCGTCCTGAGAATTTATTATTATTATTATATGAATACTTACTTAATTCACATTGTCATACATAAAGTTGTCAAAATCTTCAGCGTAGATGGAACTCATTTCAAACGATAGGTCGGTGCTCATAAATGTATTTTCCGTCGGCGCAGGCGTCACTGATCCAAAGTAGCTGTTGTTTTGTTGTGTAATTGTTGATTTTGTAGTGTAACATTATTGATTTTGTTGTGTATTTTTTAATTTTGTTGTATTGGTATTAATTTTTACGTGTAAATGTTGATTTTGTAGTGTAACATTATTGATTTTGTTGTGTATTTTTCATTTTATTGTGTTGTTTTTAATTTTATCGTGTAATTGTATGTTTGTGTAGTTTACATTTGCAAGTATATTGTTCATTGTAAGTTCATATTTTTTAATAACAATAGTTAGTTTAATTGCAAAATCATTTATGTGAAAATATTGAAAATGTTTTACATTTAATTATAAAAATTGATCAGATTTCATTTTAGTTAAATGATATATTTTTTAATAAATTATATTAACGAAAGTTTGTAATTTTTGTGTAAAATGTCGTACATTGATGTTTTAATGAAAATTGTATGTGTGTATGTGTCGGAGGCAGCAGCATCATCCGGCGATCGGGAAAGAAAGAAAATGCAACACATTAGACAAATATAGACGGTCGTTAGACGAAATAAAAAATAACAAACCTATAACTATAGACGTAACCGTCGCCAAAATGACAGCACAGACAAAAAAAAGCTGTTAGTCTATGATAATATCCAATAAGATATTCAAAAGGGTTTTCAAACTATAGAATAATAGATAACAAATTAATAACGACCGTCTGTGTTGCATTTTCGCGATGGGACGAAAAAAATTGTCTTTGGTTTAAAAAAGAGGAATGACGTACGTGCTAACGGCCCACACGAAACATTGTCACCGTTGCCTATGTACATGAACAGCACTACGGAAATCTTTTTTTTTTATGAACCTCGTGGAAGACGTCAAGCGTTGTCATTCCTGTGGATTAAGTTTATAGGGTACATACCCTGTAATTTCACTGCCATATACCCTACAACCGAAACAGCTTACGAAGCAAGCTGCTTGGCTGAAATAGGTGAGGGTACAGACACGAACGACTGTAAAATCTTTTTTATTTCCTAATTTAAACTCCCTCTTGCTTGTTTATAAACTTTCGCATTTAGTAAAGATTATTAATATAGTTAAACGGGTTTTAACACGATTAATTTCATTGTACATAAAGGTTACTTTGTAAATTTCCCACAGAGTTGCTACTGTGTCAATGGGACCCCGAGGTCCCAAGTCCTTTCTAGACGTTTCGACTCGGCTGCACTAGCCGTGGTCACGAGCTGACTGGAGCAAATACATTTATAATAAAATTCATGTTAAAATCCGATTAACTATAATAATATCTCACTCTTGTTTAAGAAAACATCGAAAACCCCGTCCAAAGACAATTTTTTTTATAATAAATAACAGCACAATTCTTTTTATTTCACATATATTTGTTTACATTAAACATGCAACAACATATAACATTGTCATGTATATGTCAAAACTTTAATATATGATAACGGCCGTACGACAGAAACTGGTATCTGACATCACAATTTCTCTTATTAGAATGACATTACAAATGACCCTTACAACTTTAAAATATTCAAAAACCGCGCGTTAGGGATGACCGATATAATATTCATCGATGTTTTGACATCGATGTCAAGTATTCGATAACGTAGATATTTATTTATAATTCGTTGATAATAGAGATAAAAAAGTAATTTAAAACTGGATCCGATACACGGAAAATCACTTAAATAAATTTACAATACAATTCAAAACAACAGTATATAATTGAAAACAAGTTAGTTCCATATCTTAAAGGGACATATATTGAACATTTATTCAAGATTTAATATTCGATACATTATAAACATCGACGTATCAATTGTTGGATAATAACGACAAAAAAGGTTACTATAATAAATTTACAAGACAATTCAAAAGAAATGATCTCATACCTTAAAGGGATGTATATCTTGAACAAATAATGTAATAAAATAGGCTGTGTTGCGAAATTAAAATTGTCAGATACACTATTCTCATCTACGGCCGCCGGTTCGTACTGTTTCCGTGCATTGGGAACACAATGATATCCAAAATTTGACTTATTAACTAAAATTATGAATATAACAGTCACATCCTAGAGAAAAAACTTTTCAAGTCTTTAAAGTATAACATAATTACTATTTCAAATAAACTATATAAAAATCCAATCGTTTTTTTTTCTATAATATATAAAGATATATATATATTTAGTAGTAATTGACTTCAAACAAATTGATGTAACAAGAGACTTCAATTGGTCAAATATAATAGGACTTATCATAACATTTATCATATTAATTAAATAAATATGATTTTTGTATACAAAATTTGTTTTAAATTAAATTTATAAAACACAAGGCCAGTAATCGAATGGTACATAAAACCAAAAGCTAGTAGTAATAGTATTCCTGAAACTAAAACTAATTTTCCAATCCTGCCAAAAAAGTCCCGTTAAAATCAGTTCAGCCGTTTCAGAGATTAGCCGGAACAAACAGAACGACAGACAGACAGACAAAAATCTTAAAAAGTGGGATTTTGGTATATATACCGTATTTATATTCACATCCATGTAGTAAAAAACGGTTATTTCAATATTACAAACAGACACTCCAATTTTATTTATATGTATAGATTATTATTATTAAAAGTAAATTTATAGTTAATATTTTTTTAATCAGTTTTTAAGATGTTGAGTCGACCTCGAAGAGGCCCTGAAAACCGTTTATACAGGTTCATTTCTGCATTCGTCACGATTCTCTAACCAAACTTCATCCTCATGCCATTCTTTTCTACTGGTGCCCCGTCAGCATACACCGTTAGGCGAGCATCCTCATTAACCATAAAAAAAACTGCTAGGATAAATGACGAATTTAAAAGTAAAAATTCATAGTTTACTTTTAAATTTCCACTGTATGCGTCAGAGAATATGGTTTAGTTTCATACTTCTGTATCACATTTTGGTATTTAAAAATTTTTAGTTTTCTAAAGTAGTGTAAATTTAAATAATCACCAACACATGAGTTCACCTGAGGTAGCATATTATAATTATAGTAATTAGTAATAAACATTGCGTGTGACACAGTCGCAAAAAATTAACAAAAAGACACATGTACAAAAGTGTTACTGTTTGCAGACCTAAATAAATAAAAAAAATTACTACCACCATACTAACTTTTGACTTGAAATACCATTACAAACTAACCCGGTTATTAATACAAAAATAATCACAAAACTGTGTACTTGGACTGATGGAACTTAGCACCGAGTTATAAAATAATATATACGAAACAAAAATTGTATAAAATTTCAAAATCAACATATTTTGAACAGCACTCAAAATAAGTATGGGAAATCAGCGCAATGATTTTCTAAACAACACCAGTTAGTCACAATCATTCTAATACTAAAACTTACATCAAAACTCGACATATACTTATCATTACACATTTAATAATTCGTTTTGTTTCTTAAATACATTTTTTGGCGGGAATTCGTGGACATTTTTAATTCTAAGTCTTAAGTCGCGTGATAGAGACTTTAAGTCCTGTATTCATTCATTATAAGTCCTGTTTGTTTAATAATCATAAAGTTGCAAACGCGACAGTTTGATAACAATAATATACCACACTATTATTTCATTTTTATTTATTTAACTTTAATGCACAAAAACAATGTGTACATCATCATTGTGGTATAATAGATACTTTTTATAGACCAACGTCATATTTATTATTTATCTAGCTGTTGATTACATTTATCATATACATATTAAATATATTCCTCAATTACTATATTTTAATACAACAATCATCATCATCATCATCATCATCATCATCAGCCCACTGCAGTCCGCTGCTGGATATAAGCCTGTCCCAAGGCACGCCACTGGGCACGATCTTCAGCCCTTCTCATCTAGTTTTTACCCGCAACCCTACGTTTGTCGTCGCTCCACCTAGCTGCGGGGCGTCCTACACAACGTTTCCCAATTCGCGGTCTACACTAAAGAACACGCCTACTCCAATGTGTACATATAACGGACTTAATACCTTGCGGCGTTATCTATTATAAGTCTGGCGGTGCACTAATATAAAGACAAAAATATTATATATTACCACACTTACACATGTAAACGAAGGATAGCTTTACATTTTTGATAGAAATCAAGATATAACAAAATATAGAACAAAATGTTGAATAAAAAAAAACGTGTGTTTTAATCGGAGGTTAATATAAAATATATTAGTTTAAAGGTAGAGAGAAATAGTAAAAATTTTACTCTTTTGGAGACAAAGTCCTATCTCTACCTTCTACCTACTCCAACCTCTAATATCGGATCACATGTTCAGTTCCCGTACGACGTAAACATTTGTATTCAGGAATTAGATTGTATGTATCGGTTTTTGTGTTTTCTATATATATACTATGTACGTATTTAGATATATATTTCTGTCAATTATTCAGTGTATAGCACTCAGCCTAGTTTAGAACTAGATGGCACTGCGTCTTGTCTAAAATTAGTCGTTTATTAATTTATTTATTGTAATATATGACAGCCTCGGTGGTCTAGCGGTTTAGCACACCGCTTTACTACCGATGGTGTACCTCGCACGGCACAAACATTTGTATTCATGAGTATGACTGTTTGTATCGGTCTGGGTGGTTCTATGTATAATTAGTATGTATTTACGAAAAAAAAAATCTATGTATTTGTATCAGTTATCTAGTACGCATAACACAAACTTTAGCTAGCTTAACTTGGGTCTAGATGGCGCTGTATGAATAGTCCTGAGGTTATTATTATTATATATATATATATATATATATATATAAGAAACAAGCAGGAACTGACTAAAACATGACAAGTAAATGTGGCAAGAAAAAAAATAATTGTCAAATATGTCACATTAACCTAACGTCCCCGAATTCCCTCTAATCAATCATAGCCAATTTAACACAGATTCAACATTTCCATCTACAATTTTTTATACATAAATTTTTTTAAATGTAATAATTGTAACATGTAAAAATATCTTACATTTATAGTTAATAAGGAAATGCAGTATGTGGACCCGAATTTATAACAATATGGATAATAATACCTGCACACGACGGTATATAAAACGCCTGCCTACTATAACTCTTCCCATCTTTTATGGATACTAATCGAAGTGGTCCAATTATAGAGATACATTTCACACCTTCGCATCCTTAAATTATATAATTTCATCCTATCAATTCTATATTTCATTTTTAACAAAAAAAACTGGTATTGTTATCGATTTAATCATAATTATGTTTCAAATTATTACAATAAATGCATTAGAAATTGAAGTTGAGTTTAAACTCCATATCAGACTTGCGGATATCGTCATTGATTTTAGAGCCGTCTGTTGACTCTTTAATTACAATTTTTGTTAGACATTTAATAACAAGAGGTGAATGAGCGGAGACACGGTATTAAATCTAAAAAAATACTTTTTCAATACAGAAATAGAATGCAATAATTTCTCAGTTTACGAATGAGACGCATTTCTTACTCTATCTACAATAATCCAACAACTTTTGTATAATAATATGAATTTAATAATGTATAATTTTAGTAATACTCATTATGTATACGTTTGGTTCGTTGATTAATACTCATAAATAGGCCCTACTGGTACTTTGTACCTTGTGGTTTTGAGACCGTAAACTGGTACAAATTTATATCTCTCATAATAAAAAAAAAAATCAAATGCAAAATCGTTCATCAAAATAGATTTTTTACACTTGTTCACGTTTGATTTTATTACCATTGTCCCTAGTGTATTAACCGTAAATAAAATTGCATTCATAATAGAGATTTTAAGAAATTACCGGTTATTCATAAAAAGTCGATTTTAATATTCCAAAAATACGATTTATTTGTAATCGATGTTATTTCGATGATAATTAGTTTATAAGACCAAGAGGCCTAAAAAATTAAATACACTCACTCCTCAAAAGGGCCAAAAAAATTTTTTTTTTCGATAATTACGCTAACATACTCGTATACAATATTTTTTTTTATGCAGAACCATAAAATCGTAAATATGTAAATTTGTGACTTTTATTGTGCTATGGTATAAAAAAGAAACCGCAAAAGTAGTCATATTTAAACATGTTAGTGACCTATACTCATGATAAAAGTTTTTTTTTCAAAATCCTTACGTTTTCTTTTTATCAATAATTCACGTATAAATTCGCTTCAACCCTGGTTCAATTGATTTTAAACCATTACACTATATTTTGATATTTTATAACAGCTTTTTAAACCACTACAATATATTTATTATCGCTCAAAATATTTTTTCAATAGTTACAATATAAAAACCTCATAAATATTTGTTTTAAGATTCACTTCGTTGGTAAAACAACTGGCAAAAACGTTTCGGAATATAATTCTTTTATCATTACTTGCCATGGCAATTAATTTTTTTTTATTTACCAAGACAATCACTTATTATTTATTATATTTTAATAAATATTTCGACTATTTGGAATAAATAATGGACCGGATTGTTGATAGGACAAAAAAAGTTTTTATATTTATTCTCAAGTACAATTATTCTTAACTCATAACATAATGATTCCATTATATTACAAAATTAAGTATTTATACTTTTAAGTTATCAAATGACATCATATTTTACATATGTCATGTGTATTTGAGTTTATTTAATATTCCCCACTTGATTCCAGTTCATGAAACAAATGAAAATCTTACGCAATAAAACTTTGAGACAATTTCATATTATACAATCTTCAAATAATAATCCATACATACATTTCATTCAGTGTTATAAAACATTCTTTATTAAGTCATACAAAAATAAATGCTAATGAACAGTCTACTCTATCAATAATACTGATAATTTAGAAATAAAATGCTAGTTTACCGTTCATCAACATCTGTTTACCATCTACCTGCTGCTAATCTAGCGGTTTTTTTTGTAGTTAATTCCATGTGACATGATTTTATACTGATCCTTTCCTCCACTGATGCTCCGCCAGCGTATACCCGTGCAGGCGGGTGCACCATTCCACTATCATCCATACAAAATAGTATGGCCATATGTATGTATATTTTTAATTTAGTTTACGAATTAATATATAAATAGTATAAAGCAAGATCGTTGTCATTTTAGTACTTTTAAACCGCGCAGTCGATGTTAATACGGTTTATTTTAATTACAATATCTTGCGGAAGGTTTATTTTCATCCTTTACGATAAATTTAGCGTTTGTTTTGTATTTAATCCTTGTATATAGCATGTATGTGTATATTTTTAATTTAGTCTAATAATAAATGAGTAGTATAAAGCGAAATCGTCGTCATCGTCTGTATAAGACATGATCTCGATATTGGTACGGTTTTTATTATAATTTTGATAATTTCTTCCGAAAGGTTTATATGTATAACATATGTACATATTTATCGACCTCCGTCATATACTGTACACCCGTGCGGACCCGAGGTGAATAGCTAGTATAATTAATAAATACAATATTAACACTAACATCAAAAATTCTTATAATAGTAACGTGTTTAAGAACCATTACAATATCTTTGAAAAGGGTTTAAATTTCTAACAATCATATTAAATTCTTCTCTTTTTAAAAAGATACAGTGGGATCAATACTAAAATATTATAGAATTCTTCTCTAAAAATCACTAAACAATAAAATAAATTTAGAGATCTAAAAATACTTTTTTAGAGATGCAGTCACAGTTTTGTGAACTCTATGAAAAGTAGGTATGGTATATAGATCTACAGACTCAAAATTTATGGAAGACTTTGTTAAACAATGGGTGACGAGCCATAAAAGAATATTTAATTTTGAGACATATAATAGAATAACTTTTTGAGCTAAAATTATTTCACTCCACACCTATCTTCTACGGCCTCCATAGTCTAACGGTTTAGCGCAACCTTACTTGCAATGGTAGCGGGTGCGATTCCTCGCACGGTACAAACATTCTTATTCATGAGTTTATTAGGATATTATGTATGTATTTACAAAAAAAATGTATTTATATGAATAGTTTAGTACCCATAACACAACCTCTATTTAGCCTGAGACTAGACGGCGCTGTGTTAATTAAAAACTTCAATTTCAAAACATAACATTTTAGAATTGATCTCACTATACTTTTAAATATTTATTATCGATACTTTTAGATATATTTAGATCTCACATTTTAGGATTGTATCCTATTCTATATTAGACACAACAATTCCAACCTTAATGACATTGAACATTAAACTTATTTTGATATTTCACAACATGTAAATGAGCATGTACAATAAACTAAAGTGCACGATATTACGATTGTTACAAAAAGAATTCAATAAAAAAAACTATAAAAGACAAAATATACTAGCTGTCCAGGCAAACGTTGTTTTGCCTTAAATTAAAAAAAAAAATGTAGGGGTACTCCTAACATTTAGGGGGATAAAAAATAGATGTTGGCCGATTCTCAGACCTACTCAATACGCTCACAAAATTTCATGAGAATCGGTCAAGCCGTTTCGGAGGAGTATGGGAACGAAAACTGTGACACGAGAATTTTATATATAAGATTTATACGAGGAAGAAGTCAATTAAACGGCTAACATGGGGCTATATTTACTGCATTATCGTAAATGTATATATAGACCGGAATACATATATTATTAATAAATAAAATATCGTGTTTGTCCGCGATTGAGTCCTAAACTACCGATTTTTATGAATATTTTACTTCAAATTTATAATATTACTTGGAGTAATAGGACTAAAAATGGCTCTCGGCAATTGATTAAGAAATAAAGTAAAAAAAAAAAATAAACCTCGACAATATAAAATTATACGTAGCTATTGATTAATAAGTACAATAAATAAACCTCCATAATATAGTATAGCGTGCACTTTAATTATTTACAGCGGAAATACTCTTAAAAATTACGAATTGACTTGTTTCAATAGTAACCCGTAGTTTACAGTTGCAGTATGGTCGGGCCGCAGCTAGAAAAATAATGTTACACATTTTTCATACTAGAAAAACAGAGACAGGTGTACGACACTAGTTTCTACCCGCTGGTTTATCCATACAACCATGAATGAATGGAAATTAGAAATAAACCTCCAAAAAATCTTTAATAAACTGTAACTAAATAAACCTCCAAAAAATCTTTAATAAACTGTAACTAAAAGCAAGCAAATAAACATGCAAGTTTCTTGCTCCCTCTCCTTGTGACGAGATAGCTTTCCGAATGAGCGGTAGATTATAAAAAACTGTTACTATTCAACAGTGCTTAAATTTAAGTTTATTTAGAGCTTACAAACAAAATAAGGAATATTCTGAATCACATCACGTCATAAGAAGGAGGAACTTATGGAGCGGCCAACTTCTGCCTGACGGATACGTTAGTCTGAGGGCACCGCTAGGGGTTCGAACCTCGGCTCAGGCCGTCGTAACTTCGATCCCATTTGAATTAGACAGGGGATCGATCTAGTGCAAGTTGTATTTTTTAAACCTATTATACCATTTATAACACAAGAATTGCAAATTTGAAATATCGACTTTAAAGTTGAAATTTTAGAGTGGATTTTCGATTGATTATAATTATTACATGTGTATTATATTTTTTATATTTTCAATTCATATATTTAGTTATACTCAATTATGTTCAACCTCATCTAAACCGAACTGAAATTATATGATGTACATTCCCCGTGATTTACAATACATTACCAAAAATATATTTATTTTTTTTATTTTCATTACTTACGTTAACTTACTAATACTTTTTTTCTGCTATACTTTTCATTTTCATCGACTTACTTTTAAAAATGCATTTTCTTAATTAGTAATTTTATTTATAAACAATACTTGTCATAGTTTAGAAATATTAATTTTTTTTACGCAAATATTTTAATTAAAAATAATTTTAAAAAGATTTTTGTTAAAGAATCCAGTCATTAATTATTATTATTAAACATATTTAGTATTAAGTATTTAAAAACATTTTATTTATTATTTAATTCACGCGCAAAACGCATAGTCACCGCATATTGCCATCTCTTTCAGTCATCAAATTAGCAGAGACAAAATAGACCTAACGACCATAGACTAAACCAAAGATCATGATTCAGACATGTCCAGTTCACAAAATTCTATTTCTATTCTTAAATTTACAATACCTTAATAATTTATATTGCTAGAAAAATTATATAATAATAATAATAAAAAATAGGAAAGACAAGCGAAAGGAAGCACTAAGTATAAGGCACTAAGTTATAAAATTAAACAAAAATCATTAAAGGATGTGACCGTTAAAAAATTAAAACTAAATTATAAAAAATAACTATATTAAATTAAAAAAAAAACGATGTCGACGTCACCGCTTATAACTAAAAATCGATCATGTACCTAGGAGAAAAAGAAAATAGCAAATAAAAAAATTATAAACAAAAATAAAATGATATCATCATCATCTGCTTCTTCCTTATCCCATTTATTTGTGGTCGTCGTAATAAGATTTTCTCTTCCATTCATCTCTGTTCGCAGTCATCGCGTTATTCACTCCCTTTCTTACCATATCTTTCACACAGTCCATCCATCTCTTTTTCGGCCTTCCTCTGCCCTTATAACCATCCACATTCATATGTCACCTTTCTTAAAATATTATCATCGTTCCTACGCATCATACAAAAATAAAATGATAATAAACATAAATATAAATCACTAGCCTACGACTGATATCCTGGATGAGGTAGTTAGATTTTTTCGATTAGATTTAGACTACTCTAATGCTTTGACCGCAGCTGGTCTTTACAGCTTCACCGGACGATAGGGGGCGAGTGCAGATGGCACTCCAAACCAAAGGAAGGACTATAGAGCGGTTGCAGGACAACTGCCACCTGACGGATACGATGCCAGTCTGAGAGCACGATAAGGATTCGAACCTCGGCTCAGGCGTCGTAATTTCGATCCCCGTTTGAATTGGACGGGGGATCGATCGGATGGGATACATGTTTATTTTTGTATGATAAAAAATATCTTGTACTGTGTATTTATATGTCATTTTGTGTATTTTCAGGTTCGTACCATCTATAGAGATGCTTTCCCCATTGTAGTCCGCCATTGTCTAGCGTTATGGATATAGAATAGTTTGGTAAGTGTCAAAATTTAGAGGACTGGGAATTAATTGAAGGGGAAACTCTGTATTAAGAAAAAAAAAGAACATAGAGTAGGATGATAGTACCTGCTCTGCACGCTGGGCGTGTTACGATGGGAGTCCGGTGAGTGAGCGTACGCTGGAGACATGTAGGACGGCAGCTGAGTCACCAGCACCGGCTTCACGTACCCGTTCTTCAGCACTTGGTCCTCTGCGGAGACCAAACATTATAGAACGTTATTCACACTATTAATTGCCTTGGCATGTGCCCTCTTTCATGCAGGAAAGAGTGTGCATGACAAAGAGAACGAGAAGCACAGCTTAAGTTAGCAAATTACCCGCCTAAGAGGCTCTTAATCAAGTTCTCCGAGGGCAACGGAGTTGATGCCGGGGTAAAGGGGCCCCGAGGCCCCAATCTTCACCCCTAAGGGGTACGGATGTCCAGTTAGTCAGCCAGGAGCGCTATAGCAGTTGTCGTTTAGCTCGCTGTAGGAGAGGTCTAAATATTGTAATGTTTTTTTTTGTAATTTATGAATAATGTACAAGTTTTCATTAATAAAAAAAAAACAGCACATTACAAATGAAGCACGTAAAAATTAAGAAAATCGTGTATTAAAAAATGTATTTAAGTATTTATATCAGTTGTTTAGTACCCATAACACAAACTGTGCTTAGCTTGGGACTAGATGGCGCTGTATTAATGTGTGTGAATTGTCCAGAGTTATTATTACGGGGTAGAATGTAGCACAGGAACTGCAGCTGCGGCAGGTCAGCACATATATCGTAATATAGTACTAGGGCCGTGTACTATACTGACCGGGCTTGGTGTAGTACTTGGAGAAGACGTCGTCCTTGGCGATGTTGGGGTACAGGAACTGCAGCTGCGGCAGGTCCAGCACTCGGTCGGCCAACGAGCGCAGCCCGAGGTCTCGCGCCGTGAACGGCTGCAGACTGAACACTTCGCCGTTGTTGTCTGACAGACAAACACACACAGGTTACGTCACATTTTAACACTTTCGGCGCCATTTATCGACTGTCCTGCACTTCAGACTATTGCAGGAGAAGTTGGTATCTCCTAAAGGGAGGGAAATGAGACCACTCATAAGGTGCAGGATGGTCTCCTAAGGAGAGGGATGATATTCTTAGGGGAGGTATGGTGTTCGAAAGGAAGGCTTTATCTTTATATATATGTTCTATCTATGGATAACATCACACGTTATATGGATAGAATTTTTTTCAAGTCACATGGGTAGGTATCGGCTTCTAAGTTTCCGTTTAAAAAAAACTAAAACTTTGACAAGTTAAAAAAAATCCTTAATATTCATTGTGATTGTTTTTTTCTTGTGTTTATGTTAATAATACGCGATATCCGTAACATTTGTCATCCGTACTATATTAATCCGGCTCTGCATGGACCATTACCTCCGACCCAGGCGATGGTGATGCCGCCCAGTTCTGAATCAGAGAACCGCAGCAGGAACGTGCCCGGTGGACACTTGGAGAGCATATCCTCTGCTTGTTTCTTCTGTATGAAACCCATTATCAAGCTGCAAATAACAATTACACTTTTTCACAAATTCCATGGCTAATATAGTAGTATCTGTAGCCACAAAAAAATGTTACAGATAAACTTGACCAAAGACAATAGCCATTGTTTTTGGTCAAGTATATCTATAACATTTATTTATTTATTTTGAAACTTACAAATATTAACAAGTTGATTATACATTGGACCCTGAACTAGGCGAGCCTGTATCGTGTGAAACCACAAAAGAATTGTCAGATGTTATATTATGCCATTTATATTGCAAGACGTTATATTTGATATTAATATACTTAAAAACATGTCAAGTTTAAATTTATCCTAATCTTACTGTTTATTGACTTATAATTTTGTAACAGCTAAATGTGTAGCTTTACCTTATTTACATGGCAAATAAATATGAAATCTAATCCTGAATATTTTGTGGGACAAACGAAGATACAACTCACCGATCACACCACAATGTCCTCAGGTACTCCCTGGTCACCTTCACCACCATGTAGAACCACTCCCAAAATGTGAAGTTGCGGTCCGATAATGCATCCTTGCAGAACTGCGTCCAGCTCACCGGCAGTGCGTTCAGTTCGTGTGTGTTTAGAGGCAGGTTCATTCTGTTGATGAGTTTTTTGATGAAATCGCGATGTCAAAACTAATAATAGTATAATTGATAGGTCGCTGGTAATCCGGCTCGAAGGACTAATGATAAAAGTATGATTCATTTAATTAACAAGATAGGTCAAATATCCAGAACGCAGATGAATTCTCACAAAGTCCACCTCAGTAAAGAGAAGATAGGTAAAAGGCTGACGATTTCTCACAAAGTCTTCTTCAGTAAAGAGAAGATAGGTAAAAGCCTGACGAGTAAAATAGTAAAGAGTATGGATAGTAATACTTTTTTATTTATAGCCTTTGTGCTGACAATCATCAGCTTATCCCAAGACATAGGCCTTCTCCAAAAGACTCCAGGCTCCTCTGTCCTATGCCTTCCTTCTCCATGTTGGTCCCGCCACTGCCCTTATATCATCCTCCCACCTCTTTTTCTGTCGCCCTCGTTTTCTTTTTTGTATAGTAATACTTACTTGTTATTAAATATCTTTTCAGCCAGGAATCTTAAGTTATCTTCAGAGAGATCGCCACCTGACGTCGCCGAGTAGAACTTTATGCGAAGTGTCTCGGCCAACTGACCCCAGGTGACCTGCGCATAATAAATATAAATAAATAAATAACCCTGAACAATTAACACAGCGCCATCTAGTCCCACGGTAAGCAGAGCTTGTGTTATGGGTACTAGACAACTGATATAAATACATGGATACATTTTTTTTTAAATAAATACATATTATACATAGAAAACACCCAGACCGATATAAACAATCATACTCATAAATACAAATGTTTGTACCGTGCGAGGAATCGAACCCACTACCATCGGATAGTAAAGCGGTGTGCTAAACCACTAGACCACCGAGGCTGTCGATATATAGGCTATAATGATAAATGTCGTGGAAATTCCGCCCATTCGCACTGAGCGGTTCGCATCCTAATATGCACTGCCAAAGAGTGGAACACACTTCCAGCTTTTGTGTTCCCGGAGAAATACAACCCCGGATTCTTCAAGTCTATGGTGAATAGATATCTTCTGGGTAAGCGCGCTACATCCTATCTTACCATCATTTACCATCAGATGAGGTATGACCAAGCGCAAACCCATTATTAATAAAAAAAAATGTCAAGTGTGTTGCAGACGAAGTTGCACAGGTGAGTAGATACTTAATATTCATAGAAACATCCAGAACGACACAATCATACATATGAATACAAATGTTTGCACCGTACGAATAGAATAGAATAGAATAGAAAATTATTTATTCAAATAAACTTACATTGAAGCACTTTTGAATAGTCATAACATTTTTTTTTTTTAATCTACCGCTCATTCGGAATGCTGTCTCATCACAAGAAGAACAAGCAAGAAACTTGTGTGTTGCTCTTTTAAATAATTTATTCTTACTTACAATTTAAGTTTAAGTGTGTGAATACAAACCACCGATTAGCACTAATTCAATGAAATAATAAAATAAAGCGAGGAATCGAAGCCGCGACCATCGAGCCATTTGCAATTAAAAGCGTGTGAAGTACCTTGTCGGGCACAGCGAAGGGCACCCGTCCGGAGGGACTGAAGGCGTTGTCCCAGGTGATGGTGGCCCACCCGTGCGGCTCCTGGTTGCCGTGCACGATCACCACCACCGGCAGCGACAGCGTCCACACCTGCACACACCCACACCGACACCTCATACAAATAGAAATAATCTTTATCCATTCATTCATTTCATTCATAATTTAAGAGCTACGCTCTTGTCGGTGGAGCTCTTGCCACTTTCCGCGATCTTCCATCATGCTCTTTAATTCTTGATACGACACGACTCCCATTTTGTCCTCAATTTGTTTGATGTAGCTATTCCTTGGTCTTCCCCTCCCCCTCTTTCCTTCTATTTTCACCTCAATAATAATTTTCATGAAATCATCGTGTCGTATCAAGTGTCCTAACATTTTTCCTCGTCTATTTTCTATTTTGTTCAATATCTGCCTTTTTTCTTTTACCCTGTGTAGTACTTCTTCGTTTCTTACTTTATCCTTCCAGCTAATTCTTTATTCAAATAAACTTAATATAAGCACTTTTGAATAGTCAAGTTTTTTTATTCTACCTCTTATTCGGAATGCAGATTCATCACAAGAAGAATAAGCAAGAAACTTGTGTGTTGCTCTTTTAAATAAATATTGAATTTACTTATATTTAATTAACAACAAGGATTAGGCATGCGACTATCAACATAGAAACCGCTACGCACTTAATATCTGTTCAATCAGACAACATTGTCAGCGCTATGAATTTTAAGTTAGATATTTTCTACAAAAACATTATTATCATTTATAAATTCTTCATATTATCTGTTAGTCTTAAGTCCAAGTTTTTCTCACGAGACCACAGCATTCCCATGCTTTTTCAAGAACCTTAAGAAACCTTAATATACCCATACTAGCTTTTGCTCGAGGCTTCGCTCGCGTTAATTTATCCCCTTACGGGTGGAATTTATCAAAATTCTTTCTTAGGGGATGCCTACGTCATAGTACCTTTATGCTTGCAAAGTTTCAGCCCAATCGGTATAAAATAGACAAAGTTTCATACAAACTTTCATCCCCTACTTTATCCCCTTGGGGGTAGAATTAATCAAAATCCTTTCTTAGCGGATGCCTACGTCATAACATCTACCTGCATGATAAATTCCAGTCCGATCCGTCCAGTGGTTTGGGCTGTGCGTTGATAGATCACTGTCAGTCACCTTTGAGTTATATATATATTTAGATTAAGATTTCTTAAGGGTCGGCAACGCGTCACACCCCTGGTGTCTCAGACTACAGTAACCATTTATCAGAGAGGTGAAGTGGATTGTTAGTAACATGTACTAATGATCCCATTGGACAATGTACCATGTCAGATCGACTTCCACGCGGTTCCCCCTGGAAACCATCGTGATACCTTCGGACCCAATAAGAAACCTAAATACCCTTCTAGTCGTAGTCTCGTTCGGCAACTAGTTCTCCAACCATGAAGCTTGGGGGGAAGAAAGGGGATTGTTAGTGATATGGACTGAGGATCCTATTGCTTGCAATGTACCATGTCGGGTTGACCTCCACGCGGTTCCCCCTGGAAACCATTGTGATACATTCCCGGCGAATATGTCACGTTGAGCTAACTGACCTGACCTCATGCTCATCTTACCATCCTCCACTGGTGCCCCGCCAGCGTAAACCGTTAGCGCAGACGGGTGCACCATTCCATTATCATCCTTTAAAAAAACCATTTATCAGATAGGCCGTATGCTTGTTTGCCACCATCTTAGTATAAAAAAAATGATGTCAGTTAGTTGTCAGTCCGATCAAACCGGCCACTGACCTGGAACACTAGCTCGCCGCCGCCCACATTGAACTGCGACTGGAACAGCAATGTCAACTTTTCGTCCATGACACTCTCCGTGCCTTTCTTCTCGGCCCGTTTAATCTTACGGAGCTGCATATTTCTAGAAAAAAAATTATACAATAATCTCAGGACAATTCACATAGCGGAGCTGCATATTTCTAGAAAAAAAAAATTATACAATAATCTCAGGACAATTCACATAGCGGAGCTGCATATTTCTAGAAAAAAAAATTATACAATAATCTCAGGACAATTCACTCAGCGCCATCTGGACCCAAGTCAAGCTAGCTGAAGCTTGCGTTATGGATACTAGACAACTGATACAAATACATAGATATGTTTTTCATAAATACATAAAATCACCCATACCGATACAAACAATCATACTCATGAATACAAATGTTTGTGCCGTGCGAGGAATCGAACCGCCACCATCGGTCGTAAAGCGATGTGCTAAACCACCAGACCACCAAGACCGACATTATTTATTGTTTGCTAAAAAAACATATGAACATATACATATACGGTACTTACAACAAAAGGTTTATTTAATCGTTACAATCAACGCAATAACTGCGTTACAC
The DNA here is from genome assembly GCF_030625045.1 of Achroia grisella. Taxonomy (NCBI): domain Eukaryota; kingdom Metazoa; phylum Arthropoda; class Insecta; order Lepidoptera; family Pyralidae; genus Achroia; species Achroia grisella. The sequence continues at coordinate 1,033,939 of NW_026712739.1, forward strand.
TTACACACTTTCACTCGTGACCCGTCTTTCACGCAACAAACAAAACCTCGGTGGTCTAGCGGTCTAGCACACCGCTTTACGGCCGATGGTCGCAGGTTCGATTCCTCGCACGGCACAAACATATGTATTCATGAGTATGATTGATTGTATCGGTCTGGGTGTTTTCTATGTATAATATGTATGTATTTAAAAAACAAAAATATCTATGTATATGTATCAGTTATCTAGTACCCATAATACAAGCTTTAACTAGCTTAACTTGGATTTAGATGGCGCTGTGTCCTGAGATTATAATGTGCATATAAATGTAGACAAAGAGAACGAGAGACCGCGCGCGCAAGTCGTGAATGCATTCCCGCGTACTACAATACGGAGTGATCTACGGAGTGATATCTATCTAACTCGTCACACATGTCACACCTCGCCACACTCGTCACAACATGTCACACAAGTCACAACTCGCCACACTCGTCACAACTGGTCACACATGTCACAACTCGTCACATGTGTCACAACTCGTCCCACATGTCACACCTCGCCACACTCCACACAACTCACCTGAAGCTCACGCTGAGCTGCCTGCTCGTGGCCTGGTACTCCATGACACCGGTGTTGTTCAATATATCACCGCACTCGACTGGTTGACTCGCCACACTCGTCACAACTGGTCACACATGTCACAACTCGTCACACATGTCACAACTCGTCACACACGTCACACCTCGCCACACTCGTCACAACTCACCTGAAGCTCACGCTGAGCTGCCTGCTCGTGGCCTGGTACTCCATGACACCGGTGTTGTTCAATATATCACCGCACTCGACTGGTTGTTTGTTTTTACCAGCTTGAGAATCACTCTTCAGGAGTTGCTGAGCTTGTTGCTCGGAGATTATTACGACCTGGATAATAGGAGTTTAATAATAACAACAATGTTTTATTAGTCAATGACGATAGTTGACTGTAGTTTCCTCAACTATGGTATCTAAATACTAGCAAAATAAACTCGTCATAATATGAGTATGTCATACAAATAACATTTACAGGAAAAAGAGCGAAATATAATTAAACATTTAATATAATATAATTAACAACTAAATGGTAGAGATAAAACTGTTTATTACTCTACTACAATTATATACACAACTAGCTGTACCCGCGTCTTAGTCCGCGTGGATTTTAACTATCTCTTTCTAAAATAAAAGTAGCCTAAGTTACTCCTTATTACGTCAGCTACCTGCCAAAAAAGTCGCCTCTAAATAGGTCCAGCCATTTCAGAGATTAACCAGAACAAACAGACAAAAATAGTAAAATATGACATTTCGGTGTATGTACTGTATTTATATTCATATGCATGTAGTAAAAAACGGTTATTTCAATATTACAGACACTTTTTTTTATATGTATAGATTATGTACAAAAAATACTACAAATAATACTAAAAACTATCATTAGATTTAGTGTGACATTACGAAGTTTAGAACCCCTATAATCCCTAGTCAATGTCACACTTCGTCAACATCCCTCCCTCAACCTGTGACATACCTTATTGATGACCCTTTACCAACATTATATTATTTTTTTAATTAATTAAAATAAACTTACGCTAACTCGGGGTGGGGTCATGTAGACGTTCAACTGACCACCGACGAGAAGACGAACAGTAGCTGTGAAACTGGAAACATACAAACAAACAACGATATCAATATCCTTATAAATATTATAAATGCGGATGTAACTCTGTCGTGTCTGTCTCTTTTTTACGCTAAAACTACTGAAGCGATATAAATAAAATTTGGTACACAGATACTCTAGACCCTGAAAAAGGATATAGGCTACTTTTTACTGCTAAAAACGTTTTATAAGAGGTTGAAAAAGAGAGATGAAAGATGTACTGACCTGATTTAAATAAAATTTGGTACACTGATAGTATACACTCTCAGAAAGGACATAGGCTACTTTTAATACGAAAAAAGGGTTGTAAGGAATGGGAGATGAAAGGTTGTATGGAAGTATCGTCATTTTTAAAGCTAGGCACTTGAAACGTAATATTTAGGCTATTGATTAAATATAAATAAATATGTCGTTCTAATATTGTAAAAACGTTACCCTTAAGGTGGGAAATAAAATAGGGGATGAAAGTTTGTATGACAATTCGTCATTTTTGAAGCTAGAACAGTGTATTTTTTTTTTTACTTTGTAAGAAAAAAAAATAAAAATGTAGAAGAATTACCGCGTCATCGTCTTCATCACCTGCGGCGGTTGTTTCTCTATGACGAACGTGGATGTGACCAGCGTGGACAGCAGACTGGTAACCTGGTGGAATAGACAGATAAACATAAAAGACCGTAATAAGTATATATATTACTAGCTGACCCCAAAATATTGTTTTGCCATGTAAATTAAAATCGCTATTAAAAAATAAGGGTGGTAGAAGAGTGAATATATTAGGGTTGTATGTATTAATGCCACATTATAAAAAAATTAATTGTCCAGATAATAAAAAAGATATTTAGGGGTGGGCCACCCTTATCACTTAGGATTATGAAAAATAGATAGTAGCCAATTCTCAGACCTAAAATTCAAAATATCTTTATTCGTGTAGGTCTATTACAGACTCTTATGATATGTCAAATCTACCGTCAGTTCGGAATGATGTCGAGATGAGAACTGACAAGAAACTCAGCTCGCATTCCATTCAAATGAATGTTGTATATGTTTACAATAATATAGATTCAATTTTTAATTCAAATTTGAGAAAATTGAGTAACCGCCTACTGAATATATATATATAAGTTTCATAAAAATCGATCCAGCCGTTTCGGAGGAGTATGGTAATTAACATTGTGACACGAGAATTTTATATGCAAGATTACTAGTGATCACTACCGACTTAAAAAGACCCACCTGCTTGCTCATATCATCCAGCATATTGATCAGCTCCGGCTGACGAGCGTCCGCCAACGCCTTGCTGCTGATTCTGGAGACGTTGTTGACCTGCTGCCGACTGGTCCATATCAGGTCTGCGAGCAGTTCGCACCACTCTTGTATCACATTTAAATTCGTCTGCATCTGCACCCCGTTGCCGCTGAGTTGCTGCTCTCGTTTCCATCTGTAAGAAATATCAGCGGCTTATCAAATCAATTCAAAAAATCTCATTTATCATTTATAAATGTAGGGCATTTTATTTGCTTAAGAACGTCAATTATTTTGTATAGAAATAATCTTTAGTCAAATAAACTCATTACAAGTACTACTATAGTCATCTTTTTTTATTCTACCACTCATTCGGAACGCAGACTCATCTTAAGAAGAAATAGCAAGAAACTTGTGTGTTGCTCTTTTGAATAAATGTTAGTTTAAATAAATAATGACACAATAACAAGTAAGAGGCATGCGATAATCAACATAAAACCCACTACACACTCATTTCTAGTGCAATCAGATGGTACAGTCAGCGCTATGGATTTAAAATTATTCTACAAAAACATTATTATTGTTTACAATCTCTTCAATTTTATAATAAGCTTATTTACAAAATTTTTAATAGGATTTTTAAATCTTTTTTCAGGTAGATTTAGAACAGACTCTGGTAGTTTGTTGTAAACCATAAAACGAATTACTAACTTTAGTTAAACGCATTTAGGTAAAAACCAGTTTGTTATTATTACGTAAGCTTTTATTACTGTAATGAATCAGTTCGGTTTACAAATTCAATTGAGAAGAACTGGCAAGAAACTCAACAAGATTTTGTTTTAAAAGCCAGTTTATTTAATTTTTTTTATTTATTCATTTATTTCAGGCAACTAGGCCCATATTATAAATACCTTATAGACTAACATACATATAATATAATATTTAAAAACTAATACAATGATATTGTCTGTGTGATCACGGCACTGAAGACGGCAATCTGCCACGGTAGCGCCGATATACCACACCTTTCGGCCAGTAGTCCTCTTTCATGAAGGTGGGCAGCAAGTCGGTGAGGACCAGGGCCACAAACGCTTTGAAACTCGCGTTGTGACTCGACTTCAGCTGCGTTACCCTCAATGTCAGGTTACTCTTGGTACGAATATAATCGACAATGTCCTGCTCCTTAGTGGCGTAATGTAGACGGGACAGGTACTTTGTCGTGGTCGGTGTAGCAGCATTGTGTACTAATGTATGTATTGTGTCTATGTATAAAATTAAAATCCCGTGCATGAATTACTATTGCCATGCATGCTCGTCATTCAAGTAATTGTTTAGTGAGTAATAGTCTTTGCGCAATAAATATAAATTTATCAGATTTTTTAAACTTATTTAAGGGTAGATTTGACATATCATCAGAGTTAGCAATAGACCTATATGAATAGAGATATTCCACTCACTTAATAAGTTCTCCGTCCAACACTTGACTCTGCAACTCTCCGAGTATACCGATGTTTTCCTTCAAGTGGTCCACCAATTCCAGTTGTGCGTGGTTGATTTGCGCGATCTATAAACAGACAACAATAATAATAATATTTATGACATTCCTAATAATATTATAAACGCAAAAGTTTATGAGTATGGATGTTACTCTTCTACGCAAAAACTACTGGACAGATTTTGATAAAACTTTATATTAATATATAGCTTATACATCAGAATAACACATAGGCTATAATTTAAAAAGGAATTATGTAAATTAAAAAGATACTAACAATTTGACGACCTCGGTGGTCTAGCGGTCTAGTGCACCGCTTTACGACCGATGGTCGCGGGTTCGATTCCTCGCACGGCACAAACAATTCTATTCATGAGTTGATTGTTTGTAGCGGTCTGGGTGTTTTCTATGTATAATATGTATGTATTTACTAAAAAAAATATCTATGTATATATGTATCAGTTGTCTAGTAATAGCTTAACTTGGGTCTAGATGGCGCTGTGTGAATTGTCCTGAGATTATTATTATTATTGTTATTAATTATACTCATAAATAATCATGTTTGTGCGAGGAATCGAACCCGCGACCATCGGACATATAGCGGTGTGCTAAAAGGACAGACCATCGAGGCCGTCCAAAATACTTATTATCCTGTAGTTTCACTGCCTAACCTGCATCCTACAACGCAAACTGCTTGGCTGAAATGGGTGAGATTGAGCTACATGCGGTGACACGGATTGGTTTTTCTTTTAATTTTTTTTTCCTTTTGATACTGTTATTGTAACTGATTTTGATTTTTCTGAGCATTGAATATTGCAATTCATTTTATATCTATTTATATTTGTGTTTCCAAGATCTTATTTAATATATTTTTTTGTTAATTTAAATATAATAAATTTATATGCATCTGTATATAGTAAAAAACCCGTATCTTAGTTTTTTTTTAATGAGTAATGGGGGCTGCCTGATAACCAGCGTTGTATAGGTGCACCTCACTAAGGTTGTGCTTATATCAGCAACAGCTGAGGCAGCTCCTATTGACAACTTTCTATGTTATTATTTATTTCTCATTGTGTGTCTCATTGTAAATTATTTGTGTTATGTTGGCAATAAATCAATTATCTATCTATTTATACGTATAATTAGTAAAAATCACGGGATCTTACCACGTTTTATATTTATTTGCTGAGTTCCGGTATTTTCGGTAGTGTTTCAACCACCATGATCACGGGTAAACTGAATATATAATGACCGCGTCAAGTTTAAAACAGTATATATCTATCTATTTACATACAGTATACCTCTACTAAATAGAAAATGAGTATGAACTCACCATAATGTTGAGTTTCCTCTCCATCTCTTCTATCTGGAGACGGAGGCACGCCTCGAATTCTCGTCTGTCGGTCGTCATTGGCGATTGTTGAAGGTAGCTCATGTGACCTGGACATTGAATTAGTTTTACAACTGTTACCATGCATCATGGCAAGGATACCCCACTCCCACGCATTCGTAACTAAAACCTAAGTCACTATGATAAAATTACCCCTCTCCCTCGCGTTCTTGAGCCTAAACTCTGTCACCATGACAAGGTTACCCCTCTCCCCTGCGTTCTTGACCAAAAACTGTCACCAAGACAAGGTTACCCCTCTCCCCTGCGTTCTTGACCAAAAACTGTCACCATGACAAGGTTACCCCTCTCCCCTGCGTTCTTGACAAAAACTGTCACCATGACAAGGTTACCCCTCTCCCCTGCGTTCTTGACAAAAACTGTCACCATGACAAAGTTACCCCTCTCCCCTGCGTTCTTGACAAAAACTGTCACCATGACAAGGTTACCCCTCTCCCCTGCGTTCTTGACAAAAACTGTCACCATGACAAGGTTACCCCTCTCCCCTGCGTTCTTGACAAAAACTGTCACCATGACAAGGTTACCCCTCTCCCCTGCGTTCTTGACAAAAACTGTCACCATGACAAGGTTACCCCTCTCCCCTGCGTTCTTGACCAAAAACTGTCACCAAGACAAGGTTACCCCTCTCACCAGCGTTCTTGACAAAAGTCTGTCACCATGACAAGGTTACCCCTCTCACCAGCGTTCTTGACAAAAGTCTGTCACCATGACAAGGTTACCCCCTCTCCCCTGCGTTCTTGACCAAAAACTGTCACCATGACAAGGTTACCCCTCTCCCCTGCGTTCTTGACAAAAACTGTCACCATGACAAGGTTACCCCTCTCCCCTGCGTTCTTGACAAAAACTGTCACCATGACAAGGTTACCCCTCTCCCCTGCGTTCTTGACAAAAACTGTCACCATGACAAGGTTACCCCTCTCACCAGCGTTCTTGACCAAAAACTGTCACCATGACAAGGTTACCCCTCTCACCAGCGTTCTTGACCGTAAACTGTCACCATGACAAGGTTACCCCTCTCCCCTGCGTTCTTGACAAAAACTGTCACCATGACAAGGTTTACCCCTCTCCTCTGCGTTCTTGACAAAAACTGTCACCGTGACAAGGTTACCCCTCTCCCCAGCGTTCTTGACCGTAAACTGACACCATGACAGGGTTACCCCCTCCCCCGCGTTCTTGACCAAAAGTCTTTCACAATGACAAGGTTACCCCTCTCCCCCCATTCTTGACTAAAAACTCATGAAAAAAACTATATAATTTATATATGGCCTCTGATGTACTTGTTACGACCAGGGTACAGGGTTAGTCGGAAATACTAAGTCCCAAGGATACGTAATTACCCATGGTAACAAACAACTTTTGTTCTACAACTTTCCCCGTCTTTTCTGTGCTCCGCCAGTGTACTTAGTACTAGCTTTAGTGAGGACGGGAGCAACATTCTATTATTATCCTCAAAAGACTGACTAACCTTTTTTCTTGACACACTCGTGGTACTCGAGCGAGAAGGACTCCATGTTGGCATTCCAGTTGCTGATCTCCTTTCCGACCAGGGCCACCTTCTGCTGCACCGTCCGTAAACCCGTCAGCAGCTGTACACCAATTGTTACATTAGACCAGTGTTTCTCAACGTGGGGCCTATGCCCCACAGGGGGCCATTTCGGATAGGGGGTCAACCTTTGCTGAAGGCTATTTAAATGCAATGCTAGATTTCGGTGCCAAATTTAACGAAAACAGCAAATTCTTCAATAACTGCGATAAATAATTATTAGGTATACTTTCGTTTCATATTTAGCTGAATGTGGATTTATAGTATAGGGAATAAAGAAGTTATACTTCGGAAAAATTAGTGGAAAGTTGGATTTTTGCAAGAACCTTCCTTTTGGTGTTCTCAACAAAATCAACAAAATCTCAAAAAATTGATCCGTTTGCCGCTAAAAAAGTTATTAGAGGTCAAAGGTCATAAAGAACAGTTTTTCGCGAATATCTCGTTAACGGTCAGTTATTGGAAAAATAGTGGTTATCAAAACAACCATTTTTTTTCAATTTATTTCTGTCTTATTTTGTCTTTATTCCCTGAACTATTAAATAATAGGAAAGGCTTCACAGGCTACGGTAATCATTTACCATCAGATGGGCCGTATGCTTGATTGCCACCATAGTAGTATAAAAAAAGGCTAAGATGGGCATGGCACAAAAAAGATAGAGAGGGGAACACCGCATTCATTGCTACTTTATATATTAGGTTGTTGGGAAAGTAACTTCGTTTTTCCCGACAAAGGATCTTATTGTATCTTTTCGAACGCAATTTATAACATAAAAAATTAAATTATTCACTTAAGAAACTTAAATAAGGTAAAGTTTTAGCAAGAAATCACCAGGAAACTGTTAAAAACGTTGAAACAGAAAGTAAATTTTCAAACATTTAATAATAATTGAAATTAAAAAAGAGTCCATTTTCGAATTGCCCCCCTAGACAATCAAATAGCCCCCCAGTGGGGCATATGGGCCCCTCATTGGGAAACACTGGTCTAGACGAAAATTTTCTTATATTTTCCAAAAAAAAGAAACGACTCATCATCACCTGCTTCTTCCTTATCCCATTTATTTGTGGTCGTCGTAATATGTTTTTCTCTTCGATTCACTCTGTTCGCAGTCATCCCGTTATTTACTCCCTTTCTTACCATATCATCTTTCACACAGTCCATCCATCTCTTTTTCGGTCTTATAACCATCCACATTCATATGTAACACCATCCTTAGTATATGATGAAACAAAAAACGACTCCTAACATTTATATTATTTTGTTTAACACCGCTACTATTCACATGTGTGAGACCACAAACATTCAGTGCGGAAATCCGACCATAGAGTAAAAACAATACAATAAGGCATCATACCTCGCTGTATTTCCTCTCTGTTTGCGGTGGGGACACGTATTGTGTGCCCATCGCCTTCTGTATGAGGGCTAGCTCCCGAGTCAAACACTGCCGCATGTAGTTGAAGAGTTCTTGAGGTTGATGCCTGCAGACAAACATAATAACCTTCATTCGTGTTAGACTTAATAATGAATGAATGATTGAACGAAACTCTTTATTGTTCCTCTCACAGAAAATACAGTTACATACACAATCTAATATCTTATATATAAAATTCTCGTGTCACAGTTTTCAAAAAGTCAAAGGTAACTTTTATCTATACATATAAATAAAATTGGAGTGTCTGTTTGTAATATTGAAATAACCGTTTTTTACTACGTGCATATGAATATAAATTGTAAAAAATATTATTTTGGTGTATGTACCATACACCAAAAAAACATTTTTTAACATTTTTAATTTTTGTCTGTCTATTTGTTCCGGCTAATCTTTGAAATGGCTAGACTTTTTTTGACAGGTAGCTGATGTAATGAAGAGTAACTTAGGCTATTTTTATTTTACAAAAAATATTTTATTTTAGAAAAATAAAGTTAAAATCCACGCGGACTAAGTCGCGGGAATAGCTAGTTTACCATAAAATTAATATGTCAAGACCCGGGTAACAATATACATAATATATATTAGAAGAAAGAAGAAGAATATAATGATACTAGCTGTCCCGGCAAACGTTGTTTTGAATTAATATAAAAAAAAAATTTAGGGGTGGACTACCCCTAACATTTACGGGGATGAAAAATAGATGTTGGCCGATTCTCAGACCTACTCAATACGCTCACAAAATTTCATGAGAATCGGTCTAGCCGTTTCGGAGGAGTATGGGAACGAAAACTGTGACACGAGAATTTTATATCTAAGATTAAGCGTACTCACCCATATTGTAGGTGTATATTTTTTGCTGCTTCTAGCAGCTTCATCTTGGTAACAAACATATCAGGTGTGTGCAGCAGATCTGCATGCGTGTTGATCTCGTGCACCAGCTCCTCCACGAAGAACTGCTGGTGTTCCTCGTGCTCCACATTCCTGGATGAAGAACAATCTTATATTAGAAACTTACGCAATAAAAATAAGTTAATTTTACCTAAATGCCGTCTACACAAAGTTAGTAATTCATTTTATGGTAATTGCGTAAGATTCTATAATAAACTGCCAGAGTCTACGCTAAATCTGACAGAGAGGCAATTCAAACTTATATAAAGTTAACAAATGTTATGTAAAAAAGTCTATTATAGGATAGATGAATTTATAGATGATAGCAATATATAGCAAGTATAAGTTTATTTACGGACAACGTTATAATTTATTGTTCATACTGCTTTCTTGATATATGATAGCGTAGCGGCTTTTGTATTGATTGCCGCATGCATCCTCATGTAAAGTGCGAATACTGTAACTACCATATAGTAATTTTTGTAGCTGTGACGTGGTCGAGTGGAATGAGTAGTGATGCTCACTAAAATGTCCAGACATGTGGCGGCGTGGTGGGCCGGGTCATTGGGCTCCCTAAAATATGGTCGAGCGCAGTGATGGCTGGCTCATCCGTCATACTCGTGAACGTGTACTGCTTGTAGGGACTGATCTGCTCTTATCACTACGACTGATTTAATCTTATTGTGTTTTTATATTTGAGCCTAAATAAATTAGTGCTGGTTGGTAGTTTGTATTCACACGTTTCGACTTGTAAAATGTGAACTTACAAGGATTGTTTAAAAGAGCAACACACAAGTTTCTTGCTTATTCTTCTTGTGATGAGACAGCTTTCCGAATAAGCGGTAGATTTAAAAAAATGTTGACTATTCAAAAGTGCTTAAATTAAGGTTATTTGAATAAATGATTTTCTATTCTATTCTATTCTATAAAAATAAAAAATATACTAATATTATTAAGATGAAGAGTTTGTTTGAACGCGCTAATCTCAGGAACTACTGGTTAGAATTGAAAAATTATTTTTGTGTTGGATAGTCCATTTGTCGAGGAAGGCTATATCCTTCTAGCTTTTAAGCTAGTACAGTACGCCAGTGCCAGAACTGGTTTACTAAATTTCGATCCGGCAATTTTGATGTCGAAGATGCACCACCCTCGGGAAGGCCGGCTGAAGCTGATAAAGGCACTGGTTGATGTGAACCGGCGAATAACACAACACGTGAGATCGGATTCAGGTTAAATTTACTAAATTTAACAATTTATAACCACTTGAAAGGCCTGGGATGTTATAAGTGTCGCCGCTAGGGTCGCGGTTGATTGCCAGCTCGATCCCGTGACCCTGGCACTATGGCGGCGAGGAGGAATATCGTGGGGTTTTTGTTGAGTAGGAGTCTCACAGTACCCGTCCGTCCAACCGCTGAGACAGCCGGGTCTTCATGAGGGATTTTACCCACGTAAGAAAAAAAAAAGGTACATAACCTACTCTGTATACTTTTTTTTTTCTTTATACGGGATGAGTCGAAAAGGAAGAAAGAATAATAATAATAATAAGAGAATATACCACACTTATCTGATTGTATACGTTGAAAGACGATTAGCACGTGAAACAGCATACGATAAGAGGCAGCTAATCATATAAAAATGATTAACACAAAAGCACCAACAGCGTACGTTCACGCAGGCAACAGTAGGTACACAATTTTTATATTTTAAATTATTTTCTACAAGGTTCCACTGAAAATCAGCGTTTGGGCATTACAGCCCAGACACAAAGCTGAGTGGAAACCAATTTGGTCGCAGCTGTATTTTTAAAATAATTTGTTATAATTTTTGTAAAATGTTGTATGATTGTTTTGTATGCGCCAAATAAATATATTTTTCTTTCTTTCTTTTCAAATTTTGACACTTACCAAACTCTGTTCTCTATCCATAACGCTAGACAATGGCGAACTTCAATGGGGAAAGCATCCCTGTAGATGGCACGAACCTGAAAATACACAATGTGACATATACACACATAGTACGAGAATATAATACATAAATAATACATATTGTCGGTTAAATAGAAAAATGACAATTTTTACATTTTTTTAAATTTATTTAAATTATTTTTTCTTCTTTAAAGTTTTAAATTTACAAAGAAGTATCATATATCATTTTAAAAGTATTTAGATAATGATTAAGATGGCGTGGTTAATTTAATTGACTTATATAAAAGGAGGTAATTCTAGCTTCTAATTTTGACAAATATCATTTTTCTATTTAATCGATGATATTGTATCCTTAATAATATGATAAATGTGACAAGTAGAGATGTTTGTCACGGTTTTGTTGACGTGTATAAGAGGTCGAATTATCCTGTAAGCACGTTCCTAAATTATGTATTTTTTTATCGTTCCCCCGCTTTTTAAAAACAAACTATAAAATTACTAATGGACATACATCGTCAGATCCAGAAGAAAAAAAGAACCGGAAAGGTTCTATGTGAATATATAATTAAAATATTGAGCTTTACCTCCTGTAAGCACTCCGGCGGAAGCTGCTGAGCTCGGGCCCAGAGCGACATCTTTAATCTGAAAAAAAAAAAAACAATGTATCTTTACATCATTACATATTATAAAACAAAGTCGCTGTCGCTGTCTGTCCGTCCATAGTTAAGCATACATACGCATGTTTAAATCTTTAAAAGTACCCAACGGATTTTGAAGCGGTTTTTTTAAATAGATAGCGTGATTCTAGAGGAAGTTTTATATGTATAATACATGTACACCCGGGCGAAGCCGGGCTAGTAGCTAGTCATAAAATAATAAATAAAATATATGAAAGAATCTATACATATAATAAAATTGTAAAATAGTGAGGAGACAGAACTTCCTGATTGATTGGTTGTATGTATGCAGCAGCAGGAGAGATATTTTTTAATTTCCTTCAAGCAAACGAAAATGAACTTTTTGGATAAAAATCACTCTTATGCGTTATAATTATAAATTTAAAGTTCATGTCAGTTCTTATTTTAGTGATCAAGTCTGTTTCTGACTATATAAATATCTATACATTGTAAATAAACTGGCTTTTAAAAAAAAGTATTTCAATTGAGTTTCTTGCCAGTTCTTCTCAATTGGATCTATATACCGAACTGGAGAGACATTATAATGGTAAAAAACTTGACGTTCATAAGCGGCTAAAATGTCCTACATGAATAAATGATTTTGTAATTTGATTCATTCAGGTGATCTGTTTGTTTTATTTTCATTCCACTTACTATAACAATAGTGACCATGCAGTGTTATTCAAGAGTTGTAATAATCTTCTAGAACTTACCAAATGCTTATATGTCTGTATCCTGAGATGATATGGTTATCTGAAACAAAGGAAGACAGTGTGAATATCATATATTCCTCGGTAACTTCTGCTCGTTAACAACAATGATAATTATAAGATATCAGTGTGGTGTCTAAGTAAACTCGAGTTGTGGTGAATTCGAGTTAACTCGAGTTGCGGTGAATTCGAGTTAACTCGAGTTGCGGTGAATTCGAGTTAACTCGAGTTGTGGTGAATTCGAGTTAACTCGAGTTGCGGTGAATTCGAGTTAACTCGAGTTGCGGTGAATTCGAGTTAACTCGAGTTGCGGTGAATTCGAGTTAACTCGAGTTGTGGTGAATTCGAGTTAACTCGAGTTGAATTCTAGTTAACTCGAGAATTCGAGTTAACTCGAGTTGCGGTGTCGTTAACTCGAGTTGTGAATTGACGAGTTGTGAATTTTAACTCGGTCGATTTCGATGAATTCAGTTACGAATTTTCGAGTTAACTCGTCACAAATCGAGTTTCAATAGTTGATTTGAGTTGCGGTGATTTCATTATCGAGTTGTGGTTTTTTTCGAATTCGATAATTCGAGTGCGGTGAATTCGAGTTAATCATTAAAATGATTCGAGTTGCGTTCTATAAGTCGAGTTAACTCTGTGGTGAATTCGAGTTAACTCGAGTTGTGGTGAATTCGAGTTAACTCGAGTTGTGGTGAATTCGAGTTAACTCGAGTTGTGGTGAATTCGAGTTAACTCGAGTTGTGGTGAATTCGAGTTAACTCGAGTTGAATTCTGCCAACTCGAGTTGGAGGTATTCAACTGGTAAATGAACGAATCAAGTGAAGGAGCGAGAGCATGAGTCTGTCATCGAATCGACAATAACATGAAATTTCCCGATCATTTCATATCATACAATTTTCACTCGTCACAAATGTTTCAATATTGATTTGAGGTCATTATCATTTTTTTCGCATATTCGTCCGGTTATGTAATCATTAAAATGATTATGCGTTCTATAAGTCCTTCTGCGGCTTTGAAGTACCATTTCTACTCGCTCCCTATGGTTCGGTGAAGTTTTCAAGACTAGCTGCGGCCAAAAACATTAGATTTGTAACTCGAGTTACCTGAATTTCAACTCGAGTTACGAGTTAACTATAAGTTATGTTTATTACGAGTTAGCACATCTCTAGTGCCATCTAATTCCAAGTATTAAAATCGCTAATATCCTGATAACTCAGGCGTGATGCCGGTTGGTCAGAGAGAGAGGCCCCCCAATGCCTTGAATATTCACAATTACCTATCTCTTATTTATTTTTATAATAATATAATCACTCCAACTTTTTCGCTCCAAAACTACCACTGCTCAGTTCCATCATCCATCAATCTACTTGTCAATGTCACAAAGATTATTTAGGCTCTGGATTCTGCCGTTCCATTTCAGGTTATTCTGAATGCCTTCTGCCCAATTTACACTCAGCCCGAGTGGACAGTGAGCAGCGCGAGGGTGTAAACACGAGTTGAAACACATCCCATGCCATTGGCGCTGCCACTCGCGCTGCCCGGCGATCCCTCGATTGTCGGTTTTTGGTGCGCGAATCAAAGGACTGGCAGCGCGAGTGGCAGCGTGTTTTTACATTCAGCCCTCTCGCTCAGTTGTCGCCCGGCAATATTTCCGCGCGTGGCAGGGGAAGCGGCTGAATGTAAACGTAGCATTAGATAAAGAAGCATGATTATTGACTTTACCATTTTTAATTAATGGTGTCTCACACGATAGTTAACACAAGCTCGAAAAATTCACACAGCAGAGCTTGTGTTATGGGTACTAGACACGTGATATTCTACGCGATTCCCCTTGGAACCACTAGACGACTGATATAAATACATAGACGGGAATGTTTGTTAGAATGGATGGATGTTTGTTACTCTTTCATGCAAAAACTACTCGACGGATTTTGATGAGACTTTACGATAAAATAGCTTATGCATCAGAATAACACAGGCACTGCTAATCATTATTATTACATAGTATAAAATAAAATCGCTGTCGCAGTCTGTCCGTCCCTATGTATGCATAAATCTTGAATACTACGCACCGGATTTTGAACCGGTTTTTTTAAAAAATAGATAGTGATTCAAGAGGAAGTTTTATATGTATAATACATGTACACCCGGGCGAAGCCAGGGCGAGTAGCTAGTAATATTATAAACGCGAAAGTTTGTGAGTATGAATAGATGTTTGTTACTTTTTCACGCAAAAACTACTGAACGGATTTTGATGAAACTTTACAGTAATATAGCTTATACATCAGAATAACACACAGGCTATAATTTAAAAAGATATTATGTAAATTGGGCGAAATATAATGATGAATGTCAAGTAAGTGTGATGCAGGCGAAGTTACGCGGGTTAGATAGTAATTCATATGTCAAAACAACGTCCGTCCATGGGCTACGGTAACTGTTTACCATCAGATGTGCCGTATGCTTGTTTGCCAACATCGTAATATTAAAAAAACTTGCTAGGTTAGTTAGTTGGCAACAATATCAAAGTACATACACTGTGGGTGTGTCATAGATAAGGTAAATTATCTGCTTAAACACTTATAAATATTTTTTATGTACCGGTATATGTCTAAACATATATTTATACATAAAAATTACGTGTCACGTTGTTTGTCCGCGATGGACTCCTAAACTACTGAACCGATTGCAAATTTGATTAGCACATTGTGTGCAATTAGATCCAACTTAAGATAGGATAGCTTACATCTCAGTTTATAGTCGCAATATTATTTGACCTTAGCCACAGTAACATGGCCGGGTATGCCAGTATGAATTTAAAAACGAATCTGTATTTTAATAAACATGTACAAGTTCGTTTGAAAAGAATACGAGCTGAGTTTCTTGTCAGTTTTTCTCATCTCGAAATCATTCCGAACTGACGGTAGATTTGACATATCATAAGAGTCTGTAATAGATCTACATGAATAAAGATATTTTGAATACGAGGTGAGTTTCTTGTCAGTTTTTCTCATCTCGAAATCATTCCGAACTGACGGTAGATTTGACGTATGATAAGAGTCTGTACTTTGAAAATCCTAATGTTTTATGGATAATTGTAAATTTCATTAAAAGTAATAACATTAAAATCTAAATATGTATTAATTAAATAAATTGACCTATACAAAATATATCTACCTATATATTATATATGTACTCTATTAACTACTAACCAAATTTGTGTTGTTTTGTTTCTACACCAGAAAGACTAAAATTACTCTTTTGGATATATTTTGTCTCCAGTGCGTGCCTCTGATACATGATGCTGGCATAAATGGTCGTAAAAATAACGACCGATTGCCATAGAAGAAAAGAAGAAGAAGAAGTAGACCTACATGAATAAAGATATTTTGAATACGAGCTGAGTTTCTTGTCAGTCGTTCTCATCTCGAAATCATTCCGAACTGACGGTAGATTTGACATATCATATGAGTCTGTAATAGCCCTACATGAATGTAGATATTTTGAATATGATTTTGAATTGTCAAAGTTTATACATGTCTACTAGTATCTCTTTATAAATTTATTACCTAACTTATCTTCAGAAACACTTATCAAGATGACTACTATCTGAACCGCCAACGTTGCATAGCCATATAAATTAATATCGCTATTAAAAAACAGATGTTGGAGGGTGATATATTTTTTAGCCACACTGCAGTGATCGTATGAAAAGGTAAATAAGGAACTCACACAAATTGCACAAAATTATAGTATATAGATGATCTGAGTCGGTGACTTGAAGCACTTGAGGTTTTCAATAACAATACACCACACTCGCGACACAAATACAGTTTGTTTTAATATTTAAGGAGCTCCTTTTGTGTAATTGATGCATGCGGTGGTTGTTTTTTGTTAGATGGCGCCGAAATTTTCTTGTCCATATTGTGCAGGGGAATTGGGGCGGGAAAAAGCAGTGTGGCGGCTTACAAACTTTTTTTTTGTTGGTTTTTTTAAGGCTTTAGAAGACGCGCAAACAGAGGGTGAAAATTTAGGATTGTAGGTATATTTCTGTTGTAGTTTTATTTTATACTAGCTTGTACCCGCGAGTTCATCCGCGTGGAATTTAACTTTATAGTTCTAAAATAAAAGTAGCATAAGTTACTCCTTATTACATCAACTACCTGCCAAAAAAGTCCCGTCGAAATCGGTCCAGCCATTTCAGAGATTAGCCGCAACAAACAGACAGAGAGACAAAAATTGTAGAAAATGCTATTTTGTTATATGTACCGTATTTATATTCATATGCGTGTAGTAAAAAACGGTTACTTCAGTATTACAAACGGACACTCCAATTTTATTTATGTAATAAGGAGTAACTTGGGCTACTTCATTTTAGAAAATAAAGTTAAATTCCACGCGGACGAAGTCACGGGAACAGCTGGTATACAATAAATGTAATGTTCAAAGGCGAACTTATCTCTAAAAAAAGATTGTAGTAATATTTCTAAGGAATGTTATATTTCTATGTAAATTAGAGAAATCTATTTATTATCTAAACACAGCATCAATACATCCATAGGCACGTAGGTCTAACCATTACGTGATTTTTCTTTAGCATTCGAAAACCTCATATCCGTCAGGCGGGTGTTGGCCTTCAGCCGCTCTATAAGTCCTTCCTTTGGTTTGGAGTGCCATCTGCACGTAGCTACGGCCAGCATTGGAGTAGTCCAAAAAATATATAATAACCTCTTCAGAGTAAAGCGGCGCCGGTGTCAGAGAGGTTGAAGAGTAATCGTCTATCATGGTATGGACATGTAATGCGTAGGAACGAGGATAATGTTTTAAGAAAGGCGTTACATATGAATGTGGATGGTTATATGGGCAGAGGAAGGCCGAAAGAGATGGATGGACTGTGAGAAAGATGGGTTATGACCGAAATAAATGGGATAAGGAAGAAGCAGATGATGATGAACATTATCTCAATTTGTAACTTTTTACTACTCTCTTCTATTTCTCTTTCTTTCACTATTTTTCCATTCTACTCTCTATGGTTCTGTGACTGTCAGACTATTGAGTATCTAGTATATATTTATTTTTATATATATATATATATATATATGTGTATATAATTATTTGTATATATGTATAATATAATATTTGCATATATTTATGTAATTTATGATTGTATTCCTTAGATATATATTGTATTTATCATTCTGTTTATATTTTGTTGCTTTTTATTTATCATTTATTATATTTGCACCGCCAACATTTACTCTCTGCACCACCAATGGTCGACTGGTAGAAAATGCCGCATGGTGTTAAGTCCGCCAAATGTACTTTACTATATTTTGTATATTATGTGCATTGAAGTTAAATAAATAAATAAATGATGAACCACTTAAGAGTACAGTTGCATCATCCGCGTTGTATATATCACGACGTAGATATATATCTTAACCTAAATATATATAACTCAAAGGTGACTGACATAGTGATCTATCAACGCACAGCCCAAACCACTGGACGGATCGGGCTGAAATTTGGTGAAATGATCCCCAAACATGAAACCTGGATCGTTGTTCCTTTGGCAGGTAACAGGTAACAAAGGTGTAAAAATTTTTATATCAAATTCGTTATTTTAAGATGCTCCATTTTTTCATATATTGTTCGTAGCAGTATTATAACTTGCACTGCTCATTGCCAGACACTTAGTGTGGTTCCAACCCCCCAGATCCCCCTAAACTATATTATTTTATAAATAGTGTTTAGCACCACTTAATTTCTGATGGTTGTGAGTTCTGTTCCTCGTATGGTGCAAACATTTGTATTCAAAAGTTTGATTCGATTGTTTGTATCAGTCTGAGTGTATTTAAAAAAATAATGTACCTATGTATTTATTTCAGTTGTCTAGTACCCATAACAGGAGCTGTGCTTAGTTTGGAACTAGATGGATTGTGGGAAGTGTTCAGAGATATTATTATTATTAGAAAAGATAAGCTTAGTCATGAGAATAAAACGTTCAAAATATGCATGCTATTAGAAAAGACAATGAGAACAAAACCTAAATAAATAAAAGCAAATGTGTAATGCAAAAATAAGTAATACTGATTCAATAAAACTGTCCAAATTATAAAACCTGTAATAAATAAAACATCATACAGTTACAAACCTTATGAAGTTGACCAAACAAGTACATTCCTAACGATCAAGAAAAAATATGCAATAAAAAAAACAATTCACTCATAGACATAATTATAAATGTGCATAAACATTCATGGCCATCTCTATAACACTGGCCATAAACAACATCAATACTAAGTATACTTACGCCATTCAAATATTCTCACGATTACGGAAATATTTAATTAAATCCACTAATCGATAGATTAATAACACATTTACAAAACGACCTCTCGCGATTTCTCGGAATACGATTTAACAAAAACACATGACACTATGGATAAATTAAAAAAACACTTTTTTGTATTTCGAACGCGTGCGTTGTAAAGGAACAGACACTTGTTAGTTTTATCCTATCTCCGGGATATCAAACAGTTTACCTGTATCGAGCGAACGTCCGCTCCGCAACAAATACCCGTAGCGATTTCCAAGAATTCTGACGTTTAAACACACACACAAAACTCGGCTGGAGGGAGAACTAGTGAGGTGTTGGTACGATAAGCGAATCGATTAAAATGTATTTATTAAATTATTTAAATCGATTTCAATCCAGACAATATCATTTCGTTAATAATAATAAAATAAATATCACTCGTATCTATTTTTTAATTAGTTACTTATTACATTACATTAGTGTAAGTAGAATAACTGGTTTTTGGAAAATTGCAAATTATTGTTACCGAAGATTATGGACGTAATAAATTAACTAATTAACTTAAGCCAAGAATAAAATAAGAAAGAATAGAGATAGTTAATTTTATCGAATATTTTTTATTATACAGTATTGCCGATTACAAATCGATATGTACATGTATTATTTCTGATGCACTTCACTAATCACCAACATGTGTACAGAATTTTAATTTTAGCCGAATCAACAAACAATGACCTTTGAATAAACTTACCTACTATAATTGAACAAATTGTATCCTCTAACTATGTGTTAAGTCACTTCACATTATAAATTACACTTGGTGACACTAATTATAATTTGAATAGAATTACATAAAATAGATAATTAATAAAATACCACGAATGGCCCGTGTATGACGCAGTATTATGTAAAGTTAACAAGTGACTGGCTTATGATTGACACACCTGACAATTCTTTTTTCTAATTCATCAGGCGAAAGGCATGGCCCATACAGCCTAAACAAAATACTTACAATATTGACGGCGGACAAAATGACGACTATAGTCAGATTAGAAAAGAGTATTTTTACCATAAATTAAGAAGGTATTACAATATATTTTAGAATTACAATAATATTATGATAATGATTACATTATCATTACGATATAAAGTAAAGAAAAAGCACTATAACAATAGTATTAAGCACGTTTAATATGGTTTTGCTTACAGTATAAATTTGGATTTTATGGCAATTTTCTTAAGTTCATTAATATTTCTTTCACAATATTCTTCACAAAACTTTTTTAGTTTGCATTATTAATTTACCGAATTTTATTTTCTTAAATATTCCATCAAAATGCCTTCATTTTCTAATTAATGGTTTATTATATTTTTTTAAATCTCTTTGTAACAATTATGTACAATACTTACTATACATTGCATGAAATGGAACGTTTTAAAGCGGTGATTTAAAAAAAACAGTATTAAAACAATTCAAATTCGCAGAAATATGAATAAAATGTAATAAAATTATTTATTAAATCAAAAATGTATTAAATATACATATTCGTTTTAATTTTTTTGTGATACAAAACAACAACGAGAATAGAGAAACCACTTTTTTATTTTATCCCCTTAGGGGTGGAATTGATCAAAATCCTTTCTTAGCGGATGCCTACGTCATAACATCTACCTGCATGCCAAATTTCAGCCCGATCCGTCCAGTGGTTTGGGCTGTGCGTTGATAGATCACTGTCAGTCACCTTTGAGTTATATATATTTAGACAACTGCGTGACCTACGTATCGTTAGATAAAACGTGAGCTGGCACAATCTACTATCGAACATGCTGATTTGCATCACTATATTACGATCTCCTCCAATCGATCCCCCGTCCAATTCAAACGGGGTTCGAAATTATGACGAGCCGAGGTTCGTACCCCTAGCGGTGCCCTCAGACTGGTGTCGTATCCGTCAGGCAGAAGTTGTCCTTCAGCCGCACCATAAGTCCTTCCTTTCGTTTTGAGTGCCATTTATGCAATACCAAGTGAGTGAGCCTTTTAAACGAGATATTCTTTCTTTCCAAACATTAAGTAGCAAATTGGACAAATATATGGCTAACTTAGGCTTGTTCACAACAAAAATCTGCAGATTTTAACAAACCGAAGAGGAAACGCCACTACACATCCTATGTGGTTGCAGCCCACTCATGCATAAACGAAATATCTCCTTTGGAAAGTATACACTTTATCCTGAGGAGATAAAAACCATCGCTCCCAAGAATATCCTTCAATTCTTGTCCCTGACGGGTCCAGGTAGCGAACTGTGAAAAAGGGCGAGCACAATAGATCTATGTAGGTCGCAGTGCTACAGGTCCAAGCACGTGACAATAGTCCAAATTATCCAATAAAAAAAAACATTTTGGTTAAACGAGTAAAAAATGATTTTTTTTTAATAAGCTGATATTCTGCCTACATTAATTGAGACATTTTAGTATGTTTTCTTTACCATTCTTATTTTTAATTGCAGTTGCTGGTACACTAGAAGCAACCAGGTCTGTCGCACCGATTGATAAACGCCATACTCACCTTCTGGCGATGTCAAACACCACACACATTGACATTCGTTATTTGTGTTATATGTAACTATCTGACCCGCGCAATTTCGCCTGCATCACACTAACCTGACATTTATTTATTATACTTCGGCCAATTTCCATATATTTTTAATTATAGCCTATGGATCGAAATTAGACGGCCTGAGCCGAGGTTCGAACCTCTAGCGGTGCCTTTAGACTGGCGTCGTATCCGTCAGTCGGAAGTTCTCCTTCAGCCGCTCTATAAGTCCTTCCTGTGGTTTGGAGTGCCATCTCCACTCGCCCCCTATCGTCCGGTGAAGCTGTAAAGGCCAGCTGCGGCCAACAGCATTAGAGTTGTTCGAAAAAATAATTATAATACTCATAGATGCTAGTTCAAAATTTCAATTCAGGGTAGTAAATTATTAATAGATATATTTTTAATTCGGCCGAAATGTTAAATAAAATTTTTATATTAAATATTGTAATATTGTTTTATTTAATTACAGTGTCTAACCAATACAATAATCTGATGAAATTACATTCTCACGTTGTTATTTTAAAACATGCATGTTAATTTGAAAAGACAAGTTTTAAAGTTCATTTTGTTATAGATATAAATAGAAAATATATGTATATCAGTCGTATATATATATGTATATTACTATATATATATATGACGGGCTCAGTGGTCTAGCGGTTAGCATACCGCCTTAATTCCGATGGTCGCGGGTTCGATTCCTCGCACAGCACAAACATTTGTATCGGTCTGGATTTTTTCTATATATAATATTATAGTGTTTACGAAAAAAAAAACAATGTATATGCATCAGTTATCTAGTACCCATAACACAAGCTTTAGCTAGCTTAACTTGGGTCTAGATGGCGCTGTGTGATTTGTCCTGAGATTATTATTATTATTAATATGCATATGGTACTATCCAAATATTCGCAATTTATTTCGTATCTATATAAATAATCAGCATCGGTGGTCTAGCGGTTTGGCACACCGCTTCGCTTCCGATGGTCGCGGGTTCAATTCCTCGCACGATACAAACATTTGTAAGATTGTATCGATATGTATTTACAAAAAGAATGTTAATTAATTTAAGTATTTCTATCACTTGGTAGACATAACACAAGCTCTGCTTAGCTTGGGTCTAGATGGCGCTGTGTGAATTGTCCTGGGAACTTATTATAATATTTTATTATATTAATTATTATTACAATACATTTTAATACTCAGTCACTACGAATATTAAAAGAACACAAACTTCATTACAAATGCAATTTCCTTATAAAAATTTCTATATACAGACTGACCTTATTTAATATAACAATTTCGGTCAGTTTTACTACATATTGCAAGTTTCAGTTTAGATTTTATTATGTAATTACAATGACAAACAAACTGACGGTCCGAATAATTGTACCTTACATCGTCTATATACAGCGGTGGAAGCAAAACCAAACCCAAACAGTGCCTTAGTTAAGTTTTTCCCGGAGTTGATGTCAGTGCAATGGGGCCTCGAGGCCCCAACCGTCTTCTATGTGCATGAACAACACCCCGAGGAATAAAAACACATACATAGGACTAGTTCTGAAGAAAGCTTCCCTCGAATTAGATACTGGGGTAAAGGGGCTTCGAGGCCTCAAGGGTCAACTATATAGATGAACAACACCCTGAGTAATAAAAACCCAATTATGGCACTAGATCTTATTGTAAGTTTCAGCCGGATTTGATACCGGGGTAAAAGGCCCCCGAGGCTCCAAACCTCTTAGAAAGACTGTTGGGGCCTCGAGACCCCAACAGTCTTCTATATACATGAACTACACCCGAAGCAATAAAAACACATACTTAGGACTAGTTCTAAAGAAAGCTTCCCTCGAAGTAGATACCGGGGTAAAGGGGCTTTGAGGCCCCAAGGGTCAAGTATATACATGAACAACACCCCGAGCAATAGAAACACATACATAGAACTAGTTCTTAAGAAAGCTTCCCTCAAAGTAGATACCTGGGTAAAGGGGCGTCGAGGCCTCAAGGGTCACCTATATACATGAACAACACCCCGAGCAATAGAAACACATACATAGGACTAGTTCTTAAGAAAGCTTCCCTCAAAGTAGATACCTGGGTAAAGGGGCGTCGAGGCCTCAAGGGTCACCTATATACATGAACAACACCCCGAGCAATAGAAACACATACATAGGACTAGTTCTGAAGAAAGCTTCCCTCGAATTAAATACTGGGGTAAAGGGGCTTCAAGTCCGCAAGGGTCACCTATATACATGAACAACGCCCTGAGCAATAAAAACCCAAACATGGCACTAGTTCTTAAGAAACGTTCTCTGAAATTGAACGGCAAAGGGGCCCCGAGGCCCTAACCCTCTTAGAGGGATGCAGATTAGTTTCGGTCAGCACCCCGGGTGTCACAAAAGACAATATTGTACCACTCCTATAGTACTCACTCTGAGGACTAAGGTGTAAGTTGTGAAACCTTTTAGCTACCGTTATTTAACCAAATTTTGTTTAGCTGCTGATATATATATTTGTACATATCTGGGTTCTTTGTATATATTATGTATGCATTTATAAAAATCATTTTTGTATCAGTTGTCTAGTACCCATAACACAAGGTCTGCTTAGCTTGGCACTAAATGACTGTTTGACTTGTCCTAAGGTATTAAATTGCTGGTGTTGTATACAGACAACAGTTACCACTTACCATCAGGTGGACCGTCAGTTTGTTCGACATTTCAGTTAGGGGCCATACATAAATGTCACATCAAATTCAGTACTGTTTAACCTCATCCCATTATTTCAAAGGTTGTTACATTCTGAGAGGGTAGTTAGGGCTCCTAGATTTTGTGACATTAAACATTCTTTTTTTTTAAAGAGAGAGGACGACCTAAATAATTATGGATGGATTATGTGAAAGATGACGTGAATAAAAGAGTATGCTCAGATTTGACGGCCGATAGAGATCAGTGGAAGAGAATGACATACTGCGCCAACCACAGATAATGGGATAAAAGGAAGGCAATGATGAAACTTTCTTTTTTTTACCTAATTTGAGCGCATTTGACCGAAATCTCACCTGTTAAGTGATGATGCGATGTAAGCTGTTACATGCAAGCTTATAGTGCCTATTCACTCTTGACTAGAAAGTCTCAATGTTGTAAGAGGCTGGAAATACAGACTAGTTGGTCGCATAAGGAAAAGGTTTCGAGTATTCTAGACCTTTATTACACAAACATTTGTATTCATGAGTATGTTTGTATCAGTCTGGGTGTTTTCTATATATATGATGTATGTATTTATAAAATAATATCTATGTATTTATCAGTTATCTAGTACCCATAACACAATCTCTGGTTAGCTTGGGACTAGAAGGCGCTGTGTTTATTGTCCTGAAATTAATATTTATGCATGACCCCTGATATTAAAAACTCAATGAATTATCTAGTACCATATAAGCTCTGCTTAGCTCGGTTCTAGCTGACGCTGTAATTCATCCTCGTACTTCCAACTCTTCAATCATCTACCAGCTGAACATTCCATGAGTCAGGAACCGTTTCATCCAAATTGTACTCCCCGGGAACACCCTGAACGGTCACAACAACCTGTTCACCTTCTGCCTCTTCGATTTGTATCTCCACAGGATCTATCTCCACTTCCTTCTGCATCATTCCCATCAGCTCCTCATATTTGAGCTTCTGTTCTTCTGTCATGTTCGCGGGATTGTGATTCTTGAGGTGATAGTTCAAATGGCTGCTTTGTTTGAAGCGTTTCTGGCATATCCCACATTGGAATGGAGAGACATTCGTGTGGGTCCTCATATGTTGTTTGAGATGAACAGATTGACAGAATGACTTACTGCATATGACACAGCGGTAGGGTTTTACTTTGGTGTGAATGCGGATGTGCTGGTCGAGGCCCGACTTCTGAGTGAAGGCTTTCGGACAGAACGTGCAGGGGAAGGGACGGTCTCCGGTGTGCATTCTCATATGCTGTTGTACACCACTCTGTAACATTGCAATAAAGTTCAAATTAATAATTTCGCCTACTGCAACATAGCGCTGAATTCAAGAAGCTCGACGTGAAACACAACTTATTTCTTATAATTGTGTGCAAACTAATTTTAATTTAATTATTTTACGATTATAAATTTTTATTATTCTTACTAATATTACAAATGCGAAAGTAATTCTGTTTGTCTGTCTGTCTCGCTTTCGCTGATAAATTGTTTTTATCCTTATGAATATTATAAATGCGTAAGTAAGTCGTATCTGTCTGCTGCCTCACTTTCACGTCAAAACTACTGAACCAATTTAAATAACTTTGTTACACAGATAGTCAAGATCCTGAGAATGGACATAGCTACTTCATTACCTTCATATAATAACATTGACATCGCTGTTACTCTAGTCAGCTAGTGCAACCTAGTCCAAACATCGAGAGAGGTACTATATCTTAAAAAACCTTTATTTAATACCTTTAATCTACCAAGGTATTTACCTTTATCTTAAAATAGCTGTGTCCGCGGTTTCACCGCGAGAAATTTATAGCCTATATATTATTCTGATTTATAAGCTATATTATTGTAAAGTTTCATCAAAATCCGTTCAGTAGTTTTTGCGTGAAAGAGTAACAAACATCCATACTCACAAACTTTTGGGTTTATAATATTATTAATAATGTATACAAACCCAAATCTTTAAATATAAGTATTACCTGTTGAGTAAATCGTTTCCTGCATATAGTGCATTCAAACGGCTTCTGTTTCACGTGGATTATTGAGGCATGTTCCGCCAGCTCCTTATTCGTCAGAAAACCCACTCCACACAACTGTAATTGTACAATTTCACACAGAATAGAAGATCAGTTATTCAAATAAACTTACATTGAAGCACTTTTGAATAGTCATAACATTTTGAAAAGAATACGAGCTGAGAGAGCAAGGTCTGGACTTCATGGGCTCTTGCACTATGAGTTTCTTGTCGGTTCTCATCTCGAAATCATTCCGAACTGACGGTACATTTGACATATCATAAGAGCCTGTAGCCAATAGACCTACTGTGTACAACTTATTTTTTATCTCTCTCCGGTCATTCAAAAAGCTGCCTCATCACAAGAACTAGAAAAAAATTGTGTGTTGTTCTTTTAAATAATTTAGTTGTAACTTTATATTTTTAAGTTGAAATGTTCTGTATGTATAATATGCGAGTTACCGACCCTTAAGAAACCTTAATATACCCTTCTTAAAAATATATTAAACTAGTCACTCGTTGCTGTGGCTGAAGTTCTTGAATAAAATAATATTGCGACTATAAATCGAGATGTAAGCTATCCTATCTTTCAAGTTGGATCAAATTGCACACAATCTGTAAATCAAATTTACAATCAGTTCAATAGTTTAGGAGTTCATCGCGGACAAACAACGTGACACGTAATTTTTATATAATAAAATTACTAAAATATAATAAATATTACTAATTAAGACTAGTAAAAAACAAGATTCTTACCTCACAAGGATATGGCAGACTATCGTCGCAAGCTATCAGGGGTTTCTCACAAACTTGACACCTATGGCCCTTCCGTCTCCTGGTGTGTTCATCTCTGAAGTGGACCGAGTATTCGCAGCACGAGAAGAAGATCTGATGGCAGGTCCCGTCTGCCACCGATGTCGATGGTTGTAGACATTCGAATGGACCACTGTGGAGTATACAATTATAAATTAACAAGGAACAGGACATTGTCGATTATATACAAACCAAGAGTAACCTGATATTGAGACGCAGCTGGAGTCGAGCCATAACGCGTTTGTGGCCCGGCTCTCCGCCATCATGAAAGAGAACAACTGGTGAAGGGTATATAAACCAATATAGGATGTGTAGTGGCGTTTCCACTTCACTTTGGCCAAATCTGCAGATTTTTGTTGTGCACAGGCCTAGGTTTGCCATATGTTCAATTTGCAGTGTCCTGTGAAGGCCCTAGTCATCCTGCATATGTTGTTTTTACTTATATCGAACTTGCCCGAGGCACATTATTATTGATCCTAACGTTCCCATAATGGCAGCTCACCTAGTGGTTTTTTTTTATAACATAGGTGACAAACGAAAATGCGGCTAACCTGATGGTAAGTGATTACCGCCGGCCAAGAGTTAACTTACGTGATAGGTTGTGGTGGCTCCTTATCTTTCCTCGCAGTTGATGTTTTCGGTACCTTCACCACTTTGATATCCTTCTTCTTCCCGGCCTTCAGCTTCGGTAGATCTTCACTCTTAATTATGATGTAGCTGACATCCTCAGAAGCTAAACTCATCAGGTTCCCAGGTTCAATTGTGGATAGTAAGTCTTCAGTTTTAATTTTTATTGGCTTCTGATCAGGGAGTTCTGTGTCAGCTTTGCGTTTTGGCTGAAACATAACACTATAGAATCACTAGCAGATCCGGCAAACGTTGTTTTGCCATGTAAATTATTATCACCATTAAAAAATAGGGGTTGGTTATAGAACGGTGAAAATTTAGGGTTGTATGTATTTTTTATTCAGTCAAGCCGTTTCGGTCATTTATACTCATAAACTTGAAACCTATAAATAATATATATTTAAAAGATCAAAACGTAAGTCTCTTGCTCATAGTCATCAGTCCACATTGGTAACAATACCCTTGTTGGAAACTATTTTATATACCTTTTTATTGTCTATATTTTTTATAATATTATATTGTTTTTATATGACATAAGTCAATTCAGTACAAAAATATTCTACAACTACAACGGTGCCGTTTTACTTTTTGCTCGTCACCTTGGTCTCCATCCTCTACAACACTCTTCACCCTTATTGGTGATGGTTATCGCTTACCATTAGGGTCATCAGTTTTCTACACCAATAACATAAATAAACTTGAGTTGTCTTACCGAAGTCGGAGGAGTCTGCATCCAGACCTTGCAGTCTCCAGTGGCGTACGACTCGAAGTGTTCCATCCGCGCATGGTTCCGCAGCGCCACTTCGCTGACGAACCCCTTGGTGCACAGTCGACAGTGCACTATATCCTCATCTTCTTCTTCCACCACTTCTTTCTGTAAAATATTATACTTTTTTTATCTATCTATACCAGAGGTTCCCAAACTTTTTTGTGTCATAGACCCCTTGCCATATTTTTCGGTATTGGGTAAACCCACCATTCTCACCTGGTATTGATTTTTTGTAAATTTCTAACTGTAGTAAAAACATAAAGTAAAAACAACAAGATGACCACTGTCGTAGACCCCTAGCAGTTTGTCATATACCCCTGGGGGTCGATATAGACCACTTTGGGAATCACTGATTTATTTATTAAAATAACGGATGGTAGGGAAAAAAAATTATAATGTAAAAACTTGACATTCATAAGTGGCTAAAATGTCCTACATGAATAAATGATTTTTGAATTTGAACTTTAATGCAGTAAAGAGTACATATGGCGTGTGTACATATCCACCATGAGTTGTGCAGAGATAAGTTGTTGGCAGTGCAAATAATATTATAATAATTTTATAAAACGTACACAAATAAATATATATATATACATAGATATCCCTACAAATATACATAAATACATATACATACAAAAATATACCATACATACATAAATACATGCCTAATAATCTGACAATGAGAAAGTGATTACAGCTGACAGTGAAAAACATATTACAACATAGTAATACATACAAAAACTGATCTATACTAATGAAATTAAATTATCAGAGAAAGAATCATAGGGACAGGTCGGCATACTTGTTTTAAGGGAACAGTGTATGCCTTCAAATGTTTATGTGTCTTTTTTCTAGCAATAAATAAGTATTATTGCTATTATATATACTTGACCTAACGGGTCTAGGTAACAAACTCTAAAAAAGAGAGAGCACAATAGATCTATGTAGGTTACAGTGCTACAGGTGTTACAGTCACCTGATAATAACCTGAAAAACCCAATAATATTATATATTTAAATTGTACATAAGGAATATGAACCTCGTAGGAACTTACCTTAATCTTTATGTTTGGCACCAAATTAACAAAGCGAATTGGTTGAGTCATTTCTGGTTCAGGCTCTGTAATAAAAGAAAATAGTAAACATCTAAATTTACGAGTGGCTGTGAATAATAATAAGATATGATAGAGTATGCAATATTGTTCTTAGTACTATCAAGTGCCATAACCTAATTAAGTATTGACTGCCAATGATCCAAACAAAGTATATCAGTTGGATTAAATAAATTACTAGCAACCGCTCCGGTTCAAATGAAAAAGTCATTCATGTAGGACATTTTAGCCGCTTATGAATGTCATATTTTTTTATATTACAATTATAGATTCTTCCCTACCGTCCAGTTCAGTATGTAGACCCAATTGAGAAGAACTGGCAAGAAACTCAATTGAATTACTTTTTATTTTAAAAGGTAGTTTATTTACAATGTATATTTACATAGGTGTCTATATCTAACATTAAAAAAAATCCAGTGTATGAACAACTATTGCCATGCTATTTTCGCATGGGTATACATGTATTATCCATATAAACCTTCTTGAATCAGTTTATCTATTACTAAAATTGCAATAAGCAAAAAGACAGCGAAAACGACTTCATTATAAAAAATGTAAAGATAGGTTATAATTACACAATGTAATGATGAAAACTGTTATAGTAAAGTGTAAATGTATCGTAAAATAAAAATCATACTATATGTTAATATAAATTAAGAATAAAGATGCTACCGATTGGAGCAAATATCACATCAAAGGTCATTTTGTATATATTTACGCAATTATCTTTGTATTTCGTATCTACACAAACAACTGGTTAATAATTAAATAATGAAAAAATGCAGTATAAAGATTAAATTCAAACAAAAACTTAAAAAGCGGGAATGTTAATTGTCAAAAATAACTTTTTATAATAACTTTTTAAGATTTGGGATCCAATAAACGTACCATGAAAAAAATATACGGAGCCTATTCAAGTATTGATTTTCACTTTTCAGGGTCCTTGGAACATACTTGGATAATACTGTGTAAATACATCAATTGAACACTTTTAATAAACTAAAGCAAATGAAACAAACAAGAAATGTGTAAAAATATTTACATTCAAAAATATAGATAGACAGGCAATTGTTTTTTTTTATTAAAAAAAAGAAATCGAAAAGAAAAAATTAAAAAAAAACGTGAGAATTCAAAAATATGTCAAAATGGCGTGACCCTTGTACTTACCGGTATTATTACGATTAAGATTTACTAAAATAGCAAAAAAATTTGTGCAATCTTCCGACAAATATTCCAGAATAAGATAAATACAAAGAGAGTGTCTTGTTTAAAGATAAATGGACGCCATTTAGTGAATATGCGATTCGTGAAGCGTCTATTAGACGGGTATTACACGATAGGTTTTACTGTTTGTCAGTTTAGTCAGTCAATCAGTATTGCTACATTCCAGCCAATTATCACTATAATGTATCAATTTGTGTTTTTATGTAGTTAGTAAGTACTTATAAATGAATAAAAATACAATTAGCCGAAGGGTCTTCCTTCGACGTCTTATACTTTTTAAAATACTATTGTTAAAGCGACTTATTGGTTTGTGAAAAGTATTAAGTATTGTCTATGGTTAAGAGAAAATGAGATAAAAGACTTCTTACATTATCTAAAAACTATCAAATTAGTGATGATGAAACTCTTGAAAATTGCAGATGCTCCGATTTTATTTTATTTTATAGTTTCTTCATTACATTTATGTTTATTTTTTACAGTTCGTCAATTTAGTTTATGATAACTTATTTTCTACCGCTTCTATACAACACAGAATTCAATTGTTTTATCAATAAATTTCGTAACCATAATAGCACGAGTTTTTCTTTCAATACCCTTATTTTGCAATAATGGCCAAGGCCACAACAATCAAAGAGGCAATAAAAAAATGGGAAGATAAGACAGGTCTCCAAGCAGCAACGGCTACTGAAGTCAGTTTAATATTCCAGTGGCCTCCAATTGAGAAAATGGACAATACGTTATCCAGTCTTCTGAATTGCGAGTGAGTCATTTTCTCTCATTTTGTATAAAGTGCGTATATTTTCTTATTTGATAAATGAATATGGAATAATGCACCAGTGGAAAATAATAGGATGAGTAAGTATAGTTAGCACATCGTGGTAAAGTCACCATGAACTTGTCACGTTGGTGTCCTTGTGTTTACATCTTTTAGTATATACTTTTTATGATATATTGATTTTCTTATTGATTAGGTATACATATTTGCACCGCATACAATTTTTCTCTCTACTATCTATGGTTGATTGGTAGAAAATGGCGGGCTTTAACTCCGCTGTATGTACTTTGACCTTTGTATTTTGTACATTGAAGTTATATAAATAAATAATGAAGGAGTTTACGTATGAAATAAACATAATCAAAGAAATATTTCAGAAAGTTAAGTCTCTCTACAAATACGATTGAGAAAGTATCGGGACTCAATACATTAAAAAAGTTAAGAATATTGTCTCTGGGCAGAAATTACATTAAGTCGTTTGCTGGCATGGTAAGTTTATAATATATACTAGCGATGTTTTGCCATGTAAATTAATATAGTTATTAAAAAATAAGGGTTGATGATAGAAGGGTGAAATTGAACTATACATTTTCACCTTCACCTTTTGTACTAATGTATTTATTAGTAACAAATAATAAAAAAAAAAAATTAAAGGTTTTTTTATAGTAAGCCACACTTATCACTTAGGGGTATAACAAAATTGATCACAACCTATTCTTAGACCTACCGAGTGTACAATACACATATATTTTTATCAAAATCGGTTCAGTAGTTTATTCCATCGCTGACTAACAATGTGACAATTTTTATATACATATTACTAGTGACCTGTTCAGGCTTCGCTCGGTTTATATCTATTAATTTCTCGGTTTATTCCTTACTTGAACAGGCATATTACACATATAATAACCTTCCTCTTGAATCACTCTATTAAAGCTTTAAATTAAATAGTACTTTTAGTATACTGTAGCAGCTAAGTTGTATAAGTAGGTATTTCATAATGATTGTCTGTAGAATGCAAATGTTGTTTCCGAAATTTAGTCCCGATCAATAGATACTAGATGGCGCTGTTAGATTTCTAAAACTACACACATTAAAATCCGTTGTAATTTAAAAGATATATTCCCACGGGGAGCAGAACTTGTGTTATGGGTACTAGACAACTGATATATTTTTTTTTTTTAAATAAATGCGTAATATTGTAATCTTATGTTATCTGTGGTAATATACATAGTAAACACACAGACCAATACAAACAATCATACTGAATACAAAAATTGGAAACATGCAAGAAATCGAACCCGCGGCCATCGAAAGTAAAGCGGTATACTAAATCGCTAAACCACCGAGGCCGTCAATATATAATACACTAGTTGTGCGCACGGTTTCACCCTCGTCAAATTTATAGCCTATATATTATTCTGATGTATAAGCTATATCACTGTAAAGTTTCAACAAAATCCGTTCAGTAGTTTCTGCGTGAAAGAGTAACAAACATCCATCCATCCATCCATCCAGTGAATAATTTATTTATTTATTTATTTACGTCACACTAAGTGAACTTTACAGTAATTACGTAAGTAGCAGCCTTAGGACTTAAAAGCAGGTAGTATTAATTATTAGTAATTAATTGAATTGGACGGGGGATCGATCGGAGGGGAGCCGAAGTTGAGCGAGACAGCTAGTATATAATACTAGTCTAATTCAAACGGGGATCGAAATTACGACGGCCTGAGTCGAGGTTCGAACCCCTAGTAGTGCCCTCAGACTAAAGTCGTACCCGTCAGGCGGGAGTTGGCCTTCAGCCGCTCCATAAGTCTTTCCGCGGGTTTGAAGTGCCATCTGCACTCGCCCCCTAACGTCCGGTGAAACTGTAAAGGCCAGCTGCGGCCATCAGCATTAGAGTAGTCTGAAAAAAAAATCAGCTTCGTCTACATAACACTTACGTGACATTTGTTATTATATTACGTCATTTATAATAATAAAATAAGATTTATTTTTATCCCAGGAATGTTTAGGGGACACTCTTGAAGAGTTATGGATTTCGTACAATCTAATTGAAAAGTTAAAAGGTATCAACGTACTAAGAAACCTAAAGGTGTTATACATGAGCAACAATTTAGTGAAGGAGTGGAGTGAATTTAACAAGTTGCAGGTAGGTTTTGTCATTAGTGTATTTTTTATTTTTTTTATATTTATTTTTGTGTAATGTAATGTATTAGTGATAAACGACTTAAAAGAATATATGGATATAGTCTATGGCGACTCTGGACCCATAGAGCATTGAGTGTGTACTAAAGATAGATTTAAGAGAAGTTACGAAATAAACGGTTTTTCTAGAGATAACTGAGGAGTATTAATTAAATTAATTAATACAAAACTACACAATTTATTTGCAGAATACAATGTTACAAGTACATAGGTCTTACAATATGTATATTCGTTCAATGTATTCAGCCTGCTAACAGGCGTGCAAAATTTATATACATTATTACTTTTATAAATTAAATTAATTTTAAAAATATTTCTAATAATTCAATGAAATTGTTTTTATATTAAAATATGTCAAAACTAACAATATTTTACATGTCAAAAAAATCCTTAATACTATAAAAACAATTTTCTAATAACCAATTATAAAGTCTAAATTTAAAAAGTCTAAAATTTTGCATTTTTATGTCAGTCGGTTTATTTATATAACTTTAATGCACACAGTACAAAAGTAACAGTACATTTGGCGGACTTAACACCGTGCGGTATTTTCTACCATTCAACCATAGATAGTACAATATTATGTTATCTGTGGTCGTACAGAGAAAAATTGTTGGCGGTGCAAAAATAATCATAACAAAAAAAACAAATCTAGCCATAAACAAAAAAGTGCTATTATAATATTTATACTATTACATTTATAATAATATATATATATATATATATATAAATATATATATACATATATTGTATTGTAAATTTACTAGCTACCCACTCCGGTTTTACATGTATAATACAGGTACATATAAAACTTCCTCTTGAATCTCTATCTATATACACAATAATTAATAATAACATATCGTATATATAATAATAATGTCCTTGGACTCTTCACACAGCGCCATCTATCCCCAAGTTAAGCTGAGCTTGTGTTATGGGTACTAGATTACTCATATAAATACATATATTACGGCTGGCAACGGCAGTGAAATAGGGTAATATAAATAAAATTACTTACCAAAATTATAGATGTATTTAGTGGTAGCGTATATGACACAATGTAGAAAAACAATATAATAAAAAATATATGTCAAAAATTGTATATAAAAAATATATGGTTTAAAAATAGAAATATCTATAAAAGAGGTCTGTCGCCAACATGGCACTAATAACCCATTGGTGCAGAGCACCAATCTATAGTGGCGACTGTGCGCAGTTTTCTTGGGTGCCCTGCTCTAGGAGTAAGGGCAACACTTTGCGCACTGGTCTTTTCAAGATCCCCATAACTTCCCCGGATCTCCATCACCATGACCACTCCGTCAGAATAACCAGTGAATATCTTAGAAATACGGCCTTTGGGCCAGGTTCCTCGCGGAAGATTTGGATCCGCCATCAGAACTGGATCTCCACTTTATTTTGGCTTGCGTCGATCCGGCCTTTCGTGGAATCATCTGGGTAGGTATTCGTGAAGCCATCTTTCTCACTAAAACATCTTTCGCTAACCGCAGTACCTTTGTCGGTCTAAGCGACGGCAAAGATCTATCGGTGCGGGGACGGACCAATCGGTTGATGGTGTGCCCAATAAATATGGAAGGGTGTGAGGGCATTTCTTGACATCATCTCCGGCCCTTACTGGTACGTGTGTCAGCGGGCGAGAATTGACTACTGCTTCCGCTTCCAGAAGTAGGGTACTCAATACTTCCTCTCTTGGAGCTTGTTCTTTCAGGGTTACGGAAAGCGCAGACTTTATTGATCGCATCTAAGTTTTTCCCACGCACCTCCCATTGATGGTTCCGCTGGACAAATGAAGACCCACTCTATTTTATGGTTGGCCGCGAAGTCGAAAACGTCTGTGAGTTGGTTGGCTGCGCCGACAAAAGCCGTGCCGTTATCTGAGATGATTCTCGCGGAGGACTCCTCTACGAGAATAAATCTTCTTAGGGCCATGATAGCAGCATCTGCGGAAAGGCTTCCTACGATCTCCAAATGAACGGCTCTGATGGTAAGGCATGTGAATAGGGCTACCCAGCGTTTTTCTCGTCTGCGCCCAACGGCAACTTCAACTGGACCGAAGTAATCAAGACCGCAGAAGGAAAACGCGCGCTGATGATGGGATAATCTATCTTCAGGAAGATCACCAAATTGAGGCGTAGATGGGAGAAGCTTCCTAATCCTACAGAAACTGCATTGTTTGGCAACAGACCTGACACTTGGGCGTAAAGCTATTATATAAAATTTGCCGCGCAGGAAGTTAACGACGGTCTCGATATTACCATGACCAAATTTCCGATGATAGTGATCGAGAAGGAGTTTTATAATTGGATGTCGACCGTCTAAAACAATAGGGTTAATGTCCTGCGCGGGAGCATCTAATACAGCACGAATTCTTCCATTTAAACGGATTAAACCGTCTTCTCCCAACATCAACACAAGACCTCTAAGCCTCCCTTGATTAGTTGGGGGAAGACCCGCGGTAAGACTCAAGAATTCGTGTTTAAATGATTCCAATTGAGTATATAAAAATAGGTGCCTCTCGGCCTCCCAAGATTTCTGCGGCCGAAAGAGGTTTCAAAACTTTGAAGGAGACCTTGGAGGCAGCACTCTTTAATTTTGAATTTGGAGGTTTTTTCAAAAGCGACCGAAATATTTTAGCACAATGATGTGCACGAGCGGTTGCTCTAACCAACCGAACCCAACGACCGAAATGATCGTGATTCGCTACGATCGGAGATGGCATTTCCGGATGTTCGGTTAGCAAAAATGTTAACGCGTGTTCGGGTTTTAGTTCCTCAATTACTAGTGGAGCAATGACCGCAGGCTCGCGAGGCCATTCGTCTGGTGGAGACAAAAGAAAATCTGGGCCAGTATACCATCGAGAGGAAGAGGAAAGAGAGTATAGACCGCGTGTAGCATCATCTGCTACATTCAAGGCCTATGGAACATAACGCTAATTGGCAACGTTTGTAGTCTCTAATATTTCTCCTACACGGTGAGCAACAAACGGCTTAAACGTGCGGGCATCGCTACGCAACCACTTTAAAACCGTTAGGGAATCCGTCCAGAAGAAACTTTTTCTTTCGGGGGTGGTATACTCTGAAGTGAACTCTGGCTAATGCTAATTTATAACTTTTTGGAATTGAGATGATATCAGGTGGCCAGAGCAAATCAGTCTCAAACTTACTTGAAGGAAGACGTTGGGTGGTTTCATTTAAAATAGCCGAAGTCCGCTCATCGTTTATGCTGTGGAAGTCCTTTTTTGTAATGCCAATCGAATCGAGATGATAATGTTCTTTTATTAAAGATTCTAAATCGGAAACCGAGCTATGATGGATAAACTCCGCGGATTTACCCGGAAGCCTACCGAACATTGTCCATCCTAGAACGGTTTGGACAGCCACAGGTTGGTTACGAGAACCGCGTCGGATGCCATGCGGTAATGACAAATGCCAATTGTCAATACCAATTATTAAGAGAGGCTTGGCTTTCTCGTAAGACAGTTCTTTTACCAAATCCTGAAGATGAGAGAACTTTGCAACATCTACAGTACGAATTGTTTGGCATGCTACATCCAAATTAGGTATTGAGCGAACTCGTTTTAAATTAAAGGTTTCGACAGAGTGCTTGCCTTTGATGTTAATATCAATGTAGGTTACTACAGAATCTTTCGCCAAGCCGCCCACACAATTAACTTGAATAGTGCCTTTCGGCCCTTGTGCACCAATTGTGTCGGCTACTATTTGGTCAATCAGAGTAACTGTAGACCCGTCATCCAATAAAGCATAAATATCCATCTCACCCTTTGGTCCAGTTACAGTTACCGGCAGCACTTTAAGAAGTGAGCGCGAAGGAGAGGGCGTCTCGCACGGCACCACACTGCTGCCGTGAGCATGCGCCACAATTACTGGTGCGACTTCACTCTCCGAACTTACGTCACGTTCGCCAGTTGTTGTCGAACTGTAATGAACAGAATTTGTTAACTGTTTGTGAAGTAACTCATGATGGTAATATCCACCTTTGCAATTTATTACCCTACAGTTACCTTTGCAAGTCCTATAATAATGTTTGCCCCGCTTGAGACATCTTTGACAAACTTTATTATTTTTAACCCAATCCCATCTTTCATTAACAGAAATATTTTTAAATAAATCACAATTTGAGACCTCATGACCATTCTTTTTACAGTATAAACAATAAGCAATAGAGGGAGAATTTGAGGGCCTATTGTTATTAACTGCGGCCGTAGATGGAGTAACTTTGCCTTTTGACAACTTACGAGCTATGGAGTTTGAGGCGGTGGCATAACATATGTCACTCAGACTTTCGTCTGAGCTGACATTAGTCGTGACATGCGTGCGAGCCTTTTCTATGGGCTTAGGGCGCGAAATGTCATCGACAATGCCAAACCTCAAATGAACTCGAGACTGATGTGTGAGAAAGGCGGAAATAAAATTACTTCAAATAAAATTACTTACCAAAATTATAGATGTATTTAGTGGTAGCGTATATGACACAATGTAGAAAAACAATATAATAAAAAATATATGTCAAAAATTGTATATAAAAAATATATGGTTTAAAAATAGAAATATCTATAAAAAGAGGTCTGTCGCCAACAACATAGATACTTAAATACATACATAATATACATAGAAAACACCCAGACCCATACAAACAATCATGCTCATGAATACAAATGTTTATATCGAGCGAGGAATCGAACCCACGACCATCGGATAGTAAAACGGTGTGCTAAACCACTAGACCACCAAGTCTATAATATAGGGGGGAAGGGAATTGTTAGTAATGGGCACTAGTAACTTCCATTGCTAGAAATGTACCATGTTAGGTCGACCTCCACGCGGTTCCTCCTGGAAACCATCGACATAAAGTCCCAGTGAATTTGTCACGTTGAGCTAACTGATCTGACCTCATGCTCATCTTATCATCCACTGGTACCCTGCCAGCATAAACAGTTACCGCAGGCGGGTGGATCATTCCATTATCGCCATCACCATCATCATCTGCTTCTTCCTTATCCCATTTATTTGTGGTCGTCGTAATATTTTTCTCTTCCATTCATCTCTGTTCGCAGTCATCTCGTTATTTACTCCCTTTCTCACCATATCATCTTTCACACGGTCCATGCATCTCTTTTTCGGTCTCCCTCTGCACTTATAATTTATGGAGTAGTGGGAACTCTCGATGGGAAATATTTTAGGGACTTTATATATATTCAATCACAGTCATTTCTTGACATCATCATCTGCTTCTTCCTTATCCCATTTATTTGTGATCGTCGTAATATTTTTCTCTTCCATTCATCCCTGTTCGCAGTCATCTCGTTACTTACTCCCTTTCTCACCATATCATCATTCACAATCACTTCCACATTAAAAAAATACTATTATTAATAAAATCGAATGGTTTTTTGAAAGAAATAAACATGATTTCTTTTTAATTCATGTACTGATGAATAATAGGAATTACCACACCTAGAGGATTTGCTATTCGTCGGGAACCCGCTATACGATGGCTGCGAGTTGGAAGCGTGGCGCTCGGAAGCTGCCAGGCGACTGCCTGGACTGAAGAAACTTGACGGAGAAACTGTCATAAGAGAGGATGACCCGCCTTTGACTGTGGCTGATATGCAGGTTAGAATCGATTACCTAATTAGTCCAGAAAATTTTAAATTAAACATGATGTTCGCGCAATTTATAAACATACTGTCGCGTACCAAGCAGTAACAAAACGCAATACAAAGGGAGCATTCTGATTGGACCGCACACCCTTCCAATTTTAAATACGCAAAGTAACGTACTGACTTAAAATATCAACCGATCGATCTAACGTACATTTTGTTCACTCCACCAAATTTGTAATAAATCGTATATTTGCCATTAAATTCGAGACTATCAAGCGAAATCTATCATTTATTCACCCCGTAATCTGCTGAAACCATCATAAAGTAAGATTATTAATTCCAGCCAGTAAAATGACATTTCCAGTGTTGCAGGTCTTTAGTCCCAAATAAATAGTGATGTGGTAGAATCGAGATTTTACAATTAAAAGTTAGTCGAGATTACACTTTTTTTTATTCAATATCAATTTGCCTTTATATAAATAAAAATTCTAGTATTAATTTCTCTGAATCTCTTTTTACATTTTTTCCCAGCTTTTGTAATAATGTTATAGTGAGAAATTTTAATATGCTGGTAAGGTCCATATTTCTAAAATCGTATTGTTTAATACGATATGTATTAAATATTAAAAATAAAAAAATAAAGTTTAGATACCTAATAAAATAAAGCGTGACTAAATGTCTAAGTCTATTGATTGCCGAACATCACTATTGTAGCGGGTCATCCTTTTTTGTATCAGTGACAGTTGCCCTTGTCATTTTACTGACTGGAATTAATAATCGCACTTTAGCTGCCCGGCAAACGTTGTTTTGCTTTAAAATAAAAAAAAAATTAGGGGATGAAAAATAGATGTTGGCCGATTCTCAGATCTACTCAATACGCTCACAAAATTTGATGAGAATCGATCAAGCCGTTTCGGAGGAGTATGGGAACGAAAACTGTGACACGAGAATTTTATATAAACATATAAGTGGTATGATATTATTCCCCATATCCTCATCCCCTCGTCTAACGGTTAAAACCGAATGGTGACATCTCGCCCCGACCGCTCCGCTTTAAATTAATTACTATAATTCATTCATAATTTGAGCTCTTGTCGCCTTGACCACTTTCCGCGATCTTCCATCATGCTCTTTAACTTGATAAAACATTTTGAATGATGTAGCTATTCCTCGCCTTCTATTTTCCCCTCAATAATAATTTTCATGAAATCATCGTGCCGTATCAAGTGCCCTAACGCTCTCGTCTATTTTCTTTAAATTCATTACCATAATAATTGACATTAAAAATGTGTGCGTGCCTGTTTTAAACTTAGTATTCATCGAGTGCAGCAGTCTATAGTCGCAGGTACATACTGTGCATCCCCCCCCCCCCTCTTATTTTCAATCCATACAGTCCACTTACCTTATCCGCTATCCCCGATTTCTCCACGTGATGTGACAGTTTAGGCGCAATATATAGAATTAAGTCCGAAAATACGTGAATAATAACATTCAGAAAGAAATTTGATTCAAGTTAATGGGAAAGGGATGAAAATATTGATAAAATGGTTGAAAAACGTTTTTTAAATAATTCGTAAAGGTAAGAAAAGTGGAAAAAATGGTTTCAATAAAAGTTGTAGTGAAAAAATATCTGCACAAAACAGGTCCTCTTTATTTTTTCATTATCTGCTGTTTAGCCACAAAAATTACTACTAAACTGTCATGCATACTTACCTCATACCCTCCGATCGATCCCCCGTCCAATTCAAACGGGGATCGAAATTACGACGGCCTGAACCGAGGTTTGAACCCCTAGTGGTGCCCTCAGACTAAAGTCGTATCCGTCAGGCGGGAGTTGGCCTTCAGCCGCTCCTAAAGTCCTTCCGCGGGTTTGGAGTGCCATCTGCACTCGCCCCCTAACGTCCGGTGAAGCTGTAAAGGCCAGATTACAAAGCAAGCTGCTTGACGGCAGAAATAAAGTGATTTTGTACTCTTCTGCTGTAATCCCTATATTGAAATATACCTAATGCTTTTTAATTTACGAATTTAAGTACATTTTCTAATACTTAAATTACTAAAGATACTGTAATTTCACTGTACTCGAATGAATACCATAGACTGAAGTTTGTGCCTAAGAACGAACTTAAGCGAAATGTTATGCTTAGAGTTGCGCATTATATTGTGTATATATAGTTCCTGCGCCTGTCATGTCATTTAAAAAATTTTTGTCAAATTCTCGCGGTATATTTGAAATGTTATTTTTTATTTCAGCCTGACGGTGGGGACGCAGTCGAAACTCTCGTTAGTGCCGAAGCCAATGATTGAACCAATCAAATATTATGACATTAAAATTAAATTTTTAAAAATAAATCATTTCTATGGCTAAATTAATACATATTACTTTAGAAATAAGAATAATTTGATTTTCTGAATGCACAATTCAATATAGAAAGCTGTTTATTTTTAATTAATGATAATAGTATCAACATTTATACTAGATTATGTTTAGGTAAAAAAAAAACATTAAAATTCATAGAA
Source organism: Achroia grisella (assembly GCF_030625045.1). NCBI lineage: Eukaryota > Metazoa > Arthropoda > Insecta > Lepidoptera > Pyralidae > Achroia > Achroia grisella. The sequence goes on from NW_026712739.1 coordinate 1,076,265, forward strand.
AAAAAAATATCGTTTATTTACAATCTCTTATATTTATTTGTTTATTGTACAACTTCACAGAAGGCATCAATCTTTTATACAAAACTAAGTAATTTCTGAACTGTGGAATTGCTGAGCAAATCAACTATTATATACACAAAACGTTTTAAAACTTATCAGTCGGTACTTGATTCTAAATGGAATCGAAATTACGACGGTACGAGCCGAGGTTCGAACCCCTAGCGGTGTCTTCAGACTGGCGTCATATCCGTCAGGCGGGGGTTGTCCTCCAGCCGCTCCATAAGTCCTTCCTTTCGTTTGAAGTGCCACCTGCACTCGCCCCTTATTGTCTTGTGAAGCTGTAAAGGCCAGCTGCGGCCAACATTATTAAAGTAATCAGGAAAAAACAAAAATCTAGGTAACTATGTCCCATACATATATGATGCATGGGGTACCCTAAACAAATGTTTATATCCTTCGAGGCTTTGTCCTTCAGCCGCTCCAGAAGTCCTTCCTTTGGTTTGGAGTGCCATCGGCACTCGTCGTCTCTTTTTTGTAATTATATTATTTATTTATTTGTACAATATCTGTAAGGTTGGCACATCACTAATGTCAGTAACGTCAATTGACGTGAATCTGTCTTGACACACTAATGTCAGTGTTTGACGTGCATCTGTTAGGTCGATGTCATGTTAGGCATTATTGGCTCACGCCGCTTATGGGAGAATCACTAGAATTATGTACAATACAATTTGAATTAATAATTATAAATAAAGTGATTAAACAAATTAAATTGAGTCTTAATGGTACAATATCTTTATTAAATGTTTCTTTATGTTGGCTTGTATTTGCTTGCTACCGGGCATCTGGCACTTTTAGATAAAACAGGCAGGTGCGCGATCGCCGGCCTTCTGGGTATTTTCTATGTATATATGTATGTATTATCGTATTAAAAAAAAATTATCTAAGACGGTTAATATAGGGCCATGTCAGTCATATATGTGTCACATAAACACAAATTAGTGATATATTTCTTATTATACTGTATTTTTTTTTATTGGGTTGGAATTTTGTAGTACTGCGACCTACAAAAATATATTTTTCCTTGATACATTTTTAACATATATATATTATCAGATAAAGTAACTTTTTTCTGTGATACATAAAGTTTTCTTGATACATTTTTAACTAAATTATCAGATAAAGTTACCCATATGATTTTTTTTCTGATATCACCCTGGTGATTAATATATAATCTGTATTACTTAAACAAATACTTTCATTCTACAGTTCAGAAACTACTACAGATTCGTTCAATCTTAGTAATTACGTCATAAGTCTATATATCCTTAACTAAAGACTTCTTGTAAGGAAATTTTTAATCATATAAAATAAAATTGTCTGTCTGTAATTTCAAATTAACATTTCTCTAAATGCAAATGAAAGTACCTTCTAAAAAATAAAAATAAAAATAAACTGTCTGTTCTTGCTAAAATTTGAAAAGGTTGGACTGATTTCGATGGGACTTCCATTTGCAGATAGGTAATGCGAGTTGTTTGAGTGTAGGTAAAGTAATATATATATTCTTTAAGATAAATTTAGACTAACATTAGGAGAGCTGTGAAAGTAAAAAGATCCTATATAGAAAAAATAGCAGAAAAAAGAAAATAATCACTTTTCGAGGTGAGGTTAGGTTAAATGAAAGATTCCTTCTTTTTAGGAATCTTTTTTAGAGTTGTAGAAATTATAATAGCCCAATTTATATATATACTAGCTACCGCCCCGGTTTCGCACGGGTGTACATGTATTATATGTATAACACTTCCTCTTCAATCTATCTATTGCTGACAACTGCATTGAAATCTGTTGCGTAGTTTAAGAGGTCTAAGCGAACAGACAGTGGGAGCGACTGTATTTTATACTATGTAATCAATATATATATATAAGGGATGTTATGGATATGTAATTTCGGATACGGATAGGTTTCGGATATAGAAATGATTATTGTACCGGATACGGATACAGATGCGGATATGAAATAATTTCGGATTATCCGTTAGTATCGGATAATTTCGGTTACGGATATTAATTTTTTAAGGAGTTTCAAAAGTAAAATGCAAATAGCTAAAAAAATTACGACATAACGTGTCTCTATTAGGCTCCGCCTCTATCCGATATTATCCGGAACTTTTATTTCGGATTCCGTTACGGTTACGAAGTTCCCTAACATCCCCAATATATATATATATATATATGTATATATAAAAAAATTACATATATATTCGTCGTAGATGATCTGTTGTAGTTATAGCGTTGCATTGTGGGCAGATTTTCTTCGCTCGCAGCGACTGTAGCCAGCAAACCTGTAAAATTAATAATAAAATAATCATCATCATTGCCTTCCCTTTATCCCATTATTTGTGGTCGTCGCAGTATGTCATTCTTCCACTGCTCTCTATCGGCCGTCACATCTGAACATACTCTTCTTTTATTCATATCATCTTTCACACAATCCATTCATCTTCTCTTAGGGCGTCCCCTCCCTTTACATCCATCCACATTCATATTATACGCTTTCTATAAGACATGGTCCTCGTTCCTCCGCATAATTAATAAAATAACCGTCACTCAATCAAAAACGTTAAAACACGTCAATGAAATAATCACACTGATGAATACAAATGTTTCCATAGCGAGGAGAGGGAATTGTTAGTAATATGGACTAATAACCCCATTAGGTATTTATAATATGAGCCATGTAGCCTGAATTAAATAAATAAAAAAGAAAAAAAAATTACTAGCAATGTACCATGTCATGTAAAAAAATAATGTAATGTAAAAAAATAATGTATGTTATGTAAAAAAGCCTATAATAGGATAGATGAATTTATAGATGATAGCAATATATAGCAAGTATAAGTTTATTTGCGGACAACGTTATAATTTATTTTTCATACTGCTTTCTTGATATATGATAGCGTAGCGGCTTTTGTATTGATTGCCGCATGCATCCTCATGTAAAGTGCGAATACTGTAACTACCATATAGTAATTTTTGTAGCTGTGACGTGGTCGAGTGGAATGAGTAGTCATGCTCGCTAAAATGTCCAGACATGTGGCGGCGTGGTGAGCAACCCGCAAGTGTCTTGCTCGTTCTTCTTGTGATAAGTCTGCGTTCCGAATGAGTGGTAGAATAAAAAAATATGACTATTCAAAAGCGCTTGTTTATTTATTTATTCTTTTGTGCACAATATTGTATACTCGGCGGACTTAATGACGCCAGGCTTGACGACCTCGGTGGTCTAGCGGTCTAGCACACCGCTTTACGACCAATGGTCGTAGGTTCGATTCCTCGCACGGAACTAACATTTGTATTCATGAGTATGATTGTTTGTATCGGTCTGGGTGTTTTCTATGTATATGTATGTATTTACAAAAAAAATATATCTATGTATATGTATCAGTTATCTAGTACCCATAACACAAGCTTTAGCTAGCTTAACTTGTGTCTAGATGGTCGAGCGCAGTGATGGCTGGCTCGTCCGTCATACTCGTGAACGAGTGCTGCTTGTAGGGGCTGGTCTGCTCTTATCACTACGACTGATTTAATCTTATTGTGTATTTATATTTGACCTTAATAAATTAGTGCTGGTTGGTAGTTTTTGTACTCACAAGTTCCGAATTGTAAAATTGCACCTAAATAACCTAATATTGTTAATGTATATAGGCACCAGTTACCACGTACCATCAAGTGATTGATCCCTAAGTTTTCCATTTAAATAAAAAGAAAAAGGACAAAATATAACTTACGTACCTCGCAGTAAACATGCCAGCACTGTATCGACACCGCCGGCGAGGTATAACCTCCAAGACATATTAAACATTTGGCCTGAAACAAATGAAATATCTTTATTCGTGTAGGTCCAAATAAAATGGTCTTTTACAATTAGTTATCCAAGGAAAATCCAGGGCCGCCGAAGACCAGGCAGGCGCTGCACTTCATGGGTAAAGAGATTCTTTACCCATGAAGTGCAGAGAGAGAAGCCAGTGGTTTGCAGGGCCGGCAGAAACGGGCATGCAACACATGCGGGCGCCTCGTCGAAGGGGGCGCCATCACGAGATTCGGATATATTCTATAACTAGCTTTATCCCCTTAGGGGTGAAATTTATCAAATTAAGAAAGACAAATGAATGTGGATGGTTATAAGGGCAGAGGAAGGCCAAAAAAGAGATGGATGGACTGTGTGAAAGATGATATGGTATAAAATTAATAAAGTTTCGATGACTGCAAAGGGATGAATGGATCTATTTAAAACATATTACGACGACCCCAAATAAATGGGATAAGGATGAAGCAGATGATGATGGGTGAAATTTATCAAAATTCTTTCTTAGGGGATGTCTACGTCATAGTAGATTCATGCATGCAAAGTCTCAGCCCGATCGGTTTAAAATTGACAAAGTTTCATACAAACTTTCATGCCCTATTTTATACCCTAGATAATAGATAATAGAGTGACCACCAGCATATGCTATTGCAATATTATCAAAAGGAAATAGTATAATCAGTGGCTGTAACTAAAACAAATGAAAAATATATTAATAACTACCTCATGTGAAATTTATAACCTATATGTTATTCTGATGTAAGCTATATGTACACGACGGAATCAATTAGAAAACAAGTTTTACCTGTAATTAGTATAATAAGTCATCCTTAATAAAATATATAACATAGTGTTTTTATTGCCCTAAATATAAGTAATTAGTATAAGTAGAATTTGTATATAAGTGTGAATAAGATCAATTTTGTTATGTAAAACTGATAGAAAATAGACACGAAACGTACAGTCGCAGTAGGGAGGGCCACCCGTCGGTCGTCTATACAAAGAGCGCGGACCGCATTCACTGGCGAGACAGCGACCCGATAGGTGCCTTTCTACTAAGTGCAAACAACCGAGCATTTTTACTTCGCCGTCCGACCGTACGACCAGGGATCCTATAATACTATAGGATATTGTAAAATTTCATTAAAATCCATTCGTTTTTGCGTGAAAGAGTAACAAAAATCTATCCGATCACACGTACAAACTTCAGCGTTAATAATATTACATAATGTTAGTATGGTCTTACCTCAGAGGCACCATTTTGTTTTGTCTCTAATTCTTGTATTCTAGATTTTAAAGCTTGTATTCTGGTCTGAAAAAACAAAACAAAATTTAAAGTTAAATATATTAAAATCGTATTCTTAATCTTTATCTTTGTTTAGAATTGCCTGTTGTCATATCTTTTTTTCTATTTATTGGTGTATAAATGAGTCCATGTATTAAGCTGAACATTTGATGGTAAGTGGTAACTGTCATATTTATATTAATACTTAAACACCTGAGACTGAGTAAAAGATAACTAGATGATAATCCAGTAATTTTAAAAAATAAAGAAAGCTTTTCTCCCATATTCTAAAAGATGACTAGATGATCATCCAGTAATTTCAAGAAAATAAGATATTTCTCTTTCTTTCTAAAAGATGACTAGGTCATCCAGTAATTTCAAAAAGGAAAGGTCTTTCTTTTCTTTCTAAAAGATGACTAGACGATCGTGCAGTAATTTCAAGAAAGAAAGAAGATAATTGTCTTTCTAAAAGATAACTAGATCTAGTAAATTCAAATAAAAGAGCTGTAAATAGGACCTGTAAAATATAGTCTATCAAAACTGAAGTTTCCCATAACCGAAGAAATAAGTCTTTTTTATCACATACTATTAGACTACAAAATTGTGTTACATACTTCTGCACTTGCTTCCACTAATCCGTTGGGTTTGTGGTGTACAGGTTCATTATTTTCTTGTCTTTCAGTCGCATCTGTGGAGTTTGTTGTAGGTGCATCTGTATGATTATCTTCTATAGGTTCTATTTCTACCTGAAAAAATATTTACAATTATAGTACAATAGCTGACCGGGTAGAAGTCGTTTAAATTTTAAATTAATGACATTTGCATATTCTTCTGATTAATTTTATGCATTATACACAAATAAGTATAAATACTTAATAATAATACATATATACATATAAATAATATTGGAGTGTCTGTTTGTAATATTGTAATATTGTAAATTGAAACAACCATTGCTGGTTGGTAGTTTGTATTCACATGTTTCGACTTGTAAAATGTGAACTTGCAAGGATTATTTAAAAGAGCAACACACAAGTTTCTCGCTTATTCTTCATGTTTAGACAGTTTTTCGTAATAAGCGGTAGATTTAAAAAAAAATGTTGACTATTCACAAGTGCTGATGTTAAGGTTATTTGAATGAATAAACTGTTTAAATTAAGTTTATTTTAATAAATGATTTTCTATTATATTCTATTCATTGTTTACTAAATGCATATGAATATAAATACGGTACATACACCAAAATATTTTTTTTTTTACAATTTTTGTCTGTCTGTGTTTATTTCGGCTAATCTCTGAAATGGCTGGACCGATTTTGACGGTACTTTTTTTGGCAGGTAGCTGATTTATAAGGAGTAACTTAGGCTATTTTTATTTTAGAAAATTAAAGTTAAATTCCACGCGGACGCAGACCTTAGATAATAACTTATCATAAAAAAAAGTCAACTGTGGCTTACATTAGGATCTATCCTGGACGGCGAGTACTGCGGTGGACCATACAGCTCCGTGTCCTCATCACCATCTACCACCTGGAACAATAACAATACATAATAATACTAGCTACTCGCTCCGGCTTCGCCCGGGTGTACATGTATTATACAACCTTCCTCTTGAATCACTATATCTATTAAAAAAAACCGCTTCAAAATCCGTTGCGTAGTAAAGATTTAAGGGTTCATAGAGACGGACAAACACTATATTTTATACTATGTAATGATTATGAATTGAAAGTAGGAATGTTTGTTACGCTTTCACGCAAAAACTACTGAACCGATCATCATTTAACATCTGACTTTTTCCCCATAATAATCTTCCATAAGATAATAAACTATGAAAATATCTTTTTTCTTTCTGTGCCTATCCTGCAATCAGTCGGGGACTATGAACAGATGTGGTGTAGGTGTTATGTTATGAAAATAACTAAAATAGACTCATTTAGCAGTATCAGTTTTAGTATACTGTCTAACTTTACGCACGTCATGCTGATCTTTTGCTGCAAGGGTCTGAAAGCTCCATAGGTACTCACCAGCGCCCGATCAGTGGAGCCTGCTCTTTGTTGAGATGAGGCAGCAGGCCGGGGCTGCAGCGCCGCAGCTCGTATCCTCCATTCTCCACACCATTGGTATTCCGCACCAAAACTTCCACCAGACGGCTCGTCGTTCTGCCAACATAGTTTTTTTATGGATCTGTTCCCATCCGCATAATATAGCTATTAATATAAATAAAATTCCTAATGAAAAAGTAGCGCAAGTTACCTCTTATAATAATATCTGGGGAGAAAGGGGATTGTTAGTAATGTGAGGTGATGATCATATTGCTAGCAAGTTACCATGTCAGCATGACCACCACGCGGTTCCCCCTGGAAACCATCGTTATAAATTCTTCGTGAATTTTTCACAATGGGGACCTGACCTCATGCTCATCTTATCATCCTCCACTGGTGCCATGCCAGCGTAAACCGTTAGCGCACTATTCCATTATCATCCATAAAAAAAACATTAGCTCTCTCCTAGTGAAAGTCCCGTCAAAATTGGTCCGGATATATCAGAGATTGGCAAGAACCAACAGATTGGCAAGAACTTACTAAACAGTCAATGTGCCCTCCAATCGATCCCCCGTCCAATTCAGGGATTGAAATTACGATGGCCTGAGTCGAGGTTCGAATCCCCAGCTAAGACTAAAGTCATATCCGCCAAGCAAGAGTTGGCCTTCAGCCGCTCCATAAGTCCTTCCTTTGGCTTGGAGTGTCATCTGGACTCGCCCCTTATCGTGCGGTGAAGCTGTAAAGGCCAGCTGCGGCCAACAGCGCTAAGTAGTCCGAAATAATATAGGTAACTGTATCCCATACATCATATACGTACCTCTACGTCGATGCTCTCGTCCTCGGAGCTGGTATCAGGCACATCTTCATCTACTACAGCCCCGGTGCGCTTGAGACAGCGGAGCGCGTGCCGCTGCAGCCGCGAAGTAGGTAACGTGGTGTTACAAACGGGGCACTCGCCCTGCGCCGGCGGCGGAGTCCCACGCCGTCTGGCACGCAACCTTCGGAGTCTGTTTGAGTGGACCCGCTGAAGGACATGTACATTCATCCATTAGTGAAGGGGGAAGGGATTGTTAGCTAGCATAGGGGAGATACGAGCTCGTGGTTCACATGACGGTAAGTGATTACCGTCGCCCATGAGCAGCCATAAGACTTGCAAGTGCATTGCTGGCCTTTTAAGGAGGATCAAGAGGATAGAGGATCATTAGCATAGGGGAGATACGAGCTTGTGGCTAACCTGATGGTAAGTGATTAATGTCGCCCTTGGGCATCCGTAACACCAATTATTACCAGACTTTAAGTCTTTAAAGAAGGAATAAACTCTTTTCTTGGAGGTTTCAATACTGTATCAGTTTGGAAATACCATTGCTGAAAGGTGATTCCACAATATGATTGATTATGTGTAGCAAAAAGTATCAATATTGTAATTTAGTATGATGATCCCATTTATAGCAATGCACTAAATCAGGTTGACTTCCATGCAGTCCCCGTGGAAATCATTATGATAAATTCCTATTGAATTTGTCATGATGTGCTGACTTGAGTTCATGCTCATTTCCCACTGGTGCTTACTGTACAGGTCACCATAGTTATTAAAGAGTCATAGTCAAAGTAATAATCTTGGATACCTGAGATCCAAGCGAACAAAAAAGAAAACGAGGGTGACAGAAAAAGAGGTGGGAGGATGATATATGGGCAGTGGCGGGACCAACATGGAGAAGGAAGGCATTGAACAGAGGAGCCTGGAGTCTTTTGGAGGAGGCCTATGTCTTGGGACAAGCTGATGATCATCAGTAGAAAGGCTATGAATAAAATAAAATAATAATAATCTTTCTTCCAAATGAGCAGCAGATAAAAAAATATGACTATTCACAAGTGCTGATGTTAAGGTTATTTGAATAAAGATTATTTTGATATTTGTAATGGAATCTACATGTGTGTTAATGCACATTTGTTTTATATCTTAATGGATATAAAAAAAAATCTTATCTACCCTCCAAAGCCTCGGCGCCCCAAACACCATGGGCATGTCATATGTTCTTTGCCTTAACATAAACCTCAATAAGCCAGGAAAATACTTAAGCCCTTATAATTGTATAATAAACTGCATGTTTATCACTCTTACATATTCATATTTTCGTTTATTTCTAGCATCTACAGATTGTTCTGTGATTTAGATATCTTCAAGTACATTTGTGACTATGTTGTACTTAGAGAGTACTGTTATTGTTTTAATATAAGTGGTATATAAAAATCATGGTTATCACATCACCCTTTGAAGGCATGGGAAATGCAGATGCATGGCCAATCTGGACAACCAAGATATCATGACTTTTAATGATTAATTTCATCACCTTATCACACCTACCTAACTATCACCCTAACTGAAACAGCCTTGCCAGCATGTTTTCTAGATGATTTACGACTGAAAGACTAGTTTTAAATCTTCCTTTATAATGTACCCACCTGTGCTAACAGTTTACGCCGGCAGGTCACCAGTGGAGGATGATAAGATAAACATAAGGTCAGGGCAGTTGACCAATCATGACAAATTCACCAGGAATTCATCACGATGGTGGTGTCATGGTTAATCTGACTTACATTGCTAGCAATGGAGTAATTAGTTCATTACTAGCAATCCCTTTCCCCCCAAAAGAAAGATTACACTGAGGTAAAAGTTATTTGTAAAATTTGCTTTTATATGTGAACCTTAATCAACAGATGAGGGGATGAAAAGGGGATTGTTAGTAATGTGGACTGATGATCTTATTGCTAGCAAAGTACCATGTCATATTACCATCCAGGCGGTTCCCCCTAGAAACCAATGTGATAAATTCTTGGTGAATTTGTAATGATGGGCTAACTGACCTGACCTCATCATCTTATCATCCTCCACTGATGCCCCGCCAGTGTAAACCGTTAGTGCAGGCACCATTCCATTATCATCCATAAAAAAATCAACATTATTCGTTGGAACTTATTACTTCTATTTCTGCAGTTAAAAAACTTAGTGGGAAACTAGTGGCAATAATATTACAACACAACATCACTTAGTCTTTAAGAATGGTAACACATTTGAGCTACCATAGGCGCCACATACGGTCATAATCTCCTGGTATTTTTCTTGTATGGCGACAGTCGCCACTTCCCCTCAGAAACGTCCTTATTTCCTTTGCCCTACCTATTACATAATAAAAAAAAATACCTGATAAACATCGCTTCCCGTACCGCCAGAGACATCGACTTCTTGTTCATCTAAATCAGTACTAGTGCTAGAACCGGCAACGGCGAGGCTCGTATTCGGAGAAGAAGTGCTATGTTTCCTTTTAGAACTGCCACTAGACAACTTCTGAAGCTTCTCCACTTCTAACGCTAAGTGCGAATCGAGTTCCCCATATCGAATAGTACACGAACACACGGGACAATTGGGCATTTCACTCACTTTCTTGCGATTCCGCACCGAATTTAATATTCTATCATCGTAAAAATTTGAAAAACTACCGCTAGGACTGTTATTCAACGAATTAGAACACCCCTCCATGTTATTAAACATTAAAATAGGTAACATCTCATAAATCTTGTTGTTTGTTATTCATTTATAAATCTAAAAACATCGTCACTTTGTTTAGAGCAAAAACAGTTTTAAAAGTATTAATGAAATAAAGACACTTCCATTGTGCCGTAACAACTCATTTTGCAGTCATTTTTTGGTTCAATTACAGTAATTTTTGATTCAACATAATAAGAAAACAATAACAAACAGAAGTGACGCGATTACGATTGGTTTGACAAGTTTCATGAATTATTTTTTTATTGAATTTGAAATTTACTTTAATGAAATGACATTTAGATATTAATATCCACAGATCAAAAAGTCTTATTAATGACATAACATTGAGAGCTGACATTCGAAATGACATATCTCAATGTTGACATTTGGTCTAAATCGAAAGTACTCTATGTATTAAATTGATTTTGTCTATGATATTTTCCAACAAAATCCGTTGCAGTAATTCGAATTTAAATAGAAATTGATTATCTGGATCTGACCTCATGCTTATCTTATCAATCTCCACTGGTGCCCCGCCAGCCTAAACCGTTAGCGCAGGCGGGTGAACCATTATATTATCATCCATAAAAAAATCATCCACGATTAGTCAGCAAATCTGATAGCTGTACAGACCGTTACATTTATATTATTACTTCCGATGGTTGCGGGTTAGATTCCTCGCACTGTACAAGCATTTGTATTCATGAGTATGATTGTTTGTATCGGTCTGAGTGTTATCTATGTATATTAAGTATGTAGAAATAGAAATAGAAATAATCTTTATTCAAATAAACTCATTACAAGCACTTTTGAATAGTCATATTTTGATTCTACCACTCATTCGGAATGCAGATTCATCACAAGAAGAATGAGCAAGAAACTTGTGTGTTGCTCTTTTTAATAGATGTTTTTTTTATATAATTAATTACAGTATAACATGTAAGAGGCATGCGATAATCAACAAAGAAGTCGCTACGCACTCATTATTAGTGTAATCAGATAATATTGTCAGTGCTATAGATTTAAAGTTTTTCTATAAAAACGTTATTATCGTTAACGAATTCTTCAATTTTATAGTAAGCTTTTTTGACAAGGAACTGTTTTATTTGACATTTAAATCTTTTTTCTGGCAGATTTATAACAGACTGGTATTTTATTGTAAAACCTTACGCAATTGCCATAAAACGAATTACTAACTTTAGCCAAACGACATTTAGGTAAAATCTGTTTGTTATTGTTACGTAAGCTTTTATTAGTGCAATCACTAACTCTTTTGAAACTGTCTATATTCCTTCTGGCATAGATGATATTTTCATAAATATATTGAGAAGCAACGGTGAGGATATTATGTATTTACAAAAAAAAACAAGTATTTACATCAGTTGTCCAGTACCCATAAAACAAGCTCTGCTTACCGTGGGACTAGATGGCGCTGTGTTAATTGTCCTGTGATATTTATTTATTATTATATGAATAGACACATTTCTGGAGTCATTCCGTTATTTAAAAAAAACTCATAGTTTGATAATACTGATGTAAAAAAATCTTTATTTCTTAATAAATATTCACAAGGCTTGTACTGTGACTTCCTCAGTTTTCTTCTCTGCGTCTTCTTGATTTTGAACCTTATTTCGTTTATTGTTAGGCGGCATTTTCAAATGGACTGTCCTCACGTGGAGTTTTAGAGAGTTGGACTGACTGAAGGTTTTAGAGCAAAACTGACATTCGTAGGGCTTCGCCCCCGTGTGTACCTGCAATAGCATCACGAGAAAATATAAAATTAAAACGTCCTCGGGCGGTCTAGCCGTTTAGTACACCACCTTACTTCCGATGGTCGCGGGTACCATTCCTCGCACGGCACAAACATTTGTATTCATGAGTATGATTGTTTATATCGGTCTTGGTGTTTTCTATGTATAATATGTATGTATTTACGAAAAATATATATCTATGTATTTGTATCAGTGAACTAGTGCTCATAATACAAGCTTTAGCTAGCTTAACTTGGGTCTAGATGGCGCTGTGTGAATTACATACCAGAAAAACTCGATTGAATTGAACTTTTCAAAATTTCTCCCATTTTGAAAATAATTATTACAGGTTGCAACCTGACTTTAATCATGGCAACTCAGTTGAGAGAAATTCTAAAGTTATACCTTCGGAATTATCGTAAATTTTTTCTGTGGGTTGGCAGAATTGTCAATTTGACGGACATCGCTATCCGTTATAATAAAAGTGTAATGTAGGACCCCTCTGCTGAGCAGTGGGGTCCCATTTTGGGATTTGCCCCAGGGCCCTTGGTTGCCTAACTACGTCACTGAGTAAAAGAAGTAGTATTGAGTAAAAGAAGCTTAACGTCCTTACCCTATAGTGCCTGTTGAGTGCAGGCTTCTGGCTGAACCTCTTCCCGCAGGCGGCGCAGCAGTACGGCCGCTCGCCGGTATGAGTCCTCGTGTGTATCCGCAGTTGGTTGTTATCAGAGAACCTCTTCGAACATGTCGCGCACGAGTAGGGCTTCTCGCCCGTATGTGTGCGCTGGTGATAGCGCAGTGAGGCATTCGACTGAAAAATACGGTCATTTAGTTACATGTAGGGATTTTTGCCCGTGTGTATTAATTATTGATTACCACAGTGAGGTATTCGACTGAAAAACTTGGTTCTTTCGTCATGAGTAGGGTTTTACGTCCGTGTGTATTCACTGATGTTAATTCATTCATTTTTGTCACTAGTAGGGCTTCTCGCCCGTGTGTTTTCATTGATGATATCTCAGTGAGACATTCGACTGAAAAATATGGTAATTTGCTCACTGCATTATATTGTACGAGTAGGGCTTCCCAGCCATGTGTATTCATTGCTGATGGTCATTTAGTTATTTAGTCAAAACATAGTCACCGTGTTACATGGTCATGAGTAGGGCTTCTCACCCGTGTGTATTCATTGTTGATATCTGAGGCATTTAACTGAAAAATATTGGTCACACCGCTATATGGTCACGAGTAGGGCTTCTTGCCCGTATGTATTCATGCATATCTCAGTTAGGCATTCGACTGAAATATGTAGGCACCACGTTATATAATAATAATAATAATAATGTCTCAGGACAATTGACACAGCGCCATCTAGTCCCAAGCTAAGCAGAGCTTGTGTTATGGGTACTAGACAACTGATATAAATACATAGTCATTTTTTGTAAATACATACATAATAATACATAGAAAACACACAGACCGATACAAACAATCATACTCATGAATACAAATGTTTGTACCGTGCGAGGAATCGAACCCACGACCATAGGATAGTAAAGCGGTGTGCTAAACCACCGAGGCTGTCATATGGCCACAAAAACATTGTTTTAATGGATGAAATAGAATGGTGTATCATGTAATTCTATTACCATCCATTAGGACTTTTTTTTCGAATTATTCTAATGCTGTTGGCCGCAGCTGGCCTTTACAGCTTCACCATACGATAAGGGGCTAGTGCAGATGGCACTCCAAAACAAAGGAAGGACTTATGGAGCGGCTGAAGGCCAACTCCCGCCTGACGGATACGACGCCAGTCTGAGGGCACCGCTAGGGGTTCAAACCTGGACTGGAGTCGTCGTAATATCGATCCCCGTTTGAATTGGACGGTGAATCGATCGGAGGGGATTAAAAATAGTACGATGATAGTAATGTTTGTACTATTTTTTCGGACTAAGTGAAGCTGTGTGAATTATTTAGTATACTATATAATTCATATATTTATTACGTGCGTAATTTAGTATACTTACGGTACATTACATTTTACAAGGTCTAGGGTAATCTTATATATAAAACTCTCGTGTCACAGTTTTCGTTCCCATACTCCTCCGAAACGGCTTGACCGATTCTCATGAAATTTTGTGAGCGTATTGAGTAGGTCTGAGAATCGGCCATCATCTATTTTTCATCCCCCTAAAAGTTAGGGGTAGTCCACCCCAAATTTATTTTTTTAGTTTTTGGCAAAACGTTTGCCGGGACAGCTAGTTCTTTTTGCCGCGCTTTTGTAGTGCATCCACAATGTTTGCAGGAGCATCAACAGACGACCTGTATGCCATCAGACGCAAACGGATCGCTTCTCTATTGCACAGACTGCGGGGCAGCAGTAACAGCATTCTAAAAATGCTGTGCAATAAATTCGACAGCCCAATACTTTGTTTTTGGACCCAAATTGTTACGGGGGCCCTTAAATGATATGTAATTTTAGATATACTAACATAGGCTAAGTACAATTGTTACTAACAAATTGGATCTCTGTTATCTGAATAAATAAATTTAAAATTAATTAATAAAAATTACCCTGGACCTTAGAGTAATTTAGTATACTTACGGTACATTTCTTGCCGCAAACTTCGCACACAATATTCTTATTGTACTTCAGTCCGAGATGAACCCTTTTAATATGCGCTTGCAGTTTTGATCGGTTCACGAAATTTCCACCACACTGAAACATATTTTTATCATATACTAGTGATTACTAAATGGTAGAAATTCGATCATAAATAATTTAAATTATGTGTTTGAACATTATTAAGGTTCTAGGGCACCGCTAGGAGTTCGAACCTCGGCTCAGGCCGTTGTAATTTCGATCCCCGCTTGAATTAGGGGTTACCAAATAAAACAGCTTTCCATAAGAGGGCCTTTAACTCACACAGTAA
Source organism: Achroia grisella (assembly GCF_030625045.1). Lineage (NCBI taxonomy): Eukaryota > Metazoa > Arthropoda > Insecta > Lepidoptera > Pyralidae > Achroia > Achroia grisella. Next base: position 1,091,687 of record NW_026712739.1, read on the forward strand.
AAACCCTGAGATCCTTACGCCCATATCTGGCGCCATCGGATGGTTCGCATGGGTGTACATGTAATTTTTTTTTTATATAATGATTTCATCTCTAATTTAATGAATTGTTTTTTATTTATGTTTATCTTATACAATAATTTATATGCAGCTGTCGGCATTGTTTTTATTGTGTTGAGATGTGTGATGTAATAAATGTTATTCTATTCTATTCTATAATATACACATAAACCTTCCTCTTGATTTTTTTCTAACACAGGGGACACACGAGCATGCGGCTCACCTGATGGTAAGTGATTACCGCCGCCCATGAGCACCCGCAACACCGGGGGAATTGCAAGTACGTTGTCGGCCTTTTAAAAAGGAATAAGCTCTTTTCTTGAAGGTTTCAATATCGTATCGGAAGAATCGGAAGGTGATTCTACAATGTGGTTGTGCGTGGCAAAAAGTTTCTAGAAAAACCGCACATTGTGATGATCAGGATGGTATTTTAGTTTCTGGCGGATGGTACGTTGGTGAAACTCAACGGCTGGTATCCTCTTGAATTACTGTATCTAAAACTATAAACTCCATTAAAATCCGTTCTCTTCTCTCGTTTTCTCTTTTAGCATCTATTAGTCCACTGTTGGATGTATGATACATAATAGGGGTGTGAACCTCAGCTCAGGCCGTCGTAACTTCGAACCCCGTTTGTATTGGACGGGGGATCGATAGGAGGGCGGCCGGGGAGGCCGGTTAGGTGTTGTGTGGTACTCGCCTGTTCGCAGGAGAGACGTGCGCGGGGCGCGGGGGGCGGAGGCTGCGCGGGGAGATGACGCCGGAGATGAGCTCGCGTGTCCGCAGCAGACACCTTGGTATCGCAAATACCACACACAGCACTGCAGAACAAGAATACAAATTCAAGGGCATATTAAGGTTTCTTAATAATAATAATAATAATCTCAGGACAACTCACACAAGGCCATCTAGAGCCAAGTTAAGCTAGCTAAAGCTTGTGTTATCGGTACTCGATAACTGATACATATACATAGATATTTTTTTTGTAAATACATACATATTATACATAAAAAACACCCAGATCGATACAAACAATCATACTCATAAATACAGATGTTTGTGCCGTGCGAAGAATCGAATCCACGACCATCGGTCGTAAAGCGGTGTGGTAACCGCTAGACCACCGAGGTCGTCCGAAGCGTCGGCACCGCGCACGACACCCCTGGTGTTTCATGCGTCCATAGGCTACAGTAACCGTTTACCATCAGATGGGCCTGTTTGCCATCATAGTAGTATAAAAAAAATAGATATTTTTTTTTAATAATGGCAGTAATGAGTTCTGTCAAACACGAACTGACAGGTGAGAACAGGTATGTATAAATACACCAGGGGAGCTACGTGAGCGTTGCCGACCCTTAAGAAACCTAAATATGAATAAATTGACAGGTACGAACAGGTATGTATAATATGACATAAATTATTTTAAGAAGGGTATTCTTAATTTACGGCAGTCTTGGAGTAGATTTTTAGACAAACTGGGACCAAAACGGGTTAGAAATTAACGGGGAACATATTACTAATCTGAGATTCGCCGACGATATAGTGCTCTTTGCAAAATCTCCGACAGAATAACAAAATATGCTACAGGACCTAGAACGAAAAAGTAAAGAAGTGGGCCTTAGTATGAACTTCAAAAGACAAAAGCTATGAGTGATGGTAAACATGAAAAAATAATAGTAAATGAAAACGAAATAGAATATGTAGATGAATATTCTTACTTGGGACAAATCATTAGTATCAAAAATATAATGAACAAAGAAATAGACATAAGAACTGAAAAGGCTTGGAAACAATACTGGTCGTTCAAAGAAATAATGAAAGATAACAAAATAAAAGATAAACTATTTAACACATCTATACTCCCAATATAACTACGGATGCGAAACATGGGCACTTACAAGAGAACAAGAAATCAAACCAAGAACTTGCCAATGTACCATGGAAAGAAATATGACAGGAAAGAGAAAAATAGAAAAGATAAACCAGCAAACGATTAGAAATTTAACTAAAACACAAGATAATAAATGCTAAAACTAGACAGCTAAAATGGCGCTGGGGAAAATGGGCTGGATACACATTACGTGGAAAGAATAAATGGAGCAAGGTTATGACTACTTGGTACCCAAGACGAGGACACAGAAAAAGAGGACGACCAGATAGAAGATGAGAGGATGAAATAGTTAGAACAGCAGGGAAGATATGGAGCAGGACCACACAAGACAGAACAGAGTGGAAAAGAATAGAAAGAGAATTAGTGGAGGCCTTTGCTTTGAAGCAAGCAGACGACCAAGTACTTGATATTGTATAAAAACAAGAAAAAAAATTCATTCAGAAAGTCTGAATAAATGGCTAAATTAAGTCTGAATAAAGGGCAATAAATAAATAAATAAAAAATTCTTAAATTAAGTTATATATAACATATAACTTAATTTAAGAATTTTTTATTATACCTGTTCACACCTGTCAATTTATGTTTCACTGAACTCAATACTGTCATATATATACATTATGTCATTACAAATATTAAAACATTTTTTGCTTTTATATGTTACTATCTACTCGCCCCGGCTTTGCACGGATGTACATGAACTAGAAAATCATTTATTCAAATAAACTTGCATTGAAGCACTTTTGAATAGTCATTACATTTTTTTAATCTACCGCTCATTCGGAAAGCTGTCTCATTACAAGAAGAACGAGCAAGAAACTTGTGTGTTGCTCTTTTAAATAATTTTATTATTACTTTACATTTTTAAGTTTAAGTGTGTGAATACAAACTACCGATTAGCACTAATTCAATTAAATACTCAAATAGAAAAAATATTGAATATATAACCAACTGGTTAAAGAATTAATAAGAGGAAATCAGTCATAGTGATTAGAGCAGACCAGTCCCTACAAGCAGCACCCGTTCACGAGTATGATGGATGAGCCAGCCATCACTGCGCTCGACCATATTTTAGGGAGCCCAGTATTATATATATATATATATAAACCTTCCTCTTGAATCACTCTATCATTTAAGAAAATACCGCTTCTAAATCCGTTGCGTAGTTTTAAAGATTTAAGCATACATAGGGACGGACAGACAGCGACAGCGGCTTTGTTTTATACTATGTAATGATGATACATACCTGTTCTCGCCTGTTAGCTTGTGTTTCACTGAACTCAATACGTGCCACTTCCACGCTTCAACACTAGCAAACTGTATGTTGCATTCCACACAAAATCTGTCGGTGGCTGGTTCATCTGCCTTATCTGATATCTGTGAATTAGTACATATCTATATATATAATATATAATCTATCCATATATATATATATATAACTCAAAGGTGACTGACATAGTGATCTATCAACGCACAGCCCAAACCACTGGACGGATCGGGCTGAAATTTGGCATGCAGGTAGATGTTATGACGTAGGTATCCGCTAAGAAAGGATTTTGATCAATTCCAACCCCAAGGGGATAAAATAGGGGATGAAAGTTTGTATGAAACTTTGTCAATTTTAAACCGATCGGGCTGAGACTTTGCATGCATAAATTTACTATGACGTAGGCATCTCCTAAGAAAGGATTTTGATAAATTCCACCCCTAAGGGGATAAATTAACGCGAGCGAAGCCGCTGGCAAAAGCTAATTAAACCATAATTTTAATAATAATATAGTTTGTGAGTATGGAAGGATACTTGTTACTTTTTCAAACAAGAACTACTGAACAGATTCTGATAGAAACTTTACAGTAATATAGCTTATACATCAGAATAACACATAGGCTATAATATATTTTAACTGAACTGGACGATAGAGAAAAAAATATAATATAAAAAATTTGACGTTCATAAGCGGCTAAAATGTCCTACATGAATAAATGATTATTGAATATAAATTTGAAAAAAAAAATGTTAAATAAATTGTGTGAAATATGATGATAAATGTCAAGTAAGTGTGATGCAGACGAAGCTGCGGGGGACAGATAGTCTATACATACAAATAAAATTGGAGTGTCTGTTCGTAATATTGAAATAACCGTTTTTTACATGCATATGAATAAAATAACATTTTATATAATTTTTGTCTGTCTGTCTGTTTGTTCCGGCTAATCTCTGAAATGGTTGGACCGATTTTGAAGTGACTTCTTTTGGCAGGTAGCTGATGAATAAGGAGTAACTTAGGCAACTTTTATTTTATAAAAATAATGTTAAATTCCACGCGGACGACCCAAATACAGTAGTCATATATGAATACTTACATTTTTCTTGTAGCCGTGTGTTTTGCTCTGGTGCATGAGAAGTCCATGTCGACCCACAAAGCTGGCGCCGCACGTCACGCACACGTGCTCGGTGGGGTGTCTTTTACGCATGTGTGTTAAATACGATGTTGGTTTCCTATAATCAATAATCAATAATCTCAGGACAATTCACACAGCGCCATCTAGACCCAAGTTAAGATAGCTAAAGCTTGTATTATGAGCACTAGTTCACTGATAATAATAATAATCTCAGGACAATTCACACAGCGCCATCTAGACCCAAGTTAAGCTAGCTAAAGCTTGTGTTATGGGTACTAGATAACTGATAATAATAATAATCTCAGGACAATTCACACAGCGCCATCTAGTCCCAAGTTAAGCTAGCTAAAGCTTGTGTTATGAGTACTAGATGACTGATACATATACATAGATATTTATTTTGTAAATACATACTTATTATACATAGATGTATTTTACTTTATAACATTTTTTGTACCTGTATTTGAAACCGACCAATAAACCTTATATATACGAGTGTAGTGTTTTGGTTTATAGTACCCTTAGGGCCTTGTGGTTTTAACACATACTCATGAAATAAGGCTAAATAAATAAATAAATAAATAAATAAATGAATACAAATGTTTGTGTCGTGCGAGGAATCGAACCCGCGACCATATGACGTAAAGCTGTGCTAGACCGTTAGACCACCGAGGTCGTTAAGTCAGATAATATATGCCTTACATAATCATTATCATCACATAGTATAAAATAAAGTCGCTGTCGCTGTCTGTCCGTCCCTATGTATGCCTAATTCTTTAAAACTACGCAACGGATTTTGAAGCGGTTTATTTAATATATAGTGATTTAAGAGGAAGGTTTATATGTATAATAATTCATGTACACTATGGACCTGTTTTTGATGAATATTTATATGTATTTTCATTAGGTCTGAGAATAGATTTATTACTAATTTTTTAAACTTCTAAGAGTTAAGGGTAGATCACCGCAAATTAACATTTTCAAAATTTTCGTCCTTTTTTTTTATTATGTGCCATTAAAAATACATTCAACTCTAAATTTTCACCCTTCTATCATCAACCCCTATTTTTAATTTGAAATTAAAGAGTAAGCGTCAGTCGTGGTATAGACATGTAATACGTAGGAATGAAGATCATATCCTAAGGACGGTGTTACATATGAATGTGGATGGTAATAAGAGCAGAGGAAGGCCAAAAAAGAGATGGATGGACTGTGAGAAAGATGATATGGTGAGAAAGAGAGTAAATAACGGAATGACTGCGAACAGAGATGAATGGAAGAGAAAAACATATCACGACGACCACAAATAAATGGGATAAGGAAGAAGCAGATGATGATGGCATAATTTCTGCTTCTAATGGCTAAAATTAGTTACAATATTTCAACATAGATGGCGCTATAGTGTTAAGTGATTGAAGCGATTTACTTTTTTTTATTTATGATTGTTGTAATGGCAGTCTTTAATACAGATACATCAAATCTATACCGGTGTTTTAATTAATAACAAATTAGGAAGTTAAACAAACACCTATAAAAAAATGGGTAAATAATATTAATTTCTGATAGTGCTACAACACTATTAAACAAATACAAAAATCTAGCAACATTGTTAATATCCAATTTATCTCTGGGATTAAAAAAGAGTGACTGTGTGTGTACTAAATTACCAACATACCTGAATTTATGGCTGCACAGTTGACATTCATACGTGTATCCATTGTGCCACTTCTCGTGTTCCCGTGCTTGATTACTGAAAACATAAATATCGTAACGGTCACTATAATCTGCAGATTTTGCCAAGCTGAAGAAGAGACCCCATCACACATGCTATGTAGTCAATAAATCGGGCGCTCCACATCGTCGGCCCGGTCGCTACTACGATCGATCTTCGTTCAATTCAAACGAGGATCGAAAGAACGACGGTCTGAGCCGACGATCGAATCCCTAGCGGAGCCCTCAGACTGGCGTCGTATCCGTGCGGGAGTCGGCCTTCAGCCGCTCCGTAAGTCCTTCCTTCGGTTTGGAGTGCCTTCTGCACTCGCCCCCTATCGTCCGGTGAAGCCGTAAAGGCCAACTGCGGCCATTAGAGTAGTCCGTAAAAAAGTGAGTTGAATGGTAGGACTCACGCGGTGTGTGCGCGGTGGTCGCAGCGGTGGCAGGCGTACCGGCGCGCGTGTGAGGCGGCCGCGTGCGCCCGCAGCTGACGCGAGCTGCCGTAGCGCAGCCGGCACACGCCGCACTCGTGTCCGCCGCGCCGCTGTACACACACACCTCACTGCTACTACCACTAACACAAACACACATACGCTCCGCACGTACGCACGCACGCACGCACGTACGCTCGCACGCACGCACGTACGCACGCACGCACGCATATACGCACTGTTAGGCGCCTGACCCCGTTTGGTTTAAAAAAAAACCTTTTTAATACACAACACAAAAGTCACTTAATTTTAGATAGTTTATTCCGAAAATGTGGTTTCACAAGTTAATATATTAACAAACTTATCCCAAGCTATATAGGTGCAAGTGAAATGAGTTATCGACGCGGACTGATCTGACTAATAGTCTAAACTGTTTTTATATAACGATGTTAATCAGTAATTGTTCAGGCTCAACATTTTCTCTGTACTGGGCTCGGGCATAAGAGTACGCACGCTCGCACGCACTCATTGCTCGCATCACAAGTACACACTCACTCTCTCTCTCACACACAAACGCGCACAACTCTGTTTCACTCTTTCTTATACAAATTCCACTTTTCATCATACAATAATTACACGGGCTCTCTGATCTAGCGACTTAGGATACTGTTTTATTATAGGTGTTTGCAGGTTCCATTATTCGTATGGTAGAAAGGTTTGTATTCATGAGTATATTTATTAGTATTGTTCTGTGTATATATTTCTTATTGATGATAATGGAATGGTGCATCAGCCTGCGCTAGTTTACGCTGGCGGGGCACCAGTGGAGGATGATCGTGTCATATTCACCAAGAATTCATCATAATGGTTTCCAGGGGGAACCACGTGCACGTTCGATCCCTGATCGATGGGGGATTGATCGGAGGCCACATTGACTGTTTAGTAAGCGTCATCTGTTGGTTCTTGCCAATCTCTGATATATCTGGACCAATTTTGACGGGACTTTCACTAGGAGATAGCTAATGTTTTTTTTTATGGATGACAATGGAATAGTGCCCGCCTGCGCTATCGGTTTACGCTGGCGGGGCACCAGTGGAGGATGATAAGATGAGCATGAGGTCAGGTCAGTTAGCACATTGTGACAAATTTACGAAGAATTTATAACGATGGTTTCCGGGGGAACCGCGTGGAGGTCAACCTGTTATGGTACATGCTAGCAATAAGATCATCAGTTCACATTACTAACAATCTCCTTTTCCCCTATGGATGTATATTATGTATGCTTTTACAAAAAAATGTATTTGTTACCTAGTGTCCATAACATACGCTCCACGTAGCTTAACACTAGATGGCGTTGTGTGAACTGATGATGAATATTCAGGGATATTATTATACTTATCACTAGCTGTCCCGGCAAACGTTATTTTGCCTTAAAATAAAAAAAAAATTAGGGGTGGACTACCCCTAACATATAGGGGGATGAAAAATAGATGTTGGCCGATTCACAGACCTACTCAATACGCTCACAAAATTTCATGAGAATAGGTCAAGCCGTTTCGGAGGAGTATGGGAACGAAAACTGTAACACGAGAATTTTATATACAAGATTATACTACATATTTCTTTTTGCCTCGCACAACCACATTGTGGAATCACCTTCCAACAATGGTATTTCCGAACCGATACGATATTGAAACCTTCAAGAAAAGAGCTTATTCCTTTTTAAAAGGTCGACAACGTACTTGCAATTCCCCTGGTGTTGCGGGTGCTCATGGGCGGCGGTAATCACTTACCATCAGGTGAGCCGCATGCTCGTTTGTCCCGTGTTATAAAAAAAAACAATGACCCCTAAATTTTAAAAAATGCCTGAAGATCTAGGATTATGAGCAAAATTCTTACCTCGTCATGTTTTTCTTTATGGTTTTCATACGCTCTCAGATCAACAAATCCTTTATAACACAGATCACATTTGTACGGTGAATTTAAGAAGTTTAATGACTTAGAACGCTCCATTAGTTCTTGTAACTGCTGATCTTTCGTTAGAATTATTTCCCGCGCCTCCATTTTGTTTACTAACAACAAAAAAAAATTAAAGAGTGACGACCGATTTATTGTTATTGTGTATTTAATATATGACCCTAATAAATTAATGTTGTGGGGACTGATCTTTTCAGGTTGCGAACACTGATTAGATCTTTTGATTTTTTTTTTATATAGCATATGCTGGTGGGCACTCTATTCTCCCTATATTTGAATTTAAATTAAATAATATTAATGTAAATATGTACAACACTAAAAAAAAAAATACGAGCTGAGTTCCTTGTCAGTTCTTCTCATCTCGAATCATTCCGAACTGACGGTAGATTTGACATATCATAAGAGTCTGTAATAGACCTACATGAATAAAGATATTTTGAATTTGAATTTGAAGTGTTCGTTTCGACTTAAAAATGTAAAGTTACAACGATTATTTAAAAACCAACATACAAGTTTCTTGCTCAAAAAAATCATTCTTCTTGTGATGAGAAAGCTTTCCGAATGAGCTTTTGATTAAAATAAGGATTTTGATTAAAAATTTCTAGCCAACTTGCAATATGTTACTACCCTAAATCCTACTCCTATTTTTATCCACCATATCTGGGGGTAGCATCAACAAAATGGTCGTTGTACGTCGCGTCGAGGCAAATCAACGTTAACGGAACCATCACGCGATCTTCGCGCAATCATCTGATTATACATCAATGAAATTCATCGTAGTGTTGTGTGTTTTTAAAGTGAAACGGCTACGCGTAAAATAAGACCTGCACGCGGGGACGACACGAACCAGGTTGGTCCTTAGTTTCCCTTTTTTACCCAACAGATAACTATGACTATTCAAAACGCTTATATTAAGCACTATTGACAGCCTCGGTGGTCTAGTGGTTTAGCACACCGCTTTACTATCCAATGGTCGTGGGTTCGATTCCTCGCACGGTACAAACATTAGTATTCATGAGTATGATTGTTTGTATCCATCTGGGTGTTTTCTATGTATAATATGTATTTATTTAGAAAAAAAAAGTATCCATGTATTTATATCAGTTGTCTAGTACCCATAACACAAGCTCTGCTTAGCTTGGGACTAGATGGCGCTGTGTCAATTGTCCTGAAATATTATTATTATTATTAAGTTTATTTGAATAAAGATTATTATTTCTATTTGCATTGCTCTATTACATACCTCTTTTGAATTTTCTGTTCTGTTCCGTTCCTTTCTTACTTCTTGTCTGGACTTGTCTCTTTGCTTTGTTATTACTGATATTATACAGAGGTTCATCTTCGGAATCTGTATGTAACATATCTAATTCTGTCGCTTGACTGGTCTGTTCTAAGGGCATAATAATACTAGATATAAAGACAAACTTGCTGTTTCTAAGTATCATTTAGAAAAAGTCAGTGGGTCTGGTATGGGAATCGATTTTGCCAAACTGAAGAGGAAACGCCACTACACATCCTATGTGGTTGTAGCCCACTCATGCATAAACGTAATATCTCCTTTGGAAAGTTTACACTCTATCCTGAGGAGATAAAAACCATCGCTCCTAAGAATGTCCTTCAATTCTTGTCCCTGACGGGTCTAGATATCGACCTATAAAAAAAGGGCGAGCACAATAGATCTATGTAGGTCGCAGTGCTACAGGTCCAAGCACCATACTAGAGGCATACTTCAAGCAGTGTACTAAAAATTAAAATAATTGAAAAAATATTTTTTTCAATTTATTTAATTTTTAGTAGGATGTCATCATGTCATCATCATCATCATCATCATCATCATGTACGTTATTTTAGCCACTTAGGAACGTAATTTTTTTTTAATTACATTTTTTTCCTACCGTCCATTTCACTATACAGTTTCAATTGTGAAGAACTAATAAGAAACTCAATTGAATTTCTTATTATTATTATTTACCAAAAGCCAAGTAATTTACAAAAGTATATAGGTGTCTATGTCTAACATTAAATGAAAACCCCGTACATGAACAACTATTGCCATGTACGCTCGTCATTCAAGTAACCATTTAGTAATAGACTCTGCTAAAAATGTTGAAAGCGAAGAAGATAGTAAAAAAACGGATTTTATTGCAATAGATACAGTAATTCAAGAGGAAGGTTTATATGTATAATATATGTACACCTTCAAACGGGTATCGAAATTAGGACGGCCTGCGCCGAAGTTCGAACCCTTAGAGGTGCCCTCGGACAGGTTGGCCTTCAGCCGCTCCATAAGTCCTTCCTTTAGTTTGGAATGCCATCTGCACCCGCTGCCTATCATCCGGTGAAGCTGTAAAGGCCAGCTGCGGAGAACAGCATTAGAGTAGTCAGAGAAAAACCCTTGCGATGCCGGGGCGGTATCTAAAGATAAATTTACCTTCATCATCCCCACAGTCTCCCATTTCAGTCTTTCTTTTATTTCCATTTAATTCTGATTCCTCAATTTTAAGAGAGGAACCATCCACTTTCTTGCTTCTGCATACAGTCTCGCCGAGTATTTTTGAACTCCTTAATCTATTTCTGTCTCTTTTCTTCGTACTAATATCATGTAACGGTACATCATCCTCTGAGTCTTGTGAATTGCATTTTTCGGGAGAATCTAAAATAATTATATGAAAAATTATTCGTTAATCGGTCAAGCCATTTCAGGTGAGTTTGTTTTAGTAACTCTAATAGAATAGAATAGAATAGAAAATCATTTATTCAAATAAACTTAATTTAAGCACTTTTGAATAGTCATAACAATTTGTTTTTTATCTACCACTCGTTCGGAAAGCTGTCTCATCACAAGAAGAAGGAGCAAGAAACTTGTGTGTTCCTCTTTTAAATAATCCTTGTAAGTTTACATTTACAAGTCGAAACGTGTGAATACAAACTACCAACAAGCACTAATTTTTTGGGTCAAATATAATCATGCAATAAGATTAATATCAATCATCATCATCGCATCAAAAATATCATCATCATCGCCTTTCCATTATCCTATTATTTGTGGTCGTCGCAGTATGTCATTCTCTTCCACTGGTCTCTATCGGCCGTCATATCTGAGCTACTCTCCTTAATCATCTTTCACACAATCCATCCATCTTTTTTAGGGTATCCTCTCCCTTTCCTTCCAAATAACTCTGACATGACATTTTTATATTAGACTATATAATATTTTCTTTATACTTTACCTATGACTGTTTCACATTTTATAACTTCTTCATTCCTTTCATATGATATACCAAGTTCCTCCTTGACCATGGTTAAATTATTTTCAGCATCTATACTCATATATTCTACAGGTGAAACTTGCAGTCTGTACATAAACTGGTAGGACTGTCTGTCAATTGTTGTTAGTGATTTTTCTGTTAGCTGAAATAGGTTATTATTTTATTTACTATACTTTCTCATTGATCCCCCATCCAATTCGAATGGGGATTGAAATTACAATAGCCTGAGTCGAAGTTAGATGACCTAGCGGTGCCCTAAGACGTGTTGGGTCCATCAGCCGCTCCGTAAGTTCTTTCTTCGGTTCAGAGTGCCATCTGCGCTAACCCCTATTGTTTGGAGAAGCTGTAAAAGCCAGCTGTGACCAACAGCATTTATGATAGATAGGTAAATTAGAGATATCATAAGAGTCTGTAAATTAATGTTTATTTACAAAATGATACTTACTTCAACATCAGAACCCAGAATTTGTGTCAACAGCTCATTGGCTTTCATTGATTTCTCAACAAACTGCCAGCACTTGTTCAGTTGAGAATAGCACAGATAACATATTGTTATTGGCTTCACATCCGACATTAGCTGGAACAAAAAGTATTTATAAAGGGGTACAAAAAGTATTCATAAAGGAGGAAGAAAAGTATTTATAAAAAGGAACTAAAAGTATTTATAAAAAGGAACTAAAAGTATTCATAAAGGGGAACTAAAAGTATTTATAAATAAAGGGGAACTAAAAGTATTTATAAAGGGGGAACAGAAAGTATTTATAAAGGGGAACTAAAAGTATTTATAAAGGGGAACTAAAAGTATTTATAAAGGGGAACTAAAAGTATTTATAAAGGGGAACTAAAAGTATTTATAAAGGGGGAACTAAAAGTATTTATAAAGGGGAACTAAAAGTATTTATAAAAAGGAACTAAAAGTATTTATAAAGGGGGAACAGAAAGTATTTATAAAAGGGTACCAAAAAGTATTTATAAAGGCGGAACAAAATGTATTTATAAAGGGGGAACAAACAGTATTTATGAAGGGCTACAAAAAATATTTATGAACAGCGGAAAAAACAGTATTTGTAAAGGGGGAACAAAATGTATTTCCAAAGGGGAAACAATTAAAAAATGTGGACTAATAGCCTCATTGCTAGCAATGTACCATGCCAGGCTGACCTTCAAGCGGTTCCCCATTGAAACCATTGTGGTAATTTGCCAGTTGCCAAGATGAGCTAACTGATCTGACTTTATGCTCTTTTTATCATCCTCCAATAAAGCCCCACCAGTGTTTCATACAGTTAATGTAAAAAAAATTACTTTCGAACAGTTTTGTTTCTGGCATTAGCCTTGAATAATGTTTCTATGAACCCTTAAAATTAGGGTCCCAACCAAACATTTTAAAGATAATATATTGCTCAATTTTAAACCAGTGTCAGGTACCCTGGAATCATTGTGACAAATTCCTGATAAATTGATCACAATGGTAAACTGGTCTGCCCTAACTGATACTCCTCTTATCTTCCATTTTTTTTTACTACTCTAATGCTGTTGGCCACAGCTGGCCTTTACACAGCTTCACCGGACGATAGGGAGCGAGTGCAGATGGCACTCCAAACAAAGGAAGGACTTACAAAGCGGCTGAAGGCTAACTCCCGCCTGACGGATACGACGCCAGTCTGAGGGCACCGATAGGACGTCGAACCGCGGCTCAGGCCGTCGTAATTTCGATCCCTGTTTGAATTGGATGGAAGTCCTCCACTGGTGCCCCGTCAGGGTATACCGTTAGCGTAGCCGGGTGCACCATTGTTATTCAGAAAAAGAGTTATATGTTACTCACCGATGTATTAGTTAGTTTTTCATATACTCCCTGAAGTGGAGTATCAGTCAACACATGCATTCTTACATTCTCAGTCAAACAAACTCTGCACATTGATATGCGAGCCATTATTATTTTTTACTGTATAAATCCCAAAATCGATTTCTTGTTATTAAGAACAATTAAATATATAGTTTCAATAACGCAATATATCATATTAACTCAACTTAAAGATAGTTTTCCGAAAAGTTCTTTGACTGAAATACATTGTGAATAAATATAAATAAATAATCACGAAATAATGCAAAACAAAACAATGTTAGTTAACACAGAATACATAAAGGACAATAGAGAACCGAATATCTAACTACTCTGTATCTGTAATTGACAACTAAATCATAGACAGACGAAAGATCACAAAGTATCTGTAGTCTGTGCCATTTCCATTTAAATACATTTGTGAACATTCATAATATAACAATAATGTTATTTTCTCATAATTATGTTTAAAATAAGTGCATTCGACGTGATAACAAATATAGTTGTGTAATAAAAATCAATATGACAAAATTGATATGATTAAAAAACAGAAGCATAAACCTTAAACATGTCTGTCTTTCAAAACCAATTGGATTTTATTTGTGATTACTGCAGCCGACCGTTTACAAGAAAAAACAATTTACGTACACATATAGAGAATTATCACATGAACAGCTCGTGTTACTGCGAGATATGTCGCCAACGATTCAAAAGTGCATCCGCACTACATCTACATTTTAAAAAAGGACATAACAGAAAGGGCGAAACATATCCTGAATGCGATTTATGCGGCCGGATATTTAGAAGAAAACAGAATATAGTATCTCATATGTACACTGTACATTACCAAGGCACAGGTCCGGATATACATTGTAAGTTTTGCTTAAAGCAATTTAATACAGAACGTAATTTAAGGCGTCATATAGCACAGTTGCACAATCCTTCAGTCAAATATTCAACTTGTAATGAATGTAACAGATCATTTAAAGCTAGAAACTCGCTAATTGAACATATTAGAATAAACCACAGCCAGGAGAAAGATGTTATAAAGTGTCATATGTGTAACAAAGCATACACAAATAATAGAAATTTAAAAAGACATATTGAAATGTTTCACGGAGAAAAGGGTGAGTATAGATGCAGTATTTGTCCAAAAGTGTACACTTCCAATCAGAGTTTGAGGAGGCATTTGCGTACTGCTCACTGCGTTGATGATCAGGACACTGTACAGTGTACGTACTGTGAGAAATGGATACCGGGTAAAGATAATTTAGACAGCCATCTGTCCTTCTTTCACAAACAAGAAACATGTCCGTCTGAGTGTGATGAAAGTAAGAAAACAGATGAATTCATATGCGATACATGTAGTATTTGTTATGACCAAGAATCCTTGCTACGACGACATGTGAAGACAAAGCACTCATTTGATATCTTCTACAAATACTGTAAGATGTCGTTATTAAAGCAGGCAGCACAGAAGGATGATGATGGTATAAAGACTGCATTTTATAATTGTGAATACTGCACCAATACTTTCACAAGTGTATATGAATTGAAGGATCATATGAAAGTTGGTCACGAAAAGGAATATTGTCTATGCACATGTAATGTGTGCTTTAATAAATTCTTCAGTAAGGATACAATGTCGGAGCATAAAAAGACATGTCTCCCACCACCAAATGTAAACAGCTGCAGTCATTGTGATAAATTGTTTACTGATATCAGTAGTTTGCAGTTCCACACTAGAATATTTCATCCACAAGCTCATATAACTGACTCTAACATCACCTCGACAAATGATGAAGAAGAAAACTCATACAGGTGTGAGCATTGCAACAGAATATACTATAGCGATAGATCATTAAAACATCACGTAAAATTGAAACACACTACCGACGAAGCCATGCAGTGCATGTACTGCGGAAAGGTTTGCAGTAACAAGTATTACTTGGCATCCCACATAAAAATAGTGCACACAGATAATTCATGGTCCAAATGTGATTACTGTGAAAAACAGTTTAAATCCAAAAGAAATATTCGAAGACATATTGAATATACACATTTAGGGATGCAACGGTACAAGTGTATTGAATGTGAAACCCTTTTCAAAGAGAAGAGGAGTTTGAGAAAGCATGTACGTACCAAACATCCTAATTCTGCTGCGTTCCCTCAATGCCACATATGTCATAAAAGATTTGAGTCGGCAAAATCATGCAAGATTCACTTGAAGTTAGTACATTCATTCAACATGAACACGTACCCTTGCGATCTCTGTTCAGTATCCTTCGGCTCAAATGAAGCTCTAACAATACATTTACAAACTAAACATTTAGCAGAAGATGAGATTTACAAATGTGAACATTGCAACTTAGTTTTTAAAGGACAGGAGAAGTTTGAGCAACACAATGAGCACTGCCACGTGAACTTGGTGCCAAATTTAAAAGAGAAAGTCCCGCCTCGCTGCATAATCTGCATGAAAGACTTCAGCACGAGAAAAACTTTGAAACGCCATATAAAGAAGTTTCACAGTGAATTCGATATTGATGACTTAGCAACATTCGGCTCCAGACATCGGATATTCAATGTAGAGTGTGAAGAATGTATTAAAAACTTTCAGGATGACTTCTATTATAATTTATATCAGAAATTAAAGCATTTACGGGATTCTATAATATTTAAATGTGAATCTTGCACTTCGTCGTATAATTGTTTGGAATATTCAATCCAGAGATACAAATTGAATTACTACGATTCGTCGAAATCTAAAATGATGCTGAGCGAGTTGTGCACAGCGGAAATGAGCGATGAAGACGAGTCTAACAGTGGCGTTGGTTATTCACACGATTTATCAGAAGGTATAAAGATTAATATAAAAGTGGAACCAAGTGATTTTCTGTCAGAAGGAGATATTAAGACTGAACCGATGTCACCATAAAGACATAGCTGAAATCGTGACTACGTACCTGTGAAACCTATTCGTTTGTTAACAGAACAAACACTAACTCTCAGTGAAGCTTCGAAAACCGCGTCTAAATCGGTAATTTCTAGAGCTTGAGCTCTTACATTGATAATGCAATAGTTTTTCTTGTATATCTTTAATGTACAGTTATATCTCTAATATTAGGTTGTTCGGAAAGTAATTTCGTTTTTGCCCAACAATATTTAATTGTATTTTGTGAACTCATCTTCACATTTAAGCCGTATAAGGCATGTGTATGAACAAGTGCAATTAAATATACGCATTTTTCTTGGTGTCCTTGTAAATATAGCAATAAGCAGCAATTTCGTCATATTTATTTCTTTACTATAGAAAACGTAAAAATGCTGTTAAAGTCAGAAATTAACCGATGTGTGTGGAGAAGTGTTGATGGTACGCCACATCTGGTTTACACATGATTTATACTTTTTATTGCAGCAATTACAGAACAAAGAAAAATTGTAAATGATACAAAAGGCTTATCGCTAAGCAATCTAGTGACCTTTTTCATCTTTCATCCAGAATTTAATTTATGACCACTTGAAAAGTCTTCGTTATTCAGTAGACGAAAATTTCCCAAAAGAATAACGAAATGACTTTCCGAACTCCCAATGTATAACGACTATAAACACTAGTGTTAAAGGGTAGCTGAGGTGAATTCTATGAAAGCCTAGTGTGGTGTCCCTTCTGTATATATTACAATTCTACTAGTATTGTAGTGACCATCTCTAAGTTTGACCTGGCGAGTGCCCCCGATGAATCCTAGCGGTGGCCCCAGACAAGACGCATCCATCAGGCCTTCAGCCGCTCCATAACTCATTCCTTTATTAAAAATTACCCTGGACAATTCACACAGCTTCACTTAGTCCGGAACTCTGTTTTTTTTCGTACTATTTTTAATCCCCGCCCAATTCAAATCGATATTACGACGTCCCGAGTCGAGGTGCGAACCCCTAGCGGTGTCCTCAGACAGATGACGTATCCGTCAGGCGGGAGTTGGCCTTCAGCCGCTCCATAAGTCCTTCCTTTGGTTTGGAGTGCCATCTACACTCGCCCCTGTAGTCCTGTGAAGCTGTAAAGGCCAGCTGCGGCCAACAGCATTAGAGTAGTCCGAAAAAAGACTGGTTGCACAGCTGTAGTGACCGCCTTCACTCACAGAGTTCTCAAGAGTGTTAATCTATACATATAAATAAAATTGGAGTGTCTGTTTGTAATATTGATATAACCGTTTTTTACTACATGCATATGAATGTAAATATTGTACATACACCAAAATAACATTTTTTTACAATTTTTCTCTGTTCCGACTAATCTCTGAAATGGCTGGACCAATTTTGACGGAACTTTTTTGGTAGATAGCTGATGTAATAAGGAGTAACTTGGCTACTTTTATTTTAGAAAAATAAAGTTAAATTCCACGCGGACAAAGTCGCGGGCACAGCTAATATCTTATAAAAAGCGATTAGAGCTCAGCAATTTAATTATGTAGTATGTTTTGCTTAAATATTCTACAATATTTATGGTTTTCGTAGTCAGTCATTTAGATCATAAACTAGATTGTATTATAGAACTTTATATCTACACAAATGTGTCATGATTCAACTATCGTTATACCAAAATTCATCATAATGGATTTGGATGTTTAATAGTAATATAACTCTATAGTGCTGCTGTTTTATCGCTAGAAGCAGCGTCTAGCAGACAACCTGGACCCTGTTTAACACGTTAGAGAGACCGTATGCCCGCCGGTGGGTCACAAATTCAAATTCAAAATATCTTTATTCATGTAGGTCTATTACAGACTCTCATGATATGTCAAATCTACCGTCAGTTCGGAATGATTTCGAGATGAGAAGAACTGACAAGAAACTCGGCTCGTATTTTTTTTTAATGTTGTACACACACACTGCAACGAAAGTAAATTTAAAGTTGTGATCAGGTGATCACCCGTGGGCACTTTAATTCAATTACATCTAGGGGTTAAATAATATTAATCAAATTATTGTACACCAAAAACATTAAAAAAATAAATATCTAATGTATACATATAAATAAAATTGGAGTCTCTCTTTGTAATATTGAAATAACCGTTTTCTACTACATGCATATGAATATATACGGTATATCCACCAAAATATCATTTTTTACTATTTTTGTCTGTCTGTTTGTTCCGGTTAATCTCTGAAACGGCTGGACTGATTTTGACGGGACTTTTATTGGCAGGTAGCTGATGTAATAAGGAGTAACTTAGGTACTTTTGTTTAAAAAAAAAAGTAAAATTCCACGCGGACGAAGTCACGGGTGTAGCTAATTAACAATAAAAAATGCCGAGCTTTGAAAAGCCCTTATTTCTCACATAGAGTGAGAAATAAGGACTTTTCAAAGCGGTCTTCAACGTGTTAAGCTTAGCTCAGTTAAACTTTAGATTTGTAATTAATTTGTCTAAGATTCAAATGATGGTAAAAAAAATATTTAAACATGCAAAACCTTTTTTAATGTGACATTTCAACACCATTTGTGTAAGTATTAGGCATGCAAATATAAATCGGTACATGTAATATAAAATCAATATATCTTTATTCATGTAGGTCTATTTTATTATCATAAGTCAAACTTAACTGCTGTCAGTTTTGTATTGTAGTTATAGATCAACTGACAAGATTGCCAAGCCATAAAAAAAGAAAAAAAGAGGTCAGGCTAGGTCTTACTCGGTTCTAGTGACTTCTAATAAAATCAAAATATAATATATTATAATTATCAAATAAATTATATTAACCTGTTAACCTGGGAATTCCTTTTTAAATATGCAGTATATGACGGGGACTGAATAGAATAGAATAGAAAATAATTTATTCAAATAAACTTAATTTAAGCACTTTTGAATAGTCATAACTTTTTTTTAATCTACCGCTCGTTCGGAAAGCTGTCTCATCACAAGAAGAACGAGTAAGAAACTTGCGTGTTGCTCTTTTAAATAATCCTTGTAAGTTTACATTTACAAGTCGAAACGTGTGAATACAAACTACCAACCAGCACTAATTTTTTTGGGTCAAATATAAATATACAATCAGATTAAATCATTCGTAGTGATAAAAGCAGACCAGTCCCTACAAGCAGCACTCGTTCACGAGTATGACGGATGAACCAGCCATCACTGCGCTCGACCATATTTTAGGGAACCCAATGACCCGGCCCACCACGCCGCCACATGTCTGAACATTTTAGTGAGCATGACTACTCATTCCACTCGACCACGTCATAGCTACTTAACTGCTGACTCACTAGGACGTGCCAGTACGTCACAGAACAATATAATTTTATATATATAGATATATATATATTTGATATGTAATGTATTCCTTTATTTATAAGCAACAACAAGGGAATATACAAAAACTTTATTGTACAAAACTTTACGTTCCACCCGTAAATGTACGTTTGACGTATTTATGCGTCCCGCTCAACTTTACGTCCCACCCGTAAATGTACGCTTGACGTATTTATACGTCCCACCCGTAAATGTACGTTTGACGTATTTATGCGTCCCGCTTGGTTAACAGGTTAATAGTTTTTGAAAAACTCATATCGGATATTGTTTACCGTTCGTCAAAAATATATTTTATTCAGGCTCATCCTATAGATTAATATATCAATTCTTATACAGTTATTTTATTTCACGACCTCGGTGGTATAGTGGTTTAGCACACCGCCTTACTTCCGATGGTCGCAGGTTCGATTCCTCACACGGCACAAACATTTGTATTCATGAGTATGATTGTTCGTGCCCGTCTGGGTGTTTTCTATGTATAATATGTATTTACCGAAAAAAAATATCTATGTATTTGTATCAGTTATCTAGTACCCATATTTACGCTTTAGGTAGCTTAACTTGGGTCTAGATCTGTGTGAATTGTCTTGAAATTATAATTATCTGCCATTGTTTTTTAATAACGGTAAACAGTCTATAGGAATATACAGTTAGATAAGGTATACTAAAAATCGGTAACACTAAATTCAAATTCCATAATTATTAATTCCAGTAGGACATTTTAGCCGCGTATAAATGTCACATTTTTTGTAAGTGTTTTCCCTACCATTCAGTTCAATATACGAATTCAATTGCGAAGAACAGGCAAGAAACTCAAATGATTTCTTTTTAAAGCCAGTTATTTAACTTTTCTTTGACATTCACTGGAAATCAGCCGACGTTTTTGACTAGTTTATTTCAGGGATGTTAGGAAGTTACGAAAACCGTAACCGAAACTATTGGATATATAAATACATTGTCTTTGGATTTTGCTACCGTTTGAATAATTAGTCGGTTTTCAGTATACCCTCTCTAACTGGTAGATTCTGTATATATTGTTTATATTTGCATTTAGGTACTTCCAGAATGAATAAATTCATGTATTATAGAAATATTTCACAATCAGCTATGAAATGAAGAAATTATATTATGCTCATATTATGACGTAATAAAAAAATCAATAATAATAAAATTAGTTTTATTTATATAATTTTCATAAGCTACAATTTTTATACTACGATGGTGGCAAACAAGCATACGGCCCATCTGATGGTAAACAGTTACCTGTGGACGAGTGATACACCAGGGATGTCACGTGCGCGTTGCTGACCCTTTAGAAACCCTTACTGAAAGACCCCATAATCGTCTATCATGGTATGGACATGTAATGCGTAGGAACGAGGATAATATTTTAAGAAAGATGTTACAAATGAATGTGGATGGTTGATGGATAAGGGCAGAGGAAGGCCGAAAAAGAGATAGATGGACTGTGTGAAAGATGATATGGTAAGAAAGGAAGTAAATAACGCGATGACTGCGAACAGGGATGAATGGAAGCGAAAAACATATTACGCCGACCACAAATAAATGGGATAAGGAAGAAGCAGATGATTGAAAGACCCCATGCTGTAGTCTGGCGAGGAAATCTCGGCAGTTCATTCCCCCTCCGATCGATCCCCCGTTCAATTCAAACGGGAATCGAAATTACGACGGATTGAGCCGAGGTTCGAACCCTTAGCGGTGCCCACGGACTAAAATCTTTCAGCCGCTCCATAAGTCCTTCCTTTGGTTTGGAGTGCCATCTGCACTCGCCCCCCTATCGTCCGGTGAAGCTGTAAAGGCCAGCTGCGGCCAACAGCATTACAGTCAGAAAAAAGGCGGGGGGAAGGGAATTGTTAGTAATGTGGATTGATAACCCCATTGCTAGCAATGTAACTTGTCAGGTTGACCTCCACGCGGTTCCCCCTGGAAACCATCGTGTTAAATTCCTGGTGACTGCTCTGACCTGACCTCGTGCTCATCTTATCATCCTCAAATGGTGCCCCGCCAGCGTAAACCGTTAGCGCAGGCGGGTGCATCATTCCATTATCATCCACAAAAAAAACAAAGTCAGAAAAAAGGCAGTTCATTCCATAAGTAACATATCACATATAGTGTCTGTTTGTAATATTGAAATATCCGTTTTTTACTACATGCATTCATATGCATATCTGTTATTTATATTCATATATAAATAACAGAAATAATACTTTTTAAAATTTTTGTGTCTGTCCGTTTGTTTCGGCTAATCTCTGAAATGGCTGGACCGATTTCGACGGGACTTTTTTGGAAGGTAGCTGATGCAATAAGGAGTACCTACTTTTATTTTAGAAAAATAAAATAAAATTCCACGCGGCCGAAGTCGCGTGTACAGCTAGTA
Source organism: Achroia grisella (assembly GCF_030625045.1). Lineage (NCBI taxonomy): Eukaryota > Metazoa > Arthropoda > Insecta > Lepidoptera > Pyralidae > Achroia > Achroia grisella. The sequence goes on from NW_026712739.1 coordinate 1,113,965, forward strand.
TATAATAAAAATAAATTTTATACCGACTTGCTTTTCAACAGGAAAATAAAATGAAAGAAATGGAACAACTGCAAAAAGTTTTTATTAAAAATAATGTTTTCTTTTGTTGTCTTTGATTTATGTCAATAGTATAGTATTTGAAAGTGTACTACCAACACGAAATAAACATAAATTACAGACTTAATCACAAAAACAATTTTCAACAGTACCAATATGTATACAAAAAAAATATTTAGCGGCTACGTTGGGGCCATAAGTAAATGATTTATTACTCTATTATGAAATTTAATGGACTTTTAGTCATAGTTTTGTGCATAGTTTATTTACACTTACTACACAAATGTGGCTTTATTTTGTTACTTTATAAATTAATAGATTTATATTTTGTTACATTCAATTACCTTATTAATTAACTACTGTATATAAATACCTGTCCATGTAGATTAGAAAGGGCTCTTGCCAACATCTAAAGAAAGTAAATGAGATGGCACCTTACTGGAGGTGCCTCATCTCCAAATGCCCATAACATAAAAAAAAATCTGATTATAGCCGGAAGGACTGATCGCAGATAGATAAGTAAAAAAAAATCAATTACCAGTGAGACCACAAATATTGAGTGTGAATATATATATTTTTTTTTATTTCATAATTTGAGCGCGTTTGACCGCAATCTCACCTGATGATGATGTTAAGTCTGATATAAACTATACTGAGCAAATGGAAATATAAAATTCCATTGTATCTCAAACGATTATACTATTTGACGACCTCGGTGGTCTAGTGGTCTAGCACACCGCTTTACGTCCGATGGTCGCGGGTTCGATTCCTCGCACGGCACAAGCATTTGTATTCATGAGTATGATTGTTTGTATTGGTCTGGGTGTCTATCTGCGTATTTGTATAAGTTATCTAGTACCCATAACACAGGCTTTAGCTAGCTTAACTTGGGTCTAGATGGCGCTGTGTGAATTGTCCTGAGATTATTATTATGTTGGCAAAATCACAGATCAAAATTGGTGGCATCCATACAGGAGGAATGCAAGTATCATATAACAGAAGGAATACAATGTGAGTGATAGTAATAACACTGAACTTGCTAGCAATGTCAGGTTGACCTCCCACAGGAAACCATTGTGATAAATTCCTAGTGGATATACCATGATGGGCTAACTGACTAGACCTCATGTTCATCTTATCGTCTATTTGATGACACACGAGTGTATACCATTAGCACTGGTGGGTGCACCATTACATTATCATCCATAAGAACACAATGTTAATTAAATAGAAAAATATCAGTTTTCAGAATTAGAAGTCAGAATATAAGTCAATTATATTAGCCAGGGCTGTTAATCATTATCTAAATACTTTTAAAATGATATATAATACTCCTGTGTAAATTTTTGTTAAAACTTTAAAGGAAAACATAATAATTTAAATAAATTTAAAAACTTAACATATTAATCGCCATGCCAGTCACATGTGTCTGACGCTAAGAAGTTCTACATGAGCCAAGTCAGACATATATGTCTGACGTACGAGATTTGGTAGAAGGCTCTGTGTTCAAAACAACATGTTAATACTTGTTGTATTTTGTTTGGATGCGTTAGACATATAACACTGACACGGCTTGTTGAGAACAAAGTTTTAATATAGGGCCATGTCAGTCATATATGTGTCACATAAAAAATAGTGCTTTTCCAGGAATTTTTCGGAAGTTTTCTTGATACATTTTTAACAAAATTATCTAATAAAATTACCATGGCCCATGTGAAAAATTTTCTGATATCATCATGGTGATTAACATGTGAAATGCTTGTCTTGTTAAAAATGTACATTTTGAATACTGCCATTTTTCTATTTAACCAACGATATTGTAGATTACGACAGCAATTTGAAATACTTAAATTAAAACTTAGCACTCTTGCGTCTGTTCAGGCCAGGGGTAGACAGTGGTAACTTAAGTTGAACCATTTTACCACTTTCACCATTCACTATAGATGCACCGGTAACTCTTATTTTAGTATTTAGTGTCCTCAGTGCGAATTTGAAACTTAGACATAACTCGTCTAGTTCATATTTAAAATTATTTAAAAGCAATATCAAAACAATTATATGACAAAATGTTTTATCCTTCAACTGTATTGACCTCATACGCTTACCGTTAGTGAATGTTGTAAAATTAACTAAAATAAAATCATTTAACGTTCCAGAACTTTCACAAGCTATATAAGATTTCTTTAATAGATCTTTGCACGTTGCGAAGTAAAGCTTCACTAAACAGCTAGCATACAAAGCTAGAACAGTGTCTTCATTTTTTAAATCTCTCTTAACGGCTGCTAATTGTTTTATCCACGGAGCTAATTCTGAACTGTAATCTTTATTCTCAATTTCAGATATAATTTTTTCATACAGCTCTTTACTTAAAATCTTATCTTTTTCATACACATCTGTTACTTCCTTAGCCTGTCTATTTATTGGGGGTATGTACATTTCATTCGAATCAGTTTTCAAGTACACAGAAAGGTCTAATTGTTCCTCCTTAATATTAACGGTTACATTGCTCATTTGATTAACAACAGTTTTCTTATTCACCTTCAACTTCTCTATCTGCTCCATTACTTTTTTAGCTTTCTTGCTACCAAACTTCCTGCTTAATTCTAAACTACTTGTATCTAACACTGTCGTGTTGTTATTATTCTGTATAACAGGCTTCAACTCAATATTGCCGACTTCAATTAATCTCACTTTCCCGGTTTTTTTGTTCCGCGCAAGCAGAAAACTCGATCCAGGCCCTTTTTCTTCTGTTCCGGCATATATAACGTTCTCAATCTCCGTTATCATAGACTTTTCTCCAGTAACAGTATTTTCAAACCAAGCACAAGGCGTTGGTTTAAAATCTTCAGTCGTATACCCATTCTGGAAGCGCACTATCAAAGGATAAAGCGATTGCTTCGGATAAACTTCGTCGATTCGCAGTACAGGCATTTTCGTGCTATATTTGCATTTAAACACAGATCCGAAAGACCATCTACGATTTTTAGTATCGTTAATTATAGTGTTTAAGCTCTGTCCATTCAAGTATTTCTACTACAAACTGAATAAATAATGATTGGTTACAATTTTAACTTTAACATACGGCATGGCACAACATACAATTTTAGGTTAGAATCACAGATCAGAAATAATACTGTGTTTTTATATCAGAGAAAATTTGACATTACATATATTGCCAGCTTTTTGGGATTCTATAGTTTTTGGATAGAAAGTTATGATTGCCATTTTTTTTATATTAATTAATTTAATAATCGTTATTGTTTAAAAACGATTATTAAATTAATTTTGTAATTAAGTATAAATTTGCGGTGCAAAATATTTTTAATAGTTGATTGAGTGATGTCTTTGTAAAGAAAAATATTGCTTTAAGAATTACTGTTAGAATAACATATTATTAATGAAACGTTTTTCTTAGCGACAAAAGTTGATTATCCATCCCTGGTAGGAATGGACAACTTATTTTTTACGGCTCGTAGTGGCTGGTGCATTCTAATTCATTTGACATATATGGAAACTTTATAATGTTTTTTGGCTGCATCAATTTGATGATTAATTAAATAAACATTTTTCTATTGGATATTCTTATAATACCTATAATTCTTAAATTGACTAAAATTATAAATAAAGGAAGTTTAACTTGAATGAAAGCTGAATTATAATAAAAATTTGCCACGGACCGCTGTTACTGTAGTCCCCCTTCATGAAGAAGCATGTTGGTGACCCGAGGAGTCACGGCACTATGATTGTTTGTATTGGTACGGGTATTTTATATGTACCTACTATTATCTACTAGTAGGTACCTACTATTATTATTTATTTTCTTTAAAAAAAATTAAGTAGATATTTCTAGCAACTGCCAACACAAGCAAATACCTTTGAATTTCATAATAAAACAAATTATATTGTATATATAATAATATTTATTACATTGAAATAAAAAATGCTAATAATTTGTAAACTTTCGTGAATAATTTTCATAATCAATCAACAGGTACAAATCAATAACATGAAAACTCTAATTTGATAAACTAATTTAAGTAAATCTCTGTAACAACAATCAACAATTTATAATCGATAGGTACATATATAAACCTTCCTCTGGTTGCTATCTATTGTTAATAATGTATTTATACTATGTAAAAATAAAGGATTATCTATACATATAAATAAAATTTGGAGTGTCTGTTTGTAATATTTATACTGCATGTTAAATATCCACGATTATCTATACGGTCTGTTTGTAATATTGAAGTCGCGAGTACACCGAAACAGCTAGTATTATTATATTTTTCCCGCTCAGTCGAGCACAGTAACAACTTTAAACATCAAATACGCGACAGCTAGATTTCTCATCCGATTAATCAAGCGATAAATCGAATAAAGCGCAGGCGCTGTGCGTTAAGGTGGAATGGCTCTGAATGTATTTTCATTATATAGTATATATCTTTTTATAAAATGAAGTCGGAGAGGTTAAAGATTAATTGTAATGAATGAATAATATTTTAAAGAATATGTTACATAGGAAGGTTATTTGGGCAGAGGAAGAAAAAGAGAGGGATGGACTGTGTGAAAGATAATGTGGTAAGAAAGGGAGTAAATAATGAGGTGACTGCGAACAGGGATAAATGGAAGAGAAATAGATATTAATCCGATCCCAAATAAATGGGATAAGGAAGAAGTAGAGTACAAATTGAAGTCACTTCCGGTGTCTGTTCGCTTATATCTTTTAGATATATAGATAGATATATCGTTTATTTGTTTGTTACTAATCACACACAACATGTTCATAAGAATAGACAATACATAATACAACATAAGATTTATAAAATTGTGTTATTATGTGTTATTTTAAACTACGCAACGGATTTTATTACAATTTTAGCAGTAGATGGAGTAATTCAAGAAGAAAATTTATATGTATAATACATGCTTGTTATATCCGTGCGAAGTCATGACTGATCGCTAGTAGAATATAATAAAACAATCAACAATATAATATAATTATATAATAATCAATCAATAAATAACAGCAATCTAAATTGTTGTTTGTTTTTCTTTATGTTTTGTGCGGATATGGTTGTTAAAATATCTTCGTATATATGATACGTATGGGCACATAGTACATCTATATTCTATATTTTTAGTATGTATCTCAGTATGTTCGTTAAGTCTATTCAATATATTGGTTTTGTAATTACAATAATTACAACAAAATCTTTTTATATTCCAATGTATGTATTTATGTCGAGTTAAATAGCTTCTTTTACCAAATTCCTTATTGCAAACATCGCATGTGAACTTGTTTAAAATATTATGTTGTGTCTGAGCAAATTTCATGTGTTTCCCTACATGTGTACGCAATTTGAATTTCTCATTTGTTTTATAACTACAATCGTTACAATGGAATTTATAAACCTTTAAATGTATGAGTTTATGTTTGTTCAGATATCTCTTACATAAAAATTGTTTGTTGCATAAGTCACATGTGAAATTACTTATATTTTGTTGTGATTCAGTACTGTTTTGTTGGAATTGAGTATTATTTTGTTGTAATTGATTGTGAATAATTTGTTGCAATTGCTCATTTATATTCTGTTGTAATTGAGCGAACGTAATTTGTAATTGAGAATTGATTTTTTGTTGTAATTGGACATTCGTATTTTGTTGACACTGCTCACTAATATATTGTTGTAATTGTGTACTAATATTTTGCAAGAATTGAGCACAAGCATATGTGTGACATTGAAAATTGTTTTGTTGTGTTTGGTCACTGTTGTATGTACTAATTAAATTGTTATTCTCCAAATTATAATCTATACATATCTGATTATTATCATCTGCTGTAGCTGATGCTGCTGTTGATACTTCATCATCATATACAACAATGTCATAATTTTTATCTTCAGCATTTCTTAGTTCTTCAACATACTCTATAATCGTATCATCCTCTTCTTCAATGAGATAGTCAATCTCAGAATCTTCAATTTTGTAACTATTATCATTATAATGATTTATATCATTTTTAGTTCCTTCATCTGTAATATTTAATATTATGTTATAAAACAAAGGAACGGTAAAGATGAAATATTTTTGAACATTATAATTATGGTACTACAATAGTACTAGTTGTATCCGCGGTTTCACTCGCATAAAACCCCAGTTAGGCGTTCGATTTAAAAACATGATAGATAGAATATCCTTTATTTGAATTATATAGTGAAGGAAGACTAGCTGTGCCCGCAGTGGCACCCGCATGTAAAAATAAGAACAAGGATTTTGTTAGGAATAGCAATGTGGCCACATATTTACAATGATATATCATGGTTGACCTTTAATTATAATAAATATCTCATTACATAGCAATATACCTACTTAAATAATATACAGAATATACTAAATACATACATTAATTAAAATTGCTTTTTATCTTTACATACATTTTCATACCTATTTATAAAATGGTCTTAATTTTAACGTTTTATTTTCTTTAGTAATTTTTACGTACGCTCTCTCGTGTGTGGTGGCCCCACTGAAAATCAGCACTGTGGTATATATATATACTGCAGTATAAATGCTGAATGGAAGTCACATTCAGCGTTACTAGTATGTTTTAGCTTTTAGCTTTTAAGTTGTATAGTATATAAGATAGATAGCATCTAAGAATACTGTAATGCTGAATAAATGTCTTTATTATTATTTTTTTTTTTGTCCAAAAATTCTCATCTCCCCTCTTAAGGAGAGGAGACGGCAACATACCCCCGGCAGAAGCACAGTCGGCCGGGGTTCAGGGCCCCAGGGAGAGAAACCGGCGTACAATACGGGCAGAATCTAACAGCACCGCTTTCTAAGAATCCCAACTGAGATGTTCCAGACTGATTGGGATAAGACCGTTCACCGACATAACGATTGGAATGATTTCGGTGGACATCACATTTCGGTCACCTCGTGAGCCAGGTCGAGATACTTTCTCTTTTTCTCAGTTTCGGCTTTCACGAGGTTCTCGTCATGCGGTATGGTGATGTCCACCAAAAACACCCTCGAAAGTGCCCGATCCATCACCACGATATCAGGTTTGTCCGTGATGATGGATCGGGCCCAGTAGAGCTTGACGCTTCATTCGCGAGGCCGTACTTCAGAGCTAGTTCTTGATGGAGTATTTTGGCTACCTGGTTGTGTCTGTGCAAGTACTCAGTGTTGGCAAGAGCTGTATAACCCGAAAGCACATGTCTGAGTGACTCTCCGGGATGGCGACATGCCCGACAGATGTCCTCAGTCTCTCCGAAGAGATCACCGAGCTGTAGCCAGTGCACGGAGGTCTTCGTGTTGACGTACGGCCCGTGAAGGGCTTTGAAGAACCTTCCGAACCTATATATTCCTAATATATTATTATTATTATTATTAATTGGTCCACTTGGAAACTATTGTGGTTAATTTGACCAACCTATTTTCATGCCATCCTATCATCTTCCGCTGGTACCCCGCCAGCGCATACCGTAAACGCAGGTGGGTAAAATATTATAAATTCTTACTTGTATTATTGTAGTGGCTCGGTATGTTGTAAGTTCCCAAGCTAATATGCATCAAGTTCGCGAATTCACTGCCGTAGAACACCATCAACTCAGTGAAACGGGGAATTATTTTCACAGTCCTGGATGAAAAAAAAAATTTTAACAATATTACGACTGTTATCCCAGATGAGGTGATCAGAGACTTCATTAATAATCTACGCACGATATACACAGTAATTGAGATGGGTTTATCCTTCTCCTTCTCATTAGCGGTGGCCGGTTCTTGTTTGTATACAAGTATATCCGGTACCTGTAGTATATCCGGTACCTGTAGTATATCCGGTACCTGTAGTATATCCGGTACCTGTAGTATATCCGGTACCTGTAGTATATCCGGTACCTGTAGTATATCCGGCCGCGGTACTGGTAGGCGACGAGGTTCTGTTCGCGCCAGTGCCGCGCGCAGTTCACGTACCGCATCCAGTTAGCGGCGGATGCGTCCTCCGCGTCGATCACCGCGTGCGGCTTGTTGTTTGCGTCGTACAACTTTAAAATGGGATAGACAGATATAGTTAGAGATAGAGTCTTAAATAGTTACGTAACATATAGAAAATATCCAGAAAATATTCACAAAGAAAGTCGAATATTCTAAATCACCTAAACCAATAAGACCACTAAAGCTGTAGTAAGCTTATGAATACGAATAAGTTTGAAGAACCATGTTTAATGGATGCTGTCTCATTCTTGTATAAAGCGATAGAAAGCATTTTGTTCTCTTAGCAGAAACCTACCTGCCAACAATACATGGACTTGACCTCCTGGGTTTGTCGTCCTTGGTAAGGTCCGAAACGAACGCCGCGTGGTAAAGTTAACGTGCTGAATACACCTAGACCTGCTCCTATAATGTAATCACACAATTTCATAAATCAAAACATCCTTATTCACGCAAGTCTAAGACACTACGGTATGGGGTTTTACAAAAAGGGTATATTAAGGTTTGTTAAGGATCGGCACCGCGCACGTGACACCCCTGGTGTTTCAGGCGTCCATAGGCTACGGTAACCATTTATTATATGCATGTTTGCCACCGACGTAGTATAAAAAACATCACGGGACCACGCCCCACACGAGGGCAATTTGATATTAAAGATTTTAGACTCGACACGAGTTTCATCCGGTGGGGGGAAAGCATAAGAATTTTAGAAAGGCCAATGTGGGGCACGCCACGGAAAGGTTCGGAAACACCGCTTTGAATGAAATACTTGGTGGCTTATAGAGGTGAGGTAAAATCGATTATTTACAAAGACTATTTTTTGTTAAATATACACATGTAATGATCAAAACATACCTGGTATGATAGATTGAGCTAGATGAAGAAATGAACGAGGTATGGTGAGCGCTGCGCGTGGTACAAATGACGGGAAACCAGTTTCAGATGGTACCTGTTACATAAAAAATCGCCTATGGTAGCCGGATTTGGGTAGTGGGTGACCGATCCTCTGACGAGGTATGAAAACGGTGTAAAGGACAGGTAACAAAGACTTTAAAGTAAATATCTAAAATATTACACTGTTTTTTGTAATAAAAATATGTGTATTTTTACCACTTACATTTTGGGAAAATTGTTCGATCTCAAGAAATTAAAAAACATATATTTTTTTTTACCATTTGCTTTTTCAAATTGTTCAATTTCATGATTAAAAAACGTATATTTTTATTATACCATTTGCTTTTTTAAATTGTTCAATTTCAAAATTAAAAAACATATATATTTATTTTACCATTTACTTTTTTAAATTATTCAATTTCGAGAATGAGGAAATGGAATGTCTGTTATGATTATCGATGTATTACAAAAGTGGCATGTGACCTTACTCACTTAACGATTTTTGTAATACAACGCACGAAACATTTAGTAGTCGATTGGTTAGTTACACAGGTGTTATCTGCCGAAAATAATCGATTATGGAAACACTCGACTAAGGAAAAAATCGATTATCTCTAATATATAAAATTCTCGGGTGAAACATAATCAACTTCTAATGAAATATAAATAAAATGCAATTCCGAATTAGTCCATGGTGAGTACTTTATTATAAATCAGTCAAAGTTATCAGTTAAAAGTAAATTCTAGATAATATTTATCAACGTTAATTCTTCTTAAATATTGATGAAAGGCAATTGCACAAATAAGTCTTCTTTACCTACTTTAAAAAGCATAAGGAAATAAATAAATAAACCCTGGACAATTAACACAGCGCCATCTAGTACCACGACAAGTAGAGCTTGTGTTATGGGTACTAGACAACAGATATAAATACTTAGATATATTTTTTGTAAATACATACTTAATATACATATAAAACACCCAGACCAAAACACACAATCATATTCATGAATACAAATGTTTGCACCGTGCGAGGAATCTAACCTGCGACCATCGTAAGTAATGTGGTGAGAATAAAAAACAATGTAACCAAAACAAAACTTCTCTTTAAGTTAAACGATGAAAATGATTATTTGTTTTAAAAAAGAAAAAAGCAAAAAAAAGCCGGTCAAACTGGACACCGTTTATTTTGACCGGACACGCCTATGTCCGGTCAAAATAAACGGTGTAAATTTATCCGGACGCCTGGCAAGGCTAGATAGAGGTATGTAAGTTAATCTTAGTGTTAATTTGTTTTTCGGTAATTGTTTTTAAATAAAACTGACCTCTTTTCATGAAGCGTTTATTGCAACAACCTTTAAATTTTAAAATTACAGAGGGGTGGAGTATCTACCGTTTTTATTAGTGCTCATATATGTCGCGTGATGAGCGGTGCTTCTCACTGCTCGATTTTGTGATGCCGTAATCGACGCAACGTTTGAAGTCGACTAGTGGTGGTTGAGGATGGCACATATGGTATTGAGCTACTGCTCACAGTAGATTTGTTACTACTGTTGTAACACTTACCTTATCATCCGGTATGACCAGTAACTCTCCATGTATAGAACAATATTCATAAACAAAATCTCGACACTCATCGCAATCTGAAAGTTATTAATAATGATTTATTTATAGAAATAGAAATAATCTTTATTCAAATAAACACAATACAAGCACTTTTTAATAGTCATATTTTTTATTCTACCACTCATTCGGAACGCAGACTCATCACAAGAAGAACGTGCAAGAAACTTGCGTATTGCTCTTTTGAATTAATGTTATTTTAAATAAATAATTACACGATAACAAGTAAGAGGCATACGATAATCAATATAGAAACCGCTACGCGCTCATTCTTAGTGCAATCATATTGGGGAAGCGGCTGAATGTAAACGTAGCATAAGATCTACAGATTATCTAAATAAATTTATGAAGATTATAAGATGTTAGGTAGGGACTTGTCTGCTCACTACGACTGATCCTGCTACGTAGTTTCCACAACATATTTCTAATACCTATTTAGAGTAGTACATATACTAGTGTTTCCATTACTATCTTTGTATTTAACACACAATTTTATAGTTTCCGTACATATAGTACGTACATAATTTTTACGGTATTAAGCTACAAATCATAATTTTTTTCTATAAAACAGCTAAATATGTCTTATGAATAAATGTATGTCTTATGAAATATGACCCCATACGAAGGTCATTCGTTTTATAAAAAAGGTATTTTGCAAAAAAAAAGAAGCAGTAAAAATCGATGGGTTTCATTTACCACAAATACTATGAAATAAAATAAGTAGTAACATATTTTACTAACAGACATATTCGTCGAAAGGTGGTTCATCAGGCTCGTAGTAGCTTATTAGTTTTCTTTTACGTAAACTTCTATTCATTCTTATATACTTATGCACACAAAAAACTAAATTACTGACTGACCATTTTAATTATTTTTGCCCGCTCATTTCGTTTTTTATTTTTTTTCATTCATTATTAAAGCAATGTGCTCCACTTTATACAGCTATAATTAAAAAAAGTACTACTGCTGTAAGTTCTATACTAGAACGTGTATCTAAAGCTGCACTATCAGTCACCTATTAGATTTGTATGGGCAGGGAGAGAAACACGAGCGGTGAAGGTGAGTGACTTACATCGGCACGGGGCCCTTTGAACCTACACCCGGGTCATAAGTCCCGGGAACTGGGAGGATTTTTTTTTGGATGATAATGGAATGGTGCACTAGCCTGCGCTAACGGTTTACGCTGGCGGGGCACCAGTGGAGGATGATAAGATGAGCATGAGGTCAGGTCAGTTAGCCCATCGTGACAAATTCACCAGGAATTTAACACGATGGTTTCCAGGGGGAACCGCGTGGAGGTCAACCTGGCATGATACATTGCTAGCAGTGGGGTTATCAATCCACATTACTAACAATCCCAACTGGGAGGGGTTCCCTCTCTGACACATGGACACGGCACCCGCACAGTGAATCCATGAATTGCTAACTACGTCTCACTTGTTTGATTTTTAGGGTAAATAAAACAATGAAAATATAAAAAGTAATTTAATGTAACTTTTAATATATTATAGTTTTAAAAACAAACAAAATAATGCTATAAAATTAAATAACAAGTACAAATAAAATCGGACCACCATTGAAGGAAATTAACTAAAAAATACTTTCGTATAAAAACATATGTCGTTGGAGACGTACAACTACAAATAAAATAAGAAAGAAAAACATCTTAAAAATAAATAATAGGTTTATCGAGCACTAAAATCTAATTAGTCATAAAAAATATTAAAGCCTTCAAAGCTCGAAGCAAGCTGCTGGTAAATATATAAGCCTGAAGACAATGAATGTAAACCAACAATTTATATGTTGAAGTTAAATAATATATCTATAAAACAAAATGATAAAACAATTACGAACTCTCATTTAAAAGATAAAAAAAATTAAATGAAAACCTCTTTGCTAAAGTGTATTCTTTTTTGTATAGAAATCAAAAATAATTGTCATATTATATACCTACCTTAGGTATAACAGTTTTAAGATAGACATTAATAATATAAACTTTGTTATATATAAAAAGCTTTTTATACTATTCACCTACTTTGTTTATAATAGGTTTAAGATGAGAATTTATAATATATATAAAAATAAAATTTGTTATATATGAAAGGCTCTCGAACACAAATTAAAAATAATATAAAATTAATTATAAATCATAACACCATTAACATTAAATCACATAAGTATAAAATAATAATAATACCAATAAAACAAATCCTAGGTGTGGACCAAAAAAGTTAGAACAACAGAGTGTCTGTTTGTAACATTGAAATAACAGTTTTTTACTACATGCATATGAATGTAAATACGGTAAATTACATATGTACATCAAAATAACATTTTTTTTTAATTTTTTTCTGTCTGTCTCTGTTTGTTCCGGCTAATCTCTGAAATGGCTGGACCGATTTTGACGGGACTTTTTTTGGCAGGTAGCTGATGTAATAAGGAGTAACTTAGGCTACTTTTATTTTAGAAAAATAAATTTAATTCCACGCGGACGAAGTAGCGGGAACAGCTAGTAATAAATAATTCTACATAGCGATTATATTGTTAATTCAAAAAATTATATGTAATATTTATATTATGTAATTTCATGTCTGAATTGAAACAGTGTCGGTATCTGATTTTTCTAGATTAATTTCTATCTATAATATTTTTTGACAATTAAACCGTAAGGTGATGAATGAAAGACCAGTCGTCTTTCATGCAACTGAAATGCGAATGTTGAGGTGGATGTGTGGTGTGACAAGAATGGATAAGATAAAGAATGAATACATTAGAGGAAGTATGAAAGTGGCGCCGGTGTCAGAGAGGTTGAAGAGTAATCGTCTATCATGGTATGGACATGTAATGAGTAGGAATGAAGATAATATTTTAAGGAAGGTGTTACATATGAATGTAGATGGTTATAAGAGCAGAGGAAGGCCGAAAAAGAGATGGATGGACTGTGTGAAAGATGATATGGTAAGAAAGGGAGTAAATAACGAGATGACTGCGAACAGGGATGAATGGAAGAGAAAAACATATTACGACGACCTCAAATAAATGGGATAAGGAAGAAATCTGCTTCTTCCTTATCCCATTTATTTGTGGTCGTTGATGAATATTTTTTGACAATTATACACAAAATATGATTTTTCTGTATGTATTTATGTCACAGTCGTTCTACTGGTGAAACTACTTTGTTATATATGTATGTATAGAGTGACGTAAGTTAAACTTTATTTTTATTAATTAAATATTCTAAACTAAAATAACCCAAAGTTACCCGTTACGATATTAGCTATCAGCGTGCGAGTCTCCATATCGGTCCAGCTGTTTGAGAGATAAGCAAGAACAAATAGACCGACAAAAAATTAAATAGATTTTGATGTCAGTAGCGTATAATACACTTTCATATTAGCATTTAGTGAAAAGTAATTTGAAATTACAAACACACTCTTTTATTTGTATAAATTGTTGCGTAAATCACGGCTTTGTGTTCAAATGTGATACAAATATAATTCAGATTTTATTTTGTTAATACATACATAATAAAAACATCCAGATCAATACAAACAATCATATTCATCAATACAAATGTTTGTACCGTGCGAGGAATCGAACCTCCAACCACCGAAGTGAGGCAGTGTGCTAAACCGTTAAACCACCGACGTCGTGAATTTAAATTGATAGATTACTGTAATACCGTTTTGTAATAATTATATGTAAATAGATTAATATACTTGCTTATTATGTGTTTTTAAATGAGTTTTTAAATTACTTTTTTGACTACATCTGTACTGACATATCGTACATTCATAAGGCTTCTCACCACTGTGTGTTCTTAAATGTCTTTTTAAATCACCTTTTTGACTACATCTGTACTGACATATCGTACATTCATAAGGCTTCTCGCCACTGTGTGTTCTTAAATGTACTTTCAAACTACCTTTTTCACTACATCTGTACTGACATATCGTACATTCATAAGGCTTCTCGCCACTGTGTGTTCTTAAATGTATTTTCAAATTACCTTTTTTACTACATCTGTACTGACATATCGTACATTCATAAGGCTTCTCGCCACTGTGTGTTCTTAAATGTATTTTCAATTTTCCTTTTACACTACATCTGTACTGACATATCGTACATTCATAAGGCTTCTCGCCACTGTGTGTTCTTAAATGTACTTTCAAACTACCTTTTTGACTATACCTAGAGTGACATATCGTACATTCATTAGGCTTCTCGCCACTGTGTGTTCTTGAATGTACTTTTTCACGAAATTTACGAGAACAAGTCAAAACGTGATCTTCCAAACAATTTTTGGATTTAAATGACTCATTACAATACTCACACACAAAATATAAATTAGTTGGATGAACTTTCATAATATGTCTTTCTAATGAGATTTTTGCGATGTCACGAAAATCACATATATCACAGTTAAGGTACATTTTCGATTTGATGTGGTTATGTTTTGCAATATGTTGATTAAATATATTTTGTGTATCGAATTTCTGACCACAATCGCTGCAAGGAAATTGATTTTCATTATTAGAAACCCTATTATCATTATTTTCGGTGACATCATAGTTTTCCGTACTTTTATTAACAGATTTTTCAATTTTTTTCATAAGTGAAGTTTGTTTTTCAGATTTCAGATTAATGTTTCTTTCGTTTAAGACTACTTTATTCGATGCTTCGTTTTCTTTGTTACAATTTTTTGCGTGTGTAGATTTTCTTTTGTATTCTTGGGATGGTTGTTTTTTTGAAGGAACACCTGTAGGCATTTAAAATAATATAAGTGGAGGATGTTAGTATAAGCATGGAATCAGGTCAGCCGATCTTGGCAAATGACCATTTACCACGATGGTTTCCAGCGAAATCACGCATACATACATTCTTGACAGTTTAAAAACTATTCAAATAATTTTACTTTTGGCTTCAGTTAAAGTAAGGAAGAAGGTATGTCCATGAATTACACATACTATAATTCTAAACGTTTGTGTATTACGATATAAATATTGATTTACGTCGTTTTATACAATTGTTTTCATTCTTAAGGAAACGAGCAAGGTGGACTTGAATGTTGTCTGAAAGTATAGTCTCCTTCAACAATTTTTGCGGCAAATGACTTGTTTTGTAACTATTTTAATGTATTTTGATGGACTGTGGTACCCGCCTGCGCTAACAGTATACGCTGGAGGGGGGAGCGTTAATAATAACAAGTTACCCCCATTGCTAGCTACCATATCGGTTTTTTTATGGATGATAATGGAATGGTGCACCCGCCTGCGCTAACGGTTTACGCTGGCGGGGCACCAGTGGAGGATGATAAGATGAGCATGATAACCATTTACCATCAGATGGGCCGTGTGCTTGTTTGCCACCATAGTAGTATAAAAAAAAAAAAGAGGTCAGGTCAGTAAGCCCATCTTCAAAATTCACCAAGAATTCACCACGATGGTTTCTAAGGGGAACCGCGTGGAGGTCAACCTTTTTTGGATGATAATGGAATGATACACCCGCATGCGCTAACGGTTTACGCTGGCGGGGCACCAGTGGAGGATGATAAGATGAACATGAGGTCAGGTCAGTTAGTTCACTGGTATCCAGGGGGACCTCGTGGAGTTTCAGTACTCTTTGTTCCCCTCCCTCTTGGGGAGGGCGAGTGAGGATTGTTCTTCTTCTGAGGAGGGTATTGGCAGAGCAATGTATATTTAGAAATAGTACAATAAAACAAAAAATGATGTTCATTTAATATTAAGTTAATTGTAAATGAGTGTCGTGTGTTTAAGTATCTACCTAATAAATACAATTTAAATTAATTTTATAAAATTATAGTGTTTGTAACAAAACTCCTTCGGAACGGTTTGGCTTATTATTAAGATTCTTTTGTGAATATGTCCAGTAGATCTCAGAATAGGACTTTATTTTTAATACCTTTAAATGATAAGATTTGAACACGTCCGCGCCGCGATATTTAGACAGCCCAAAAACCTCGAAATGAAACACCACAAGAGGGAAAGAGTATAATGATATATAAAAAAATAGTTTTACAAAATACTGAATAATAAAATTTTACAATCGTGTATATCGATCGATGAGAGTTTCAGAAATCTAACAGCGCCATCTAGTATTCAATTCGGAACTAAATTACGTAAATAACATTTGCATTCTACAGATAATCATTGTGAAATATATAACCTATTTGCTACATTATTTTTATAATAATTAAATAGTACTGTATTTAATTATACAGATATTATATTTATAATTAATACATACTAGATATAGTGGCGCCTTCAACAAGAGTGATCCACAAAAATTCATGTACTATTCTTTAAAAATAAATAAATTTGCACTTTTCTAGCATCAACCCCTATTTAATAACGACATTAGAGTACTTAAAGTACCTTCGTCGGTTCGTAACGTATTAATTTGTATGAGAAAACAATGTTTTCTGGGTTAATAATATTGTGGTAATATATAAAAATAAACCTACCAAATTTAGCGGCATATCCGGGCGGAGAGTTGTATTTCCGTAAGTCTATATGCAGCGAGTTCGCAAATTCACTGCCGTAGAAGACCATCAGCTCAGTGAAACGGGGAATAATTTTTATAGTCCTGTAATATAGATAGTTTGCAGACAAAATACAATTACATGCAATAAAGTAGGAAAGTCGTGATCTGGTGACAACTGTCTGTATATCTTAACACACAAGCTAAGATTTCACAAACAAAAAAAAAATTAACACAAAATTTCAGTATGTTTTGATACATTATTAAAGACATGCTCATTAAAATGTCCAGACATGCGTGGTATGGTGGGCCGGATCATTGTGCTCCTTAAAATAATATGGTCGAGCGCCGCAGTATTGGCGGCGGCCGGCTCCTGTTTGTATACAAGTATATCCGCCTGTAGTATATCCGGTACCTGTAGTATATCCGGTACCTGTAATATATCCGGTACCTGTAATATATCCGGTACCTGTAGTATATCCGGTACCTGTAGTATATCCGGTACCTGTAGTATATCCGGTACCTGTAGTATATCCGGTACCTGTAGTATATCCGGTACCTGTAGTATATCCGGTACCTGTAGTATATCCGGTACCTGTAGTATATCCGGTACCTGTAGTATATCCGGTACCTGTAGTATATCCGGTACCTGTAGTATATCCGGTACCTGTGGTATATCCGGTACCTGTGGTATATCCGGTACCTGTAGTATATCCGGTACCTGTAGTATATCCGGCCGCGGTACTGGTAGGCGACGAGGTTCTGTTCGCGCCAGTGCCGCGCGCAGTTCACGTACCGCATCCAGTTAGCGGCGGCCGGCTCCTGTTTGTATACAAGTATATCCGGTACCTGTAGTATATCCGGCCGCGGTACTGGTAGGCGACGAGGTTCTGTTCGCGCCAGTGCCGCGCGCAGTTCACGTACCGCATCCAGTTGGCAGCGGACGCGTCCTCCGCGTCAATCACCGCGTGCGGCTTGTTGTTTGCGTCGTACAACTTTAAACATATCATATAATGTACATTCTTCACTTTCCTTTGATAGATCCCCCGTCCAATTTAAACGGCGATTAAAATTACGACGCAGTAAGCCGAAGTTAGAGTCCCTAACGGTATTCTCAGACTTAAATAATATCCGTCAGGCGAGAGTTGTCCGTCAGCCGCTCCATAAGTCCTTCCTTTGATTTGGAGCACCATATGCACTCGCGCCCTATCGTCCGGTGAAGCTGTAAAGGTAAGTTTTAGTTACCCTAAACATGGAAAATAGAAAAACATATCAAGTACAATAACATTTTTCATTCCTTTAATATTTAAGAACTTTTGCACATGCCAGCTATTAGTTTAGGGTACAATACCCTAAAAGTAATAGCTACCAATGACCAAATTGGCTTAGCCGCATTATACGAAGAATCTGCTAAAACACTTTGTGTGGCACCTACGGCTACCTTTTACCATCGTACCGCTCGCCATCGACAGGGAATTCATCCCCACACGCTGGAACCTAAGTGGTCTCGGACAGTGCGGTTTCAGAGGAGCTTCCTCCCGCGTACACTTAGATTGTGGAATGAACTACCTGCCGAGGTTTTCTCGAGAGACTACAGCATGGGGTTTTTCAAGAAGGGTTAATAATATTAAGGTTTCTTAAGGGTCGGCAATACGTATGTGACACCCCTGGTGTTTCAGGCGTCCATAGGCTACGGTAACCGTTTACCATCTGATGGGCCGTATGCTTGTTTGCCACCTAAGTGGTATAAAAAAAAACCAACATCCAATATGTTAATTTTATGACTACTCCATGGTTACCCTGGTTACTCCATGTCGTAGACTGTCATTCCTGACACCTATCAGCAAATGAGCGCCGGATCTAGGGAGGGGCAACACAAGGTGCCATGCCCCGAGCGGAAAGTTCTGGAGGCGCTAAACTCGAACTTGGCAGGAATTTTTTGACGCACCTTTGACAAGTTGACCACTAATAGACAATAGGCTGTTGAGAAAATTATTTGTGTTCAATGCATTTGAAAATGACGATATAACTGAACTGACAAAAAAGTCACAATAATTAACAGCAAAAGTAATTGGACAAATTGTATGTTAATATGTATATTGTAAAAATATTGGCCGGAGGGGAAGATCGGGGTAGTGTCATAAGGGTGGCATTTTTTAGTTTTTGCTCCGCTTCGAAAAACATGAATATCCGGCAAATCATATACATGCTCTTTTGTACCACCTATTTCACAATATCTAGTAAAATAACATGTCCAATTGGAGGGAAGGGTATTGTTAGTAGGGCTCATGACCCCATTACTGCATTGTACCATGTCATGTTGACCTCCACGCGGTTCCCCCTGGAAACCATCGTGATAAATTCCTGACGAATTTGTCACGATGGGCTAACTGACCTGATCTCATGTTCATCTTATCATCCTCCACTGGTGCGCCGCCAGCGTAAACCGTTAGCGCAGGCGGGTGCACCATTCCATTATCATCCATAAAAAAGCAACATTACCTGCCAACAATACATGGAAGTGATTTCTTGCGTTACTCGTCCTTGGTAAGGACCAAACCGGACGCCTCGCGGCAAAGTGAGCGTGCTAAATACGCCCAGTCCTGCACCTAAAAAAACAAATTAAAAAATAACCCTGGTTACCCTAAAGGCTCCTTTTTTTTTATTGGGTTGTTTGGGCTATTGTCAGATGTGTAGCACCTGTAGCACTGCGACCTACATAGATCTATTGTGCTCGCCCTCTTCAGAGTTCGCTACCTAGACCCGTCAGGGACAAGAATTGAAGGATATTCTTAGGAGCGATCGTTTTTATCTCCTCGGGAAAGAGTGTAAACTTTCCAAAGGAGATATTTAGTTTATGCATGAGTGGGCTACAACCACATAGGATGTGAAGCGGCGTTTCCTCTTCAGTTTTTAAAGGCTCCTTTACCGGTTAAAATAAAGTTTTTCCCAACAACCCCTTTTTTTAACGTATGGAAAAATATTCAAAAGACCATCCCCCCTAAGGGCTGTGTGGGATTCTTAGCCACTTAAAACTACCTGGTGTACCTACGAACGCTAAGGGATACAATTACCTAGATAAATCAATGTAAAACTGCTATAGTAATAAATAAGTTAAGTTATAAAACATTCATCTATACATATAAATAAAATTGGAGTGTCTGTTTGTAATATTGAAATAACAGTTTTTTACTACATGCATATGAATGTAAATACGGTACATACACCAAAATAACATTTTTTACAAGTTTTGTCTGTCTGTCTGTTTGTTCCGGTTAATCTCTGAAATGGCTGAACCGATTTTCACTGGACTTTTTTTTGGCTACTTTTATTTTAGTAAAATAAAGCTAAATTCTACGCGGACGAAGTCGCGGGTGCACCTAGTTAATGTTATAAACGCGAAAGTTTATGAGTATGGATGTTTGTTAGACTTTCACGCAAAAACTACTGTACGGATTTTGATGAAACTTTACAGTAATATAGTTTATATATTAGAATTTCATGTAGGCTATAAATTTCACTCGCGTGAATCCGCGAGCACAGCTAGTTTTTATAATAATAAAACGCCTACCTGGAATTGTAGATGGCGCTAAATGCAGAAAAGCTCGTGGGATTGTAAGTGCCGCTCGGTGCACAAATGATGGTAGACCTGTATTAGCTGGTACCTGGATTACAAATCAAATATTGTTTATTCTTATAGGACTTTTGAGACGCTTATGAACGTCAAGTTTTTGTTTTGGCACTATTAAACATTTTATGTTATCCAAGGTCACTATTAGGAAGCAGGTGCGGCCACAGCTAGTAAGTACTTATTAATTAAATTACCTAAAAGTTACTAATCTAAAGTAACCTTTGTAAAGTAAAGAAATTGGAGGTGAGTAGCGTTTTCTAGATTGATTGTCGCATGCCTAATCCTTGTTTCTTTTTCTTCTGGCGTTATCCTATTTCCATCTCCTAATCTGCCTTCTCCGGTTGTATCTATTATGGACTGTTGCCGTTGTCCTTAAGGTCCTTACTAACTACTGACATCCATGTTAGTTGGGGTCGTCCACGCTTTGTGAGTATGGATGGATGGATATTTGTTACTCTTTCACGCAAAACCTACTGAACGGATTTGGATGAAACTTTACAGTAATATAGCTTATACATCAGAATAATACAATTTAAAAAGTAAATTGGCGAGTTATATTGATAGAGCCAAGTAAGTGTGATGCGGACGATGCGTGGGTGAACTAGTAGGTAATAATTATATTACCTTATCATCAGGAATGACCAGTAGGGGCCCATGTATGGAACAATATTCATACACGAAGTCGGTGCATTCATCGCAATCTAAACATTAAATCATATTTTAGACAGCTTGAATTTGACGTTAAATGTAGAAAAAAATATGTTTTTTCCCATATTCATCTATCTCCTTTTCAGTGATGGAACAGGCAAAGATCCTTAGACTGTACAGCCTAGTCTACGTTTAAACTTCTTCATATTTGAACAAGTGATGAGGCCAAAGGCCAAATTTTTTGTCATAAACAAATATATTTTTTTCTTCGAGTATGGCTTTCACCCCTATTGTAGAGTATTTTGCCAAAAACAAAACGGGGAAACGTCATTTATTTAAGCCTAGTAACGGAAATATTTTTGATTAGGAATAAGGATTATGTTTGGGAATATGATATTTACAAATAATATCAGGACAATTCACACAGCGCCATCTAGACCCAAGTTAAGCCAGCTAAAGTTTGTGTTATGGGTACTAGACAACTGATAAAAATACATAGATATATATTTTTTTCGTAAATACATACGTATTATACATAGAAAATACCTAGACCGATACAAACAATCATACTCATGAAAACAAATGTTTGTGCCGTGCGAGGAATCGAACCCGCGACCATCGGACATAAAGCGGTGTGCTAGACCGCTAGACCACCGAGGTCGTCAATACATAAATACATCAATTACACAATACATAAATTAAAGAATTTATTTAAACTCAGAAAAATTGCAACTATAACATCGTACACAACTACATAAGTTAATTCAAAACTGTATTACAGTTATTTGCGCTCATCTCCAGAACAAGGTTTAGAGCCAATTCCCAAAGTAGTCTGTACCCCCAGGGGTCTATGACAAACTGCAAGGGGTCTACTATAGCGGTCATCTATTTGTTTTTACTTTATGTTTTTAACACTAAACTTTACTACAATTAGAAATTTAAAAAAATCAATACCAGCAAATAATAGAGGTCTACCCAAAACTGAAAAATATGGCAAAGAGTCTATGACACAAAAATGTCTGGGACCCTCTGGTTTAGAGTAAACATAAAGAAATAAGTATAGCGTCATATATTTGTAAAATAATAATATAATAGTGTTTATAAATAGGTACATATATTTTTGTTTCTTTCTACAATCTTTACCCATATTCATGCGAGCAGCGCCGCGTGATATTCTTAGTTAAAACACAAAATACTTACACACATATTCGTCTAAATGAGGTTCGTCCGGTTCATAGTAGCTGATCCGAGGTTTCTTACGCAAGTTGAAACGACTCATGCCTGCCAGGTAAATAAAAAAAGTAAACTAAAAATGAAAAGTATAAAAATCACAGTAGTACAATATCACGGATAAATAAATCCAGCGCCATCTAGTCCCAAATTTCGACAACCGGGCGACCACTAGTAATTTTTTTTTAACGTACTCATGAATATAAATGTTGCATCGTGCGAGGAATCGAAGCCGCGACCATCGGAAGTCAATATCAAGAGACCATCCAACCATGCTATGAGTCCATTGCTAGCAATGTACTGGTACTATGTCGGGTTGACCTCCATGGGGGGGAAAGGGGATTGTTAGTAACGGATTGATAACCCCATTGCTAGCAATGTATCATGTCAGGTTGACCTCCACGCGGTTCCCCCTGGAAACCATCGTGACAAATTCCTGGTGAGCTTGTCACGATGGGCTAACTGACCTGACATAATGCTCATCTTATCATCCTCCACTGGTGCCCCGCCAGCGTAAACCGTTAGCGCAGGCGGGTGTATCATTCCATTATCATCCAAAAAAGGTTGACCTCCACGCGGTTCCCCTTAGAAACCATCGTGTTGTTGGTGAATTTTGAAAATGGGCTTACTGACCTGACCTCATGCTCAACTTATCATCCTCCACTGGTGCCCCGCCAGCATAAACCGTTAGCGCAGGCGGGTGTATCATTCCATTATCATCCAAAAAGTTACAAAACGCGGTCATTTAGAAACCATCGTGGTGAATTCTTGGTGAATTTTATAGACAACATTCACTGACCCTGCTCATTTTTTTTTTTATACTACTAATGAAAACAATTGCATACGGCCCAACTGATGGTAAATGGTTATCATGCTCATCTTATCGTAATGCCCCGCCAGCGTAAACCGTTAGCGCAGGCGGGTGTAATTAAATTATCATCCATAAAAAAAACCGATATTTAACTGAAGCAAAGGGGTAACTTGTTATTATTAACTCCCCCTCCAGCGTATACTTTTAGCGCAGGCGGGTACCACAGTCCATCAAAATACATTAAAATAGTTACAAAACAAGTCATTTGCCGCCAAAATTGAAGGAGACTAAGACAACATTAAAGTCCATTCTCGTTTACCTTAAGAATGAAAACAATTGTATAAAACGACGTAAATCAATATTTATATGTAATACACAAACGTTTAAATTATAGTCTTGTAATTCATGGACATACCTTCTTCCTTACTTTAACTGAAGCCAAAAGTAAAATTATTTGAATAGTTTTTAAACTGTCAAGAATGTATGTATGCGAGGTTAATAGAGATATAAGTAAAATACTACATGTACCTATTTATTATGTAAGTAAAATAAATTATTAGATTCTGTTTACCTTTTTGAATTATTGATTTCTCCCAAATCACTGTTCTGTTGCAGCACCAAAAAAGCGCCAAATGAAACGTCTTTACTTTTTTTGTAACCGTTCCCGCCAAAATTTCAAGTGCCAACATTTAAAAAAAATACATACTGCTTTCTCTTTATTTTTTTCTACGGCAGAGATTATATAGACGTTAACTTTTTTCACACATAAAAGAATAGTAAAAGAATAAATTGAAACTCGATGTTTCCTTAAATGTCAACGTTTAGAAATTCTTGTGTGACTAGATGACGAAACTGTTCTTGCCGAATTTATTTTATTTTGACAAGTTGCTTCCGTGTATGAAAAATCACTGCCTTTGATTCGTATTTCTTATTTAATGTAAAATATAAAATTCTTATAATTTTAATTCGAGAGAACCAGATAAAAATTCGATCATGTATAACCGCCTTTAAAACAGACTGAATTGACAAATTCTTAAACTGACAGTATTGTGACTTATGGAAGCTGCGTAAAAATTCAAAACAAACTGTATTTTCTGTTATTATTTTATTGGATTTTTAATTTTGTTTGCATAAATAAATACCTATATTAAATTTTATTTATGCAATAAATTAATACGTCGAGAAAATATAGTATAACTTTAAAAAGAAAACCTAACGTACCATGTTACAGGTAAGTAAAATTTACTCTAAAGTGCATTAAAAATAGACATAATCAGGAAATGAATCGGATATATCTTGGATCCCTAGGATAGGGTTGTTTTGAGAGAAGTAAAATATTTTTTTTCTTGTTTTAATTCAATTTTTAGTTTGCCAACCCTGTAGTTTTTTTTAATAAATGAATGGTATGGGTCACCCGCCTGCGCTAACGGTTTAAGCTGGCGGGGCACCAGTGGAGGATGATGAAGATCTCTGTAACTTTTGTATCTATCAGGTAGTTACTCTATGTACTTCATCAGCCTCGGTGGTCTAGCAGTTTAGCATACTGCTTATTTCCCATGGTCGAGGGTACGATTCCTCGCACGTTGCAAACCGTTATATTAAAAAATATGATTGTTTGTATCTGGCTGGGTGTTTTCTATGTATAATATGTATTTATTTACAAAAAATAAATATCTATGTAATGATATCACTTGTCTAATACCCATAACACAATCTCTGCTTAGCTTGGGATTAGATGGCACTGTGTGAATTGTCCTGGGTTATTATTAAGGTCTAGCAGTTTAGCATACCACCTTCCGAAGGTCACAGGTGCAATCCTAAAATAAGAAAATGTGTATATTTTCAGATCCACACTGGTGTAAGACCCTTATAATGTGAGCATTGCGGAAAGAGATTAAAAACGTGAGTGAAAAGCTGTACATATATCTTGTGCACTTAAAGAAACCATGGCAGAAACAACAAGGGGAAGCATAAGACAGACAGACGGATGGATGTATATCTTCTCTACAGTTAACTGAAAGGGGAACTCCTCACACACACCATTATTTTCACTCACCATTTATAACTTAATATCAACATGATGCCATCAGTGTGCGATAGAGACAACATATGTTTCCATCTCTTTTCTACATATACTAAAGGCCGAAATTTATGTATGTGTACATATATATTTAATTACTAGAATTTTATTGAAATTGTATAAATATAATTACTGTATATCATGAGGAAATAAAATATATGTAGTTTTTTACATTGGTTAATAAACAAAATATGAAATAAATAAAACACAATTTTGTATATAATTCCGTTGTATAATCGTTAATCAGAGTCGACCTATTTCAATTTACAATACAAATTAGATTTTAGAACTCGCAAAACAAAATCAGACCCACGGCTGCTGCCCTCACTACTCCAATAATACCTATAACTTAGAAATGTGACATTATGTATACAAAATAGATTTATTAAAAATCAATTATTTTGCTACCAAATAAGATTTTTTATTGAATAAAAAATTGCTACAATTCATTAAGAAATGTCTCATTCAGCATAAAGGCCGATTTATTAAAATATCGATTATTTTTATCAGTAACAAGTTGATTATTTCATTAAATAATCGGTCATTCGATTGTGAATGACCGTAATTTATAATCCAGAACTCAAATTGTTTGTTTTTCCGTAACCTCTAAAAAACAAGAGCCACAAGTATAAAAAAAGAGTGCTGGATCACATTATATAACTGCAACTTACATCATCCATTCGAGGGATTGTTAGTGTGGACTTATAAACCCATTGCCAATAATATATGTCAGGTTGATCTCTACGCGGTTCGTACCAACCAACCAACGTGATAAATTACTAGTGAATTTATCACAATGGGCTAACTAACCTGACTTTTCGTTAGCGCAGTCAGGTGTACCATTTCATTATCATCGCTCCACGCGTCGGTAACGCTTTTTCGTGACCGAATAGAAAGATAATTCAAATAAATTTACATTGAAGTTTTACATTGAAACTTTTGAACAGTCATCACATTTTTCAACCTACCGCTAATTCGGAAAGGTGTCTCATCACAAAAATTCTAATGGGTATATTAGGATTATTCGGTTACAAAAAAGCGTCTTGTCTATATAGAAGTTTCACTTAAAAACTTAATTTAAAGACTTGATTAATCGATCGATGTTTTGTAATATTAAAATTAATAAATTTATCACATACCTACAAATCACTACTGGAAATAAATATTGCTACCTATATATAACTTTATGATATTTACATTTTATTATTTATAATTAAACTTACATTAATTATTGCAATAGGTGTATATATGTTTTGTATAACATAACATTTTATTATGTATTACAGTCTACATTCTGAAAACATTATTTTTATTGACCGAAGTGATTTTAGAGAGATCAGATAATTGCTTGACCGAATGAGACCTAAATTTCATGGGCCCCGTTTCTCAATGGGCACGTGCCCAGGGCCCCACGATAGATTGGGGTCCCCTAGTCTAGTCTAGTCCCTACTCCATTACCAAACGATAACCGGTAGCTACTCTACTCTCGCCTGAAAATCAGTCTTAACAAATGCTTACCGACTATGGTCAATTTGTTCGGTTTTATTATTATTTTGTGTAAAGGTCTAGTAAGAACTTAAACCTCTCATCGCAGAACACCTTTTTAAAATATTTTGTTGGTTTTGGTTTCTGGTTTGTTTTTAAGGTAGGGCATCCCCATATACATCTCTAAAGAGCCATGTTTAAAAATGACATTGACTATTCTAACTAAATAGTACTTTATTACTTGGTCATAATAAAAATGAAAATGACATTGACTATTCTAACTAAATAGTACTTTATTACTTGGTCTGGGGACCTTGGGATAATGGGGCCCCCCCATTATCCTAAGGTCCCCAGAGCCTCTAATAAGTGAAAGACGGCTCTGTCTGGCTGTTTCATCCGCGTGGAATTTAACTTTATTTTTCTAAAATAAAAGTAGCCAAGTTACTCCTTATTACATCAGCTACCTGTCCAAAAAAGTACCGTTAAAATAGTTATAATCATTTCAGCCGGAACAAACAGACAAAGATAGTAAGACGTTATTTTGGTGTATGTACCGTTTTTATACTCATGTATGTAGTTAAAAAACGGTTATTTCAATATTATAATATTGAAATAACCGTTTTTAATACTACAGAGCTTCCAATTTTACTTATATGTATAGATATTCAGTTTATAATGAACTGCTATAATTTATAATGTAATATGCCCCTAGTCAAAGTAATTTACTATTTAAACAAAACAGCTAAAATTCATATACAAAATAAAGTATTTTTATATGAAATATCTCACAAAAAAAGTTCACTAACACACACATGCAATGCACACGCACACAACTAATTTATAGACAGTATTGCCATTACAAGTAGTTTTCATATTGAGATCTTTATCGACATAACCAAGGATCAGGGTTGCCAACCTAAAACACTTAATGTTGTACGAAGACATAAAAGCTCTCTAACCTTGTAGATTGGGTGAAGGGTATTGTTAGTAATGTGGACTAATAACCCTATTGTTAGCAATGTACCATGCCTGGTTGACCTCCAAGTGGTACCCCTGGAAATTCACCATGAATTTACCAGGATGGGACAACTGACCTGACCTCATGCGCATCTTATCTTTTACTGGTGCCGTTGTCCAGCGTTATTTCTGCGTATATTCATTTTAGTCAACTTTTGTTAGAATACACAGAGTTATGAGTACACTAAAATTACAACAATATGTATTTGGAATGTTTAATTGTGTATGATTACTAGCTGTTTTATGATTATACATAGACAAATCAATTTTAACTATCTTTTTTTGTTCGTTGTTCATCTGCAATCAGTATGTTTACTATAATCGGATTTGTTGGCAGATGACAATGTGAGTCTGTAGATTTAGTGTAATTTAAGTCTCCATTTCTTATCCAAATGTCTATTTTCTCAAGTTGTGCTTGCAATGTCGCAGTAGCTAACTCGGGCTTTGCATAGCTGTTTAAAATAGCTATATCATCTGCGAATGCAGCTGTCGTGACATTAGTCATCGGCATATCAGCAGTAAACAAGGTAGAGATATGGTCCAAGCACAGATCCTTGCAGTACACCCACTCCGATTTCATAGAGCTTGAGCAGGCATCCTCTTCATTTACTTGGAAGATCTTATCATGTAAATAGGACTTTGAGAGCTAAAAGAAAGAATGGGAAAGACTCTATTTTATAGAGAAGCCATTCGTGCTACACCTTATCAAATGCCTGCTGAATGTCAAGGAAAACAGCAGAACAAAATTCCTCTCGTTCTATGGAAAATTCTTTCTTCTCTCGGCTTGAGTATTCGTTTTTTAGATCACTACTTATTCTTAATTAATTTACACAGCTATTATTGGGGACTATTTTTGTACGTCACTGTACCTTCTAACGGGTCAGTTCGACATATGCATACACGGGCCTGGAGACTTGAGTACTAGTTCTTTTAGGTCACTACTCATTCTGTAGTGAGAGTAGAGCGGCGGCGCTGGTGCTAGTCCTCCAGTAGCGCGCACTTCTGCCAGGCGGCGGCGGAGTGGTCGTGGTCGTGGTGGGGGCGCGGTCCCCGGGCTCGCTTGGGCCAGGGCTTCTTGAGGTGCACGTGGTCCACGTGCGCGCGCTGCTCGCCCGCCGTCGTGAAGCACTTGCCGCACGTCTCGCACTTGAACGGCTTCAGCCCCGTGTGGATCTGACGAACACATTACATGTTATCAGAATAGCCGACCGGCCGGTAGTAAACTGTGAGCGTCGCCTATACGCATGAACGGTGCTACGAATATCACACGAGCACACGACACCGTCCGCGCCGAGGATGGCGACGACCTCGACCACGCCATACGAAGCGATCGGCGCCCCCCGATCGATCCCCCGTCCAATAAAACGATCACGACATTTCAATTACGACGGCCCGAACCAAAGTTTGAACCTAGCTAGCGGTAGCCTCAGACTAAAGTTAAATAAAAAACACTAGCATTTTCAGCATTATATATTAGATGGCATCGATACTCTACTATTAGGACTCCACTTTACTTCCGATGATCGCGGGTTCGATTCCTCACAAGATACAAACATTTGTATTCATGAGTATGATTGTTTGTATCGGTCTAGGTGCCATCCGTCGTATCCAGTTGTCGAAGAAAATTCTAGAAGAACATTGTTTTGTAGAATGTGTAAAATGTGGGTAAACTTACAAACATGTGCAATCTGCAGTTGTCGAAGAACATTGTTTAGTAGAATGTGGGTAGACTCGTCTCCGGTTGTTCTTTTTTCCTTGTGTGGTCTGTCTCCGGTTGTTGAATGGTATTTTATAGAATGTGGGTAGACTTACAAACATGTGCCGTCTTCTGTTGTTGAAGAAGGCGAAGTGTTTCCCGCACAGCGGACATTCGTAGGTGGGGCGGGTGGCGCTGTGGACACGCAGGTGGAACACCAGGTTCGTCTTCTGCGTGAAGCTTTTATCGCAGCGGTCGCACTTGAACCTCTTCTCTCCCGTGTGCACCCACATGTGGTCTTTCAGGAGAGCCATGCTCTGAAAGTAGAAGGTGATTTGTCCATAGCTGGAAGGTATTTCCACAATGTGGTTGTGCATGGCAAAAATTTTACATTTAACAATTGCTACATTTAAGTTAATACAGTTATAAGGATTTAATATATTACGAAAAAGCTGTTCCCGCGACTTCGTCCGCGTGGAATCTATCTTTATTTTTCTAAAATAAAAGTAGCTTAAGATACTCCTTATTACATCAGCTACCTGCTAAAAAAAGTCACGTCAGAATCGATCCAGCCATTTTAGAGATTAGCCGGAACAAACAGACAGATAGACAGACAAAAATGGTAAAAAATGTTAATTTGGTGTATGTACCGTAATTATATTCAAATGCATGTAGTAAAAGACACTCCAATTTTATTTATATGTATAGATGTGGTACAGCTGAAATACTAAGTCATAATTTCTTAATCGCGGCAACATTTAAGAGTGAAACGAAACGTTAATGAAACTGTCCCCCGCACCATACTACAGCGCACATATGTAGTATAGAAGGGGGTGAAATAGGGGATGAAGGTTCTATTGTCTCAACAAGAACGTACCTGAAATATTCTGCCGCACTGTTCGCACATGCAGGGCGTCTTCATCGCGGGGTACTTGGTTCGATTCTTGTCCGGGTGCGCTCGCCGGAAGTGTTGCGCGTACAATCTTAAATCGCGTAGCTGGACTCCGCACTTGTAAATTGATAAATAACAATAATGTTTAACCCCTCCGATCGATATTCCGTCCAATTCAAACGGGGATCGAAATTACGACGGCCTGAGCCGAGGTTCGAACCCCAAGTGGTGCCCTCAGACTAAAGTCGTATCCATCAGGCAGGAGTTGGCCTTCAGCCGCTCCATAAGTCCTTCCGCGGGTTTGGAGTGCCATCTGCACTCGCCCCTTAACGTCCGGTGAAGCTGTAAAGGCCAACAGAATTAGAGTAGTCCGAAAAAAAAAATTTTTATTTATTATCCACAGTTACAATTTAAATTCTTCATACAGAGATCCCTTCATGCTTCCATTGCCATGTATGTATATTAAAGACATTTGTATATTTGTAAGGGAACATCCTGACTATTTTAAGAAATTAACAGACACAACACTGCGAGTAACGAGACCGAATGATTATATACACGACTACGACTATACACACCAATGTGTCGATTAGACTTATATAAGAGAAATGTATACTGTATGGCAATCAAAGTGTACAAAAATCTTCCTAGAAAGATAATCTTATTTTGACCTACGGTAAAGATAATAATACGTCTCTGAGACGTATTGATATTAACAAGATCCTATTGGACAAGTTTCCTTATATTAACTTTTTAAAAGTGATCGTATAATTAGTTTTGGGTTTCCTACTACAAATAAAACCAAAATTGTAATCAGAAGTAAATATGTACTTTAAAAATAAAAACTAAACTCTGTAAACTTACAAATCTTACAAATTAACTAAAATTATTATGTCTTACTTTATTGCGTAATTATTTTATCTTAGTATGAAATCACATTTTTGTTTTGACTTAATATTAAAGATTAATTACTAATTAATCATTTAACATAAAAAATCAACAAGTTTTATGTTCAAATCACATTTAGATACAGGTTTTACATACATCACTTTTTTGTTCGCCACAAATGCTTTTGTTGCATTTACAACATGTAATTTTCGACATCCTTATTATTTTTGACGGACAATGTATACAATATCTCTTCTTTTTGATAACTGGTTCTTCATTAATATAGATAATATTGAACAGTTGCTACCAAAAAATGATATTTTAATCATTTTTCGGTACAAACTCTTGAATATTTGCAGGGACATGTCTTTTAAGAGTAGGAGCTTCTAACCTTTTCTCCATCCAAGGTATTACCAGTTCTGTGCTAAATTTTTTCATATAATATCTTTAACCTAGAGGTTTTTCCTTTTTAGCTATCATATTGTGACATTGTATGATATTAGAATTCACAAACGATATATTCCGCATACCATAAAATATGGCCACAGGCCACCTGTTGGACTTTCTCAAACACGACGTAGACGATTTGGTCAAATGTGACTGTGGTCTGTTGCTGCTGAAGCAACTTCAACGACTAATTCGTCTACTGTGACAATAGATGTTGGCCGATTCTCAGACCTACTCAATACGCTCACAAAATTTCATGAGAATCGGTCAAGCCGTTTCGGAGAAGTATGGGACACGAAAACTGTGACACGAGAATTTTATATATAAGAAAAAGCAAATAAATTATTTCATTTCATTTCACAGTAATTCCTGTCGTGCAAATAGTGAGAGAACAGAATAGAATAGAAAATCATTTATTCAAATAAACTTACATTGAAGCACTTTTGAATAGTCATTACATTTTTTTAATCTACCGCTCATTCGAAAAGCTGTCTCATCACAAGAAGAACGAGCAAGAAACTTGTGTGTTGCTCTTTTAAATATGTAATTTTATTCTTAATTACAATTTAAGTTTAAGTGTGTGAATACAAACTACCGAACTAGCACTAATTCAATTAAATAATAAAATAGAATAAATATTTAATACACAACAACTGGTTAAACAATTAATAAGAGGAAAGTCATAGTGATTAGAGCAGACCAGTCCCTACAAGCAGCACCCGTTCACGAGTATGACGGATGAGCCAGCCATCACAGCGCTCGACCATATTTTCATTCAGTCAGGTAAGTCATTTACGCTGGTATGACCATATCCAGAGACGTGAATGACTACGCGGTTAAAGTGTCCAAGATACCAAACTCGACCAGAGGTAGCAAGATAGACAAGACCTGGTATAAGTGGTTGTATAATCTATGTCTATCTATATCTATAATGTAGATTATTACCTTTCCCTGACTGTGCTAATTATAATATATACATATACTAGCTGTACCTGCGACTTCGTCCGCGTGGGATTTAACTCTATTTTTCTAAAATAAAAGTAGCCAAGTTACTCCTTATTACATCAGCTACCTGCCAATGAAAGTCCCGTCAAAATCGGTCCAGCCATTTCAGGGATTAGCCGAAACAAACAGACAGACAAAAATTTGTTATTTTGGTGTATGTACCGTATTTATATTCATATGCATGTAGTAAAAAACGGTCATTTCAATATTACAAACAGACACTCCAATTTTATTTATACGTATATATTATATGTACCTGTTCGCAGGTGACTGGCCCGGCGCAGTCTTGCCTCTCTCGGTCACCATCAACGCGCGGGTGTATGACGGGCCTCCGCTCTATATGCCGGACCACGCGGCCGTACTTCGAACTCTTGCTTTGCGAGTCGTTCCTGATGCGGTTCCTGAAATATAGTGTATTTATTATTTGTATTGTAGACAAATATGAACCAGTCATGCTCACTTAAATATTCAAATTCAAATTCAAAAATTATTTATTCATGTAGAACATTTTAGCCGCTTTTGAACGTCAAGGTTTTAATTATATTTTTGTTTTGGATCCCAATTAGATCTATATACCGAACTTCAATTGAGAAGAGCTGGTAAGAAACTCAATTGAATTACTTTTACACTTTTTTAAAAGCCAGTTTATTTACAATGTATATTTATATAAGTGTCTATGTCTAACATTAAATGAAAATCCCGTACATGAACGACTAATGCCATGCACGCTCGTCATTCAAGTAATTGTTTAGTGAGTAATAGGCTTTGCTCAGTAAATATGATTTAACAAATGTTTTGCATTTAAGGGTAATTTCAATATATCCTTTGGTATTTTATTGTAAATTTATTATTCAGGCAAGTGGAGTGAAGGGGACATCGGGGTCCCCATAATATGGTTGAGTGCAGTAATTGCTGCTTGCTCACCCGTCATTGCGTTACAGACATACATACAGATATTAGTATCATGAGTCAGTCATGCTCACTTAAATGTCCAGACAACATATATTAATACATTGTAACAATTCAATAAACAAAAAAAAAACTTAAAATCCTGGACAATTCGCATAGCACCATCTAGTCAAGAACTAAGCAGAGCTTGTGTTATGGGTACTAGATGACTGATATAAATATTTAGATACTTTTTTTTGTAAATATATACATAGAAAACAACCAGACCGATACAAACAAACATTCTCATGAATACAAATGTTTACACCGTGCGAGGAATCGAACCCTTATTGGGTATAAAGATAAAAACCACATCGCTTAAAATAAATGTAAAACAGTCGAATGGAGAACCTTCCGCTTTTGAATACCACTTACGGATCATTGTCGCTGCTGTGCTTCGATGATAACTTCAAATGCCTCGAGTGCGCCTCTTCAGACACAAAAGTTACATCACAAACGGCGCAGTACGGACCTTCCAATGGCACCTGTAGTATAATATATGATATTTTATAAAATCTATACCTACTAATATTAGCTGAAGAAATATAGAGAAAGAATTTATACACTCAAATATATAAATATTTATAAACCGCAAACGTGATGCCGTAAAATCAAAACATTATTGAAAAATAAGGGTTTGTAATAGAAGGGTGTAACTTTAGGGCTGTATGTATTATTTAATGCTATTACTGGTATAGAAAAAAACATACCGGCTTGTCTCTGGCCACTCGGTGTTTCTTCCTCTTGTGTACATCTATGCCCTTTTTACTCACAAACGTGTACCCGCACAGTTCACACACGAAATCCGACACGTGTTTGATGCGTATGTGACCCATGTATGTAGTTAGCTTACTGTAGACAAATAAACAATTTTTCTATTTATTCTTTAATGCACAATATAATTTGTAAACTTGTACAAAGGCAAGTTTAATGTCGTATAGCATTCTCCGCCAGCTAACCTCTAGGTATACAGAAAGCGTTGTAGGCCAGTTATGTCAATAAACAATCACAAGATTACTAATAAATATTATATAATATATATGAAATGCAAATAAATATATACATATAATAATATATATAGTATAGTGCAACCTAGTCGAAACGTCGAGAGAGGTAAATACCTTTATTTGCCATAAAATTATTCGTGTTAAGATCCGGTTAATAATTTAAATAATGTATATTAAACACGAAAGTTCAAAATTAAATATATATAGTATACCTGATATTATATAATGTTATACATTAATGCTAAATATAATACAGTGGACCCCCGGTAGTCCGACAATCATTTTGCAGGGCAGTGTCGGACTATCGAATTTGTCGGATTATATAGTACTGCCTAAGACCCCTTATAGTCCGAATTTTTTTACAAAAGAGTACCTTGTAATCCGACAAATTATAACATATACAGTGGACCCCCGGTTATCCGACAAACATTTTGCATCGCAGATCCGTATTTGTCGGATTAAGATTCTATGTTATATATGTATGTATGTATATGCACTCTGAAGTATATTGTCAAAGTAATATTCAATAACAAATAATAGATAATGTCGAATTACAAGGGGGGCCGGATTAGACAGGGGCCGGATTACAGCGGGTCCACTGTACTAATATAATGCAATACAGTTATAACTCATTTTGGTGACTCAAGAGAAAATTAAATAATTTCTTTTTAATAATGATAAGCCCATTATTAAAAAGAAATTATTTAATTTTCTCGATGATTTTTAATAGTAGCTTTATGCTGAGTTGGTTGTCTTTTCACTTTTGCGGCACATAAAGTCACCTACATTTCTTTTATTAATTCGTGTTTTTTCTGTATCTCATGTATGTTATGTGTCTGTAATTGTGAATAAAGAATTTATCTATTTATCTATTGTTGGGGTTCACATCGATATTGTTGAAAAATCTGATATTTAATATTAAAAGAAGGTAGTTTCATTATTACTCGGCATCGTTCAACTAGTTGCGTATAAAAAAAAAGTAAAAAAATTAAAACCTCAAGTACCCCGATTTTTACTCGGTGCAAATGTTTTTTATTCGCACGAGCTCTTGGTAATTCTTAATTTCATGGGAAAATGATGAGAGAGATGGATAGTGGACATGTTTGCCATGAGGGAGCGAGACAGATAGATATGCCCGACTAATAAGTAGATCTTTTTCAAGATGCAGGACGTGTTTTTTTTAAAGGATGATAATGTAATGGTGCCCCGTTTGCGCTAACGGTTTACGCTGGCGGGGCACCAGTGGAGGATGATAGGATGAACATGAAGTCAGATCAGTTAGCCCAACGTGACAAATTCACCGGGAATGTATCACGATGGTATCCAGGGGGAACCGCGTGGAGGTCGATCTGATATGGTACATTGCTAGCAATGGGATCATCAGTCCACATTACTAACAATACCCTATCCCCTGTAGGGCGTGTATTGGTTTTTTTTTATACCACTTAGGTGGCTAACAAGCATACGGCCCATCTGATGGTAAACGGTTACCGTAGCCGTGGACGCCTGAAACACCAGGAGTGTCACATACGCGTTCCCGACCATTAAGAAACCTTAATATACCCTTCTTGAAAAACCCCATGCTGTAGTCTCTCGAGAAAACCTCGGCAGGTAGTTCATTCCACAATCTAAGTGTACGCGGGAGGAAGCTCCTCTGAAACCGCACTGTCCGAGACTGTGTCAATCCAGGCATTTCACAGACACATCAATTTTATTTATTTGTATATAGATAACTCAGTTGGTACTAACAGGTATATTTAGGGAGAATATAGTTATTTTTTATCTCATCATTACATATTATAAATCTAAATATATATAACTCAAAGGTGACTGACATAGTGATCTATCAACACACAGCCTAACTGTACGGATCGGGCTGAAATTTGGCATGCAGGTAGATGTTATGACGTAGGCATCCGCTAAGAAAGGATTTTGATCAATTCTACCACCAAAGGGATATAATAGGGGTTGAAAGTTTGTATGAAACTTTGTCCATTATAAACTGATCGAGCTGAGACGTTGCATGCATAAAGCTACTATGACGTAGGTTGATAAATTCCACCCATAAGAGGATAAATTAACGCGATCGAAGCCGCGTGTAAAAGCTAGTTATAAATAAAGTCGCTAAATATTAGTATAAATAAAACAAAGTCGCTGTCACTGTCTGTCTGTCCGTACGTATGCTTTCTATCTTTAAAACTATGCAACGGATTTTGGAAGCAGTTTTTTAAATAGATATATAGATAACTCAAATTTGTACTAACTCAAATTCACTGGGACAGTGCGGACACTGGTAGCGCGTGCCGGCGTGCCACTTCTCGTGCTCGCGTGCCACGCCCCTGCAACATCATCAGTACATCACCATCACCATCACGTCGACGTCATCAGTACATCACTATCATATCAACATCATCAATCCTAACAAATAAAATAAAATTTTATAAATACATACATATTATACATATCAAACACCCAGACTGATACAATCATACTCATGAATACAAATGTTTGTGCCATGCGAGGAATCGAACCCGCGACCATCGGAAGTAAGGCGGTGTATCAGTTTGACATCTACACTTTACCCCCGGAAACCATCATGTTAAATTCTTGGTGAATTTGTCTCGATGGCCTAACTTACCTGAACTCACGCTTGTCTTATCATCCTCCACTGGTGCCCCGCCAGCGTAAACCATTAGCACAGGCAGGTGCATCATTATATTATCATCCATAAAAAAAAACTACGTCATATCAGGATCATTGATAGTAATGTGGATTTATAAACCCATTGCTAAAAATATATGTCAGGTTGATCTCTAAGCGGTTCCCACTGCATCATTCCATTATCATCCATAAATAAAAATACATAGCAAGCACTCAGACCAATACAAACAATCATACTCATGAATACAAATAATTGTACTGTGCGAGGTATCGAACCCGCGACTTTACTATATAATTACCTGTTTCTTGTGACAAATGGACATCCATTACAACTGAACTTCTCTGTGTGCTGTGCAGTGAGGTGCTTCCGAAGCGCTCGGGCTGTTTTCAGTCGACTCTTGCATATAAAGCATTCAAAAGCACCACTTGCCTGAAAAAAAAAATTTGCTATCAATCAAAATATCTTTATTCGTTCTATTACAGACTCTTATGATATGTCAACTCTACAGTCAATTTGGAGTGCTTTCGAGATGAGAAGAACTGACAAGAATCTCAGGTCTTATTCAAATGAGCTTGTATGTGATTACATAAATACAGATTTTTTAAATTCATTTAGGCAGAATACAGTTATTTTTTATCTCATCATTACGTATACATCTAAATATATATAACTTAAAGGTGACTGACATAGTGATCTATCAACGCACAGCCCAAACCACTGGACGGATCGGGCTAAAATTTGGCATGCAGGTAGATGTTATGACGTAGGCATCCGCTAATAAAGGATTTTGATCAATTCTACCACCAAAGAGATATAATAAGGGATGAAAGTTTGTATGAAACTTTGTCAATTTTAAACCGATCGGGCTGAGATTTTGTATGCATAAAGCTACTATGTTGTAGGCATCCCCTAAGAAAGGATTTTGATCAATTCTACCCCCAAAGGGATATAATAAGGGTTGAAAGTTTGTATGAAACTTTGTCCATTATAAACCGATCGGGCTGAGATTTTGTATGCATAAAGCTACTATGTTGTAGGCATCCCCTAAGAAAGGATTTTGATCAATTCTACCCCCAAAGGGATATAATAAGGGTTGAAAGTTTGTATAAAACCTTGTCCACTTTAAACCGATCGGGCTGAGACTTTGTATGCATAAAGCTACTATGTTGTAGGCATCCCCTAAGAAAGTTTTTTGATAAATTAACCATCCACCCCTAAGGGGATAAATTAACGCGAGTGAAGCCGCGGGCAAAAGCTAGTTATAAATAAAGTCGCTAAACAGTAGTATAAATAAAACAAAGTCGCTGTCGCTGTCTGTCCCTGTGTATGCTTAAATTTAATTATAAAATTACGCAACGGATTTTAGAAGCAGTTGTTTTTAACAGATATAGTGATTTAAGAGAAAGGTTTGTATGTATAATACATATACACTCGGGCGAAGCCGGGACGAGTAGTTAGTTAATATTATAACCGCGAAAGTTTGTGAATATGATTGGATGTTTGTTACACTTTCATACAAAAACTACTAAACGGATTTTGATGTAACTTTATAGTTATATAGTGTATACATAAGAATAACATATAGGCTAGGCTAAAAACCGACTACAGAGATCCTATTTAACTATTATTATAATTATTATTATTATTTCTTTCTGTATAGTTAATTATGTATAATTTTAAACAATACTATTTTGCATGCCATTACTATGGCAAAACACATGATACTAAGTTTTAATTACCATCTTTTATACTGTGTTTTTTAAGCAAATAAATTATTATTATTATTATTAAATGTCACGCGGGTGAAACCGGGCACAGCTAGTAATAATATATATAAACCCAGACCAATACAAACTCACGAATACAAATGTTTACTTCGAGAGAGG
Source organism: Achroia grisella (assembly GCF_030625045.1). Lineage (NCBI taxonomy): Eukaryota > Metazoa > Arthropoda > Insecta > Lepidoptera > Pyralidae > Achroia > Achroia grisella. The sequence goes on from NW_026712739.1 coordinate 1,153,374, forward strand.
AATCGAAATTGCGACTGGAAGTAAAGCAATGTCCTAAACCGCTGGACCACCAGGGTCGTCACGATGATGATGATGACTGATGATGATAATAACAATCAAACTTACATCACTATGCCGTATCACTGGCGCTGATGATGATGATGACTGATGATGATAATAACAATCAAACTTACATCACTATGCTGTATCACGTGCGCTGATGATGATGATGACTGATGATGATAATAACAATCAAACTTACATCACTATGCCGTATCACGTGCGCGTCATATCTGTCCTGTATTTGGAAGCCCCTGTAACAAACTGTACATTTGTACGGCGCGTTCTTGTAAGTGGAGGATTCCTGGCGCTTCTGAATTTCAGCGATCTGTTCGTCGTAAGTCAGTTTTATAACTGTGAATAGAGTTTCGTCGAGGCCGTCGCTTGCTTTTCTACGTTTCACATCTGAGTTTTTGTACCTAAAATAAAAATAATATTTAAATTTAGTATACTAGCTGTCCCGGCGAACGTTGTTTTGCGATAAAATAAAAAAAAAATAGGGGAGGACTACCCCTAACATTTAGGGGGATGAGAAATAGATGTTGGCCGATTCTCAGACCTACTCAATACGCTCACAAAATTTCATGAGAATCGGTCAAGCCGTTTCGAAGGAGTATGGGAACGAGAACTGTGTGTGAATTTTATATATAAGATTACGATATGGGGCCGTGAATTAATCACGTGATTTTTTTTCAAGCATTTTCAACCCCTGCTCCCCCGTGGTGATACGTGGTGAGGTTTATCATCACGTGTATTTTAGTACCTAGACAGAAAGGTTGCAGATTGTTTTTGATTGGCATAAAATAAATACACGTGATATATTACTAAACCTTGTCGCCCCTTGTGATATTTCGTGATTTTTGTCAACCCCCCCCCCCTCCCTTCAAGCCTCAAGTGATCAATGAATGGCCCCTATATATATGGTTACGGCACTGGTAATGGCACGTGTCATACGTGAGGCGTTTTACCACTCATTCAGCTGAAATTCCAGCTGATGGGTAGAATAAAAAATATGACTATTCAAAAGTGCTTGTATTGAGTTTATTTGTATATTTTTAATAACTCTTTATTGCATACAGGACAAACAAAGAACAATAAAATATGATAAAAAGTTAAACAAACGGTCTCATCACTAACAGCAATTTCTTACAAACAACCTGGAAAATTTCTATTTCGTACAATCAGCTGCACGGAAGCTATTGGTCAATTCAATTACATAAAAAAAAATACATACTTATCCATAGCTGCAGTTGGATTGTCATCATCTTCACATTTCCTCGCTCTCTTCTTCACCCTCCCCTTCTCTGACTTGAACTTCTTTTTTTTCACCTTCGTCTTTGGCTTCACAAACACTTCACTCAACTTCTTATCATCTTCCGAATCATAATCTAAATATTCATCTAGATATATTTCATTATCATTATTTTCATCCTTCACTTCAATCTCAACTATTGGTAGATTCTCATCATCGTTCTCCTTCTGTATCTCTTTCTCTATTTCATTACTCTCCGGTTTGATGAGAGCCATTTCTTCTTCTTCGTCGGCTCTTGTCTCTGCTTTTAACATAACGTCATCGTCATTTATAAATATATCAAAGTCGTCCTCTTCATTTATTTTCTTTACAAGACTAGATTTTAACGCTGCTCTGTCTATTGTTCGTATATCATGTATTGTGATCTGAATTGAAACAAAATACACACACATAAATATTAAATGTTACCTTACTTCGCCTGATAGTTGAAATATAGCCTATGTCCGTCCTCCTGTTAAAATCTATCTTTAGTACTAATATAATAAATTATGAAATATTTGAGAAATATAAAACTTTCAGAATTAATTTGCACCAATTGCACCAATTTTTGTCTGTCTGTCTGTTCCGGCTAATCTCTGAAATAGCTGGACCGATTTTGACGGGACTTTCATTGGCGGGTAGCTGAATTACATCAGCTACCCGCCAATGAAAGTTTACTTAGGCTACTTTTATTTTAGAAAAATAAAGTTAAATTCTACGCGGACGAAGTCGCGAGTACAGCTAGTCTACTCTAAATCTAAATTAATGTGTCGTCACTCCCATACTCACAGGTTGCCTGTGTACATACATTATGTACCAGTTGTATCGATAAAATGATAATAAAGGATCAAGGGTACTATGCTGGCAAACAAGCATGCAGCCCATTTGATGGTAAATGTTTACCGTAGCCTATGGACACCTGAAACCCCAGGTGTGTCACGCGTGTTGCCGACCCTTAAGAAATCTTAATATACCCTAATTGAAAAACCTCATGCTGTAGTCTCTATAGAAAACCTCAGCAGGTATTTCATTCCACAATGTAAGTGTACGCGGGAGGAAGCTCCTCTGAAACCGCACTGTCCGAGACCACTTAGGTTCTAGCGTGTGCTGATGAATTCCCTGTCGATGGCGTGTGGTGCGATGGTGAAATGGCAGCCCCTTGCTTAGTATATCTTACATATCTGCTGGACTGCACCACGTTCATCATGGCTATGTGACTCTTTAGCGCCTTCGCTCGCAGCCGCCTACAGGACTGCAGTCGATGGGTGCACTCCCAGCACAGGTTCTGTGGTAGTCTGTCTTCTTCATTTAACTGGAAAGAACATTTTTATTATTTTAGTTTTATTTCAGACTAGCTGTGTCGTGAAATTTATAGCCTATATGTTATTCTGTATTGTATTCACACACTTAAACTTAAAAATGTAAAGTAATAATAAAATTATTTAAAAGAGCAACGCGCAAGTTTCTTCCTCGTTCTTCTTATGATGAGACAGAGAGAGCTTTCCGAATGAGCGGTAGATTAAAAAAATGTAATGACTATTCAAAAGTGCTTCAATGTAAGTTTATTTGAATAAATTTCTATTCTATTCTATTCTGATACATAAGCTAAATTACAGTAAAGTTTCATCAAAATCCGTTCAGAAGCTTTTGCGTGAAAGGGTAACAAACATCCATCCACACTCAAAAACTTTCGCGTTTGTAATATTAATAAAATATAATTATAGCCAAAGGAGCCTCTTGAGAACTTTTAAGGAAGACTTTTACCACTTAAAGTGGATTTAAGTTTGTACAATTTCTTTTGTTTGTAAACAAGAAAAAATTTGGTTAATTGTATTTCTACAGCTATACATACAATTAATGTATATATTGTAGGCGGGGAAAAATGTTGGGGCACTTGATACGACACGACGAATTAACAACATTATTGAAGGAAAAATATATGGAAAGAGAGGAAGGGGAAGACCGAGACACAGCTATATCAAGCAAGTTAAAGAAAAAGTTGGAGTCGTGTCGTATCAACAGCTAAAGGGACTGATAGAAGATCGTGGAAGGTGGCAGGAGCTCCACCGACAAGAGCACAGCTCTTAAATGAATGAATGTATATATACATTTACAAAAAAATTAAGTATATTTATTAGTTGTCTATTACCCTTAACACAGGATCTGCTTATTTTGAGACTAGATGACGCTGTGTAAATTGTCCAGGATTATTATTGCTGTCACTTGAATCACTCTATCTATTAAAAAAAAGCTTATATAAACTAAACTAGTTACTTGCCCCGTTTTTGCACGGGTGTACATGTATTATATATATAAACCTTCCTCTTGAATCACTATCTATTAAAAAAACCGCTTCAAAATCCATTGCCTAGTATCACTATCTATTAAAAAAACTGCTTCAAAATCCGTTGTGTAGTTTAAAAGATTTAAGCATACATAGGGATGGACAGACAGTGACAGCGACTTTATTTATACTATAATGATACCAACCGTTATTCCAGTAATTTGCTGGAATGTATCATCCAAATTACTATCTGATAAGTGATACATTTTCACATTGACTTCCAAACATATCCTGCACACCTGAAATAAGAAGTTTTATCTATTAATTCATTAAAATTCTTCATAACAGCAGAAGTAATGAAAAAACATAAATTAGAGTAAATTATTAGGTTCTTTCTGATGCAATAGGATATGTTGTTGATCACTACATTATCTCTAATTGATTTTTTTTATTGCTGGTTGGCTATGCAGGTCCACTGCAACTTACATAGATCTATTATGATCACCCTTTTTCAAAGTTCGCTGCCTAGACCCATGAGGGACAAGAGCTGAAGGATATTCTTACGAGCGATGGTTTTTACAGCCTCATGATAGAATGGACATGGTTAATAGAATAACAGAATCTCACTTGAGCAACTACTGGAACAGCCCCATTCTTGATTTTACGGAGACCACACTTTGTGTCGTAGAAGTCATCTTTATGGAAGTGTTCTGAACAGACTGAACTCCTCTCTTTTGGCTCCCAGTCCTTCATATTCAGTGCTTCTATCCATGCAGTGCGAAGATTAGCTTCTTTCGGAAACCTGGAAAAGGATATCATGCATGGGATTTTATTCACTGATGAGCTAAAAGAGTAAATGGACATAGCATTAATTTCTGCTGTCAACAGATTCCCACAAAAATCTGTTAAAGGCTTGGTGGGCTGATCCATGATATCAATATGAAAAAAAAATACACATTTTGTTTGTTCTTTCACTTATGTATTTATCAATATATGTAAATACATATAAAAATACTTATGTTGACAAAATGACCTCTTAAACCTACACCTGGATCAGAAGTTCTGGGACCTGCTTGAAGTATCCTTCTCTGTTACATGATGGACCTGGCTTACACATAATTAATCCAGAGAACAGAATATGGGCTTATTTTTTCAGTTAGCTATCTGAATGGGAAGTAGATAAAAAATAAGTAAGTATGACTATTCAAAAATGCTTAAACTTGAACTTTATTTGAATGACAAATTTTCTATTTCTATTTCATCCTATGGTCTTCCAACCAAAGACCAAGGCACAGCTACATCAAGCAGAATAAGGAAAAGTTGGTGTTGTGTCATAACAACAACTGAAGGGATTGATGGAAGGTTGTGGAAAAAAAAAGAGTGGCACCAACAAGAGTGCAGTTCCTATATTATGAATGATCTTCCACTGGTGCCCCACTAATGTATAACACCGACAAGAGTGTGGCTCTTAAATTATGAATGGTCTTCCACTGGTAGCATGCCAGTGTATACCGTTAGTGCAGACATACTAACGATATGTGTTGATAATTCAATTTTTTTACCATAAAATACCAATAATAAAATTGGAAGACATAAATGAGTATATAGTGGTTTTTATAACTTAAATATAAACTAAACTGACGACCCACCTGATAGTAATGGGCAGTTCTATTTTAAAATAACGAAAGAAATAATTACATGTTGATTATATTATATTTATAATGATTGAATTAATTACAAAGTATTACGCGGCGTTGCCTGCGCGAATTCCGGTAAGAAAGTATCTTATTTGTTAATATAACATATGATCTATCTGTGTACCATAATTCATTCGAATCCGTCCCGTAGTTTTTGGGTAAAAGACTATCAAACATCGATCTATTCTTACTAACTTCCATGTTTACAATATTAGTAGGTCTGCAATAATTATTGAAACTTACAAGTGGAAAGTGATTCCTTGGCTCTTTGTCATCCGTTTCGTATCATTGGTACAGAATTGAACGCAACACCTCATTTTCGTTATATTATTCACTCAGAATAATAAAGAATTAAGAAATAAACAATAATAAATACCAGCTAATTAGATTTACGCGAAAAATTGTAATAACACATTTAAATATTGCGGTTTACACTGATATGCATACTAAAAGTAATAATTATATCTAATATACCAAAATATACAGAGTAAAATAATTATTATATTATAAATTTTGAGTATTTGTAAATAACATAAAAATATTTAGGAGCAATAACACTCGCCATTTTTAAACAATTTTTCAGATACAGATAACCACAGATAAATTATTAAAAAAATATTATGAATGCGTTCATTGAAGTGTAATTGTAAAAGTGACTTATTACTTTATATCTTAGCTTTAAGTAAGATTTGTTTTCATTATAAATCATTATAAGTATTTCTGTACATATACATTGAATATAATTTATTTAAAGCTATGAATTTAATTAAAAGACTTCTAGTATATTTAAATAAAGTGGACGAAATGACTTACTGACTGACATACACTGATAGCTTGACAGCCAAAACCGATCAATTTGTGTAATCGGTGCATACTTCAATTTCAGTAAAAAATAAACATAAAAAATGTATTGACTCCTATATTATGTTTTATATTATTATAATTTACAATATTAAATGAAGTATTTACTTACTAATCATATACAAATAATGCAAACATTATATGTATTTACTGTAAATATATGAGTATCTATTTATTTTAATATAGCTGTGAAATTTGTTTTGCTTTTAAGAATGAGGTGTTCAGTGCCGGGTTGTAAGAACGATTCTAGATATATTTCCAAATCTCAGGGCATTACGTTTCATATGTAAGTTTTATTCGTCCATAGATATTTAGTACATATTTTTATCGTGATTTTTATTAAAGAATTGTTTATTCGTCCATAGATAATAAGTAGATATTTTTATCTTGATTTTGATGAAAGAGAAACAGTTTTATAAGTTACTTTTATAATTGGAATAGCAAATAGACTGTCCACCGGATGTAAGCGTCGCCTATATACATAGTACTGTGGGTGTCACGTTATCATGTGACAGCCTTGCAATCATGCATTGCCAATCTAGAGAACTGGGTGGAAAGGGATTGTTAGTAATGTGGATTGATAACCCCATTGCTAGCAATGTACCATGTCAGGTTGACCTCCACGCGGTTCCCCCTGGAAACCATCGTGATAAATTCTTGGTGAATTTGTCACGATGGGCTAACTGACCTGACCTCATGCTCATCTTATCATCCTCCACTGGTGTCCCGCCAGCGTAAACCGTTAGCGCAGGCGTGTGAGCCATTCCATTATCATCCATAAAAATAAAAAAATCTAGAGAACTAAGATGTTATGCCTCTTATTCTTCGACGGCCTCGGTGGTCTACCGGTTTAGCTTTATTTCCGATGGTCGCGGGTTTGATTTCTCGCAAAGTACAAACATTAGTATCCGTAAGTATGGTTGTTTGTATTGGTCTGTGTGTTTTCTATTTATATTATGTGTGTTTTTATTTATTTTTGAAGTATCTATAACAGTTGTCTAGTACTAATAACACAAACTCTGCTTAGCTTGGTACTAGATCTTGTTGTGTGAATTGTCCTGGGGTATTATTATTATTCTGTAATAAATAATCCTAGACAATTAACATGCGCCATCTAGTCCCACACAAGCAGAGCTCGTGTTATGGGTACTAGACAAATGATATAATTAAATAAATAAAACTGGACAATTAACACAGCGCCATCTAGTCCCACATATGCAGAGTATCCTAGTATGCAGAGCTTGTGTTAGGGGTACTAGACAACTGATATAAATAAATAAATAACACTGGACAATTAACACAGCGCCATCTAGTCCCACGGTGAGCAGAGCTTGTGTTATGGGTACTAAACAACTGATGTAAATACATAGATAATTTTATTTATAAATACATACATATTATACATAGAAAACGATACAAGCATTATACAGAATAATACAAACAATCATACTCATGAATACAAATGTTTGCACCAAGTAAAGAGTCCAACCCACAACCATCGGAAGTAAATCACTGTGCTAAACTACTAGACAATTGAGATTGTCATCTCTTTTACAGTTTATATTAGAGAATATGAAGTTTAAAAGAGGGATATTAAAATTTCTATTCAATTTCACTATATTACCTTATATTATAAACTAGCCATACCTGCGAATTCGTCTGCATGGAATTTTAATATTAATTTTCTAAAATAAAAGTAACTTAGGCTAAGTTACTCCTTATTACATCTACTACTATCTACCAAGAAAAGTCCCGTCAAAATCGGTACAGCCATTTCAGAGATTAACCGGAATAAACAGATAGATATACAAGAATTGTAAAAAATGTTATTTTGGTGTATGTTCCATATTTATATTCATATGCATGTAGTAAAAAGGTTATTTCAATATTACAAGCAGAGACTCCATTTTTATTTATATGTATAGATTGTATATTATTCTATTAGGCATTCCATCTTTTTATAGATTCCCCTACGAGAGTACACTGCGGACTGCTTGGCTGCAGGCAGTCGGCAAGCAGCACTGGGAACCGAAGGAGAGGAGCGCAGTTTGCTCCGAACACTTCCTCTGTGAAGACCTGTACGAGACCAAGAGTGGCCTGAGGAAGGTCCGAGCTGGAGCTGTACCTATCATTGTACAGGTGACAATTTTTATATTTCTCTGTATTTTATGGTTTGAAAAGAGAATAAGTGCATAGCGGTTTCTATGTTGATTGTCGCATGCGTAATCCTTGTTGTTAATTAAATATAAGTAAATCAATATTTTATTTAAAAGAGCAACACACAAGTTTCTTTCTTATTCTTCTTGTTATGAATCTGCATTCCGAATAAGCGGTAGAATAAAAAAACTTGACTATTCAAAAGTGCTTATATTAAGTTTATTTGAATAAAGATTATTTCTATTTTTGTATAAATCATATAGCTACTATTATATTATTGTTTTAGTGGAGCAAAATATAAATATATTAAACTAGCTGACCCACGCAACTACGTCTGCATTACACTTATCATTATATATCGCCCAATTTACATAATATCTTTTTAAATTACAGCATGTATTCTGATGTATAAACTATGTTACTATAAAGTTTCTTAAAAATTCGTTCAGCAGTTTTTGCGTGAAAGAGTAACAAACATCCGTCCATACTCACAAACTTTCGCATGTATAATATTGATATATAGATTCATAACTATATATTTTTTTCTAGGATTCAAGCAATGGTGATTATGGAAAAACATCTGGTTTGAAGGTGAGATTTATTATTATTGATAGGTTATACATGTAATTTATATATATTTTTATATATAAAAATTACATGTCATGTTGTTTTTCCGCGATTGACTCCTAAACCACTGATTGCACATTTGATTTGTGTGCAATTTGATCCAACTGAAAGATAGGATAGGCTACATCTCAATTTATAGTCGCAATATTATTATATCTAAGAACCTTAGCTACAGCAACGCGTGGCTGAGTCTGCTAGTTTATATATGTAATGTACGGCATGGGTTTCAAGCCACACACTATATTAAGTATACCCCTTTTTTTTTTACTTGGAGAAAATCCCTCATGGAGACTCGCCGGGCTTCCCCCGGGAGCCCACGGGTACTGTGAGACTCATACTCACTAAAAACTCCAAGATGTCCCTCATCCAACGCCATATGCCGGAGTCGCGGGATCGAACTCAGTCCACCGCGACTCCGACGGCGGTGGCCCACTCTACAGCGGGCCCATCTCTGCGGGTTCCCTTTGGAACCCACCACTTTTCCCATCTTCCCTTGGGGAAGGCGCGCACTTCTTCGTCGGTTCGTCGCACTTCGGTCGTCACCCCCGCCCGGTTATATTAAGTATACCCTATATTAAGATTTCTTAAGGGTCGGCAACGTGAACGTGTATCACCCCTTGAGACACCCTTGGTGTATCAGGTGTCTAGAGGCTATGGAAAGCCCCTTATTGAGTTCTCAAAAGAGCGGGAACGACTTATGGAGCGGCTGAAGGTCAACTTCTGCTTAACGGATTCAACTTTACTCTAAGACTTCGAATTTAGACGCAAGCCGTCGTAATTTCGATTTCCCTTTTTGATTCAATGGGATATCAATCTGGGGAAATAGAGAAAAAAGTATAAATGTTTATTTTACAGGTCTGCAGAATCTGCTTAGAGATGACCACCAAGTTATTCCCAATGAAGAAATACAAGTTGGTGCAGGCGTATCAATATGTGACTGGATTGACGGTGATTACCCAATAATAATAAAATAATAATAACACACTCACTCACACACACACTAACTTGGTTTCGGCCCGTAAGTGTAGATTAAAAAACCAGCACACACACATACACACACGCACGTATGCACGCACGCACGCAACGCACGCACGCATGCACACACGCACGCACGCACGCACACAAAAATTAAAAAAAATGTTATTTTGGTCTATGTACCGTATTTATATTCATATGCATGTAAATAAAAATGGTTATTTCAATATTACAAACAGACACTCCAATTTCATTTCTATGTATAAATTATAATAAATGCAAGAAACTCGTCTGTAACTGTTTTATTTTTTGTAGTATTCACAAAATATATCGCATCTTATTTCGAATCTTGATCTCCAGGTATGCGAAGAGGACCGCCTGCCAAGGAAACTGTGTGGTGAATGCGCGCACCGTCTTCTCAGCTGCCACAGCTTCAGGAACAAGAGTCTGCGCGCCAACAAGCTGATGGTAGAACTCCTTAACAAACACGACAATGTGAGTATATGTTTGCTATTAGAAAATAGAATAGAATAGAAAGAGGTTTATTACAGCACAGTTAATTTTAAACTTTCGTGTTTAATATACATTATTTAAATTATTAACCGGATCTTAACACGAATAATTTTATGGCAAATAAAGGTATTTACCTCTCTCGACGTTTCGACTAGGTTGCACTAGCCCTGGTCACGAGCTGACTGCCTTTATTTGATATAAAATTATTCATGTTAATACAGGGTTAATAATTAAATAATATATTACAGCACACTTCACAACGACAATGATGATACAGCGGTAATAACACACCATTAGTAGATAACACAGCAACTAGTAATTTACATACAGCAGTATACAATTACTAGATGATGATGATGATGATGAGTATATAAATTACTAGTTGACCTCATAAAATTTGTTTTGCCATATAAATAAAAATCGCTATTAAAAAATAGGAGTTGGTGCTAGAAAGGTAAAAATTTTGGATCGTATGTATTTTATAATGCCACTTTATAAAAAAATTTTGTTTTGCATTTAATTTTAATGCAGTTTTCACCAATCGATAGAGTGATACAAGAGGTTTATATTGCTGAAGACAATTGCTTGTAAAGTAGACTGTCCCATTCTAAGATACTGGGTGGGACAGGTAATATGTTAAAAGTTACATTTTTATTTTATTATGTATTTTATTACTAACATAGGATAAGTTATGTCATTAAGCTGTTACTAACACAATGGATCATGTTGTCTGAAATAAAAATTATTATTATTATTATTATTATTATTATTCTTTTTTCCCTTTTTTTCTCTTCTTTTATCGATTTAAAAGAAGGTAATACTCACCTACACGGGCCTTAGCCAAGTGTGGGAGAGGTTGTGCTGGGTGAAGATATTGTTGAGGAGGTTAAGAATTTTCGGGTTATGCGACAGGTATTTAATATTGTGGCTTTCTGTAGGAGATATGTTTTGGATGGATGAATGTTTAATGTTTGCAGACTATTTTGAAGTGTTTTGGGTACAAAACCGGTAGAAGAAAGTACAATGGGTACAGTGTTTACAGTATCAGCTCGCCATTGTGTTCTTACCTCTATTGCAAGATCCTGATATTTTAAGACTTTATCTGAAATGGTAGATTGTATGTTGTGTGTGTTAGGTACAGCTATATCTATAAGATATACTGTGTTAGAGTTTTTTTATTATTATTATTATTATATGTATAATCCGCGTACAACCGTGCGAAGCCGCGGCTGGTAGTTAGTATCATAATAATTCGAAATGAAGTCATTACATAAAGAAAATCAAATAGAAATATATAAATAATAATAATAACCCAATAACCCTGAATATTCACGCAGCGCCATCTAGTTTCAAGCTAAGAAGAGTTTGTGTTAACCCATAACACAAACTTAGCTTAACTTGGAACTTAGACTGTTAAAATAAATACATACTTGTACTTATTTTTTTAATTAAATTACATAGTATACGTAGAAAACACAGAGTGTAATACGAACAATCATACTTAACAACAAACAACAAATCACAATCACATAATGGTTAACATTAACTTGTAACATTAATTTGTAGCTGTGACGTGGTCGAGTGGAATGAGTAGTCATGCTCACTAAAATGTCCAGACATGTGGCGGCGTGGTGGGCCGGGTCATTGGGGTCCTTAAAATATAGTCGAGCGCAGTGATGGCTGGCTCATCCGTCATATTCGTGAACGAGTGCTGCTTGTAGGGACTGGTCTGCTCTTATCACTGATTCGATCACGACTGATGTAATCTTATTGTGTTTTTATATTTGAGCCTAAATAAATTAGTGCTGGTTGGTAGTTTGTATTCACACGTTTCGACTTGTAAAATGTGAACTTACAAGGATTGTTTAAAAGAGCAACACACAAGTTTCTTGCTTATTCTTCTTGTGATGAGACAGCTTTCCGAATAAGCGGTAGATTTAAAAAAATGTTGACTATTCAAAAGTGCTTAAATTAAGTTTATTTGAATAAATGATTTTCTATTCTATTCTATTCTAACAGATTACGATGTAAAGAATTATAAATCCAATTACACATATTATTTTATAAGTAATCCTTCTTGGATTACAACAAAATAATATAGTTACCTTACACGTAACTCTGAAAATGAACTAATTAATTAAACTCTATTCCAGCTAACCGTTGATAATCTAAAAACCATAGATCGGCTTAACAATCAGCTAATATCGAAACTAGAAATCAAACACTACACTCCCGACTACACTGACTTGCACATAGAAGATAAAGAAGAGATAAAGGAGATAAAAGAAGAGGAAGAAGTAAACATACAAGATGAGGTAGTAAAGAATGAAATTAACAGTGAAATATTTGTAGACGAATTCGTAGAAGAGAATAAAATCAATGATACAATTGATGATTTTGATGCAGACTACATTCAAACAGAGAAGGAGTATTCCACTGATGATAGTTTACCATTAGAAAGGAGAAGGGAGAAGAAGAAAAAGAAGAAAGTAGTGAAAAGTGTGAGAAAGAAACAAGTGAAAGATCCCACGCAACCGAAAATTGACAGGCGAAGGAAACCGTTCCTTAATGATGATTTGAATGAAACTTTATTTACAATAACTAATTTATCTTTTGAGGAACAAGTGGCTGAGATCTTGAAGCGACAAGACAGCGCTAATTATAAGAATTCAGTGTTTAAATGTATTGAATGTTATAAGGGATTTTTGGATAAAGAAGCGTATAATTCACATATGAGTCGGCATACGAATGTAAGTAATTTTTTTATACTGAATGCCATTACACTCGTTCACAATAAGAATCACGCTATTTCTTCATTCTCTTTAAACATTGATACGACTCTGACCATCCCATTTGTAATATTACTGAACTGACTGGTGAAGCTGAAGAAGGCCGTAGCTGGCCTTCTTCAGCTTCATCGGACGATAGTGGGTGGAAGCAGGGGGGAGGGGGGGGGGACAAATCAAATAAAAGGCACCACTAGGGGTTCGAACCTTGGTTCAACCGAACAAATGAACCCCGTAATTTCAATCCAATCAATTGGACGGATTACTTACAAAAATTGCTTCACCGGACGATAGTGGGTGGAAGCAGGGGGAGAGGGGGGGGGGGGGGACGGACACAAATCAAATAAAAGGCACCACTAGGGGTTCGAACCTTGGTTCAACCGAACAAATGAACCCCGTAATTTCAATCCAATCAATTGGACGGATTACTTACAAAAATTAGTTAGGCATACTCTGGGTTATTTTTCGTAAGTAATTTCTTCAAATTGTTGATTTGTTAATATGTGAATTAATGATCCAATTACTAGCGTACCACATTAGGTTCTTTGCAAAACAATATAATATATTCATAGTGAATTTGCTACGATGCACTAATAAATAGTGTCTTATGTGTGCCACCTACCCTATTCTATGTACATAAGTCCTCTCTTCTAGGTTGTCAGTAAGAGATTGCATTTAGTGATAAGACCGCCTTTTGTTATTATTTTACTATTTACTGTATTTTCTCATTATTTTATGTGTACACAATAAAGAGTTTTATTATTATTATTATTATTAATCTAACCTAGGATACGGTTAACTCTTCTTATCTTCCTCCCCAGGTGCCTCACCATCGTAAACCGTTACCATTTCATTATCATCTAATTAAAAAAATGAATTTCTTGCAGCAATGCGGCGATTACCAATGTGATATATGCAAAACTCACTTCAAACATCCGCACGCGTTAAGAAAGCATATAACTGCACACCACACGCAACGGTTCAGCTGTAACCGGTGTCCGTACGTCACAACACATAGACAGACAGCCAGACTGCACGAGAGGTGGCACAAGGGGACCAAATACCAGTGTCCACATTGTCCTGATGAGTTTCAGTGAGTAGATTTCTATTAGTACTACTTTTATAGTATAAGGGGCATACAACAGTGCGGCTCTACCTGATGTTACCATCAGCCGACCATGAGCAACCGCAACGTCAGGGGATTTCAGATAGTAATAGTATAGAGGTCTAACCAGTTTGCCGCTCACCGCAAGACCAAGGGAATAGAGAACAGAGAAGGCGAATAGAATAGAAGCGATAATCAAATATCAGTGTCCACATTGTCCTGATGAGTTTCAGTGAGTACACTTCAGTTAATAATAGTATAGAGAGCAAACGTTTATGGCTCATCTCAACACCAGGGGAATAGAGAGCAGAGAAGGGGAATAGAAAGCAGAGAAGGAGAATAGAAGTAAGAATCAAATATCAGTGTCCACATTGTCCAGATGAGTTTCAGTAAGTACGTTTCAGTTAGTAATAGTACAGAGTGCAAACCAGCTTGCGGCTCACCACAACACAAGGGGAATAGAGAGCAGAGAAGGAGAATAGAAGTAAGAACCAAATATCAGTGTCCACATTGTCCGGACGAGTTTCAGTGAGTAGATTTCAGTTAGCATAGAGGGCAAATGAGTTGAGGCTCACTTGATGGTAAGTGATTACCACTGCCCATGAGCACCCGCAACACCAGGGGAATTACAAGTACGTTGTCGGCCTTTTAAAAAGGAGTAAGCTATTTTCTTGAATGTTCAATATCATATCGGTTCGGTAATACCATTACTGGAAGGTGATTCCACAATGTGGTTGTGCGTGGCAAAAAGTTTCTAGAAAACCGCACTGTGGAGGAGCGCCATTCATTCAGATGATCAGGATGGTATTTTAAATGTAAAGTATCTTTTTTTATAGAACTAGAATGACAAACAAGTTGACCTAACACAGGTTCGATTCCTCGTATGCAAACATTTGTATTGTATTACAGTATGATTGATGTAGTTACATAGTTATATATTTAAGTTTATTGCATGTATATGTGTATATATATATATTGTATTTTTTTTTGTTCTGTTTATATTTTGTTGCATTTTGTTTACGTTTATAATTTTGCACCGCCAGCATCTATTCTCTGCACCACCTATTGTTGACTGGTAGATAATGCCGCATGGTGGTAAGTCCGCCAAATGTACTGTACTATATATGACTATATATTGTGTGCATTAAAGTTAAATAAATAAATAAACAAATTATGGCAGGACTAGCACGAGTTGTCTATTAATAAATACCGTACGTACGCTGCTCCGTGTCCGGAAACTAGCGATACCGGGCTGGCGTCGAAACGGTGCGTTTCGACAGATTGTTATCCGCTATAAAATGTATTTATTTATGTATATCTGTTGTCTAGTACCCATTATACAAGTTCTGCTTATCTCGGGACTAGATGGCGCTGAATTGTCCAGGGTTATTATAATTATTATTATCTGTTACAGGAAATTCACAACGTACATGGGCCATATACGTATAAAGCATCCATCTGACTTTGTCTGCCAACTGTGTGGGTATTCGTTTGTGAGCGAGAAAGGTATACAGCTTCATAAAAAGTTGAAGCATAGATTAGATAACGAACAGGTGAGTGGTTTTCCTTGTTATAATCATATTTGTTTACGTCAAATACCCACACGAGAAGACCTCGGCAGGTAGTTCATTCCACAAAATAAGTGTATGCAAGGAAAACAAGTATATGGCACAACTAGGTCTATGCACGACAAAAATCTGTAGATTCTGCCAAACTGAAGAGGAAACGCCACTACACATCCTATGTGGTTGTAGCCCACTCATGCATAAACGAAATATCTCATTTGGAAAGTTTACACTCTATCCTGAGGAGATAAAAACCATCGCTCCTAATATCCTTCAATTCTTGTTCCTGACGGGTCTAGGTAGCGAACTGTCAAAAAGGGCGAGCACAATAGATCTATGTAGGTCGCAGTGCTACAGGTGCTACACA
This sequence comes from Achroia grisella, assembly GCF_030625045.1. NCBI lineage: Eukaryota > Metazoa > Arthropoda > Insecta > Lepidoptera > Pyralidae > Achroia > Achroia grisella. The sequence goes on from NW_026712739.1 coordinate 1,169,641, forward strand.
TGTGACAATAGCCCAAACAACCCAATAAAAAAAATACAGGAGGAAGCTCCTCTGAAACCGCACTGTCTGAGACTACTTAGGTTCCAACGTGTGGGGATGAATTCCCTGCCGATAGCGAGCGGTGTGATGATAAATATTGATGTTATGGGTACTAGGCAACTGATATAAATACTTAGATTTTTTTGTATAAATCTATACATATAAATAAAATTGGAGTGTCTGTTTGTAATATTGTAATAACCGTTTTTTACTCATCATCATCATCATATAAATACGGTACATACACCATTATAACATTTTTAAAAAATTTTGTCTGTCTGTCTGTCTGTTTATTCCGGTTAATCTCACAAATGGCTGGACCGATTTTGACGGGACTTTTTTGACAGGTAGCTGATGTAATAAGGAGTAACTTAGGCTACTTTTATTTTAGAAAAATAAAGTTAAATTCCACGCGAACGAAGTCGCGGGAACAGCTAGTATATAATATACATTGAAAATACCCAGACCGATGCAAACAATCTTACTCATGAATACGTACACATAAATAATATTTGCACCGTGCGAGGAATCGAACCCGCGACCATCAGAAGTAACGCTTTACTTCTTACGGTGTGCTAAACCTCTAGACCAGCGAGGTCGTCTAACAGTTTTCCTTATCTCTATTATTACCTCCTTAGATTCCAGAAGACGGGCCATTAGATTATCTTATCTCTATTTTTACCTCCTTAGATTCCAGAAGAAGGTCCATTAGATTATCTTATCTCTATTATTACCTCCTTAGATTCCAGAAGACGGTCCATTAGATTATCTTATCTCTATTTTTACCTCCTTAGATTCCAGAAGACGGTCCATTAGATTATCTTATCTCTATTATTACCTCCTTAGATTCCAGAAGACGGTCCATACTGCGAGCAATGCAACGTCCGTTTCGTCTCAGCCGAGGCTTTAAAGCGTCACATAGTGGTATCAGCTCGTCATGCAGACGAGGATAAAGAAGCTAACAAGCCCAAGAGGGGACGGAAGACCAGAGACGTGTTAGAGAAGGAGAGAACCGCGAAAGAGAAGGTGGACGATGATAAGAAGGTGTACCCAAGTCAGATGAGGAAAGCCGAAGGTCCTATACCTTGTGAACAGGTAGTTTGTTAATTTAATTCTTAATGCATATAGATGGTGACAGGACTATGTACTATAGGATCCCTGGTCGTATGGTCGGACGGCGAAGTAAAAATGCTCGGTTGTTTGCACTTAGTAGGAAGGCACCTATCGGGTCGCTGTCTCGCCAGTGAATGCGGTCCGCGCTCTTTGTATAGACGACCGACGGGTGGCCCTCCCTACTACGACTGTACGTTGCGTGTGATTTATTATTATTAACAAAAATGATCTTACTTATATACAAATTCTGCTTATACTAATTACTTATATTTAGGGCAATAAAAACACTATGTTATATATTTTATTGAGGATGACTTATTATACTAATTACAGCTAAAACTTATTTTCTAATTGATTCTGTCGTGTACATATAGAATAGAATAGAAAATCGTTTGTTCAAATAAACTTACATTGAAGCACTTTAATTATTCTGCCGCTCATTCGGAAAGCTGTGTCATCACAAGAAGAACGAGCGGAAAACTTGAGTATTAATAAAATACTAATAATTCAGGTTTTCAATTGAGGATACATGGAAATCTGTATGTTCACTTATACCTTTTATATTATACGATTTTGGTGAAATTTTCAGCAGTAATAATAATAATTCAGGACAATTCACACAGCGCCATCTAGTCCCAAGCTAAGCACAGCTTGTGTTATGGGTACTAGACAACTGATATAAATATATAGATACATTTTTTTTTGTAAATATGTACATATTATACATAGAAAACACCCAGGCCGATACAAACAATCGTACTATAGTAATCATGAATACAAATGTTTGTACCATGCGAAGAATCGATCCCACGACCATCGGATTGTAAAGCGGTATGCTAAACCACTAGACCACCGAGGCTGTCATAGTAGGGGTAGATATATTATATATATGACGATCTGGTTAAGATCGCTGGAAGGCGATGGATGCGAGTAGCGCAGGACTGATCGTCGTGGAGATCTTTGGGGGAGGCCTATGTCCAACAGTGGACGTCTTCGGGCTGAGTTGATGAATATTATAAAGCTGAAGAGTTTGTTTGTTTGAACGCGCTAATCTCAGAAACTACTGGTTCGAATTGAAAAATTATTTCTCTGTTGGATAGTCCAGTTGTCGAGGAAGGCTTTAAGCTATATAACATTACATTGACGACCTCGGTGGTCTAGCGGTCTAGCACACCGCTTTACGTCCGATGGTCGCGGGTTCAATTCCTCGCACGGCACAAACATTTGTATTCATGAGTATGATTGTTTGTATCGGTCTGGGTGTTTTCTATATATAATATGTATGTATGTATTTACAAAAAAAAATATCTATGTATTTGTATCAGTTGTCTAGTACCCATAACACAAGCTTTAGCTAGCTTAACTTGGGACTAGATGGCACTGTGTGAATTATCCTGAGATTATTATTATTATTATTATTTTTTTCCTTTTTTTCTCTTCTTTTATCGATTTAAAAGAAGGTAATACTCACCTACACGGGCCTTAGCCAAGTGTGGGAGAGGTTGTGCTGGGTGAAGATATTGTTGAGGAGGATAAGAATTTTCGGGTTATGCGACAGGTATTTAATATTGTGGCTTATTATTATTATTATTATTATTTTATATTATTTTTTCTCGACTTTCGCCGGTAATCTTGGTATGTACGGGCCTAAGCCAAGTACATAACAATGTTCTATATCAGGTGGATATACAAATGTAGGCCTAATCTGTCTGTAGAAACTTTCTAACTTATTATTATTATTATTATTCTTTATATATATTTATTATATCTCCCTTTTTACGCGGGTAATATATTCAAGGTAATAAAACAAGTCGAGAAATACAAGGATTTGTAATGCATACGTGCGAACCCGGGGACGAGTCGCTTGTAATCAATAATAATCCTTTTGTTACATACATATGACTTCACATGTATTTTGTTCACAGTGTGGTCTACAGTTGGAGGACTCGCGCGCGTACCACGGCCACTTCCGCCGGATGCACCCGGACAAGAATCGAACCAAGTACCCGTCGATGAAGTCGCCCTGCATGTGCGAAGTTTGCGGTAGAATGTTCCAGGTACTAAGTTGGGAGCAGATGTTTTGTAATCTGTGCAAGTTGTTGATCATTCTTCTTGTTGGGAATCATCATCATCATCTCAGCCCGGAAGACGTCCACTGCTGGACATAGGCCTCCCCCAAAGATCTCCACGACGATCGGTCCTGCGCTGCTCGCATCCAATGCCTTTCTGCGATCTTGACCAGATCGTCGGTCCACCTTGCTGGAGGCCTTCCCACGCTACGTCTTCCGGTCTGTTCGCAGTCATCTCGTTATTCACTCGCTTTCTTACCATATCATCTTTCACACAGTCCATCCATCTCTTTTTCGGCCTTCCTCTGCCCTTATAACCATCCACATCCATATGTAACGTATGTTCTCCAACCAGAGAGCGATCAGTTAGAGTGTTAAGTTAGTAATTCGTTTTATGGCAATTGCGTAAGGTTTTACAATAAAATACCAGAGTCTGTTATAAATCTGCCAGAAAAAAGATTTAAATGTCAAATAAAACAGTTCCTTTGCAAAAAAGCTTACTATAAAATTGATGAATTCGTTAACGACAATAATGTTTTTATAGAAAAACTTTAAATCCATAGTACTGACAATATTATCTGATTACACTAATCAGTGCGTAGCGATTTCTATGTTGATTATCGCATGCCTCTTACTTGTTATACTGTAATTATTTATATAAAAAAAACATCTATTCAAAAGAGCAACACACAAGTTTCTTGCTCATTCTTCTTGTAATGAATCTGCATTCCGAATGAGTGGTAGAATCAAAATATGACTATTCAAAAGTGCTTGTAATGAGTTTATTTGAATAAAGATTATTTCTATCAATAATATATCTGACTAATTTCTATGTTCATTATCGCATGCCTCTTATTTGTTATACTGTAATTATTATATAAAAATAAACATCTATTCAAAAGAGCAACACACAAGTTTCTTGCTCATTCTTCTTGTGATGAATCTGCATTCCGAATGAGTGGTAGAATCAAAATATGACTATTCAAAAGTGCTTGTAATGAGTTTATTTGAATAAAGATGCTTTCTATTTCTATCAATAATATATCTGACTAATTTCTATGTTCATTATCGCATGCCTCTTATTTGTTATACTGTAATTATTTATATAAAAAAAACATCTATTCAAAAGAGCAACACACAAGTTTCTTGCTCATTCTTCTTGTGATGAATCTGCATTCTTTTCAGAATCAAAATATGACTATTCAAAAGTGCTCGTAATGAGTGTATTTGAATAAAGATTATTTCTATTTCTATCAATAATATATCTGACTTAATGTAATATGTTATAGAGTTACGCGCTGCTAAAGGATCATCGGTGGACTCACACTGGGGAGCGTCCGTTCGCATGCGAGTCGTGCGGGAAGTCGTTCCGGATGAAGCAGAGACTCGTGGCACATCGCCGCGTACACTCGCAGCACAAGGCCAGCTACGGCTGCTCGCTCTGCGGGAAACACTTCTCCACGCACAGCAACAGACAGCGGCACATGTTTGTGAGTCCAAAGTTCATTTTTTTGCACAACAAATATTTATAACGTACGACCCGCCAGAAACTGAAATACCATCCGGATATCTGGACGAATGGCGGTCCTCCACAGTGCGGTTTTCTAGAAACTTTTGACCACATTGTGGAATCACCTTCCAGCAATGGTATTTCCGAACCGATACGATATTGAAACCTTCAAGAAAAGAGCTTATTCCTTTTTAAAAGGCCGACCACGTACTTGCAATTCCCCTGGTGTTGCGGGTGCTCATGGGCGGCGGTAATCACTTACCATCAGGTGAGCCGCATGCTCGTTTGTCTCCTGTGTTATAAAAAAAAAAAAAAAAATTAAAAGAGCAACACACAAGGTTCTTGCTCGTTCTTCTTATGATGAGTCTGCGTTTCGAAACAGCAATTTGTCAATTTTATTTATTCTAATAAATAAAATTGACTATTCAAAAGTGCTTATATTAAGTTTATTTGAATAGAGATTATTTCTTTCTTCTTTCATAACTGCTGTAAAATAAAATAGGCGATGAAAGTTTGTATGGAAATTTGTAATTCCTCGTGGGACGAAGTCGGAAGCGCGGCTAGTAAATAAATAAATTAACAATTTATCTTATATTACAGATCCACACTGGACTGAAGCCATTTAAATGTGAGATGTGCGGGAAAGGATTCAAACATGCAAGCGAGAAGCGCGCCCACATCACCTATGTCCATCTGAAGAAACCCTGGCCGAAACGGACCAGGGGCAAACGGCGGCCGGATGCTCGGACGGTCAGTATTTTATAACGACGGTCTCGGTGGTCTAGCGGGTTTGCACACCGCTTTCCGATGGTCGCGGGTTCGATTCCGCGCACGGCGTAAATATTTGTATTCATGAGTATGATTGTTTGTATCTGTTTATTTTATATGTGTATTATGTACTAGCTGTGCCTGCGGTTTCACCGCGTGAATATTATAGCCTATATGTTATTCTCATGTGTAAGCTATATTACTGTAAAGTTTCATGAAAATGCGTTCAGTAGTTTCTGCGTAAAACAGTAACAAACATCCATCCATACTCACAGATTTCCACATTTATAATATTAATAAGATGTATTTATAATGTATTAATATCTAAGTATTTTATCAGTTGTCTAGTACCCATAACACAAGCTCTGCTTACCGTGGGACTAGATGGCGCTGTGTTAATTGTCCAGGGTTATTTATTTATTTATATCAGTTGTCTAGTACCCATAACACAAGCTCTGCTTACCGTGGGACTAGATGGCGCTGTGTTAATTGTCCAGGGTTATTTATTTATTTATATCAGTTGTCTAGTACCCATAACACAAGCTCTGCTTACCGTGGGACTAGATGGCGCTGTGTTAATTGTCCAGGGTTATTTATTTACTTATATCAGTTGTCTAGTACACATAACACAAGCTCTGCTTACCGTGGGACTAGATGGCGCTGTGTTAATTGTCCAGGGTTATTTATTTACTTATATCAGTTGTCTAGTACACATAACACAAGCTCTGCTTACCGTGGCACTAGATGGCGCTGTGTTAATTGTCCAGGGTTATTTATTTATTTATATCAGTTGTCTAGTACCCATAACACAAGCTCTGCTTACCGTGGGACTAGATGGCGCTGTGTTAATTGTCCAGTGTTATTTATTTACTTATATCAGTTGTCTAGTACCCATAACACAAGCTCAGCTTACCGTGGGACTAGATGGCGCTGTGTTAATTGTCCAGGGTTATTTATTTATTTATATAAATAATAATAAATTATTTAATCGAGTTACGATGTTATTTTCTGGAAGTCCATTTCACTACTTAATGTATTTATATTATTTTGTTTAATTCCGATACAATTAGCATGTGAGATCACAAACTTTCGGCGCGGGAACTTGACTACCGTTACGAGCATCTTTAATAATGATTTATGTGTGTGTGACAGGGACAGATGCCACCGCAGCCATCTGTGCCAACGAGTGCGAGCGAGATGGACATAGCTCAACCGTTGTGGCCCACCTGCGACCCGAAACTGGGCGAGATCAACCCCATGATGGAAGATAAACCTATGTATTATAACTTAAAGATATAGTGATACTAGTGGCCCGCCCTGGCTGCGCCTGCGTGCTTGTAACTTGTAAGTTTTGTATATATCAACATAACATATAGACTAATAAGGCCGGATTTCACCAAAACTGATCGCGTTTAGTTCGAACTGAACGCCATTAAAACGTTTAAACGTGTTCAAAGTTTCATTTTGAATTTCACCACTACAAATTTCGCTAAACTCGTTTATAAATTCTGAACGCCCGATTTCCTACATTTAAATACGTTTTAACTCTTTATTTGCGGACAACGTTATAATTTTAATTTTCATACTGCTTTCTTGATATATGATAGCGTAGCGGCTTTTGTATTGATTGCCGCGTGCATCCTCATGTAAAGTGAGAATACTGTAACTACCATATAGTAATTTTAAGTAGCCGTGACGTGGTCGAGTGGAATGAGTAGTCATGCTCGCTAAAATGTCCAGACATGTGGCGGCGTGGTGGGCCGGGTCATTGGGCTCCCTAAAATATGGTCGAGCGCAGTGATGGCTGGCTCATCCGTCATACTCGTGAACGAGTGCTGCTTGTAGGGACTGGTCTGCTCTTATCACTACGACTGATTTAATCTTATTGCATGATTATACTTGACCCAAAAAATTAGTGCTTGTTGGTAGTTTGTATTCACACGTTTCGACTTGTAAATGTAAACTTACAAGGATTATTTAAAAGAGCAACACACAAGTTTCTTGCTCCTTCTTCTTGTGATGAGACAGCTTTCCGAACGAGTGGTAGATAAAAAACAAATTGTTATGACTATTCAAAAGTGCTTAAATTAAGTTTATTTGAATAAATGATTTTCTATTCTATTCTATTCTATTCTATTTAAAGCAGCTGTCAGTTGTCAAACTGTCATCAATCAAATTTTTGACAATACAATATCGGGTATAAAAAAAATTCAGCAAAGCGATCAGTTTCTGTGGTGAATTCCGATCTATTTAAGACACTATGGAATGATGTGCATTTCAAACATTTTTTTTAGTGCTAATGATGGAGGCTTGAAGGTCTACTTTCGATGAAATATTGGTCTGGATCGGTCGAGCCGTTTTGGAGGACTGTCGTTATAAAGAGTGCAAATCTGATCTCTAAAATTGCCGAAGTGTGAGTGCAGTTGGATGGATGTTTGTTACATATACCAAAATAACATTTTTTACAATTTTTATCTGTCTGTCTGTTTGTTCCGGTTAATCTCTGAAATGGCTGGACCGATTTTGACGGTACTTTTTTTTTGCAGTAGCTGATGTAATAAGAAGTAACTTAGACTACTTTTGTTTTAGATAAATAAAGTTAAATTCCACGCGGACGAAGTTGCGTGTACAGCTATTTAATAAATATATATATTATATATGTATATATATTTTTCACTTGTGTCTTCCCAGTTTTTTAACTGCAATGTGCTGAACGAGTTCTAGTAACGAGTACCTTATAAATGGCTATCCTCGGAACGGGTACAAGTACCTGCCCCCGTTAAAATGTGTTAATATTTAATTTATACAATTTATAATAATAATATTAACAGATCTCTTTAATTCGAGTTTTAGTTTTAAAACTATTTCAAATAGTATATATCTATACATATAAATAAAATTGGAGTGTCTGTTTGTAATATTGAAATAACCGATTTTTACATGCATATGAATATAAATACGGTACATACACCAAAATAACATTTTTTGACAATTTTTGTCTGACTGTCTGTCTGTCTGTTTATTGCGGCTAATCTCTGAAATGGCTGAACCGATTTTGATTTTGACGGGACTTTTTTTCGCACGTAGCTGATGTAATAAGTAGTAACTTAGGCTACTTTTATTTTAGAAAAATAATTTAAAACTCTACGCGGACGAAGTCTCGGGAACAGCTAGTACATATATATGTACCACGCGTTGCTGTGTCTAAGGTTCTTGAATAAAATAATATTGCGACTATAAATTGAGATGTAAGCTATCCTATCTTTCAAGTTGGATCAAATTGCACACAATGTGCAAATCAAATTTGCAATCGGTTTAGTAGTTTAGGAGTCCATCGCGGACAAACAACGTGACACGCATTTTTTATAAGTAATGATATAAGTTAAGGAATACCTATATTATTGATATTTTTTATAATAATGGCATTAAAAATTACATACAACCCTAAATTTTCATTCGGTCACCAACGCCTATTTTTTAATAGATATTTTAATTTATGTTGCAAAATAAGGTTTTCAGGGCCAGCTAGACTACATATACTAGCTGACCACGCAATGATTAACTTTTACACTTTTGTAGCTATAAGTTTATTTTATGAGCAATATTAGTTTAATCTATACATATAAATAAAATTAGAGTGTCTGTTTGTAATATTGAAATAACCGTTGTTTACTACATGCATATGAATATAAATACGGTACATACCCGAAAATGACATTTTATTACAATTTTTGTTCTGTTTATTCCGGCTAATCTCAGAAATGGCTGGACCGATTTTGACGGGACTTTTATTGGCAGGTAGCTGATGTAATAAGAAATAATTTAGGCTACTTTTATTTTAGAAAAATAAAGTTATATTCCACGCGGATGAAGTCGCGGGTACAGCTAGTTGATTATATGATACTATTAAATATAAGGTTTTAAATTAACTTACAGGTATATAACTTAATGATATAATTGAATTATTTATTTATATTTAAAAATTAATATTAATAATCATGGATCTGATGAAATGTATTGTAAATATATAGTGTATTTTGTATTTATTAAAATTATAATAAATTACATCTGCTTTTTATTTATTAAAACTAGTTAACGACCAGAATTTGACTGTTTTTTTAATATAATTTGAATGGTAAACGGCTTTCCTGATTGTGTTTGATTGTGGAATGAACTATCTGCCGAGGTTGCCTCACGAGACTACATGGGGTTTTCAAGGGTATATTAAGGTTTCTTAAGGGTCGGCAACGCGCACGTAACACCTCTGGTGTCTCAGGCGTTCATAGGCTACGGTAACCGTTTACCATCAGATGGGCCGTATGCTTGTTTGCCACCTAAGTGGTATAAAAAAATATGAAAGCCTAGGAGAACTGTATCACCACAACAAGATGATAATAATAATCATCATTACATAGTATAAAACAAAGTCGCTGTCGCTGTCTGTCCGTCCCTATGTATGCTTAAATCTTTAAAACTACGCAACGGATTTAGAAGCGGGTTTTTTAAATATATATAGAATGATTCAAGAGGAAGGTTTATATGTATAATACTACTACTAATACACCCGGGCGAAGCTGGGGCGAGTAGCTAGTAGGCTATAATTTTAAAAGGTATTATGTAAATTGGGTGAAATATAATAATAAATGGCATGCAAGTGTAATGCAGGCGAAGTTGCGCGGGTCAACTAGTATAATATTATGCTTACAAGGAGATCCTAGCCCCGGCTTAAGTAAATATATAAATAAGGATATGTGGCGGCATGTGAAGCGGCTGAAAAAGCCAAATTATGTAAATACAGAGGTCTAGGCTCCGAATATGAATTTGACCCATTCGGTGTCGAGACCCTTGGTCCGTGGGGTCCTAGCGCTATAAAACTTCAAAGAAATTACGAAAAGGTTAGTCGACATCACAGAAGACCGAAGAGCTGGCAGCTACCTTGGACAAAGAATTAGTCTAGCTATTCAAAGAGGGAACGCTGCCAGGATCTTCG